>NC_083242.1:3382838-3982838 GCF_032191835.1 Heteronotia binoei
CAGTCTCCATAGGGAATAATGGAGCTATCAGCAGACATTTCCCCTCCCCTCCCCCCGCTTTCTGTTGACCCTGAAGCGGGGGGAGGGTCTCCAAACCGGGGGGGGGGGGATCCCCTGCCCCCACCTGGGGATTGGCAAACCCTGCTTGTCTGCTTGCGTCCTGGTCCATGTGTGCAGGCCGGGCCCAAGGAGCCTTGGTGTGGCACATTTCATCAGCAGCGTCCCCCGCAGCTGAATCACGGCCTGCCAGAGAACAGCCTCGCAGGTCATTAAAATAATGTTGTGTTTGAGATACTCATGGCCCTTCCTCATTTCAGCACCTTGGCTCATAAAAATTAACCTGGAGGAGGTTCGAGTCTCGCTGGCGAAAGGAGGGAGGAGGCCCCCTTTTTGGGGGGTGGGGTGTTCCTTTGTCCTCCCCCTCCCCCCTTTGCCTTGTATCCGAGGTGTGTTTCTGCCCCCCCCCTTCTCTTTCCTCTTTCTCTTTGTCTTTTCCATGCTGCTTTGCCACATGGGCCCGAGAGGCGCTTTGCTTTTCAGCAGAGCAATGCAGGGGGAAATTTATTTTTCCATGCCTCATTAGGTTTGTCTCCAACTCCAGGGATACAGACGGGCTGCGTTGCCAGACAGTGGAATGCGACAATTGGGTCTTGAAATAATTCTGGGCAGGTTTTGCAAGGGTGGGTGGGCGGCTTCGAAAGGCGCAAGCGGCCCAGTTCTGCTTGGTTACTCAGAAGTAAGGCCCTTAGGCCCGTGGGATTGACTCCCATGGGCGTGCATGGGTTGCCTCCACGGAGATTTCCAAGCACAGCAGTGCCAAGGTTGTACGAAGGGCATGATGTTGTGTTTTGACATTTGAGCTGTTGTTTCTTCCCCCCCACCAAGAGGGGTGGGTTTTCAAAGGAGAAACCCCCCCCCCCACCCACGCACACATACAGTGAGAGAGGTACACTTGGCCCTGGCTTGCGGAGTCTTGTGAGAAAAAATTCTACTTTGTGAGCCACTGTCCTTCAAGTGGTGAGCTACTGCATAAATGATTGTGCATCCTTTCTGAGCTAAGACAAACATGTGTGAGCCGGAGGCTAAAAATCTGTGAGCTAGCTCACGCTAACTCAGCTAAGAAAAAGGAGAAGGAGAAGACGACCGCAGATTTATACCCTGCCCTTCTCTCTGAGTCAGAGTCTCAGAGTGGCTTACAGTCTCCTTTATCTTCTTCCCCCACGACAGACACCCTGTGAGGTGGGTGGGGCTGAGAGAGCTCTTGCGGCAGCTGCCCTTTCAAGGACAACTCCTGCGAGAGCTATGGCTGACCCAAGGCCATTCCAGCAGGTGCAAGTGGAGAGTGGGGAATCAAAACCCGGTTCTCCCAGATAAGAGTCTGCATATTTCACCGCTACCCCAAACTGCAGCTTTTAATAAGTGTCAATCCATTGCTATTTTTAACACTTCAAATTGCATTTAGGATTTTTTTAAAAACCCCTGATCTTTTTATGCCTTGCAGAATGAATTGGAGTGATTCCTTTTACTAACTTCTTTTTAAAAAAAAAAACACAAAAAACCTTGGTGTAGCCACCCCAGTTTTCTGGTTGTAGGGGGTGGATGCAAGTATTTGAAATAAAGAAATAAACGGAGAACATTTCAGCTCCTCCTAAACTGTAATTGCAAAGTGTCGATAGATGGGAGCGGAGGAGGTCCTCTAGTGTGTCCTATCTCTTATCTTCCGGAAAGGCATTTCGACCTATCCCCATTCCTTGTAAACCGGGAGACAGCTGACAAGGGTTTTGTCAGGGGTGAGGCAATTAGAGAGGCAGCATGTACCATCGTGGTAGTTTTAATGACCCTTTGGCATGAACGGGTTTGCTGTCTCCTTAAGAGAATGCAGATTAGAACCCGCCTCCTCACATATTTCTGATAGGAATGCTAGGTCCTTCCTGGACGCTGGTGTAGGAGGTGTAGGGTTATTGATCCAGACTGGGAAACTCCTGGAGATTTGGGATGGCGCCTGGGAGGCAGGGACTTCGGTGGGGGGCAATGCCAGAAAGTCCACCCTCCAAAGTGTCCATTCACTCCAGGGAAACTGAGCTCTGTAAGTCTAGACATGAGCTGGAATTCTGGGAGATCTCCAGGTCCTACCTGGAGGTTGCAATACAAAACACACCCTACAGGTTATAGTGACAAAATAACTATGTAATAAGCAATTAACAATATAATAAGGAAAGGAAAGGAAAGGAAAGGAAAGGAAAGGAAAGGAAAGGAAAGGAAAGGAAAGGAAAGGAAAGGAAAGGAAAGGAAAGGAAAGGAAAGGAAAGGAAAGGAAAGGAAAGGAAAAGGAAAGGAAAGGAAAGGAAAGGAAAGGAAAGGAAAGGAAAGGTCCCCTGTGCAAGCACCAGTCGTTTCCGACTCTGGGGTGACGTTGCTTTCACAATGTTTTCACGGCAGACCTTTTTACAGGGTGGTTTGCCATTGCCTTCCCCAGTCATCTACGCTTTCCCCCCAGCAAGGCTGGGTACTCCTTTGTCCGACCTCGGAAAGATGGAAGGCTGAGTCAACCTCGAGCCAGCTACCTGAAAAACCAGCTTCCACTGGGGATCAAACTCAGACTGTGTGAGCAGAGCTTAGGACTGCAGTACTGCAGCTTTAACACTCTGCACCACGGGGCTCTTCAGCAATACAATACAGTCTGATCCAAAATCACAGTCTCTTCTCATGATTCAAATTGCAAAAAAGGAAATCCTTGCTGTTCTTGTACTTAAGGAACTTGCGATCACTGCTGCAATAAAACCAGATCACAAAGGAACTTGTAAACTGATATCTTCATGCAATGAGAAGGGAAAAATTCCATTCATATCAACTGTGTCCACTGTGTAACAGAAGAAGAAGATCACAGATTTATACCCGCCCTTCTCTCTGAATCAGAGACTCAGAGCGCCTTACAATCTCCTTTATCTTCTTCCCCCACAACAGACACCCTGTCAGGTAGGTGGGGCTGAGAGGGCTCTCACAGCAGCTGCCCTTTCAAGGACAACTCCTGCAAGAGCTATGCTGACCCAAGGCCATTCCAGCAGCTGCAAGTGGGAGGAGTGAGGAATCAAACCCGGTTCTCCCAGATAAGAGTCCACACACTTAACCAGTCCACCAAACTGGCTCCCACCAAAATGAAATTCCCTTAACAGGTCGTCAACTTCTGCCACACCCATTTCAAGTCCTTTATCAACAAGGGATATTTCACAGTTTCAAATGATCCTCCATATCAAACTACTAGAGATAAATTCTAAGGGGCACAAAGTCTCCGGTACGTTTTCTCCATGGTGTCTCACACTCACACCCGGCTCAGAGCCTACGTGGAGGCTGGCATCCCTACCACTAGCCTTGTTTTTAGGAGAATGGTTTTAAGTAACATTTGGTCTCCTCTAATGAAGCAATGAAGAAATGGAATCCCAGAAGAGCTAGTCTGAAAGATGGTGTTAGCGACCCTCCTGAAGTCTTAGTTTACGGGGAGAAAAACGGACTTATAAATATTTTAAACCAATTAATTAAACGGATATGAAATAGTGATCGCTCTCCATAGAGTTTCCAGTTCTGGGTTGGGAAATACTTGGAGATTTAGAGGGGATGGAGCCTGTGGAGATGGGGTTTGGAGAGGGGAGGGGCTTCAGCCGGGTCAAAGGCCATCGACTCTGTCTTCCAAAGCGGCCATTTTCTCCAGGGGAACTGATCTCTGTCCCCTGGAGATCAGCTCTAATAACAGGTGACCTCCAGCCACCACCTGGAGGCTGACAACCAAATTATCTACCACTATGTGAGAGCCCCGTGGTGCAGAGTGGTAAAGCTGCAGTACTGCAGTCGGAGCCCTCTGCTCACGACCTGAGTTCGATCCCCGCGGAAGCTGGTTCAGCTAGCTGGCTCCAGGTCGACTCAGCCTTCCATCCTTCCGAGGTCGGTAATATGAGTACCCAGCTTGCTGGGGGAAAGTGTAGATGACTGGGGAAGGCAATGGCAAACCACCCCATAAAAAAGTCTGCGGTGAAAACGTTGTGAAAGCAACGTCACCCCAGTGTCGAAAACGACTGGTGCTTGCACAGGGGACTACCTTTACCTTTATGTGAAACAGAGCTTTGGGAAAGGATCATTCTATGGACCTCTGTCTCAAGGGGGGGGCAATTCAAACAGCAGGAGCCCTGATGGTAAAAGGTAAAAACCTCAGGTCTCTGCCCCAAGGAGGTTACAGTTAAGAGGAATGCAGAATTGGTTATCACCAAATGCTTAGAGTTAGCTTCGGTTTGAGATGAGCGATCTCCCAGAATTATTAGTCATCCCAAAAAGTTTCCTATGCATGTTTGGAGCGAGGGGGCGGGTAGCGGAGATGACCCCACCCCTCCGGGCAGAGGTCCTTGGGACCCCGAGGCGACCACCGGTGTCCCTGCACCCTAATCCATTCGAGATCAAGTGACTTAATTTCTAATTTCCTCACACATGTGCCGGAGAACAGCTGTGGAACTTGAGCTGAGTCTGCAAAGGAAGTCCCAAGATTTACATGGCCCCGATGGATTACGAAAATCTGGAAACCGGACAGATAACACTCAAGTAACAGACTGGAAACATGTTGAGGGGATGGAAGGAAGGGGGTGGGGGAGACCCTCACACACACAAAGAATAAACCCGGCTGTTCCCTCTCCGACATCATGGAAGGCATTTTCCACGACTTTGAACTGCGGTGCTTAAAGGTTGGTTAGTAGCTGCTGCTTCAAAGGTGTAACCCTTTCAGGTATTCCCCTTATACTACAGAGAGAGAGAGAGAGACAGATGGAAAGAGATGAGGGGGAGGCTTTATATGGAATTTTGGAAAGCTGTAATAAAACACTTCTTGCAAGTGGCTGTATTCTTTCTTTTGGCGGCCTTGTTCCACTCCTCCAGGAAAATAAGAACTGGGAACATGCAGCCAGGGGGAGAAAGCAGGAAACTTCATTTGCTTGAAGGAGCAGTTTGTGAATTCCCAGGAGTGCAATTCAGCAAAACTTCCCTCCTCCCCAAACTTTTTAAACACTCCTTGCTAGAGGGTTCCACATAGGGTTGCCAACAACTGGAAGGGGGCCCTGGAGTTCCCCCGGTTTTATAACTGATATCCAGACATATGAACATACAACGCTGCCTCTACTGAATCAGACCCCCCTCGGTCCATCAAAGCCAGTCTTGTCTACTCAGACTGGCAGCGGCTCTCCAGGGTCTCAAGCGGAGGTTTTTCACGCCTACTTGCCTGGACCCTTTTGAGTAGGAGATGCCGGGGATTGAACCTGGGACCTTCTGCTTACCAAGCAGATGCTCTACCACTGAGCCACTGTCCCTCCCCAAAGGTTTTGGGAGATCCATTGTTCATATGAACATATGAAGCTGCCTTATACTGAATCAGACCTTGGTCCATCTAAGTCAGTATTGTCTACTCAGCCCGGCAGCAGCTCTCCATGGTCTCAAGCTGAGGGGTTTCATGCCTGCTTGCCTGAACCCTTTTGAGTTGGAGATGCCGGGGATTGAACCTGGGACCTTCTGCTTACCAAGCAGATGCTCTGCCACTGAGCCACCATCCCTCCCCAAAAGAGTTTGGTCCTCTGGAGAAAATGAATGCTTGGAAGGGTGGACTCTATGGTGTTGTACTCTGCTGGTAGCCCTCTTCTCTCCAAACTCTGCCTAAATTAGGCTCCACCTTCAAAATTTTCATGTTTTTCCAGTTTCAAGCTGATGACTCTAGTTCCAGAGTTAGTAGACCCCCAGGTACCGGTAGGGGACTTCCTGGTTTTGCAGGCTCCTCTCCACCACCAGCCAGCTGGCCGGCGTGGGGAAGCCTGCTCTAACAGTCACCATGTGCCTTTAAACCTGTGCAGGCTTTTTAAAAGCCTGCAAACCACCTGTGTTTTCGGGATGGTGTGTGTGCCTTTAAATCTGAGCAAGAGGAAAATCGAATGGGCGAGGTAAGTAGCCAGAGCCACATGGGTCTTCCCAGTGAGTGTGTGAAACATGTGAGAAAGGAAGAGAAAAAAGTATCTCCAGGTTTTTCTGAGAGGAAAACTCCACTTCCTAGGCTGCTCTGCTTTGTTTCCCTGTTGGTCTGAAGAAACTGGTTGAAATACAGTAGATGGTTGCATCAGCAACTCCCGTTAGTAAACTGCCCCAGTGAGATTGCAAAAGTGTGTGCATGCTGAGTTTATCTTGGCTGGTTTGTGTGAGCGTGTTCACTTTCATGTAGTGGATCTGGGGTGAGGAAATGAAGACTTCATTCAGGGTATTTTCTGAGTTGGACCTGACAACTCTAGAGTTTAGGTGTGACTGTCTTGGCCTTTGAATCTCTCTCTCTCTCTCTCTCTTTTTTCTGGGAGCAGCTGGGGAGGGGGGAGGTTTGCCAAGCAAGCCTTCCAGATTGGTCATTAGAGATTTGATTTTTTAAAAAATGTAGCTTTGGCAGCAGCTGTTCCCACAGCACAAGGATCTTCCCAGGGTAACAGAAGGCCAGCTATGGCTAGCTCCTCCTCCCGTGGCAGCCATCTTGGGGCAGTCATTTTATGACTGCGCCCACCGAGCTGTGTCAGAATTCCAAAGATGATGCACCGGCTCAAAAAGGTTGAGGATCCCTGCCTTAAAACAATCTCTTTTTTAATGAGTCGGAATAATTGACAAATATTTTGCACTGCACCCTTTAAAAATCCCGATCCCATAGCAGAGGAGCAAAGCGTTTCCTTGTGACTTCAAAGGGCCTATTTTGAGCAGTTTCAAACATTCGAACTCCAGGGTTCCACGTTCCTCAGCCCAGGGGGGGGGGGTGGGAAGGGCAAAACCACACCACCAAGAGCGAATGAGAAAGACTTTCCCAGGCCACAAATTTTGAAGGTACCAGACAAATTTATGAAGTGGTAGTTAAACTAATGCCTTTGAGTCCGAGATCTACCATGGAGTGACTTAATGCACAAACGGACTGTGTTTTGGGTAGGAAATTTATGGCCCGTTGGGTTTCTAATGTTTCCCAAATCATACTCTGATCAGTTGTGTTTGTGTGTGTGTGTATCTCTCTCCCTCTTTTTTGTGGCTTGAAAGCATCTGGGTTTTCACTGAGAAGAGCGACAGGGATCCTCGGAGAAGTTTCATCAGCTGCTAAACATCTACACTTGCAGACTGCAAGCCTGGAGATTTGGAGGAGCAAGATCCCCATTGGAGGAAAAACAGATCCAGGTTATCATCATTCCCAACAGTCGCCCACATCTATTCTCAGACCACAGTCCAGCGTGGGGACGCACCTAATGGCTGTGCATCACCGGTTGCCAATCCAATCTTATAAAACCTCTTTTGAAATGTTGCCTTTCCAAGAAGTCCCTCCTCGTCTTTTGAGAGCTTTCTCATTTTCTTTGCACCAAAGAACTGTGGAGGATACTTCATTTTGCTCTGGCTTTCGAATCAGACTGTAAACTGGAAGAGGATTAATAGATTGTTCGAGAGGAGTAGTCCAATATCATCATCATCATCATCATCATCATCATCATCTTCTTCTTCTTCTATAGGAAATATCTTATTATAGCAAATTAAAGTTTAGCTGGGGTCTCCAACTTTCTCAAGCCCATGGGCATCTTTGGAATTCTGACAAATTGTCACAAAATGGCTGTGGCAGGAGGTGGAGCTGATAGCAACATGGCTGCCACAGGAGGCGGAGCCAACCACAGAACGACAGGGAGCAAGATTCTATATCACTTTAATAGTAACTCTCCAACATTTCAGATACCAGCTCTGTTTAACAGGATGCTTTTTAATCTGCGCGGCCAATCAGAAATCCTGCTGGGCAAAAGCCCTGTCTAGCCCCACCCATGTCCTCAAAGCAGGCACAAGAGAGGTGTTGGCAGGAACTGTGGGCCCCACGTTGGAGACCCCCTGCCTTAAAGGCTAACAACGTTTGTTCCAGCATGAGCCATTCATGAGTCAGATGAGCTCACTTCCTCTCAATAACAGCCTGGTCAGCTTTATTTGATTAATTTGCCAGGGGGCAGGAGATGATTGAACTAAAATTGGAATTGAACTTCTAGTTTTCATGGAAGAGGCTAGAGTTAAGGACATGCATATTTATTTGCTTGGCATGAAAAACATGAGAATGCACTTAAAAAGCTCCCTCCTTGCAAAAAAAGCAAGGGAAAGGCAAGAAACAAAAGTCCTGGAGCAATGCTAATAGTGTGATCCAGCGTATCAAAGAATGGACAGAGGAGGAAAGAATGGACAGAGGGGAGTTGGCATGAGGCATTGGTGTGGCATAGTAGTTAGTGTCAGAACAGCATCTGGTGGGCCCGGGTTCAAATCCCTACTCTGTGTGGAAGCTCGCTGGGTGACCTTGGAACCCTCACCCTTTCTCGGCATACCCTACATCACAGGGTTGTTGTGATCATGAAACAGAGAGTTGTAAGCCGCTCGGGGTCCTCATCAGGAGAAAAGAGGTACAAACGAAGTCAGAATTTTAAAAAAAAAAAATCATTCCAAATGTACACAATGTATTATCCACTTCTGCATGGACTTGGGAGGGTGGCAATAAAAGAAGAAGATATTGGATTTATATCACGCCCTATACTCTGAATCTCAAGAGTCTCAGAGCGGCTCACAATCTCCTTTATCTTCCTCCCCCACAACAGACAACCTGTGAGGTGGGTGGGGCTGAGAGAGCTCTTGCAGCAGCTACCCTTTCAAGGACAACTCCTACAAGAGCTATAGCTGACCTAAGGCCATTCCAGCAGCTGCAAGTGGAGGAGTGGGGAATCAAACCCGGTTCTCCCAGATAAGAGAGCTGTGGCTGACCCAAGGCCATTCCAGCAGGTGCAAGTGGAGGAGTGGGGAATCAAACCCGGTTCTCCCAGATAAGAGAGCTCTGGCTGACCCAAGGCCATTCCTGCAGCTGCAAGTGGAGGAGTGGGGAATCCAACCCGGTTCTCCCAGATAAGAGAGCTCTGGCTGACCCAAGGCCATTCCTGCAGCTGCAAGTGGAGGAGTGGGGAATCCAACCCGGTTCTCCCAGATAAGAGAGCTCTGGCTGACCCAAGGCCATTCCAGCAGCTGCAAGTGGAATAGCAGGGAATCCAACCCGGTTCTCCCAGATAAGAGAGCTCTGGCTGACCCAAGGCCATTCCAGCAGGTGCAAGTGGAGGAGTGGGGAATCAAACCCGGTTCTCCCAGATAAGAATTCGCACACTTAACCACTACGCCAAACTGGCTCTCCATCCGGGCAGAGCTACATGTCAGGAAAAGCTGTGGGTGGAGCTGTATGTCAGGGAAAACCCTCACTCCCCAATTTGGGACTGGGAGCATCTACAGCAGAGAAGCAGTTTCATCTTCTTCCCGCCAGTCCCCCCACTCCCCACAAACCTCCACTCGCTGCTGCACCGAGCTGTCCAAGGGCTTTAGCGAATTGTCCTTAACGGGAAGGCTTTGTATCCCTACCCAGGGCTCATGGTGTGAATCTACGGGCAGCGGGCCAGGTCCCTGGCACTCGAAGCAAATGCTGGCTCTTTCTGAAGAAACAGTGACGCCACTCTGCAAAGGCTGAATCCAACTAGGGCAAGCATTCCCGTTTCACAGCCGCCTGGGGGGCCACATTCCCGGCAAGCGCCTCCATCTTGAGTCACACTTGGACCCTGTTGCTCCCCCCACCCACCATGAACTGGTCCACCGTCTCTGGACTGGAGCGCTGGCAATGGCAACGGGTCTGGTCTCTCAGACTAGAGCAGAAGCCGTCCTTGGAAAAGAAGCTCAGACTCCCCCACAAAGCCCAAGAAGCACAGCTGATGACCCGGGGCCAGTTATGTTCTCGGCTGGGCTTACCTGGCAGGGTCGTTGTGCAGATAAAATAGGGGCGCGAGCACCCGGGATGCTACCTGGAGTTCCTCAGAGGCCAGGCGAGGGAACGGAGAAACAGAAGATGATGAACGCAGCGCTTTTCTGCGATCGAGTCTGTTCATTGCAAGTTGTCAAGGGCTGGTCTTTTGGAAGGGGCTGTCTTGCGGAGTGGAGCGAGGGTTGTTTCTGGATATCTCAGTGTGTGTGGTGGGGGGGGGGGGGAGTGTAAAGTCAAGGGATTTTAAAAGCCCTTTGGAAACTCACCTACTCAATGGGACAGGCTTCCACGGAAAGTGTTGGGCTCTCCTTTGGAGGTTTTTAAGCAGAGGCTTAGATGGCTGTCTGACAGCAATGCTGATCCTGTGAATTTAGATCATAAGAAGAAGAAGAAGATATTGGATTTATATCCCGCCCTTCACTCCGAAGAGTCTCAGAGCGGCTCACAATCTCCTTTACCTTCCTCCCCCCCACAACAAACACCTTGTGAGGTGGGTGGGGCTGGAGAGGCCTCTCACAGCAGCTGCCCTTTCAAAGGGCAATCTCTGCCAGAGCTATGGCTGACCCAAGGCCATTCCAGGAGTGCAAGTGGAAAAGTGGGGATTCAAACCCGGTTCTCCCAGATAAGAGTCCGCACACTTAATCACTACACCAAACTGGCTCTCCATAAGAGGGAGGGGAGGAAGGATTGCATCAGGGCTCAATTCTCATGGCCCCCTTTTACACGCCCAAGGAAATGCTGTTCACTGCTTTGGGGTGAGGTAGCATTTTTTCTCCAGGCTAGTTTAACCGGGGATCCTGGAGAGGGTTTTTTGTTTTGGTTTTTTTTGCCACCTCTGGGCTTGGAAAGGCAAGAATAGGGAAAGACTGTGCAATTCACAAAGCAAGAGTAAATGCAACCGCTCTTATTGTGCTTTCAGTTCATTGGAACATCACAAACGCAACGTTCGACGCAAACACAGTGGCCCTTCACTGAGCTCAACAAACATAGTCGTTCCAGATCAAAATGCAATACCTTGCTGCCTAAAAATGTCCTGTTTCTTGGTAGACGCAAGTGTACCATTTAATCGAATGTAGTGAAGGTACTCAATCTCACAGGTGCGGCGACACGTGGCCAAGGTTCCTTCCGTGTTTCATACGCCGCTTCCACTGGCCGCCTGTATTTTTTCCGGAACCCGTGCTTAGGCAACAGCTCTCACATAGCCTACGTGTCTCATCGGTGCGTTTGGTTCTCCAAGGAGAAAATGAACTGAAAAGCATAATAAGAGTGGATGCTTTTATTCTTGCTTTGTAAATTACACAGTGTCTTCCTATTTTTGCCTTACCAGTCATTACACTGTGGTTTCCTGATTGCCTATTGGAAACACCTCTAGGCTTGGAGCAGGGGTCACTGGGCGTGTGTGGGGTGAGAAGGTACTTGTGGATTTCCTGCGTTGTGCAGGGGGTTGGGCTAGATGACCTTGGTGAGCCCTTCCAAATCTATGTCTCTACTCTCGCGCAAACGGTTTGCATTTCTTATTGTTGATTTTGCACATTTTTAAAGTGTATGGTATCTCTGGAAAAGCGGTGCCTAGTTTAGCTAAAAGGAGTGATGCATGGAGAAGATGGTGATGAGCGGACCGCCGGAAAGCAGTGTTCCCTCTCAGCTGAGTTAGCATGAGCTAGCTCACAGATTTTGTAGCCTCCAGCTCACACATTTTTGTCTTAGCTCAGGCAACACAGAGCACACTCATTTCTGCAGTAGCTCACCGCTTTAATGCCAGTAGCTCACAGAGTAGAATCTTCACTCACGAGACCCTGCAGCTTAAAGGGAACATTGCCAAGCAGTCTCAAGCTAAGGACCTGATTCACAGAGGACGCTCTCTCCCCCTGGCTGTTCTGGAGTGGAGGAAGTCTTGCTTTGGAGAAGAGATGCTTTGGGGTATCAGCAAAAGGTTACCACACTGAGGATCTCAGCTTTAAACCAAGTGTGTCCTGATTCCCGTACGTAGGTGGGAAGGATCCCTCAATGGTTTGAGGCATATAAGGCACATTTGCTATTTCCCAAGAGCAAATAAAACATCCTAGGACAAGGGTGTCAAACTCATTTGTTATGAGTGCCAGATCTGACATAAATGAGACCTTGTTGGGCCAGGTCATCTCACTGCCACAGGAGGTGGGGGCGGCTACAAGCATAGACAGCTTCAAGAGGGGGTTAGATAAAAATATGGAGCAGAGGTCCATCAGTGGCTATTCGCCACAGTGTGTATATATATATGTGTGTGTGTGTATTTTGGCCACTGTGTGACACAGAGTGTTGGACTGGATGGGCCATTGGCCTGATCCAACATGGCTTCTCTTATGTTCTTAGGTAAAGCCTCACGCGGCCTGGGACCAACATACCTGCCGGACCGTCTCCTTCCATATATGCCCATGAGGTTGTTACGTTCGGCCTCCCAACATCTGTTGGCCGTCCCCGATCCAAGAGACGCCCGCCTCGCCTCAACTAGAGCCAGGGCTTTTTCAGTCCTGGCCCCGACCTGGTGGAATCAGCTCCCTATTGTGATCTGGGCCCTACCTGGCTTATTAGCCTTCCGTAGGGCCTGTAAAACGGAGCTGTTCCGCCAGGCTTTTAGCTGAGGCTGCGGGCGTCTATTCTCGATCTGGTTCGCCTCCCCGGCCAGCACTGTCATCTGTGCTAGGAAATGGAATAAAAACTGCCATGATGTGAAACGGCCTAGCTGGGCAATATGTGATGACACGGTCGTCTGAGTGCTGCTGAGTTGTCTGTTTATAGAATGTTTTATCGTTTTGTCATATGCTGTACTCTGCCCCGAGCCCTACAGGAAATGGGCGGAATAGAAATTATTAAAATAAATAAATAAATAAGGTTAGGCCGGGCCATGTCGGGCCAGGTCGTGTGTGTACCTTATTTAAGATTAGGTAGCAGAGATATAAACTTTATAAAGTACACAAACACAATTAAATATTTGTGAACGAGGGAACTGGGCAAAGGCGGCTCTGGCTCTTTCCTTCCTTCCCCAGGGTATGTGGGGGAGGAGACTCAGCCAATAGAAGGGAGAGAGGCTTGGCTCAGTAGTTCTGCTGTGCGATTGAAAGAGCCTGGGAAAACAAGCTCTGCTTCTCCCCGCTTCCTCCCCAAGGAGCCTCAGCCAATAGAAAAAATAGTGGTTTTGCTCTGAGGCTCTCGTGCAGTCGAGCAAGCCCGGCAAAGCAAGCTGTGATGCGGAAGGAAGCAAGAGAGAGGAAGAAGGAAGCAGATGACACCAGTTGCTCGGGGGGCTGATAGGAGCCTTCTGGGGGCCTGATTTGGCCCCTGGGCCACGTTTGACACCCCTGACTTAGGACAACACCCAGAGGTGATATAAGCATGAAACATCACACACAAGGAGAACAATATCAAGGACAAATTGATAGGGCTGTTTTGATTTCTGTTGGATTCTCTGCGTTGCCTTTATAATCAGTCCCTCCTCCCCAGTTTTCACAGCTCTTGATGATTTATTCTCTCATATGTGAAATGGCTCGTTTATAGCCCATTTATACCCCTCCAACACCGTTTATATGCAAGCAACACACCAATAATTTTGAGAGAATGCATACCAGAAAGATCAGCTTCAGGGTGAGAAGTAAAGGTACAGAAAGGAAAGGCACCTTTTCTAGCGCGTGGAATCGAACCGAGAATCTTCTAATCGAACACTGCAAATTTCGGTCTTGTAACAAGATCGAAGAGTCCAGCCAATGGAAACCAACTCAACCCACAGTTCTAGGATTTGCATCAAATTTCCCTTCTCCCAGCTTCCTGTTGAAATTCGACAGCAAAAACCTCTTTCTGGGGGGTAACTCGCACTGTGGCGGGAGTTCACTCCCCCACTTCATAGCATGGCTGAACACACATATGTATGGGGGGCTGGGGAGGGTAGCTAACATGAGCTTTGACTTCCCCATCCAGCGGTTACGTAAGGACAAGCCAAAGAAGGCGTCTCAGATTTCTGACCTGCCGCCAACGTAAGCCCTGCAAGAGAGCTGACATCACAGCGCCAAGGTTAATCTATTTCACAACAGCTTACAAAAACCTTTTCACAGATTGTTCTGTTTTTATTTTATACCCAAGAAAAGGGGTGGAGGAGAGGGACGAGGCGGGGGAATTAGCACTCAAGACGCGTTGAACATTTTGCATTTGCTTTTTTTTTTACAAAGGGAAAGCCTACATGTAAAAGTTATATTTTATGAGTGTGTACATATATATATATTTGTGAGTTTGTGCGTGTGTGCATGTGTATGTGTGTGTGTTTTAAATTCCTGTTAGGATAAATATACATCATTTGCAAAAGGAGGGCAATGGGCCGGTTTTCGAAGGGCTGGCGTTCTCTGGCCACGCTCGCTCCTCGAAACAAAAGGTTTGAATTAATGATGTTTTAATGTACAGGATATGTCAGAAATGAAATGCAGGAACAGTTGGCCGACATGCTGGGATCTGAGTCAAAATAAGACTTGGCGGCGAGCCGGCAAGGTCTCTGCTGGGAAACGCGAAAGGGGTGTGAACATTAACTCATCTGGCAACAGCGCCGATGATCAGAAAACTCCCATAATGCAATAATTGCCATCTAGAGCAACCGTCTTCTTCCAGCCCAGGCGTGGAGACACCACGGGAAGCTTTTGTGGATTTCCCAGCAGAGGAGGAGGGTCAGGGGTCAATGTGCCCTACGCTCTCCTTGCACAATGATGCGGGACCTGGGGATGATTTTCACCTGTCTCGTCCCTGCTGCTGCTACCCCAAAGTGGCCATTTCAATTTTTGCTTCCCCCTTGCACGAAGCAAGCCCACACATCTTGATTCCCACCCTGTTTCCCAATTCTCCACACGGCTTTGTTTGCATCAAATGTGGCAATGGAAAAATGCCGTGAAGTCACAGAAGGCTTATGGCAACCCTGTGGGATTTCCAAGGCAAGAGACATTCAGAGGTGGTTTGCTGTTGCCTTCTTCTGCATAGAAAGACTTCCTCAAGAGCCAGTTTGGCGTAGTGTTTAAGTGCGCAGACTCTTATCTGGGAGAATTGGGTTTGATTCCCCCCTCCTCCACTTGCACCTGCTGGAATGGCCTTGGGTCAGCCAGAGCTCTCTTATCTGGGAGAACTGGGTTGGATTCCCCACTCCTCCACTTGCACCTGCTGGAATGGCCTTGGGTCAGCCATAGCTCTCTTATCTGGGAGAACCGGGTTTGATTCCCCACTCCTCCACTTGCAGCTGCTGGAATGGTCTTGGGTCAGCCAGAGCTCTCTTATCTGGGAGAACCTTGAGTCAGCCATAGCTGGAAGGGCCTTGAGTCAGCCATAGCTTTCACAGGAGTTGTCCTTGAAAGGGCAGCTGCTGTAAAAAGCTCTCTCAACCCCATCTACCTCACAGAGTGTCTGTTGGGGGGGGGGGAGGAAGGTAGAGGAACATAAGAACATAAGAGAAGCCATGTTGGATCAGGCCTATGGCCCATCCAGTCCAACACTCTGTGTCACACAGTGACCAAAAAAATTTATACACACACACGCACATATATATATATACACACACACACTGTGGCTAATAGCCACTGATGGACCTCTGCTCCATATTTTTATCTAACCCCCTCTTGAAGCTGTCTATGCTTGTAGCCGCCACTCCCTCCTGTGGCAGTGAATTCCACATGTTAATCACCCTGTTAATCTGTTTTAACCTGATTGCTCAGCAATTTCATCGAATGCCCACGAGTTCTTGTATTGTGAGAAAGGGAGAAAAGTACTCTGTATTTGTGACCATTCTGAGACTCTGAGATTCTGTGTATAGGGTGGGATATAAATCCAATATCATCATCATCTTCTTCTTCTTCTTCGTCTCCCATCCACATACTAGCCAGGGCCAATCCTGCATAGTTGCTGAGAGGTGATGAGGTAGCCTAAGGCGCAGAGTGTTAAAGCTGCAGTACTGCAGTTCAAGCTCTGCTCACGATCTGAGTTCGATCCCAGCGGAAGCTGGGTTCAGGTAGCAGGCTCAAGGTCAGCTCAGCCTTCCATCCTTCCGAGGTCAGTAAAATGAGTACCCAGCTTGCTGGGGGAATAGTGTAGATGATTGGGGAAGGCAATGGCAAACCACCCCATAAAAAGTCTACCAAGAAAACGTCATGATGCGATGTCACCCCATGGGTCGGTAACAACTCCGTGCTTGCACAGGGGACTACCTTTACCTTTTACTTTTAAACTATTGTTATTATTTACCAAATTTATATTCTGGCCCCTCTCCCCCGAATGAGGCTCAGGGTGGCTGCCTCAGATTTATTGTAAATATTAATATGTTAATACATATAACTGCTAATGCCATTTTTGCATATTGGTGGCACCCAGGGGTGGAATTGTAGCAGGACATCCTTTGCATATAAGGCCACATTCCCCTTGATGTAGCCAATCCTCCAAGAGCTTACAAGGCTCTTTTTGGTAAGCTCTTGGAGGATTGGCTACGTCAGGAGGCGTGGCCAAAGGACCTCCTGCTAGAATTCCAACCCTGGTGGCAAAGAAATGGTGGAAATAAAAGCGAACCATTTGAAACCTCCAGCGATAAAAATGAGCCTAGCATTCATGCCGAGAACTTACAGAACGAAAAAGAAATCAAAGGCACAGGTATCTTCCAACGTCCATAATGAGACAGGTAGAAAATTCACAAGAGAGGCCAAGAGACGCAGGAGGAAATATTCAGATCCCTTCATCTCGCATCTCGGCTCTAACTTGAGTGCAGCATTTCTCGCGTTCCTGTGTCCTATCGTGAAGTTTCTGCATTCCCACTTAACTGGAAGAGGGCATAAGAGGACTGTCTTCAACCCCTTGCTGTTCATTCATTGGCTAACGACATCATCATGTGACAGGCGGAAACTCATGTTCCCATTGTTGTCCCGATTGTGTCCAAGTCACCCAGACCAAATCGGGTTCCGGCTTGGCTGCAGAATGAACTTTCTTCCAGTCAGTTCTTGACGTAACTCCCTGAAGATTCGCCCATTACCGTGAGCCGCAATGCCAAACTGTGCTTAGACCATTCTAACTTCTTCTTGTAAATATGCAACACAGTTCACACCCAGGGTTTGGGCGAAAGCATTTTTAACTGCGGAGGAACCTCCGAAGCTGCTTCCAGATCAAACTTAATCAGCAATGGAAATAGCAATTAAAAATAGAATTATGTCAGCTTGAGAAAGAAGAAAGTCAGTTTCGGGTTGCCTGCTTCTAGGAGATGGCTGGAAATGTCTTGCTATTGCAACTGAACTCCAGACATAGGGTTGCCAATCCCCAGGTGGGGGAAGGGGATCCCCTGGTCTGGAGGCCCTCCTCCCGGCCGCTCTAGGCATTTCTGGGAAAGCTCTATGGTTTCCCAGATGCTCTAGCCATTTGGGAGGGAAACCTCCCAAATGGCTAGAGCGTCCACGGAAACCATAGAGTTTTCTCAGAAATATCTACAGCAGCTGCGAGTACAGTTGCTGGCATGATGACATCACTTCCGAGTGACGTCATTGAGTCATGCATGCACTTCGTTCGCACGCAAAAGTCCCCCGCCAGAGAGCAGAGGAGACTTGTCCCTAGCGATACATCTGTCAGTTGTCCGGAAATTTAAGCTGTAGGCTGGATTGGTTTTGAATGGTCACCTCTGTCTTTGGACACGTTAGTGCTCATTGGTCAGTCGGCAGCGATACCAAGAGCATCAGGCCTTCAAGTTGCCCATATTTCTCCTGGCTTGGATTGGGTCCTCATGCCAGGAAGAGCAGAGCATGCTCAGGGGCTTCTAAAGCTCTGGCGCGGGTTTGATAACATCATTGGAATGCACCAGGACCTCAAAGCACATGGGAAGGTGAGTTAGAGTTAAGTCCAGTAGCACCTTTGAGAACAACTATTTATTTATTTTGTTTGCTTTTTTCCTGCCCTTCCCAGTAACAGACTCAGGGTGAGTTACAGCCAGGGGTGGAATTCGAGCAGAAGCTGCTTTGCATATTAGGCCACACCCCCTGATGTAGCCAACCCTCCAAGAGTTTACAAAAAAGAGCCTTGTAAACTCTTGGAGGATTGGCTACATCACGGGTGTGTGGCCTAATATGCAAAGGAGCTCCTGCTTGGATACACCCCTGTCTATCTCTTTAAAACATTGGTTCAGGGGCTCGTAGAGGTGGGTGTCAGTGGTTCATGTGCAGAGTGCAAACAGAGAACTGCCACAAGGTAGATGCTAAGAAAGAAATTGAGCCTCACACCAGCACCTAGTATAAAAGTAGTGTATTTACAACTATATACAATACAACTTGGTGCGGTGAATAACATATATTAGGGTTTGTAGAATCTTTCAGGATCTTTCTACTGTACAGTAAAACACGGCACTTGATCCCGAAAGATTCTACAAACCCTAATGATGTTACCAGCCGTGAAAACCTGAAATCTTTGATAATAACATATATCATACTGAGTGACAAAGTGCTACGCCAGGAACCAACTCTCATCAGAGAGAACTACTGTCTGGCACTACATACACAGCTTAGCCAATCACGGCAGTCCATACAATTGCTGACTCCAGCAGGTGCTTTCCCCTGGTTACAGTCCAGCCTGAACCGGCCCTCCTCCAAGGTTGATCTGACCTGACCTGTCAGATGCTGTCACTGTAGATCCGCCTGCTGCTTCATGCTGCAATCATACTGTGGACGGAGGACTTATACTGACAGTGGGTTCCTATAGGTGAGGACCAATACACCCTCTAAGCTGCAGAGTTTTGTGAGCAAGAATTCTACTTCATGAGCTACTAGCATTAAAGTTGAGAGCTACTGCATCCATTCGTTGGCTCTGGGACCATTTTTTCTTGAGCTAAGACAAAAATGCGTGAGCTGGAGGCTAAAAAAACCTGTGAGCTAACTCACACTAATTCAGCTTAGAAGGAACACCAGGTTGGACAGCCCCTTAGATATCCAGGTCGGAGGCTGATCAGGGCTTTGAAAGCCAACACTGGCACTTTGGACTGAGCCTGGAAAACTAAGGTAACGAGGCTTCTCAAGGGGAGCCCTTCACCTGCCATGGCTTTGTCGCCATTCCCACAGGGGAAATATCACCCTCTGTTGAAGAAGAAGAAGGAAGAAGAAAAAGAAGAAGAAGGAAGAAGAAGAAGAAATTAGATTTATATCCTGCCCTATACTCTGAATCTTGGGCTGCGATCACACACACTCAATAATGCACTTTCAATCCACTTTCCAACTGGATTTTGCCAGTTTACACAGTAATATCCAATTGGAAAGTGCACTGAAAGTGGATTGAAAGTGCATTATTTAGTGTGTATGATCACAGACCCAGAGTCTCAGAGCGGCCACAATCTCCTTTACCTCCGCCCCCCCCCCACCACAACAGACACCCTGTGAGGTAGGTGGGGATGAGAGAGCTCTTACAGCAGCTGCCCTTTCAAGGACAACTCTGTGAGAGCGATGGCTGACCCAAGGCCATTCCAGCAGTTCCAAGTGGAGGAGTGGGGAATCAAACTTGGTTCTCCCAGATAAGAGTCTGTGCACTTAACCACTACCCCAAACTGGTGTCCCCTTCGTGGCAGTGCGAGGGGTTCGGTGAGGGCCATCAGAAGGGCAGAATTAATGCTTGGGCCCTTTCTCAGGGTGCCAGCAGAGAAGCAGGGGGACAGGGCTGCCTTTGAAAGACCTTAGCCCGAGAGCACGGGCCGAAATCCACTGCAGCTCCAGCAGTCCTTCGTGAAATGCCTCCCAAGGAACTCCCAGTCCTGACCCTTTGAGGAGGAGCTGATAGCTGAAGCTCGGAATGCGCAGCTGTCCCTTGTCTGAGGACGTGGCCCACGGTTAGCCTGAAGCCTGTGAGGGTCTGCGTCCAGGAGAGCTGGGCCGACCCCAGCAGCTGCGCCACGCATCTCTCCGTGGGGACGTCAGCTCAGAGTAATGTGGTGGAGAAATCCAGTTTCTCTCCCCTCCGCCTCTCACAGCCCTGCTCCAATCTGACATGGAACGGAAAGACATTTGGCACAAGGGAGTGCCTCTCGCTTTTAAGCTCCTTGTCTAATTGACTGGATTTCCTGGCTCTGATTAGTGATGGTTTAAACACACGTCTCCACACAGAGAGATGTGCATATTTAGATATATATAAAATTTCAGATAGCATTTCCCTTTTGGAAATACTACCCCGCCCCCCGGCCCATTAAGTATTGCTTTCCCAAACACCTGTATCAAAATTCTGTGGCTGCCAGTTGTCGAAACATATTCTTTAAGTTGGCTTTTTCACCTACGAAATAATGGCCTATTCAGCGATGTCCCAAGCAGTGTTCCCTCTAGGCTGAGTTAGTGTGAGCTAGCTCACAGTTTTTTTAGCCTCCAGCTCGCACATTTTTTTTTGTCTTCGCTCAGGAAGGATAGCCCCAGAACACACTAATTTATGTAGCAGCTCACAAATCTAATGGCTATCCCTGGGCCGAAAGAGATTAAACATCAAAATATCAGAGCACGGGCCTTTTCAACCGCGGCCCCTGCCCTATGGAACCAACTCCCTGAGGAGGTGCGGGCCCTGCGGAACCTTGACCAGTTCCGCAGGGTGTGCAAGACCACCCTTTTTAAACTTGCTTACTCAGACTGCTAAAGGCGGCTGTTAATAAGGAACCGCCAATGCGGCTTAAAGACCTAGACTGCTGTGTATAAACTGGCAGAACTAGCGTCAAACATCACCAGCACTGTCAGATTAAACTATCTAATTGTATTGACTGGTTTTTAATGTTGTTAAATAATGTTTTATATAGTTAAATTTAAAGGTTTTATTATTACTGTATGTTATTAAGAAATGTTGTTAGCCGCCCTGAGCCTGCCGAGGCGGGGAGGGCGGGATACAAATAAAATTTATTATTATTATTATTATTATTATTATTATTATTATTATTATTATTATTATTATTATTATTATTATTATTATTATTATTATTATTATAACTTTAATGCCAGCAGCTCACAAAGGGTGTTTTTACGCTGACAGTTTGTGACTCTCTTATTACTGCATTGGAAACTCACCTTTTACATCATCTAACGTTCCCACGACTGTTTTGCACCGTTGCTGCCCGAAGCATCTACATTTGTTCCAATGAAATGAGTTCTGGCGCTGCTGCTGCGGCGTTTCTCTCGAAACTAGTTTTGATCCGGTCATTTCTCTACAGGCGTTTCAAACTTGTATTGTAGAAGTTTTCATGCGTTTTAAAAGACTCCTCCAAAAGCCACAAGGTGCAGTCATTTGCATGAGAACTGACAGCACTTGAAATTTTTACGAATCGTTGCTTGCCTCATCTATGGATAGTGCCAGCAGAAGTAATAAAAATAACAGCTGAATCTGATGAAGAGAGAAGGATGTCATATAACCAACTGCTAAAGATTCAAGGTGATAAAGTTGAATTAAAATCTGCAGAAGAGTTAAATAACAAGTATGACTGGTTTCAAATGCAACAAATAAAAAGCTTGATGGGAAATGATATTAAATCTGTTGGAATTAGACGTGAGCAAACGGAATTGGAAAAGGTTCTGCTTGGAGCTAATGAAAAATTAATATCGAAAATATATAAATTATTGTTGAAATGGTCTACAGGAGAAGAAGTAGTAAAATCTCAAATGATTAAATGGGCAATGAATGTAAACAAGGAAATACAAATGGACACATGGGAATATCTTTGGAAGAACTCGATGAAAATATCAACATGTCAGAGTATTAAAGAGAACTGTTTCAAGATGATGTATAGGTGGTATATGACTCGGAAAAAATTGGCAAAGATGAGTAAAAAGATGTCGGATAGATGTTGGAAATGTAAGAAACATGAAGGTTCTTTTTACCATATGTGGTGGACTTGTGGAAAAGCGAAAAAGTTTTGGCAGATGATACAACAAGAAATATCTCAAATTTTGGGATATGATTTTAAGAAAGTAGCAGAGACTTTTCTGTTGGGATTACAAATGGAAAAATTTCCAAAAGAAGATAGAACTCTAATTTGGTACTTGCTCTCAGCTGCTAGGACATTATATGCGCAGTTATGGAAACAAGAAAAAATACCAGAGAAATGGGATTGGATTGTGAAAGTTTTATCATGGAGTGAGATGGATAAACTAACAAGAACTTTAAGAGACTATGATTTGGAAGTGTTTAAAAGGGATTGGAAGAAATTTAGAGGATATATAGAAAAAGAATGGAATTTGAAAGGACATTGGGCAATTATTTAACAATGAACTTAAGAAAAGGGAGAAATTGAACTTTGATGGATTAAGGGTACCTCTATAAGTGAACTTAAGTATATAACATCGGCGGAAGTCTAGTAAAGGAGGGAGGGGGGATTAGAAAAATATCATATGGGTTAGGGATAGTAATGATATAATTTGATATTGTTACCATATGTTATTAATAAATTGTTTTAAAACAATCTTGTAATTTAAATGTTTATTGTTTTTGCAGCGTTGATACGATTTCCAAGCAATTGTATACATTTAACTAAGCACTGGTATTCCGTCTGCCCTCTGATCAGAACCCCCCCTCCCAAATTGAAACGCTTTCAGCAGGAAATATAGAAGTATGGCTATGCAAAATGAGCAGAGCAAATCCACCAATATAAAAGAAAAAATAATTAAAGCGGAACGGGGGCAGGCAATTTGAAGACTCTGAAACTCTGAGTCAAACTGAATGTAAAAACACCCAAAGTAGGATTTTTGCTCTCAAGACTCCACAACTTAGAGGAAGGATTGGTCCCAAGGAAAGGGCATTTCCCCCCAATGATGAGAGACGTGCCTTCATTTTTGAAATCTCTTACAAACTTACTTGGTCCATGTACAGAAGGTGTGTGTGTGTGTGTGGGAGGGCGGTATTCGGGTAATATGGGGGTTCTCTTCTTGAATAAATTGATCACATCTCTTATTCTGCTGATCAGTTGATTGTCTCGATTAACACTTGGAACCCGAAGCAATCTTCCTGATAGGCTCTCCTACAAATATATCCACTGCAGTTTTCATACCCCCAAATGCATCTCAAAAATTCATAGAATCATAAAGTTCGAAGGGACCCCAAGGGTCATCTAGTCCAGCTTGCACAATGCAGGGAATTCATAGCTCCTTCCACCTCCCAGTTCCCTAGTGACCCCTGTTCCAAGCCCAGAAGATATCGGGGCGGGGGGGGAACTCTCTGGGCCCCCTGGCCAAACTGCCCTGGAGAAAAATTGCTGCTTGACCCCAAAGCAACAATTGGCATTTCCCTGAGCATGTAAGAAAGGGCCACGAGACCTAACCTTGGGGAGGGATGGTGGCTCAGTGGTAGAGCATCTGCTTGGTAAGCAGAAGGTCCCAGGTTCAATCCCCGGCATCTCCAACTAAAAAGGGTCCAGGCAAGTAGGTGTGAAAAACCTCAGCTGGAGACTTTGGAGAGCTGATGCCAGTCTGAATAGACAAGACTGACTTTGATGGACCAAGGGGGGGTCTGATTCAGTAGAAGGCAGCTTCATAAGTGTTAGGGAGGGACGGTGGCTCAGTGGTAGAGCATCTGCTTGGTAAGCAGAAGGTCCCAGGTTGAATCCCCGGCAAATTTTTTTTTATTATTATTATTATTATTATTATTATTATTATTATTATTATTATTATTATTATTATTATTATTATTATTATTATTATTATTATTATTATCTCCAACTAAAAAGAGTCCAGGCAAGTAGGTGTGAAAAACCTCAGCTTGAGGCCCTGGAGAGACGCTGCCAGTCTGAGTAGACAAGACTGACTTTGATGGACCGAGGGTCTGATTCAGTAGAAGGCAGCTTCATATGTTCAATCACTGATTGGAGAAGACGCGGGGAGAGGGGATACTGAATTGTCCTTCCAAAATATGATTTTGAATACTATCAGAATCTAAAATTTATAACAGCAACATTTGAGTAGTTTTTATTATCTTGAATGTATGATTTATTTCACTTCATTTGCTCCTGGTCTTTCTCCTCAATGGGAATCCTAAGCTACATACATTCTACTGCTTGCCTCCATTTTACCTTTGCAACGATCTGGCGAGGAAGGGTAGGCCGAGAGCCTGTGACTGGCTCAAGATCACCCAGCAAGGTTCCATGGTAGACCAGACATTCGAACCCGGTTCTCCCAGATCCTAGTCCAACCTTCTATCCCTTGCACTGCTTGGGCTCTCAGTTCTTAAGACGTGTTGGCATGTGGATTTTTCTTAGAACTCCGGGTTGGGAAATCCCTGGGGATATGGGGGCGGAGCCTTGGGAGGGCGGGGTTTGAGAAGGGGAGAGACTTCAGCGCAACATAACGCCATTGTATAAAAAGCAGCCATTTTCTCCAGGGAAAGTGATTTCTGCAGTCTGGAGATCAGTTGTAGCCAGGGGTGGAATTCTAGCAGGAGCTCCTTTGCATATTCGGCCACACCCCCTGATGTAGCCAATCCTCCAAGAGCTTTCAAGGCTCTTATCTGTAAGCTCTTGGAGGACTGGCTACATCAGGGGTGTGTGGCCTAATATGCAAAGGAGCTCCTGCTAGAATTCCACCCCTGGTTGTAGCTGCAGGAGATCTGGCAATGCTGTTTTTGGATGAACAAGGGCTCTTGCTTTAGACATAAGGGAGCAACAACTGCAGGAACTTTTGGGTGAGGTTCGTTCACTGACAGACTACCCCGGGCTTTTGGATTTAGCCCCCTCCTTTGACCCAGGAGAAGGACATGCTATCTATCACCTTTTAGAACGACTCCACAGGCCAACAAAGGCACAAACTCCAGGGCTGAACCAGGTGAACAGGAAATGTCAGGAAGAGAGATTGAGTTTTTGGAGAAGCCCTTATCCTCCAGAGGTCTTGTTCAGGTTTTCAGCAAGTCAACGCAACCACCGTTCCTACCGAGCAGAACATCTCTCTTTGGGAAGGGGCTAAAAATATCTTCTGTGAGAGAAGAAATCTGTCAAGTGTGCCAGTACAGAGATGGGGTGCACCCCCCCAAAAAAAAAAAATCCCTGGACTTTTAAAATTGTTTGCCAGACTCACTTACAGAGTTGGGTGGGAGGGAGGGTTTCTTAGCGTGATTGAAATGGCTTTGGTGTAAACCCAAGTTATCTCCAAAATAAATCTGTTAATGTGTCCCTTGAGGTGGCAAGGAAGGAAGGAAGGAAGGAGAGAGAGAGAGAGAGAGAGAGAGAGAGAGAGAGAAAGAGAGAGAGAAAGAGAGAAAGAAAGAAAGAAAGAAAGAAAGAAAGAAAGAAAGAAAGAAAGAAAGAAAGAAAGAAAGAAAGAAAGAAAGAAAGAAAGAAAGAAAGAAAGAAAAAAAAACTGCAGAGGGAGAAATGATTTAACCAGATCTTATACATTATCTCTCAAGCCATCTGCTTGGAACATAAAGACTCAGCAGAGAATCCAGCGCTCTTGACCTAAGCCGGCAAGACTCTTTTCTGCTGGCAGCAGTCAAAGACTCCATGCCCGAGGGGCTATCAATATGAAGTTTCGAGAAGTTTGTTTGATCGCCGGAGTAGTTATTTATCTCCAGCAGAGATTCAAAGCTGGACCTCAGACTCTGTTACCTAACGTCACCTCCTTCCAGAATTTTTCAGACCGTGGGACAGTGCGGTTACTGACTTGGCAAAGCGTCCCCCTGAAAGAAAATCAAATGTCATGTACAATCCAGCCGCCGTTTCCAGACGGAGTGGGGCGGGGGGAGGCCTTTCTAAAAACAGAAGCCGTCGCCTGCCAGTTTCTCACAGCCCAAATCTCTGAGCAGAGGGGATGGCTGGTACGATTCACTGGTGGAGACCAAGTCCAAGATGGAAAGAACTGCTTGCCCAAAGCCCTGACCACCAGAGTACCAGCACCACTGGCATGTTTGTGGTGAGGAGAATTCTGGTGAAGAGTGTGGAGGTCCAATTCTTTGGGTTATTCCTGGGCAAAACCCAACATGTTCCATCCCAGCTTGGGAAGGCTGCCTTTGTGGTGAGGCGGCCACAGATCTGCGGCTCGGAGCGGGAGGGGAAGGCTGTAATTAGCCTTCATCATATATTAGCATGAAGCCCATGAAATAGCGGGTATGCCTGAATTCTCCAGCCTGGCTTCGGTTGCCCTCGCGAGAGGAATTTTCACACAGTGAGAACGATCATAAGGAGATTTTAATGTGGCACTGAAAGATGATGATGATATTGGATTTATATCCCGCCCTCCACTCCAAAGAGTCTCAGAGCAGCTCACAATCTTCTTTCCCTTCCTCCCCCACAACAGACACCCTGTGAGGTGGGTGGGGCTGGAGAGGGCTCTCACAGCAGCTGCCC
Organism: Heteronotia binoei; assembly: GCF_032191835.1. Classification (NCBI taxonomy): domain Eukaryota; kingdom Metazoa; phylum Chordata; class Lepidosauria; order Squamata; family Gekkonidae; genus Heteronotia; species Heteronotia binoei. The sequence continues at coordinate 3,408,986 of NC_083242.1, forward strand.
TTTCAAGGACAACTCTGCCAGAGCTATGGCTGACCCAAGGCCATGCCAGCGGGTGCAAGTGGAGGAGTGGGGAATCAAACCCGGTTCTCCCAGATAAGAGTCTGCACACTTAACCACTTCACCAAACTGGCTCTCCGACACCAAACTGAACATGGGTCAAGGCACCTCACAAATTTTGTGCAGTCGCAGTATTCCACAACTGAGGATCCACCATTAAAAAGGCCTTGAATCATCACTGAAGATGGGGGAAATGACTTGCCAAGCTCCAGCGGTGGCTGGAGATCTCCTGGGATTAAAACGAGTCTCTGGGGGACAGAGATCAGTTCCTCGGGAAAAAAACAAAGGCCTGAGCCAAGCTGATGATGTCACATAGAAAGTGATGTCATCACGCTGTAACGTCCAAGTGACACTCTGGTATTGGAGCAAAAACTCTATGGTAAAAACAGCTTCAACCACACAGTTTTTGCCCAAATACCAGAGTGTCACCTGAAGATCCCTGGCATGATGATGTCACTTCCTGTGTAACACACAGGCTTTATGGCCTGGGCCTTCCTCTTTCTATTGGTAAGTTCCTCCACCGGCCTGCTGATTGGCAGCTGGGGGGGACACGGTCTGGCAGTGGGTGACCCCGCCTCCTCGGTGGGGCGGGGGGTCTGGCAACCCTACTTTCCGATCAGGATAAATGGGGCGGGGCTGGATTTTGGCATGTTTCAGGGGCCACAGAAAACAGAGCTGAACAGAAGTGTCTCCAAGCTCCGTGGTTCCATTCAGAGGCCCTCCAGCAGCTCGGCTGGGAATGAACATAAGAACATAAGAGAAGCCATGTTAGATCAGGCCAATGGCCCATCCAGTCCAACACTCTGTGTCACACAGTGGCAAAAAATTTATATATATATGGTGCTTCTCTGCCCAAAACCGTGGCCGGCTGCCGTGGCCAGAGCCCCAATATTCTGCCGTGATTTTAATTGCAGGACCCCCAGCTGTTGTCAAGGGAGCCCAGCCGCAGGGAGTTGGGGAGGGGGAAGGGTTCCAGGGACCCCTCAGGGGCAGGATCTCAGCAGACGCAGCCCCACGCCCCTTCCCCTGCACGGTCCATCTGGAGCATTTTTCCAGCTAGCAGCTTGAATAATTAGTCGGGGCCGTCCCCTCTCCCCCGCCTTCCTTTGCAATCTGTACTTCCGTAGCCATGGCAACCACTTGGGAGCCGGCCCTGTTGACGGAACGGGGAGAAGCAAGAGGCTTTAATTTTGCTGCGGCCCAGAAAACTTTGTTTGATCCAGGGGCTGCGGCTTTCCCCAGAGCTCCTTGCAAAGGGGGGGGGGGGGAATTCTGTGCTCAGAGAGCCCCCTTTCAGGGTAAGACTCACAATTCATGGGATAGGTTGGAGAGGGAGGGTGAAACCCCCCAGAGGCAGGGTCTGAATTCAGCAGCCAAGTCAGGATCTGTGTGCAGCTAGGAGTTCTCTCCCTGCTGCACACAGATCCCAGGGCATATGCAAATAAGATATGCTACTGAGCTCCTGCACCTTTCCCCCCTAGAAAATGACCCTGCCCAGAGGTCTATCTGTGGGACCGCCTTTCCCCACATGTTCCCCGGAGAGCACTGCGTTCAGGGACAAAAAATCCTTGGACCAAAGGAGGCTAGGTTGCAGCTGACGCGAGCTAGGGCCTTCTTGGTGGCAGCACCAGAATTGTGGAATGCTCTCCCGGAGGCCATAGGGGCCCTGCAGGATCTCATAAGAACATAAGAGAAGCCATGTTGGATCAGGCCAATGGCCCATCCAGTCCAACACTCTGCGTCACGTAAGAACATAAGAGAAGCCCTGTTGGATCAGGCCAGTGGCCCATCCAGTCCAACACTCTGCGTCACATAAGAACATAAGAGAAGCCCTGTTGGATCAGGCCAATGGCCCCTCCAGTCCAACACTCTGTGTCACAGAAGAACATAAGAGAAGCCATGTTGGATCAGGCCAATGGCCCATCCAGTCCAACACTCTGTGTCACATAAGAACATAAGAGAAGCCATGTTGGGTCAGGCCAATGGCCCCTCCAGTCCAACACTCTGTGTCACACAGTGGCCAAAAAAATTATATATATACACACACATATATATATACACACTGTGGCTAGTAGCCACTGATAGACCTCGGCTCCATATTTTTATTTAACCGCCTCTTGAAGCTGTATATGCTTGTAGCCGCCACCATCTCCTGTGGCAGTGAATTCCACATGTTAGTCACCCTTTGGGTGAAGAAGTACTTCCTTTTATCCATTTTAACCCGACTGCTCAGCAATTTCATCGAATGCCCACGAGTTCTTGTATTGTAAGAAAGGGAGAAAAGGACTTCTTTCTCTACCTTCTCCATCCCATGCACTATCTTGTAAACCTCTATCATGTCACCCCGCAGTCGACGTTTCTCCAAGCTAAAGAGCCCCAAGCGTTTTAACCTTTCTTCATAGGGAAAGTGTTCCAACCCTTTCTCTCTACTTTCTGCAGGGCCTGTGAGACCGAACTGTTTCGACAGGCCTTTGAGATCTAACCGGGAGAGAGCTGCCACCCGACATCATTATAGAGTACCATGGTCACCACTTATACTATATTATATTGTAGTGATACAGCACCGTGAAATGAAATGTTTTAAATAATTTTAAACTGTTGTTTTTATTGGTTAAATTGTAAAAATGAGCGTTGCTAGCTGCCCTGAGTCCGCTTGTGGAGAGGGTGGGATAGAAATTTAAAGTAATAAATAAATAAATAAATAAAACATGTCTGTCCAACTGCCTCTGTCACACTCTGGTTTAGGCGCCTGTTGAGCAGATGCCTGGCTGCAGCATAGCAGCTGGTGCCTCTCCTCGAAACACCCCCCAAGTTTCAAAAGGATTGGACCAGGGGGTCCAATTCTAGGGGCCCCAATCCTTCATTCTTTCCAATGGAGGGAAGGCATTTCAAAGGTGCACAGTCCCTTGAAATGTGATGGCCAGAACTCCCTCTGGAGTTCAATTATGCTTGCCACACCCTTGCTCCTGGCTCCACCCCCAAAGTCTCCTGGCTCCATCTCCAAAGTCTCCAGAGAGTTCTTGAATTGGACTTGGCAACCCTACTGCCTTCCTGCTGCCGGGCTCTACCCCACTTCCACAGCCACTGGTCTTCCCCGCCCTGCGCCCCTTCTCAGCCTTGTGTTTGGGAGACTCCAGATGCCCTGCTGCCCTCTGGCTTGCCAGCCTGGGATCCTGCAGAGCAGCCCTTCCGCTTCTCATCCCAGGCCCAGACCCAGGGGACCCAGCGAAATCAGCCAGACTTGCTCCTCGCTGGAGCCGGAGGTTAGGAAGAGAGCGGGGGAGCAGCTCCCTTAATTATAAGTGTGCAAAATGGAAAGATTACACGCTTGCAGGAATTGGCAGGGAGACCCGGCAGTATGAAATAAATTATGTCAAACTTAGGGGAACTCCCTGATCAGGACTATTATCTCTCTCCCTCCCTCCCTCCCTCCCTCCCTTCCTTCTTCCTTCCCTCTCTTCCTTTCTTCTTCCTTCCCTTCCTTCTTCCTTCCTTCCCTCCCTTCCCTTCCTTCCTTTCTCCTTCCCTGACTCCCTCCCTTCCTCCTTCCCTGACTCCCTCCACTCCCTCCCTCCCTTCCTTCCTTCCTTCCTTCCTCCCTCCCTCCCTCCCTCCCTCCCTCCCTTCCTTCCTTCCTTCCTTCCTTCCTTCCTTCCTCTCCAAAGTTTTGGGAGTCTTCACGTATCAGAGCCGGGCCTTAGAAATCCTTTTCTTTTTGGGGGGAGGGGGGAATATCACAATTGATGCTGCTCAACAGATGGGCAAAGGCGTCCCCAGTGGGGGGGTTTGTTCTCCTCCCCCCCCCCACAGCTTTCCTTCCAAGTTCACGGACCCCTACTGAAGAACCGCCAGGAAAACCCACCCCAGACAGCTTGATCAGTCAGATGGAAGGATGAGCCCGGAGAAGAACTCTCTCACGTTTCCTGTTGCCAAATTATTTGTTGCTGTTAGAATAAATGAGGTCCCGGGTAATAAAACAATGGGGTGGTGACAGAGAGCTGGAACGGTGGAGCGGAGGCCTCCTCGGAGGCGTGTTTCTGGAGCCTGCTGGGGTGGAGAGAAGACACCTTCTCTGGTCGTCCCTGATGTGGAAGCCATCCGTCCATCTGCCTCCTCAGTCTGTTAGGAAATAACTCCAAGTGTGAAACTATTGGTGGGCTGAAGAAGAAGAAGATATTGGATTTATATCCCACCCTCCACTCCGAATCTCAGAGTCTCAGAGCAGCTCACAATCTCCTTTCCCGTCCTCCCCCACAACAGACATCCTGTAAGGTAGATGAAGATATTGGATTTATATCCCGCCCTCCACTCCGAAGAGTCTCAGAGCAGCTCACAATCTCCTTTACCTTCCTCCCCCGCAACAGACACCCTGTGAAGTAGGTGGGGCAGGGAGGGCTCTCACAGCAGCTGCCCTTTCAAGGACCATTCTGCCAGAGCTATGGCTGACCCAAGGTCATTCCAGGAGCTGAAAGTGGAGAAGTGGGGAATCAAACTCGGTTCTCCCAGATAAGAGTCTGCGCACTTCACCACTACACCAAACTGGGATGGATGGAGAGATGGATTGCTGAATAGAATCATTCACCTGCTCAGTCTTCTCATATGGACAAGAAGATCCAGGAAGTCACCAATGACATCCATGAGATAACGACGCCAGCCTCCAGGTGGGACCTGGGGATCCGCTGGAATTACAGCTCATCTCCAAATTCCTGAGTGCCCCTGGAGAAAACGGATGCTTGGGAGGGTGGGCTCCAAGGGATTGTATCTCACTGAGGTCCCTGTCTTCTGTGAGCTCCATCCCCAAATCTCCAGGAGTTTCTCCACCTGGATCTGGCCACCCTGTCCCTCATCTCCCACGGACAGCCGAGGGGAACCAGCAACCCGACTACGAGAACATAGAGAAATAGCTTGAACAGGCCCAGTGTGGTGTAGAGGTTACAGATTTGGCCTGGGAGATGCAGCCACATAGGAACATGAGAAGCCATGTTGGCCATGCTGGCTGGGGCTGATGGGAGTTGTAGGCAAAAAACATCTGGAGAGCTACCGTTGGCCACCCCTGCGGTTAAAGTGTTGGATTAGGATCTGGGAGACCCAGGTGCAAATCCCGACTTGTGCCATGGAAACTTGCTGGGTGATCATGGGCCAGTCACATGTTCTCAGCCAGGAACTCCTTTGCATATTAGGCCACACCCTGTGAGTTACGTTTGGCTGAGAGCAGAGCCTTTTTTGTAGCAGGAGCTCCTTTGCATGTCAAGTCACACACCCGTGATGTAGCCAATCCTCCTGGAACTTACAGGGCTCTTCTTACAGGGCCTACTGTCAGCTCCAGGAGGATTGGCTACATCAGGGGTGTGTGACTTGACATGCAAAGGAGCTCCTGCTACAAAAAAAAGGCTCTGGTCTCAGCCAAACGTAACTCACAGGGTTGTTGTCAAGATAAAATGGAGAAGAGAGAGGGTTGCCAAGTCCAATTCAAGAACTATCTGGGGACTTTGGGGGTGGAGCCAGGAGCAAGGGTGTGACAAACATAATTGAACTCCAAGGGGGGTTCTGGCCATCACATTGAAAGGGACCGAATACCTTTTAAAATGCCTTCCTTCCATAGGAAATAATGAAGGATAGCGGCACCTTCTTTTGGGGCTCATAGAATTGGACTCCCTGGTCCAATCTTTTTGAAACTTGGGGGGTATTTTGGGGAGAGGCACTGGATGCTATATTGAAAATTTTGTGCATCTACCTCAAAAAACAGCCCCCCCCCGAGCCCCAGATATCCGCGGATCAATTCTCTATTATTTCCAATGGGAATGTCTCCATAGGGAAGAATGGAGTGCCCAGCAGACATTTCCCTCCCCCTCGCTTTCTGATGACCCTGAAGTGGGGGGAGGGCCTCCAAACCAGGGGATCCCCTGCCCCCACCTGGGGATTGGCAACCCTAAGAAGGGAATGGCATAAGCTGTGTTGGGTCCCCTTTGAGTTGAAGGGTGAGGTATAAAATAAAGTTTAAAAAGTAAAATATTCTCGGTGCGGCCGTAGCCCTTTGTGGGCCAGTTGAAGCAAAGCTCTTCTGAGAACCCAGCAATCCTTCTGCAAGCTTGGCATCTTTTTTTTTTTTTTTTTTTGGCACTCTCCATAAGACCGTGGGTGCTTCCCTGTTCCCATTGCAAGACCTGAGTTACACAGGAATTCAGGTTCAGCAGTGGATTCCTAATCAGATATTCAGTAGCGCCCGTTGCTGGCAAGTTAAGCGGGAGGTGCCTGGGTTAGAAACCACAAGCCAGAAATTCCTCAGTCTCAGCGCCCGACACCATGAAGCGTCGCCGGAGTTCTGCGAACAACGCAACTGGCAAGCTCCGACTCGACGGCAGGAGACGCGTCTGGTCTTCGGTTTCCCCTGCCTAATCCCCTTCCGTGTCCCCCAAAGCACCTGGCAAGCGGCAGTCCCTACAGACGGCTTGTCCCGGACAGGCCTGCAGCTGTGCAGAACCAATACGCAGAGCCGCGTTTCGGATTGACTGGATTGGCAGGTTCCCGGGGACAGGCGGGCCGGGCCCCTGCAGTTGTCGTATGCAACAGTCCCGGTTACAACAACAGAGTCCGTCAGGGCTGGTTTCAGGTTTGGAGGGGCCCCCTCCCACACTCTCCTTCTTCCTCACCCACCCACCCACATGGCTCAGTGACGGTGGGACGGTGGCTCAGTGGTAGAGCATCTGCTTGGGAAGCAGAAGGTCCCAGGTTCAATCCCCGGCATCTCCAAAAAAGGGTCCAGGCAAATAGGTGTGAAAAACCTCAGCTTGAGACCCTGGAGAGCCACTGCCAGTCTGAGAAGACAATACTGACTTTGATGGACCAAGGGTCTGATTCAGTATAAGGCAGCTTCATATGTTCATATGTTCATATGTTCATATGCTCTAGGGCTTTTTTTTTAGCAGGAACGCAAAGGAATGCAGTTCCGGCTTGCTTGGTGTCAGGGTGTGTGGCCTAATACGCAAATGAATCCCTGCTGGGGTTTTTTTCTACAAAAAGCCCTATATGAAACAATAGTGACATCAGGGGTGTGTGGCCTAATATGCAAATAGGTTCCTGCTGGGCTTTTTCTACCAAAAAAAGCCCAGGGGGCCAGACACTCCAGTGGGGACAAACGTCTCCTGCCACCAGGTTCCACTCCCCACTGCCAGCCAGCTAGCCGTCGAGGGGACTTAGCAGGAGAGAGAGGGAGGCCTGTGCTACGGAGCTGGTGACATCACTTCCAGTGTGCATTGGAAGTGACATCATCACACTGCAACGTTATGTCAGTGCTCTGGTATATGTGCAAAAACTCTAGGATAAGGGCCATTTTTGTCGTAGGGCAGGGGTGGCCAACGGTAGCTCTCCAGATGTGTTTTTGTCTACAACTCCCATCAGCCCCGGCCATTGGCCATGTTGGCAGGGGCTGATGGGAGTTGTAGGCAAAAAACACCTGGAGAGCTACCGTTGGCCACCCCTGATGTAGGGTTTTTTTGCCCAAATATCAGCGCATTGACATGACGTCGTGGCATGATCCGGTTTTTGTTAGGATCCCAGCAATGCTCCCTCTACAGGGTGGCCAACAGTAGCTCTCCAGATATTTTTTGCCGATAACTCCCATCAGCCCCAGCCATTGGCCATGCTGGTGGGGGCTGATGGGAGTTGTAGGCAAAAAACATCTGGAGAGCTACCATTGGCCGCCCCTGCTCTAAGCTGTGGAGTCTTGTGAGCAGAAATTCCACTTCCTGAGCCGCTGGCATTAAAGTTGTGAGCTCCTGCATACATCAGTTTGCTCCGGGGCCATTCTTCCTGAACTAAGACAAAAATGTGTGAGTCGGAGGCTATAAAATTGTGAGCTAGCTCACACTAACCCAGATTAGAGGGAGCACTGGACCACAGCCGAGGTTCTCTTCCTGTCTTGCAAGGCAGTGGGGATGATCTCTTCCATTCGCTCTCAAAAAAAACAGGTGATTACTGGAGGCAGCTTATTTGTGTCGCTAGTTACAAGAGGGATCCGATAAGCTTGTTCCATTTCACAAGTGAAAATCAGATGAAAGCTGCAAAAGCTCATGAGAAAAAAAAATCTTCACAAATCCCGCCGGCTTTTGCTGCTGGCTTCTGCTTTCTTGCAACAGCGGTTCTCGGTTGGAGGTGAGAAGAGGAGGCAGTTTGGAAATGGCAGATTCACTGCTGCAGACTGGGGAGCAGGATCGGTGACTCCTCAGACGCTAGCCAGTCAGCAATGCATACAGCTGACTTCTGCTAGAAACCAGCATAACCTTTTTCTCCCGAGCTAAGCCCCCTGGGGAAGTTTGTATGAAAATGATGTGTGTGGTTGACCCGATTGGGTCTTCCGGAAAGCATGCTAACAGGGCACTGCTAACACAGCACTGTAGATGTTTTCATCCCTTTGCTTAAAACTTTGGGGGGAAGTTCCTCAATTGCATACCTCGATTGCAACCTCCTTGGAGCAGAGACCTGTCCCTTGCTTATGCCGCTCTATAAAATGTCATGCATGTTGACCAATCACACCCTTTGCATAAAGCAGAGCGATGTCCATTGTTTTGACAGGGTGCCTGTGGATTAAATATTTGAAAACTGGAGGTACAGCTTGATATGGGCACACGGGCCACCACTTGACCAGGAAAACTGTCATGGCCTCCAAGGCCTTCACCAACAATTTGTTCTACACCAGCAGGCAAACTCATCTCAGCAGGAGAGCCAGTTTGGTGTAGTGGTTAAGTGTGCGGACTCTTATCTGGGAGAACCGGGTTTGATTCCCCACTCCTCCACTTGCACCTCCTGGCATGGCCTTGGGTCAGCCACAGCTATCGCAAGAGTTGTCCTTGAGAGGGCAGCTGCTGTGAGAGCCCTCTCAGCCCCACCCACCTCACAGGGTTTCTGTTGTGGGGGAGGAAGGTAAAGGAGATTGTGAGCCGCTCTGAGACTCTTCGGAGTGGAGGGCGGGATATAAATCCAATCTCTTCATCTACCTCACAGGGTGTCTGTTGTGGGGGAGGAAGGGAAAGGAGATTGTGAGCCGCTCTGAGACTCTTTGGAGTGGAGGGCGGGATATAAATCCAATCTCTTCATCTACCTCATAGGGTGTCTGTTGTGGGGGAGGAAGGTAAAGGAGATTGTGAGCCGCTCTGAGACTCTTCGGAGTGGAGGGCGGGATATAAATCCAATATCTTCATCTACCTCACAGGGTGTCTGTTGTGGGGGAGGAAGGTAAAGGAGATTGTGAGCTGCTCTGAGACTCTTCGGAGTGGAGGGCGGGATATAAATCCAATATCTTCATCTTCTTCTTCTTCTGATTGCAGTGTATGGCTGCCAAGCCCCCGATCCAGGAGGCGGTTCTCCTACCTGGGAACCTTCCCCAATGTCACTGGTGCGATGACGTCACCCATGAGTGATGCCATCGCGCCAGCCGCTCTAGGCATTTCCAGGAAAACTCTATGGTTTTCCCAGATGCTCTGGCAATTTGGGAGGGAAAACTCTATGGTACAAAAGGTACCATAGAGTTTTTACCTCCCCGAATGCTAGAGCGTCCAGGAAAACCATAGTGTTTTCCCGAAAATACCCAGAGTGGCCGGCGTGCAATGTGACCGCTGGAGGCTGGGGGGCACTTGGCAACCTTATTGCAGTGGAACAAGCTGCTATTGAAAGAACAGGTGCAAGTCCTGGGTGGTAAAGCTGGCAACCTTCCCTGTGCACAGAGGAGCATGGCATCTCCCAGAGGCACTCCCTCTTTCACCTCCATGGCAACAGGCTTCCCTGAAGAGCCGTGCTTTCCCCACTGGGAGTGAATGACAGCTGTCCAAGGAGAAAGCTAGACATGGGATATGGCTGGAGTTGGGGGCAATGCCCACCCCCTGCCCAGGGAACCTCAGCGTGGGCGGCAGGGGGCAAATCCCATGCAAACAAAGTGTCCTAAACTGGAGAGAACTCTTGTCTGCACAGGTTGATTCCAGATTTCATGGCCACATTCAAGCGGGAAGAACAGTTGGAAACAGACTTCTCGGTGTGCAGTGGGAAAGAAAGAAAGAAAGAAAGAAAGAAAGAAAGAAAGAAAGAAAGAAAGAAAGAAAGAAAGAAAGAAAGAAAGAAAGAAAGAAAGAAAGAAAGAAAGAAAGAAAGAAAGAAAGAAAAGAGATGCAGCTAGCCTGGAATTAAATCTGATCTCCTGGGGGAAGCCAAAATTCCTGCCAAGAAGAGATTTCGCGCCACCCACCCCCCTTCAATTGCAATGTTTAATCTTGCCCAGTCAGCAGTTTTTGAACATATTCCAGGAAAGCTTTTAAGCTTGATAAAGCCAGAAGCCAGAGCATTTTTGAGCGATACTCTAGCTACGAATGATACGCCCCAGTTGCAGTATCACCGGGCTTTAAAGGGGTGGTAATTAAATTCTTCCTAGGAATACAGTTTCACTGGCAGGGGGATACAAAGGAAAGGCAGGTGAACTTCAAAACACACGCACATGATCTCCAAGCCGGGTTTTATTTTTAAACTTTACTGGAGGGAGTAGAAAATACTGTATTGCGTTCCAACAGGATGGTTCGGGCAGCCCAGCTTTTTTGTTGTTTACCAGTTTCCATTCTGAAAAGTTAGGACTGCCCCAGCTGAATGCCTCAGAGCAGTGTTCCCCCTAAGCTGAGTTAATATAAGCCAGCTCACAAATTCTTTTTTTGCCCCCGGCTCACACACTTTTGCCTTTGCTCAGAAAAAAATGGCCCCAGAACAAACTAACGTACAGCTTTAATGCCAGTAGATCATGAAGTAGAATTTTCGCTCACAAGACTCCACAGCTTAGAGAGAACATCGATTCAGAATGCAATTCCTCTCCAGATAGACTGTTTCCCCCCAAACAGCATAAGGACAAAGCTGCCTCTGTTCATGTGCAGAGTGTTTTTACACCGGTGGGCCAAATATTGATCTAAACAGGGCTTTTCTTTTGTAGCTGGAGCTCCTTGGCATATTAGGCCACACACTCCTGATGTAGCCAATCCTCCAAGAGCTTACAGGGCTCTTCGTGCAGGGCCTACTGTAAACTCCAGGAGGATTGGCTACATCAGGAGGGTGTGGCCTAATATACAAAGGAGTTCCTGGTGCAAAAAAAAAGCCCTGGATCTAAAGCATAAAAAGTTCTGGCTTAGGTGCTCCTTCAGAAAACAATTAAAAAAATTAAAAAAGCAAAAGCATTCTGTTCAAAGTACCTCTGAATTACACAGCTTCAAGGATGGAGATGAAGAAATTAAAGATATTGGAGATATTCCATTCCTTGGTTCTATCATCAAACCAAAAGGGAGAAGGCAACTGAAAAATCAGAAGGAGATGGAGAAATCAGAAGGAGATGGAGGAGGGCAGCCATGAAGGAGCTAGAAAAGATCCTTAAGCATACAGGTGTGTTGTCTTGGTCAGGGTTTTTTTTTTTGTAGCAGGAACTCTTTTGCATATTAGGCCACCTCCCCCCCCCCCCCCGATGTAGCCAATCCTCCTGGAGCTTACAGCAGGCCCTGGACTAAGAGCCCTGTAAGCTCTTGGAGGATTGGCTACATCAAGGGGTGTGTGGCCTAATATGCAAAGGAGTTCCTGCTACAAAAAAAGCAGGACTCATCAGGAGATGGATCAACTCCATCGTGGAAGCCGCGGCGCTCCATTCGCAGAGCAAGGCTGTTAACAAGAGGATGTTTCAGATGACATCGATTCGTAAGGTCCCCATAAGTCGGAAGGGCCTCGATGACACTTAACACACTCACACACACACACACACCCGAAAGTGTGCAGAGAGTTTACCCTTCCCCCCTTTTCTCAAGGGTGTCCTCTTCTGCTTTGCAAAACTGGGTGTCTCTATGTATGAAGCAGCCCTTCAAAGTAACCTTTCGTAAAACCTTCCACTTCTGGGTATTTTGCTTTGTGTGTCACCCATGAAATACTGAACACGCACACCCCCCGGCCCCACCCCCACTTTGCATTCTGTTCTGGAAGAAGGCCCAAAGGAGGAAATTCTGGCCAAACCGGAACGATTCCGGCTTTGGCAACCTTTCAAGTGAGCGGGGGGTCCTTCACCGTTCCGAGGATGAGAGTGAGAGCGGGGCTGGCGCTGCGCCCTCCTGACCTCCCCTGGCATGTCTGTTGCACGACACCAGCTGGGAGTGAGAGAGTCACACACTCTGCATCTCGTGTGCAGCCCATGACTGACCTTCAGCTAAGGCCAGCCAGCTACAAACTGGAGGGTGATTCACATGCCCTCCACTGCCATATCGATGGGCTGAGAGGGTAATCATGAGAACCTAAAAGAAGCCTTGCTGGATCAGCTCAATGGCCTCTCCGGTCCAGCCCTCTGCGCCACACAGTGGCCAAAACTCAGGGGCCATCAGGAGGTCCACCAGTGGGATGAGAATCCCAGAAGCTCTCTCGCTGTTGCCCCACAAGAAGAAGAAGAACTGCAGATTTATACCCCGCCCTTCTCTCTGAATCAGAGACTCAAAGCGGTTTACAATCTCCTATATCTTCTCCCCCCAAAACAGACACCCTGTGAGGTGGGTGGGGCTGAGAGGGCTCTCACAGCAGCTGCCCTTTCAAGGACAATCTCTGCCAGAGCTATGGCTGACCCAAGGCCATGCTAGCAGGTGCAAGTGGAGGAGTGGGGAATCAAACCCGGTTCTCCCAGATAAGTGTCCATGCACTTAACCACTACACCAAACTGGCTCTCAAACAAGAACCAAGAAGACAGAACATCACTGCCCCAGACATAAGAGCAGAAGAGAAGCCATGTTGGATCAATCAATTCAATTAAATCAAATTTTATTCTTATATCCCGCCCTCCCCCACCAGAAGGCGGGCTCAGGGCGGCTCACAGACATGACATGTCATGATTCAATTAAAACAAATAAACAACATTTTAAATATAATACAGTTACATAAATAGATTAAAATAGATAAAAATAGGTGCTATAAATTCTGTCGTCCCAATTACATACTATCAAACATCAGTTACAATTGCACATAAGATGGCTAAAGTTACGATGATTTAATCAGTTTAGTCTGGTCCTAATTCAAATGCGAGCTGGAAAAGAGAGGTTTTGCAAGCCCTGCGGAACTGGTTCAGGTCCCGCAGGGCTCGCACCCCCTCTGGGAGTTGGTTCCACCAGCGAGGGGCCATTAATGAAAAGGCTTGCTCCCGAGTTATCTTCATTCTGGCCTCTCTTGGCCCAGGGATTTGTAGGAGGTTTTGGGAGCTAGATCTTAACGCTCTCCTGGGGATATATGGGGAGAGGCGGTCCCTAAGGTAGGCAGGTCCTCGGCCATATAGGGCTTTAAAGGTAATAACCAGCACCTTATAACGAACGCGGTAGACGACCGGTAGCCAATGCAGATCCCGCAGCACAGGCCGCACATGTTCCCACCTAGGTAGTCCCATCAACAGCCTGGCCGCTGCATTCTGCACTACCTGAAGTCTCCGCGTTCGACACAAGGGCAGCCCCATGTAGAGGGCATTGCAGTAGTCTAATCTTGAGGTGACCGTTGCGTGGATCACAGTTGCTAGGTCGTCGCGTTCCAAGAAGGGAGCCAACTGCCTCGCCCTCTTGAGGTGGAAGAAGGCGGATCTTGCGGTGGTGGCTATCTGGGCCTCCATTGATAGCGAGGATTCCAGTAGCACCCCCAGGCTCTTGACCCTGCGCACTGGTATCAGTGGCGCACCGTCAAAAGCCGGCAGAATAATCTCCCCTCCCGGTCCGTCCCGACCCACGCAAAGGACCTCAGTCTTCGTTGGGTTCAACTTCAACCCGCTCAGCCTGAGCCAGCCAGCCACGGCTTGTAACGCCCGGTCCAAATTTGTAGGGACATCACCAGTCCGGCCTTCCATCAGTAGATAGAGCTGGGTATCATCAGCGTACTGATGACAGCCAAGCCCATACCTCCGGGCAAGCTGGGCAAGGGGGCGCATAAAGATATTGAACAATGTCGGGGAGAGAACTGCCCCCTGAGGCACCCCACAATGAAGCGGGTGTCTCTGAGACAGCTTCCCCCCAATTGCCACCCTTTGTCCCCGATTTTCAAGGAAGGAGGAGAGCCACTGTAAGGCTAGCCCCCGGATTCCTGCGTTGGCGAGGCGGCGGGTCAGCAGCCGGTGGTCGACCATGTTGAACGCCGCCGACAGGTCGAGCAGCAGCAATACCGCCGAGCCGCCCCGATCCAGTTGCCAATGACCAATCCAGTCCAATACTCTGTGTCACATAGTGGTCAAAACCCAGATGCCATTAGGAGGTCCACCAGCAGGGCCAGAACTCCAGAAGCCCTCCCACAGTTGCTGTCCAAGCACTAAGAACACAGAGCATCTCTTCACCAGACAGAAAGTTCTGGAGTTCTTCAGGTATTTCCCTACTTGGATCAGGCAACCCTACATGAGCTGAGATAAACATGGACATGGTGTTCCACACACTCACACAAACACACACCTGTAACGCAGGTAAGTGGAAACTGACATTTTTTTAAAAAATCCTGAACATGGCTCATACCACTTCAAAACTGGAGTGAGAGCAAAGTGGAACGCAAAGTTCCCATCTATGATTATTTATATATATATATTTGTGAATTTTCGGTCCTGGTTTTTGTTTTTTCCCCTGTTGCTTTTAGTAGATTGCTGTGCATTGTGTACAGACTTTTCCAACAGCATCCTGTATGGTACTGACACAGAGGGGTGGAATTCTAGCAGGAGCTCGTTTGCATATTAGGCCACACCCCCTGATGTAGCCAATCCTCCAAGAGCTTATAAAGAAGAGCCTTGTAAGCTCTTGGAGGATTGGCTACATCGGGGGGGGTGGCCTAATATGCAAAGGAGCTCCTGCTAGAATTCCACCCCTGTTGACCCACACATACATACATCTCAAGACTTTTTCCTCTCTGCCCAAGAGAGGGCTGAAAAATACGAGCATTGGACAAGAAAATTCTGTACGAGGAAAGCAAACCCCCAAATTTAAAGAACGGGCTGTTCAATCTACACAAGGAATAGTGATCGAAACGGAGAGCTGAAACAGAAGGGACAAGAATTTTTAAATTCTCCCTTGTCGCCCATTCAATCTGAACCTAGGCTGAATACAGCCGGCTTCTATGATCAGGAGAGCCTTCCACTGTAGCCACCTGGAAAGAGTCCAGCTCAAGGCCGAAATCTCCAACGAAAAATTTCCCAGGGCCTCCTTTGGTTTCCCCCGAGTCTGACAACTTATTAGAGCGAGATGAAAAAGGAGACCTAGGGAGGGAGAACTGTTTCATCTTTAGGATTTTAAGAGACGTGCCAAGAAGTTTGGATCTGGAGTCGTCCAAGGTCTTTGCGCGAACCCTCCCTTTTTTCATGCCCAGCTGCTTCTCGGGAGCATGAATGCAATAAGCGTTGCCTTCTGACATCCCTCCCCCCCCCAGCCCCATTCATTTAAAATCCCCCCCCCCCCAGCCAACTTCCATTGCTAAAGGAGAACTGGCCTTTTGCCATGCTGGGTTTCCATAGGGACTGGCGATCCTTTTCATTCAATAAAAAGCTTCCAGAAGAATGGGTCCTTCTCAGGACTATCACACACCCGGGCCCTGCGCTCTCCTTTCATTAGAGCTCTCACCTCCGATGGGATAATTTTACCTATCGGATCACATAATCTTCTCCCCTGATACCCTGCCAGGAAATGAAAGGGGACAGGAAACAGAAGAGAGAAAGAAAGTCAGACGGATACCCCCCCGCCCCCGGGAGAGAGTTTCGATTCCAAAGGTGGGAGGTCGAACGGTGCCAACGGTTGCAAGAATTCGGTCACAGTTCTCTGAAAGCGGTGAACGGGAAATGACGAGCTGTGTCACATTGCAACTTTAAAATAAAAACAAAACAATCACGGTGGGATAAAATAAAGAAGATTTGATCAACCCATCCTTGAAGAATGGCTAATCCTTTGGAAAGGTATCTGAGCTAAGAGGCTGTCCCTGTTTTGTGGCCCGGAAATATTATTTATTTTATACATCACTGATGCTCCACTTTGGTGGGGACCCAAAGTAGCTTATGGCATTCACTCTTTGATTCTGTCTTCACAACAACCTAGGGTTGCCAACCTCCAGAGATCCAGTTTGGTGTACTGGTTAAGTGTGCAGGCTCTTATCTGGGAGGACTAGGTTTGATTCCCCACTCCTCCACTTGTAGCTGCTGGAATGGCCTTGGGTCAGCCATAGCTCTGGCAGAGGTTGTCCTTGAAAGGGCAGTTGCTGGGAGAGCTCTCTCAGCCCCACTCACCTCACAGGGTGTCTGTTGTGGGGGGAGAAGATATAGGAGATTGTAAGCCGCTCTGAGTCTCTGATTCAAAGAGAAGAGCGGGGTATAAATCTGAAGTCTTCTTCTTCTTGGAGAAAAACCCAAAAGTTTCTGTGAATATTCAGCCTCAATATATATCAAGCACAATGAAAGAATTATAAATATAAATGGTATATTACAAATAATTAAATCACAACAGAGCATGAGAGACAGAAACAGCACAAACTGGACCCATAAATTTTACCTACATTCAAATCACAAACTCATGCTAGTCATATCCATGAGAGTCCAAATCAATTCCCTATAAGCTGTGTTGGCAAGTCAAATTTCTGTAAGCCTCTCAGGCCAGTAAAATCCTCCAAGATGTGCAACACACATGGTAATTTGGGAGGAAAAACTCTATGGTACAATAGGCACCATAGAGTTTTTACCTCCCAAATGGCTAGAGCGTCCAGGAAAACCATAGAGTTTTCCCAGAAACACCTGAAGCATTTTGATGACATCACTTCTGGGTGACATCATTGCGCAGGCAGGCATGCTTTGCATGTGCAAAAGTCCCCCGGTCCAGGAAGCTGAGGACTTGGCAACACTAGGCCAGAACCAGCATTCCCTCTAAGCTGAGTTAGTGTGAGCTAGCTCATTTTTTAGCCTCCAGCTCACACATTTTTGTCTTAGCTCAGGAGAAATGGCCCCAGAGCAAACTAGCATGTGCAGGAGCTCACAGCTTTAATGCCACTAGCTCACAAAGTAGAATTTGTGCTCACAAGAATCCACAGCTTAGAGGGAGTATCGATTGTAAGAACTGCAAAATAATGCCTGAACAAGCAGTGGATTCTAAGAATGCTATTAAAAATTGATGATAATGATGGAGATGATAACAATGACAACAATAACAATAATATCCAACGGCTCCAATTTGGCTGAGCAAGCAACTGGAAACAGGTGAGTTCTATTCCCTTGACTTTTCAGACCTCTGCCAGCCTCCAGGAGGTGACTGGAGATCTTTCACTTTTCCAACTGATCTCCAGCTGGCGGAGATCAGCTCCCCTGGAGAAAATGGCTGTTCGGGAGGGAGGGCTCTAGGGCACTGCACCCTGCTACTAGGAAAATGGCTACTAGGAAAAGTGGACTTAATAGCTGTACACAGGGCTTTTTTTGTAGCAGGAACTCCTTTGCATATTAGGCCACTCCCCTCTTATGTAACCAATCCTCCAAGAGTTCACAGGGCTCTTTGTACAGGGCCTCTTGTAAACTTCAGGAGGATTGGCTACATCAAGGCCTAATACACAAAGGAGTTCCTGCTACAAAAAAAGCCCTGGATTTATACCACATTAAAGTCCCTCCCTTCCCCAAATTCCGCCCTCCTCAGGTTCTACTTCCTAAATCTCCAGGTATTTCCCACCCCAGAGCTGACTCTTGACCAGCCTCAACGTGCTAAAAAAGCCAAAGCATAACCCTGGGCTTGCTGGTGAAGCCGAAAAATGTCCCCATCACTCGTTCTCAGTCCTTATCCATAGGTGGGGTCACCAGCCCCCAGGTGGCAACGGGAGATCCCCTGAAATTACAATTGATACCCAGGTGACAGAGGTCAGTTCCCGTGGAGAAAAATGGCCGCTTTGGAAAGCTTCGCCCTCCCGAATCTCCACGAATTTCCCAAACCCGGAGCCGTTAACCCCTGCTTTCATCTGACAAAGCCTTAACCTCTCTGATTCTGTTGGACAGGAGAGAAACTCTATTCCTAATGGATGGCCCATTCATCAACTGGGTCTGTTTCTCCCCCCCCCCCCGCCACGCTTCTCCCCAGCTGGACCGCATTACAGCGCCAGGTGCATATCAAAAACGTCTCCCATAAAATGGCAACGCTGCTCCATCCGGCTGATAAGGAGGCCACAGTGCCTTGTTTTTTTCCCAGGCAGCTTCCACCCGCCCCCTCCCCTTTCCAGAATCGTGGCTGGAGATATGCAAATCATGCCTGCAGAGGGGGTGGGGGGGGTAAGGTCGAAGTTCAAGCTCATTAGCACACACTGAATAAGAGATAATCAGACAGGAAGTGCTGATGTCATAACCCTGCTGGCTGCCAGACTGCTCCCACACACAGGCAGGACCATTAATTACACCATTCACACACACACACACACAGAGCACTCCATTTCTAACTTTGTTTTGTCCTTCTCTCTTCTCCATCCCCCAAGTCCTCACTGACCTTCGGTTGCTATGCAGGTGTGTGCCAGCCGTAAAAACCCTCACCTCTGTCTATCCAGCCAGCCCGTTTCACCAAACTGTTGCGGGACTTCAACGATATTTAGGACATGCCATTTTTATTTTTTTCTTTGCAATTAACATTTCGTTGGAGTTTCCCAATCCAAAAAAAACCCCAAACAAGATTGCAAAGGAACAAGGATGCAAATAACACTGTAAATAACATTGCAGTGCAGTAAATAATATTGACTATAGCGAAGTGAGACGTATGTACGAGCAAGCTGTAAACCAGGAAACATTGCTTTTTAAAGTTTCAGCAAGGATTTGTTTTAAAGCGAGGGGAACCAAACTGCGGGAAGCGGAATGGGTAGCGACATTTGCTACCTCATTTTGGGCAGAAGCTCACAGGAGCTGAGCTCCAGTACCTCAAAATTTTATTGTGCTTTCTTTCTTAGCGCCACCCCCCGGCCCGGTCCCAAATACCTGCTTTTGGGCTCCATTGTTCAACCCCTCTGAACTTTTAAGATCTGACAAACTTTCTAGTATTTTTCCTAACAAAAAAATGGGAAAAGAACCAAAACATATCAAGCAGAGAGATGGGAATCTTCCCCATGCCACTGTGACCACATAGGAGAAAGAAATTTTAAAAATATGATAGGAGTAAGGCTTTATTTATTTAAGCTTTTTGTTTAAGGGTAGGTTTTTATTATGACAACTGTAATTCAAGAAGCTGATGTAATTTAGTACACCTACCGGTGAAACAAAGTTGGAGTCAAGCGCACCTTTAAGACCGACATAGTTTTATTCAGAACGTCAGTCTTAAAGGTGGACTTGACTCCAATTTTTCTCTACTGCTTCAGACCAACACGGCTGCCCACTTGGCTCTACCTTCTGGTGAAGTTAGGGGTGCGTGGCATAGGCATAATGAGCTCCAGCACCTCTTTTTCTATGAAATGACCCCTGGGTAGCAGGGAAAGGCATGACAAAAGGCAAAGTGGGCGGGGGGGGGGGAATGTGTTCGGCTCGGTACCTTTAAGACCAACAAAGTTTTATTCAAGGTGTGAGCTTTTGTGTGCACTCACACTTCCTCAGACAAAGAACAAGGAAGAGAGAGGAATTACAGGGCTTTTCTTGTAGCAGGAGCTCCTCTGCATATTAGGCCACACACCCCTGATGTAGCCAATCCTCCAAGAGCTTACAGGGCTCTTAGTACAGGGCCTACTGTAAGCTCCAGGGGGATTGGCTACATCAGGGAGGTGTGCCCTAATATGCAAAGGAGTTCCTGCTACAAAAAAAGTCCTGAGCATATAAATATTAGGAATTCTTAAACCTTCACTGGCAGGTTTCTAGTGGGATCTCTGTTCTGGCAATGTCATTTGGGTTTCCTTTGGACGTGCTTTTTCTTCTGCCAGTAGAACTTTAAAAAGAAAAAACCCCCACCATATTTGTTTGGAAGAGAACTCTGTAACAGGGCCAGACGGATAGTTCTGCATTCCTTTATATAATAAGGTATTGTGTCTTTATTTGTATGAATCCTTAGGTTAAAAAACCCAACAACCCCCCCCCCCCCGCCACACACACACATACACAAACACCAAAAACCCCTACCTAAAATGCCAACCGAAGGCAGCTGCTGTGCTCCAGACTCCATGTATTGTAGCAGAAAATTGAATTTTGGGTGTGGAATGTGCTGCTGTCAGCTGTTGAATTCAAGGGGCAGGCAGAAAGGAACTGCCCCCCCCCCACCATTTCCAATCACAAGCTAGACTGTTCCAACAGGATCCAAGGCCAGCCTGCTACTTGTGGCAGGAGAGCCATGGATCAGCTCAAGAGAGGGGTTAACTTGGAAGTGACATCATTTCCAGTTCTGCCAATCAGCAGCGGCCTGCGACAACACGCCCACGCTCCTCACCACAGCAAGAACCATGAGGAGATCTTTCTATAGGGCTCTTGGTAGCCTCTGAAAAGCTCACAAGGAAAGCAGGAAGACAAGTGCCATCCAATAGTATTCCTTGTAAGAGTCTGGTACTCATATGAACATATGAAGCTGCCTTATACTGAATCAGACCTTTGGTCCATCAAAGTCAGTATTGTCTTCTCAGACTGGCAGCGGCTCTCCAGGGTCTCAAGCTGAGGTTTTTCACACCTATTTGCCTGGACCCTTTTTTGGAGATGCCAGGGATTGAACCTGGGACCTTCTGCTTACCAAGCAGATGCTCTACCACTGAGCCACCATCCCTCCCCAACATATGAAGCTGCCTTGTACTGAATCAGACCCTCGGTCCATCAAAGTCAGTATTGTCTACTCAGACTGGCACCGGCTCTCCAGGGTCTCAAGTTGAGGTTTTTCACGCCTACTTGCCTGAACCCTTTTGAGTTGGAGATGCTGGGGATTGAACCTGGGACCTTCTGCTTACCAAGCAGATGCTCTACCACTGAGCCACCGTCCCTCCCTAAAGGGTATACTGGAGGTTCCGTCATTACCATGGACAACCTGTCTTTCTTGAAAGCAATTTCCATGCATGTCAAAGCTTTCGCCTTCCTTCAGTGTTTCTTCCCCCTTCAATGTCCAGCCCTTCCCCTCGTGGCACATTATGCAACCCTCAGCTATCCTTTGCATGGCTTTCTCCCATGACCTGGGCTTTTTTTTTTTTTTTGAGAAGGAACGCACAGGAACACCGTTCTGGCTGGCTTGGCTTCAGGGGGTGTAATGTCAGGGGGTGTGGCCTGACATGCATATGAGTTCCTGCTGGTCTTTTTCTGCCAAAAAAAAAAGCCCTGCCCATGACCAAAATAACATTTCCTGTCCTTCCCACTCTTTTCCAGCATCCCATCACTGACTGTTCTCCAACCTCCTCAGCTGGAATGCTGGTAAAGATTCTGTGGAACCTTCACGGAAGGGAGGCAGGCAGCAGCCATTTTGAAAGCCAGCGACACATACTTACGTAGCTGAGTTACAGGCCCCTCGAATTCCCTGGCAATCCGCCCTCGGCTTTGGCTGGCCCGCCTTTTCCCACTAATAAAGCTACTTTCAAGAACGCCAGTGTCTCTCGGATTTGGATGCTAAGCTCCCTGCTCTAATTACCCTCATTCTCTGCGGATCCCCCGGGATTCTTTTTTTTTTTTTTCCCCCTGCTGTTTGCGCTGCCAGCCCTAAACACGCACGACTGCTCAGGTGGGTTGAACTATAAAGGCATCTCTGTTTCGGAAAGAGCTGCCAGGCCTCGTCTTTGATCTTCTGAAGCTGGAGAAGTGATGTAATAACCTGCATTATACAGTAACAAAATAGAAATAATCCCATTAGCAGCTGAAGATCAACGGGAGGACACGGGCTGCCCACCCCAGTAGAGAAAAGCCACCGGGCTTAGAGGAGACCCTGCCTTGTTTTCGACGGCAGCTCAGTCGAGCAGAATTGGAGGAATCCTCGGCATTATGCAGTATGTCTGAGCCTCTCAGCTTCTTCCAGGGCTCATCTATCCCCTCTCCAGCCAGCTAATATACTTACAGAATCCTAGAGTTGGGAGGGACTAGAGGCCATCCAGTCCAGCCCCAGACAGGGAGCTGTCTTATACGGAATCAGACCATCGAGGCCAGCCTTCTCTATTCAGACTGGCAGCAGCTCTCCAGAGTCTAAGGTCTTTCACATACCTGCTGCTTGCTTCAGTTTGGTGCAGTGGTTAGGGCAGGGGTGGGGAACCTTTTTTCTGCCAAGGGCCATTTGGATATTTATAATTTGGATATTTATAACATCATTTGCGGGCCATACAAAATTATCAACTTAAAAAACTGCTCCGCCGAGGGAGAATGATTCAGGTCAGCAAAATTAATACAAATAATTGTTTTTCTATTTGAAGTCATGTGGGGAGAGGCTACTTTGGCACACACACGCCCGGCAAATGCTGAGGCTCAGGGCTTCTTTTGTAGAGGACACCATGTGGCTTGGCTCGGCCCAGCAATCCCCGAGGGCCAGACCAAGAGATCTTGAGGGCCATAAACGGCCCTTGGGATGGACGTTCCCCACCCCTGGGTTAGGGGCACAGACTCTAATCTGGGAGGACCGAATTTGATTCCCCACTTCCCCACATGTAGCTGCTGGTGTGATCTTGAGTCTCTCATGTGTCCCCCCCCCCCCCCCCGAGATATTCCTCTCAAGAGCAGCTCTCAAAAGAGCTCTCTCAGCTCCAGGGTGACTGTTGTGGGGAGAGGAAAGGGAGGAGATTGTAAGCCACCTCTGAGACTCAGAGTGAAAGGTGGGGTATAAATCCAATCTCCTCCTTCTCTGGAAATACTGGGGATTGAACCTGGGACCTTCTGCATGTAAAGCAGAGGCTCTTCCATCCTTCAAGAGCTTACAGGACCTACTGTAAACACTTGGAGGATTGGCTACATCAGGGAGGTGTGGCCTAATATGCAAAGGAGTTCCTACTACAAAAAAAAAGCCCTACCAAGCCCTCTTATTGCTTTCCTTTCCAAACAGTGGGAGCTGCCGTGAGAATAGGCAAACCACAAGGCCTCCCATACTGGAGGGAATATTAAAGATTGGGGGGACTGGGATGAGACCCAGTGGTTTGCATAAAGCCCTCTTGTAGTTCAGGGGCGAGATCTGAACCAGGGACTTCCTGAGACATGACACGGCCACTCTGCGACAGTATCCCGGTGCCGAAGCAGCTGCGGTTTCGGACACAGCGTCCCCAGTTGCCCCCCCTTGACCCCTGTCTTCGAGGCTCTTTAATTCCCTGTGCCCTTGGCAACCTTCCAGCCCTAATCCTATTTTCACCAGTTCCTATCCAATTTAATACAGCTTCTGTAAGTCAAAATTAATTACGCCGGGCATTCCCGTGGTCACGAGGGAGAGAAAGTAGAGAAGTTCTCGCTTGCCCCGAACCAAACAAAATGCAAGATTGATCTCATACAGGAAGGAGTTTGGGAGGGGAAGAATGTAGCCAGAGATTAATCTCGTGGCCCTTCCAATTAGAGTCCTCTTGGCGTCTCTCCCTCGCTGGCGAGAGCGTCACCACACAACATCTGTTTGGTAGCTCTCAGAACAGTGATACGGCCTGAGAATCGTTCAGCTCCAAGCGAGGGCCAACTCAGCGCCTCGGAGAGCATCGGTTTTGTCTTCCCTCTTCTCTTGGGGAGCAATTTTTTCCTCAGCTTTCTAGGAGTTTTTGAAGGCCACGATGAGGGCTTTTTCCCCCTGGGGGAATGCCACAGGCCACGGTTCTGGAACCTCTTTGTGGGAACAAAATTCTCAAAAAACGTTTAAAGGTTCATGAGGGGCACCTGTGTGTTTCTACTCCATTTTCCTCTTGAGAGTTCCGGCTCCTCTTTTTCCAGAATAAAAGCCCTGGCTGGGATCATGCCGCAAAGCTTCTTGCCGACATTACTGTTCCTGGAGGCTGAGGACTCGAATGTTTGAACCAAAATGCGCCCTTGCACGTCAGAAAATTATATGGGCAGGAAAAGAGCCAGGGACAAAATCTGGTGGGCTGTCGGCAGAGGTCGACAGCAGGGCTTTTTGTGTAGAAAAAGCTCACCAGGGACTCATTTGCATATTAGGTCACACTCCTGACATCACCATTGTTTCACACAGGGCTTTTTGTGTAGAAAAAGTCCAGCAGGAATTCATTTGCACATTAGGCCACACCCTCTGACACCAAGCCAGCTGGAACTGTGTTGCTGCTCAAAGAAAAGCTCTGCTTGACAGGCGACGGAGGGTCCCGGAGCAGAGAATCTTGGCAATGTGGACTCTGAAATAGGCTGATTTTTAAAATCTGGTTTTTCTGCCAGCACACGTTTCTACTGATTAAGCCGGCTTCTGCTAAGAAAACAGGGGTGGAATGCTAGCAGGAGCTCCTTTGCATATTAGGCCACATCTCCCTGATGCAGCCAATCTTCCAAGAGCTTACAAAAAAAGCTCCTGAAGGATTGGCTACGTCAGGGTTCTGCAGCCTAATATGCAAAAGAGCTCCTGCTAGAATTCCACCCCTGTAAGAAAACAATGGTGGAGTGGAATGTGTTGTAGCACCTAGACTGGATCTGGATTCGAATCCCCACAAAGCCATGAAACTTCCTAAATCCGACGGTTTCAGCTTAAGTACCTAACGGGATTGGTGAGAGAATAGATGGGGGGGGGGGAACAGAACTATGTCTCCTGATCTTTGGAGGCTCTGAGACGATACACTGGACCTGTGCAAGCCCATCTATGATGCTTCGTTCCTTCCCACCAGCAAGCCATCCTTTCGGACTGCACCTGTTTGCGTGAATCAGCCCTAATTCGATGGCAATCAGGAAAAGATCCCGTGTAAATAATTCCCTTGCAATGCACTAAAAAATTAAAAATGAGCACAGGCATTGGAAGCTGAAAGATAAAACGGTGAGAAACAAGTCAGAGATGTTTGCTTGGTGGTTTCCAAACGGGGGGGGGGGGGGAGGAGAGAAATACCCCCAAAGTGCAATAAACAGGACACTTCAAATTCACGCTTGTTAGCATGAGATCACTGCGAAACATTGCCTCTTCTGCAAAACTAATCCAAGGGAGACCTTTCCTCAATAAGAAGACAACAGGGTCGGCCGGAAACTCTTTTACAAGCTAATGCATGGGATGGAGAAAGTAGAGAAAGAAGTCCTTTTCTCCCTTTCTCACAATACAAGAACTCGTGGGCATTCGATGAAATTGCTGAGCAGTCGGGTTAGAACGGATAAAAGGAAGTCCTTCTTCACCCGAAGGGTGATTAACATGTGGAATTCACTGCCACAGGAGGTGGTGGCGGCTACAAGCATAGCCACCTTTAAGAGGGGATTGGATAAAAATATGGAGCAGAGGTCCATCAGTGGCTATTATCCACAATATATGTGTGTGTGTGTGTGTATACACACACACACGCATATGCATATATACACTTCTATATATATATTGGCCACTGTGTGACACAGAGTGTTGGACTGGATAGGCTATTGGCCTGATCCAACATGGCTTCTCTTATGTTCTCTTAATGGCACGCCCGTTCTCATTGTTTAAAATGGAGCACGTGTGGGTAGAAGAAGCAGGAGACTGCAGATTTATAGCCCGCCCTTCTCTCTGAATCAGAGACTCAGAGCAGCTTATAATCTCCTGTATCTTCTTCCCCCACAATAAACACCCTATGAGGTGGGTGGGGCTGAGAGGGCTCTCACAGCAGCTGCCCTTTCAAGGACAACTCCTGCGAGAGAGTTATGGCTGACCCAAGGCCATTCCAGCAGTTGCAAATGGAGGAGTGGGGAATCAACCCCGGTTCTCCCAGATAAGAGTCTGCACACTTCACCGCTACACCAAACTGACTCACCTGACTTTAATGCAGGCCTCTTGAAGAAGGTACCCCCAAAGAAGAAGTACAGCTCCGTACCATGAGCAGCAATTCTGGTGGCACCAAACCGGGATGGGTTTCATTCCCCCCTTGAAGCCGTTCCACGCATCTGCTAAAACGCTGTGCTCAGGAATATCGTGATGGGTGTTTTTGCCTTCTGTTTTGGCCAGCCGAGACAGAGCCCCGTAGACACTATGCAAGCCTCGAAAAATTCCACCCGAGTACCTTCCGAAGTGAAACACAATCCGCCTGTAGTCTTCGGGGACCAAACTTGCCTTCTGTCCGCTCCAAAGCAGATAGCGTCAGCCCAAGTCCTCCCCTCTGCAGCCCATTCCTGGTTTATGCTCCTTTTTAAAAACACACACACACAAAAACCCCAACAGCATTCCATTTCAACGTGGAAAGAAACCAGACTGAAGAGTTACCACCTTTTCAAAACTGGCTTTGCTCCTCTGCTTCAGAAACACAGAAGTTGCTTTTCTAGCTTTACTCTGTAATGATGCCAAATATTGCTTCTCAGGTGAAGGTTGCCAACTTCCAGCTAGTGGTGGGAGACCTCCTGGGATTCCAATGGCTCTCCAGGCATCGGAGATCAGTTCTCCTGGAGAAAATGGAAAGTGGACTGCATGGCTTTGTACCCCCTGGAAGTCCCTCTATTCCCCGGACCCACCTTCCCTGTCCCCCCTCCCCCCCCAAAAAAACTCCAGGTATTTCTCAACCCAGCCTTACTGACATTCTTTGCTCAGACACTTTGCGAAAAAGAAGAGTTGGTTTTTATGCTCTGCTTTTCACTACTCCAAGGAGTCTCAGAGCAGATTACAATCTCCTTCTCTTCCTCTCCCCACAACAGACATCCTGTGAGGTTAAGTGGGACTGAAAGAGCTCTAAAAGAACTGTGATGGACCCAAGGTCACCCAGCTGGCTGCATGTGGAGGAGGAGTGAGGAATCAAACCCGGTTCTCCAGCTTAAAGTCTGTCTGCATTCCACCCCCCACCAAAAAAAACCCCTAGCTATTTGATATTTCTTTATCTTAGCCTAATACAGTGCAAACATACACCAGGGGCGGGATATTTCATTTGCCTTCTATTCATTTTCATGGGGTCTAATGTACTCCAATGCCAATATAAGCTAATATTTTGGAGGAGAACATGAGACATGAGACAAATGTTATAATAAATGTAATAAACGAAGGAACTTGCAAACTAAAGGTGGGGAGATCTTAGCAGAAAGGAGTGTGTGTGTGTGTGTGTGTGTGTGTGTGTGTGTGTAAGGGGAGGGGTTGCAACTACACAGCATAACAAAAACTCGTTGTGTAGAAAATGGCACAAGCTAAACCAGTCTGCATATTTTTCATATCACTTTGGGATCAATGATCAGGACAAGAGAATAGGAAGGTTTAAGGGAAAAGCTTGATTGTCTTCCGAGCTCGGGGATAACTGCAAGACTCGGATGGTTTAACCAATGCAGCCTTCACGTTTCCCAGCTGCCCCCTCTCTGCTCGCCTGGGATCTGTCTGTACAGCTGCCTGTCCCCTCCCAGGAAAATGGGGTCTTCCCTTGGAACTGGCGCCAGTATTCCAAAGCCGCCGTGACCTCTGGAACCACACAAGATTTAGCGGTGGCTTCAGCTCAGCCGTAATGGGTCATGCCAGAAACCGCTGGAGAAGCCAAGAGCACTCTGCTCACTTAACCCCTTAGGATAGCTCAGGGGAAGAAACAAAGCCGTCCGAATCCTCGTGGGCCGTAGCTGAAATTTTAAAAACCAACGGACCTGCAAAGGAAAGTCCTGAACCACTAAACCTGCACAACATTTTTGTTTAGAGCAGGGATACCCAACCCCGCGTCCGTGGATAAGTACCAGTCTGGGACCTGTTAGCAACCAGGGTGTGAGTTCTATAATTATTTCATTGAATATTACAGTGTAATAATAATAATAGAGCCCCGTGGCGCAGAGTGGTAAAGCTGCAGTACCGCAGTCAGAGCCCTCTGCTCACAACCTGAGTTCGATCCCAGCGGAAGCTGTTTCAGGTAGCCGGCTCCAGGTTGACTCAGCCTTCCATCCTTCTGAGGTCGGTCAAAGGAGTCCCCAGCTTGCTGGGGGGGAAAGCGTAGATGACTGGGGAAGGCAATGGCCACTGTGTGATTGCAATGAAAAAGGCCAACGCCATGCTGGGAACTATTAGGAAGGGAATTGAAAACAAATCAGCCAGTATCATAATGCCCCTGTATAAATGGATGGCGCGGTCTCATTTGGAATACTGTGTGCAATTCTGGTCACCGCGCCTCAAAAAGGATATTATAGCATTGGGAAAAGTCCAGAAAAGGGCAACTAGAATGATTAAAGGGTTGGAACACTTTCCCTATGAAGAAAGGTTAAAACGCTTGGGGCTCTTTAGCTTGGAGAAACGTCGACTGCGGGGTGACATGATAGAGGTTTACAAGATAATGCATGGGATGGAGAAAGTAGAGAAAGAAGTCCTTTTCTCCC
This sequence comes from Heteronotia binoei, assembly GCF_032191835.1. Classification (NCBI taxonomy): domain Eukaryota; kingdom Metazoa; phylum Chordata; class Lepidosauria; order Squamata; family Gekkonidae; genus Heteronotia; species Heteronotia binoei. Next base: position 3,437,364 of record NC_083242.1, read on the forward strand.
TTTCTCACAATACAAGAACTTGTGGGCATTCAATGAAATTGCTGAGCAGTCAGGTTAAAACGGATAAAAGGAAGTACTTCTTCACCAAAGGGTGATTAACATGTAGAATTCACTGCCACAGGAGATGGTGGCGGCTACAAGCATAGACAGCTTCAAGAGGGGGTTAGATAAAAATATGGAGCAGAGGTCCATCAGTGGCTATTCGCCACTGTGTGTGTGTGTGTGTGACACAGAATGTTGGACTGGACACAAATATATATATTTAGCCGCTGTGTGACACAGAGAGTTGGACTGGATGGGCCATTGGCCTGAACCAACATGGCTTCTCTTATGTTCTTAATGGCAAACCACACCATATAAAGTCTGCCATGAAAACGTTGTGAAAACAGCGTCAACCCAGAGTCAAAAACGACTGGGGCTTGCACAGGGGACTACCTTTATAATAATAATAATAATAATAATAATAATAATAATAATAATAATAATAATAATAATAATAATAATAATAAGAAGAAGAAGAAGAAGAAGAAGAAGAAGAAGAAGAAGAAGACGAGGACGAGGACGACGACTTTGGATTTATATCCTGCCCTCCACTCTGAAACTCAGAGTCCCTGAATTGATCACAATCTCCTTTTACCTTCCCCCCCCAACAGACACCTTGTGAGGTGGGTGGGGCTGAGAGAGCTCTCCCAGAAGCTGCCCTTTCAAAGACAACCTCTGCAAGAGTTATGGCTAACCCAAGGCCATTCCAGCAACTGCAAGTGGAGGAGTGGGGAATCAAACCCTGTTCTCCCAGATAAGAGTCCACACACTTAACCACTACACCAAACTAATAGAAATAAAGTGCACAATTGTATCATCCAGAAACCGTTCCCCACCCCCACCATGGTCTACAGAAAAATTGTCTTCCACAAAACCAGTCCCTGATGCTGAAAAGGTTGGGGACTGCTGGTTTAGAGGATTAAAAATCCTGGGATGCCTTCCCTTTTTCTGATGAGATACGATCTCTCTCTCTCTCTGTATTTTTGTATTTTTAAAATATGTGCATGTGTGAGGGTGTGTGTGTGCATCTGGAAGTCATGATGACCTCTGGTGACTGACCTGTACTGGGGGCCTGGAGGATATTCAGAGAGGTGGCTGAATAGAGCCTCCCCCTGCCTCCCGGCTCTGGTATTCCAAGGAGGTCTCCCATCAAAGTACCTGTCAGAGTCGACCCTACTTAGCTTCCGAGATCTGATGAGATCGGGCTGACCTGGGCTATCCAGTTAAGGATGAGATAGGATCCATTCTCTCTTATTAAAATGAAACATGTGGGTAATCGGTTGGCAAGTTTTCTAGCACCTCCCCACCCCTGCAAATGTGGGATATTTTGTTGCATTGAAGTTGTCGGAGCTGGAGTTTTTTGTTCCTTCATTGACCCCACCAAACCTGATCCACTAAGCCCCGCCTCCTGCTGCAGGAAAACCCGTGTGAGGCTCCACCCCGTGGGACAGCAAGACTCGTGTGGCTCCGCCCTTGAGTTAGCAAAAGCTCTGCAAGCTCCGCCTCCTGACCCCGCCCATCTTACCAGGCTCTTACTTGAAAAACCACCAAGTTCTGCCTTCCTGAGCAGTTCAAGTCTACCCTGGTTAGCGATGGACTCCTACTTATAAAATATGCGAGAACGTAATAAGTTGAGGTTACAGGCTGATCCCCCAACCTTACCTCAGAGAGGGGTTTTTTTTTTGCACAGTTGCCATTCTGCAGGCAACTGTACCTTTTTTGACAGCCCCAATCACTTGTGAGCCAAACCTTGCATGCTTTCACCACCATTGGACTCGAGACATGCGCTGAATAACTTTGTGACTGCACAGTAACAGCCGGGGTAGAGTTCCCTTTCCTTTGCCTTGTGGCTTCTTTTCATCTTGCATGGGGTAGGGTTAGGCTTGCCAATCCCCAGGTCTCAGCGGGGGTTCTTCTGCTTTCCCAGACTCCATCCCGCCCCCAGTCAGCTGGCCGGCGGGGGGAAGCCCCGCCCCCAGAGGACCACGCGCCTTTCCACCTCCGGAGGCTTCAGTCTCCGATTGAAAGGCTTCCTCTTGGGATGGGGTGTCTGTGTAGCTGTGAAGAAGTCGGCAGCAACTCGTGAGTAGAGAGGCCACTCCTTCACTTCAGAGTCACCAGAAAAGAGGGGAGAGGGAGGGAAACGTCTGCTGAGCACTTATTATTCCCTATGCGGAGATTGATTCTCATAGGGTATAATGGGGAATTGATCTGGAGGTTTCGGGGGCTCTGGGGCTCTGTTTTTTGAGGTAAAGGTACCAAATTTTCAGTATAGTATCTAGTGCCTCTTCTAGGCTTCCCAACCCTCCCACCCTGGCGGGGGACCCCAGGATTTCCACCCTCTTCCCCCGCTACCCCCAAAAACGGAAGCGAGGGGAGGGGTGCCGCTGCCGCCCCCTCCCCGCCCACCGCAGCTGCTCCTCCGAGATGGGCCCAGGCTGAGCCCATCTCGGAGGAGCAGCCAAGAGGCGGCAGCAGCGCAGGGGAGGGTGAGGCAGGCCAGGAGCATGGCAAGCCGCGAATCCGGGCCCTTCTAGGACCCAGACTCACAGCTCACCACACCCCCGGCCCACCTCCACCCCCCCCTCTGATTCCACCCCAGAGGCGGAGCGGGTGAGGCCGCTGCGCCGCTGCCGCCTCTTCTCCGCTCGCCGTGGCTGCTCCTCCAAGATGGGCTCAGGCTGAGCCCATCTCGGAGGAGCAGCCACGGTGAGTGGAGAAGAGGCGGCAGCGGCGCAGCAGCGTCGCCCGCTCCAAGACGGGGCGGCTCGCCACGCTCCCCGGCGCCGTTTCCCCCCTACCCCCTAACTCTACCCCAGTGTCTCCTGGCTCCATCCCCAAAGTCCCCAGATATTTCTGGGGTTGGACTTGGCAACCCTAGCCTCTTCCCAAAGTACTCTCCAAATTTCAAAACGATTGAACGAGGGGGTCCAATTCTATCCTATGGAAGGAAGACATTTAAAAAGGTGTGCTGTCTCTTTAAATGTGATGGCCGGAACTCCCTTGGAGTTCAATTATGCTTGTCACACCCTTGTTCCTGGCTCTACCCCAATGTTTCCTGGCTCCACCCCCAAAGTCTCCTGGCCTCACCCCCAAAGTCCCCAGATATTTCTTGAATTGGGCTTGGGAACCCTAGGTGGGGTGTGTGTGTGAAATGATCCCCCCCCCCCCCAGTCTTGACAGTCATTGATGGTTGGGAATACAATTATATGATGCTGGAGTGGGGGAGGGAGTACAACTCTCACAAGGCTGTGTGAAAATGTGTGTGTGTGAAAGAGGACTGATAACGCAGACTTAGACAAATACCCATTGGTGAGACTTTTAGAAAAGTGTTGACCTAAATGATTGAATTGTTTGCTTGCCCTTCAGTGGTGGTCACAGCTTGGGAGTGGGGAGGAGAATTCCAGTCGGGCCGTGGGGTGTATTTGTGAGAGTGTCAGAGGAAGATTTGAGACACTCGGTTTTTGGGTCCCGAGCCTGAGGGGTGAATTTGGGCCTGTCACACACTCTCAGTTTGGCGCGGTGGTTAAGAGTGGTGGACTCTAATCTGGAAAACTGGGTTTGATTCCCCACTCTTCCTCCTCCTCCACATGCAACCTCAGGTCAGTCATAGCTCTTTCGGAGCTCTCTCGGCCCCACCTGCCTCACAGGGTGTCTGTTGTGGGGACAGGAAGGGAAGGAGACTGTCAGCCACTCTGAGATTCCAAGTAAGGGCCAGGGTACAAATCCAATCTTCTCTTCCACCTCCTCCTCCTCCTCTTCTTCTTCTTCTTCTTCTTCTTCTTCTTCTTCTTCTTCTTCTTCTTCTTCTTCTCCTCCTCCTCCTCCTCCTCTTCTTCTTTTCTTCTTCTCCTTCTCCTCCTCCTCTTCTTCTTCGCCTCCTCTTTTTCTCCTCCACCTCCTCTTTGTCTTCTCCTCCTCCACCTCCTCCTTCACCTCCTCTTCCTCCTCTTCTTCTTCTCCTCTTCCTCTCCTCCTCTGCCTCTTCCTCTTCTTCTCCTCCTCCTCCTCCACCTCCACCTCTTCCTCTACCACCTCCTCCTCCTCTTCCTCCTCCTCTTCCTCTCCTCCTTCTCCTCTTCTCCTCCTCTACTACCTCCTCCTCTTCTTCTTCTCCTCTTCCTCCTCCTCCTCTTCCTCTCCTCCTTCACCTTTTCCTCTTCTTCTCCTCCTCCTCTTCTCCTCCTCCTCCTCTTCTCCTCCTCTACCACCTCCCCCTCCTCTCCCCCTCCTCTTCTCCTCCTCCATCTCCTCTTCTCCTCCTCCTCCTCTTCTTCTCCTCTTCCTCCTCCTGCTCCTGCTGTGTATTCTTGACTTGCCTAAAGGTGGGATGGTGAGATCATGTTGGAGGCAAGATTTGAACAATGGGCTTCCTCTCAGTCTTCTGCATTCATGTCAAGTAGGAAAAAAGGAACAATGAAATGCTACCGGCTCCATTGTACTTTCCTATTCTAAGCAGCTGGTAACCTCTCAATCGATTTCTGAGATACCCACCATATCTGAATTGTCATTTAGCACCAGACTCTCCAGCTTCCCCAACCTGGCTTGGAGACTTCTAGCACTGGCATATAGACCCCATCCTTCCCCAGAATCCTCATGTCTCTCTGTCACTTTGTCAGCACATATGGCCCTCCTTCTCCATCTTGCCCTCACTCCCAATTGGCTTGTGCTTGAACATCTCTAATTGCCAGCAATCTACCTTGTGATCTGCTGTTGAGAAGCTTTGAGTGGTAATGGGTTTGCGAGGTGTGGAGATCATAGATGTCTGGACTTCCAACTCCTTCCATGTGTTGGCTTGTAGCCACAAGTGCCTACCCAGCGAGGGCAAGATCCCAAAGAGAAGAAGAAAAGAGATTGGATTTATACCTGCCCTTCACTTGGATTCCCAAAGTGTCTAACAATCTCCTTCCCTTCTTTTCCCCAACACAGACACCATGTGAGGTAGGTGGGGCTGAGAGAGCTCTTCAAGAACTCTCAGCCCCACTTACCGAGGCTGTTGGTGAGTGAAAGTTCCACAATCTATCCTTCCCCTGGCAACTTGGAGTCGCTGGATTGTGAAGTTGTGAAACCATAAAATTAATGAGGCAGAAGTGAGACCACCGGTTGTGGAACTGCTCCCAAACACACGCCTCCCCCTTCCCTTCTCACAGCTTGTGTGTGAATGAGGTGGCAACAGAGTCCCTACGGATGCCAACCAGATGGAACCACACTGAGACATTCCAATGATTAGTAAAAACGCAAAGAGTCTGGTGAGCTCAGGAGTGTGGATAAGCTGAAGGGTGGTAAAAGGGGGTCATAGTCTTGACAAAAAACCCCAAAAGACCTAATCCAAGGATGTTTTGTGGTAGGTTTCTAATTTAGCATGTAAGTTCCTCAGGAACAACAACAACAACAAAATTTTATTTGTATCCCGCCCTCCCCGCCGGAGCAGGCTCAGGGCGGCTACATGTATAGCCAGGAAGTGGCGGCTACATGTATAGCCAGCTTCAAAAGGGGTTTGGATAAGCATATGGAGCAGAGGTCCATCAGTGGCTGTTAATATCCACAGGGTATGGATGGAACTTTCTGTCTGGGGCAGTGATGCTCTGTATTCTTGGTGCTTGTGGGGGGCACAGTGGGAGGGGTTCTAGAGTTCTGGCCCCACTGATGGACCTCCTGATGGCACCAGGTTTTTTGGCCACTGTGTGACAGAGTGTTGGACTGGATGGGCCATTGGCCTGATCCAACATGGCTTCTCTTATGTTCTTATGTGACACAGAGTGTTGGACTGGATGGGCCATTGGCCTGATCCAACATGGCTTCTCTTATGTTCTTATGTGACACAGAGTGTTGGACTGGATGGGCCACTGGCCTGATCCAACATGGCTTCTCTTATGTTCTTATGTGACACAGAGTGTTGGACTGGATGGGCTATTGGCCTGATCCAACATGGCTTCTCTTATGTTCTTATGTGACACAGAGTGTTGGACTGGATGGGCCATTGGCCTGATCCAACATGGCTTCTCTTATGTCAGGGACCTTTTTGCTTATGTTATTCTATATATACAGTGAAGCCTCCGATTTGTTGAGTTGGTCTGATGGCTTGCAATTTTTATGGAACTAAACAGGTTGCAGTCTTTCTTCCGGGAGGGAATGGGGGGGGGGGGGTTGTCAGTTTGGCTGGAATTTAAACCTAACCTGGGGACTAGTTGGGGACTGACAGAGATAAGAAGCAAAAAAGAAGGGGAGAAAACAGGCAACCGGACTGAATGAGGAGCACAGGGAGAAAGAGAAACTTGGAAGTAGTTTAAGTCTGAGGCTTGCGGGAAAGGGATTTTTCAGGAAGCTTTTTCAGACGAATCACCGAGATCGCATGTGCTCAGCTCAGAAGATCTCAGGTTGCGCCAAAGCGTGCTGGGAGAAAATTATCGCAGTCATTTGAAATGTTTATACCAGAAACCTCAATCGAGACATTTTGCATTAACACATACAAAAGGTTTTGGGAACAGAGTTATTCTCATGGCAACAAAAGTTACAGCAGATACAAAGATTCGCGTTTTGGCATTTTCATAACGAATTGTGTCGCTTTTTTTTATTTTGAACCATGATTTTAAACGTGTTTTAAACAATCTTCCTGAATCGGTTTTGTGGGCCATCAACGAGTTCATTTTCACAGGGCTTGTGTTCGGGTTCCAGCTGAAAATGTTCATCTCTGCTCAGAACGTGGGGACCAAGTCTGGGAACTGTGCCCAGAACCAGTGTTCCCTCTAAGCTGAGTTAGCATGAGCTAGCGCACAGATTTTTAGACTCCAGCTCACACATTTGTTGTCTTAGCTCAGGAAGGATGGCCCTAGGGAGCATTCATTTATACCGTAGCCCACAACGTTAATGCCACTAGCTCATAGGGTTGCCAATCCCCAGGTGGAGGCAGGCGATCCCCTGGTTTGGAGGCCCCCCCCCACTTCAGGGTCATCAGAAAGCGGGTGGGGGGGGAGGGAAATGTCTGCTGGGCACTCCATTCTTCCCTATGGAGACCAATTCTCAAAAGATCCTCTCCTCAAAAGACCCTCCAAGCTTCAAAAAGATTGGACAAGGGGGCCTAATTCTATGAGCCCTCAAAGAAGGTGCCCCTATCCTTCATTCTTTCCAATGGAGGGAAGGCATTTAAAAAGGTGTGCGGTCCCTTTGAATTTGATGCCCAGAGTTCCCCTTTGAGTTCAGTGATGCTTGTCACAGCCCTTCTCCTGGATCCACCCCAGTCTCGCCTGGCTCCATCCCCAAAGTCCCCAGATATTTTTTTGAATTGGGCTTGGCAACTCTAGCAGTTCACAAACTGGAATTTTCGCTCCCAAGACTCTGCAGCTTAGAGGGAAGATTGTCCAAAGTGGGGCAAGGGATTCTGGAGGGGTTCAGGAGCTGAGCATGAAACAAAAGCTGCCTGCATAGATGCATCGTTCTTTAATAACCGGCCTCCGGCCCTACGCTTTCCTAGGAACTGGCACTGAAGTGCTATTTTCTAAAAAAGAAGCTTACCGTCTCCATGACCCCCTTGCCCTGCAACTGCGGTTTATGCAGGAGGGCTCTGTGGGGTCCCCTGAGAAACACCGATTCCCGCGCGACCCCCAAGAATCCCCCACAAGCGCCGGTTGGGTGTAGCCAAGGGAAATGCGTTTCCAATCTGCCGCTGACCATGTGAAGCGGGCCAGCCGCTGCTCATTGGGAACATCTGTGCATTAATTTCGCATTACTGGCCTGAGTGTTTCGGCTTGGGCGTCATGGCAAGAGCCAAGCAGCTGTTTCAATCCGCGGATCATGTTCCGGGGGCAGACGTGCGGCCCAAAGAGGAGACTGGCTCGCTTGCGCTCTCCCTCTCCCTCGATGACATGTGCAGCAAACAGGCAGATCGGGCGAATGTCAATTTTACACCTAATTTAACATGAGCTAGCATGCTTAGGCGTGCTTCCTAATGCAACGCTGTTCCACTCTGGGTCCCCAACAGCCGTTTCCTCTGGCTGTCTGTAAACTGCTTTCTGAGGCCTTACGGTGCCCCAGTCTGGGTTTTATAGTTTTAACTCCTCCGCTGCCAAAAGAGGATGAGCTGTACTAAGGGATCACACAGGACTAGGGTTGCCAAGCCCAATTCAAGAAATATCTGGGGACTTTGGGGGCGGAGCCAGGAGACTTTGGAGGTGGAGCCAGGAGACATTAGGGGTGGGGCCAAGCTCGAGGCTGTGACAAGCATAATTGAACTCCAAAGGGAGTTCTGGCCATCACATTTAAAGGGACGGCACACCTTTTCAATGCCTTCCTTCCATAGGAAATAATGAAGGATAGGGGCACCTTCTTTGGGGGCTCTTAGAATTGGACCCCCTGGTCCAATCCTTTTGAAACATGGGGGGTATTTTGGGGAGAGGGACTAGATGCTATAGTGAAAATTTGGTGCTTCTACCGCAAAAAACAGCCCCCCCCAGAGCCTCAGATAACCGCGGATCAATTCTCCATGATTTACTATGGGAATAAATCTCCATAGGGAATAATAGAGTTCCCAGCAGACATTTCCCTCCCCTCCCCCGCTTTCTGACAACCCTGAAGCAGGGGGAGGGCCTCCAAACTGGGGGATCCCCTGCCCCCACCTGGGGATTGGCAACCCTACACAGGACTCAGATTCAGCTGGAGCTCACAGGATCCTTTCTGATGCCCCCCCCCTTCCTCCCCACCTACCTACCTTGTCCATTGAATAGGAGGTGCAGCTGCATAACAATCCCTGGATTAGGAGAGCGGGCAGCCAGCCAGCCACCAGGGGCTTTGCTGCACCCCCAGCAGCCCTCATTAACCCCTGGAGAAGCCCGCACCACCCTTTCTCTTCTTCTTATGTGATTTAGGGGGGCTTGCCGGCCTTTTGAATGGGGGGAGCAGCCCAGGAGAGCTGCATGCAAGCAAGGCCTCACTTGCCCCAAGTTGCTTCTGGCTGGTGGGGTGGTGGTGGCATATGCTAATGAGTTATGCTAATGAGCACTGTCCTATTTTTCTACAAAACAACCCCTGGGTTCACACCCGGAGTGCCCAACAGCAGAGGTTTAGTCCAGCGGTAAATTGTGTCATTGCAGTATGGTCTGCATTGAGAGGAGAATTGCACATTACGATGATGATGATGATGATGATGATGATGATGATGATGATGATGATGATGATGATGATGATATTGTATTTATATCCCACCATCCACTCCGAATCTCAGAGCGGCTCACAATCTCCTTTATCTTCCTTCCTCACCACAGACACCCTGTGAGGTGAGTGGGGCTGAGAGAGCTCTCTCAGAAGCCACCCTTTCAAGGACAACTCTGCGAGAGCTATGGCTGACCCAAGGCCATTCCAGCAGGTGCAAGTGGAGGAGTGGGGAATCAAACCCTGTTCTTCCAGGAAAGAGTCCATGGAAAACCACTACACCAAACTTGGGAAAGGGCAGTGTGTTCTGGTGGTGACTGGGGAGGTTATTCATGGGGGGGGGGGGAAGAGAGGAATGCTTTTCCTACATACTAATTGTCCCCCCCCCACCCTTGCACAAAGGCCATTTCCCCCCAAAGCAAATTAAACTCTGACCACTGATCTGGCTGGGGGGATGTGAATTGACAGGTGTGGGATAGGTTAATTATATCCCTCCCTCTCTTCTCTCACAACATCTCCTTCCCTCACATAACTCCCACTTTTTCCTTACAATAACTTAAAAACATCACTCCATAAGTAGTCAGAACAATTACAGAAGAAACGGGATTAAAAGTTGCCCAGGTTCGCTTTGAATTTTATTTTGCACGAAATTTTGCTGAAAAATGTAATTTCTTTCCCCACCATTTTCTTTTGGGGAGAGGTAAGAATATGGTGCAGAGTGGTAAAGCTGCAGCAGTCCTAAGCTCTGCTCATGACCTGAGTTCGATCCCGGCGGAAGCTGGGTTCAGGTATCCGACTCGAGGTTGACTCAGCCTTCCATCCTTTCGAGGTCAGTAAAATGAGTCCCCAGCTTGCTGGGGGGAAAGCGTAGATGACTGGGGAAGGCAAACCACTCCATAAAAAGTCTGCCATGAAAACGTTGTGAAAGCAATGTCACCCCAGAGTTGGTGCTTGCACAGGGGACTACCTTTACCTTTTAAAGAAAATCAAAATTGGATTGGTGGTGATGGGAAACACGATAGGCCTCCAATCATCATATAGATCCCAAAATCTTGTGTAGACTGAAACAGGCTGGAACAGAGTGACTTGCCTAAAGGTGGGATGGTGAGATCATGTAACAACGGGCCTCTTCTCAGCCTCCTGCGTTCATGCCAAGTAGGAAAAAAAAACAATGAAAGAGGCCATCTCTTGGCTCTCCTGAATCTGTGGGGTTAGGGATATGTGAATTCTTCTCCATTCCCTTGAAATCCCATTCGTTCCATAAAAATTATTTTGGTTTTCTTCGCTGTTTTGCCTAAGGAGATACCAGCACAATCACTTTAAAGTTCACTTTTGGGAGATATCCAATGACATCCCAGAAATACACAGTAGAAGATTTACTAGCCTTACCATGATCTGTTTTGTGTCCCTCAAGAGCGCCAATTTTGTCCAAATTGCACGGACTCTTATCTGGGAGAACCGGGTTTGATTCCCCACTCCTCCACTTGCAGCTGCTGGAATGGCCTTGGGTCAGCCATAGCTCTCGTAGGAGTTGTCCCTGAAAGGGCAGCTTCTGGGAGAGCTCTCTCAGGCCCACCCACCTCACAGGGTGTCTGTTGTGGGGGAGGAAGATAAAGGAGATTGTAAGCTGCTCCGAGACTCTGATATAGAGAACAGCGATGTATAAATCTACAGTCTTCTTCTTCTTCTTCTTCTTCTTCTTCTTCTTCTTCTAATTTGCCATGAATTGTACTGTGCATGAAATTTCAGCAAAAATGTCATTTTCCTCTTCCCCACTTTTTTGTCAGATGGAGCTAAGAAAATAAAAAATCGGTGGCGGGAGGGGGGAGGAGGAACATGATAGTCCTCCAATCACCATCTGGATCCCTAAATTATGTGCCAGATGTTTCTTGCTAGGAATGCATAAGTGTTCTTCAAACACAGGATTGCAGTTGTGCCCCCCCATTAATAGGAACAATCTTTGGTGGAGGGTATTTTAATCGAAACCATGGCTGCAGAGTGCTGGACGCGAGACTTCTGGAAGGATGTAATCTTGTTTCCCCTTTCTCTCTCTTCCCATTCACCTTGTTCTCCTCCACCAGAGACATCTGGTTTCACAGTTCTGCAAATGTCGACTGATTTCCACCATGCAGCACTTTGCCTGTTGACAAGGCAGAATTTTTTAATATGGAGTTACTATCATCCAGACTTCCTCCGCCTCCTCATTTATATGATGGATACCTCTAAATAGTCCCCGAGGTTCTCCATCTTCAATCCGCCAGCCCAGTTTTATTAGCTTCTACACAAGACACCTAGATGTCTGGATTCCCATTTCCCGCCCCTCTTTGAGAAATCCGAGACCTTAATGTGAGCAAATCCACAATGATGGGTCGGATGGGTGGGGGAGGGGTTCTTCTCTCGCTCTGGGGCCAAATGTCGCACCTCCAAGCCCAGAAGTCTGAAAGTCCATATCTGCAAACACCATAATCTAAGGAAAATCAGTGGCCAGTGGCTGGATCCAATCCACCCGCCCCCAATAACTTTCTCTTTGTTTGTGTTTTTATATCAGCACAATGTACTTACTGGTGCTTCATCGCCAAAGAAAACTACCGATCAATACTCAGTAAAACATACAAACGAAAACTGCTGATACAAACATTCTTAAAAATTCTTACCATAAATATCAACAAGCAGGTGTTGGATTCAGCAGGAGCTCACAGGAGCGCAGCTCCTGAACCTTTCTGAGGGTTCCCCCTCCTTCTCCCCACCTACCTGCCTTGTCCATTGAATAGGAGGTGCAGCTGCATAACAATCCCTGGATTAGGAGAGCAGCCAGCCAGCCACAAGGAGCTTTGCCACACCCCCAGCAGCCCTCATCAACCCCTGGAGAAGCCCACGTCACCCTTTCTCCACTTCTTATGTGATTTTGGGCAGCGGGTGGCTTGCTGGCCTTTTGACTGGGGGGGAGTGGTGGCCAAGGAGAGCCCCAGGTGAGCGAGGCCTGCTTGGGCTGGCTGGATCTGTAGCCAGCCCAAGCAGGCCTCGCTTGCCTGAGGCTCTCTTTTCTTGCGTCACGTTGCTTTTGGCTGCTGGAGGGGGGGGTAGCATATGCTAATGAGTTATGCTAATAAGCTCAACCACCTATTTTTCTACAAAACAACCCCTGTCAACAAGTAACTCAAACCAGAAAACTGAAACCCACACAATGGGGAGATTGAGACCAACAAGCGATATCTAAAATATTTTTATCCGAACTTTCCTCCAAGGAACCAGGTGCGGTGTACATGCTGTTCCCTCCCCTCTGCCATTTTATCTTCACAACAACCCAACAAGGTAGGTTAGATGGAGAGAGAATGACTGATCCAAGAGCCCCCAAGGAGCTTTGGTGACTCACTTGATTTGAACCCGGGATTTCCCCATCACCGCTATTGAGATGGACTCAATGAAAGAGCAAGTGGATTTAAAAAAAAAAAAAACCTCCACTTGCAACCCTGTAAAGTGTGTCCCTCAATAGAGGTATCAGTGGGCTGCTTTCCCCTAAAGCAGAGATGCTTCATGCCCATTCCTTGTTGCCATACCTTCAAAGAAACGCGACTGTGGTTTTCTTGGCCCGCTTAACGGGATCCTTCCACTCCCTTCCCTTGCATTCCCTTGCTCTGGTGAACTCTTCCCAGACTTTTAAAGCGACACCAATTCGTCTGGCCAAAGCGGACGATGAACGTGCCATCTGACGACACCTGGCCAAGATGCTCCCTCACGTTCCAGCACTGAGGTTGAGTCAGCTTTGTTTTGCCTCTGCGGGCTGCAAAATAGACGTCTCCATGCAGGAAGGAGGTTGGGTTGAAAAGTGTTTTCACCCACCCACGCCGAAATGGAGGGAGCTGGAGCCAGCTGTGGGATTTGGTGCTCGCAGGGATGGACCCTGGGACTGAGCCGATCAAAATGGCTGGATTGCGTGCGCTGTGGCTGCAGGAGAAATCTCCAAGTTTGGGGGGAGGCCTTCATAAAATTCCCCACACAATGGCAAACAGAAGGTGCCAGGGGGAGGTGAATTGTTCCTTTTGAATCAACCACAACAAAAATCCCTCTCTACCTCTCAGCCCCACCCACCTCACAGGGTGTCTGTTGTAGGGGAGGAAGATAAAGGAGATTGTGAGTTGCTCTGAGATTCAGAGTGGAGGGTGGGATATAAATCCAATGTCTTCTTCTTCTACCTTGTGCAAATAAAACAGATAGAAGGAAGTACTTCTTCACCCAAAGGGTGATTAACATGTGGAATTCACTGCCACAGGAGGTGGCGGCGGCTGCAAGCATAGACAGCTTCAAGAGGGGGTGAGATAAAAATATGGAGCAGAGGTCCATCAGTGGCTATTAGCCACAGTGTGTGTGTGTGTGTGTATATATATTTGGCCACTGTGTGACACAGAGTGTTGGACTGGATGGGCCATTGGCCTGATCCAACATGGCTTCTCTTATGTTCTTAAACCGGTGAGCTTTTATTTTTGTTCCTTTTTGTGCCATGTTTTTTCTAGCTACATCAGCATTTTTTAACATATAGGTCTGCATTATATAGCTTCTTCAGTGACTGGCTGTAATGTGCAAAGGGCACGAAGGACATTTTAAAGATACCATAAAGATGTCACCAGACAATCACCTCAGGAATACTGGTGACAAGAATGGATTGAAAAGAAAGGCTCACGAGTACATTGTTTTGAAAATGTAAAGGAACGGTAAAAGACCCCTCTCTACATCTCAGTGGTGGTGGGGGGAATTGTAATCAACAAAATAGGAATTGAAAACCTTTCACCTGGCACTGAAAACTTTGTTTGCTGTCCAGCAAACAGCTGCAGGGGGGCGGGGGGAACAGGACAAAATTGCAAGACCAGAACAGAAAATGCCTCACCCACATTTGAACCCCACTTGAAGATCTTAACTCTCAGGTGGGTTTCTACTGAAGCTATCTCTGGCTGCCAGCAAAGGGACAGCAATGTCCAGGAGACTGTGGAGGTGGGACTTCCCAAAACGACATCTGTCATCATCACGACATCACTTCCGGCTGTGTAACCAGAAATGACGTCATGGTGTTGTAGAAGGCACAAAGAGAAACCAGGCCTCAGATTCAGTGGGAGCTCACAGGAGCACAGCTCCTGAACCTTTCTTAGAGTTCCACCTCCTTGTCCATTGAATAGTAGTGCAGCTGCATAACAATCCCTGGATGAGCTCCACCACCTATTTTTCTGCAAAACGACCTCTGAGAGAAACCATCTAGTTTGGGGTGAATTAGGAGTACCGTATTTTGAAACGCAAAAAAAAGAGAACATACTTCCCGACTACTTCAAACAAGCGATCACTATGACAAATCTCATTTTACATACCCCTCCTATTTAAGTTGTGTGGCCATTGCGACTAATGAGGAAAATTCCTAACCTTCCAACCCCAAAAGCCAACCTTGAGCCGGTTACCTGAACCCAGCTTCTGCTGAGATTGAACTCAGGCTGTGAGCAGAGCTTGGACTGCAGTACTGCAGCTTTACCACTCTGCGCCACGAGGCTCCAAGAAAAAAGAGGACATCTCCTCTAAAAAGAGGACATCTGGTAACCCTAGGGTGAATCCTTGAGCATCTGTTGGCAAGCTGACGTCGCTTCAGGTTACACAGCTGGAAGTGATGTTGTGGCTTTAGTGGATAACATTTAACTGCTCCCATTTTCTTCTGCCACACCACTGAGTGCCAGCAGAAGAAGTGGAATTCCAGTGGGAGTCTCCAATAGCGATGGGCAAACAGTAACCCCAGAGAAAGCAATCCACTGAGGACTTCAATAATAGTTAGTGCTCGAAGTCCTTTGTGTACATAATCTTTGCATCCTGTGTTAGGTCAACATTATTACAGCGAGCAGGTTGAGGCTGAAACGTCTCTGACTTATCACGAAGCCGAGGCAAGCTTTAAACCCAGCCCTCCCTGGCTCGTAGCTCATTCTCTCCGTCACCAGAAGGCTGGGGAACACTTTGCTAGCGCAGACCTTACAGGGATGTCCTCCAAAGTCTCAACGTTCGCTGAGGGAATGCACGGCAAGAAATAAAATTAACAACCGGTTTTAAGAGGGGGAGGGTGTGTCTTTATGCAATGAGATTTACCGATGATGGGAAAATAGGTTTTGCAAACATTTGTTTTTCCCACGAAAGGCTCGTTTGTATACAATCTGCTTTCTTGTGTGCTGCAAAAAGTCTCGTGGAACCTTGTGGTCCTCCCCACCCCCCTAAATACTTCAGGGAGTTCTTTTTCCATGAAATAAAGCTACCACTGGCCAATGCTGTGTTGCAAAGTTGAAATGAACACAGTAAATTCTATGAGAGGGGGGCGGAATTTGTTTAACCTCTAACCTGCAAGTAATAAGCAGAGTGCTAAATGTTTTGGCACATGCACATATACTTTTATAACACTTGGCAAAGTTGCAGGAGGGCTAAGATTGGGGGGGGGGGGGGATTAACAGAAGAAACTGCAGAGATTTCTGCTCCCGGTAGCTTGTTGACAGGAACCTACTGGATCAGTACCAACCAAGCAGTAAAGATCACTGGGCCTAGCTATCACTGAGCATTTGCATCAGGCATATTTAGCCAAATCATTTGCATCAGGCATATTTAGCCAAATAGCACCCTCCCAACAAGACAAACTGGAGAAAAAAAGGGAGGAGGTTTGCATTAGTGCCTAAGACACTCCCTTCCACAAGACGGGAGAATGGCTCAGGTGAGATGTCCTCTCAAAGCAAGGAGGTAAAATTGAACGCTTATCTGGGAGAACCGGGTTTGATTCCCCACTTCTCCACTTGCACCTGCTGGAATGGCCTTGGGTCAGCCATAGCTCTTGCAGAGGTTGTCCTTGAAAGGGCAGCTGCTGTGAGAGCCCTCTCAGCCCCACCCACCTCACAGGGTGTCTGTTGTTGGGGAGGGAGATAAAGGAGATTGTGAGCCGCTCTGAGACTCTTTGGAGTGGAGGGCGGAATATAAATCCAATATCTTCATCTACCTCACAGGGTGTCTGTTGTGGGGGAGGAAGGTAAAGGAGATTTTGAGCCGCTCTGAGACTCTTTGGAGTGGAGGACGGGATATAAATCCAATATCTTCATCTACCTCACAGGGTGTCTGTTGTGGGGGAGGAAGGTAAAGGAGATTTTGAGCCGCTCTGAGACTCTTCGGAGTGGAGGGCGCGATATAAATCCAATATCTTCATCTACCTCACAGGGTGTCTGTTGTGGGGGGGTGGGAAAGGGAAAGGAGATTGTGAGCCGCTCTGAGACTCTTCAGAGTGGAGGGTGGGATATAAATCCAATATCTTCATCTACGTCACAGGGTGTCTGTTGTGGGGGAGGAAGGGAAAGGATATTGTGAGCCGCTGTGAGACTCTTCAGAGTGGAGGGCGGGATATAAATCCAATATCTTCATCTACCTCACAGGGTGTCTGTTGTGGGGGAGGAAGGGAAAGGCGATTGTGAGCCGCTCTGAGACTCTTCAGAGTGGAGGGCGGGATATAAATCCACTATTTTCTTCTTCTTCTAAGTGGGCATCAGTGACAGCAATGTTGATTCAATGAAGTTCAGCAGGTCATGTGGGGGAGGGCAGAAAGGGCTACATCAGTGCTTAATCCTCTTGACCTTTTTGCACACAGCCAAGGAAATGCTGATCGCTGCTTTGGGGTCAGGCAGCAATTTTTCTCCAGATTGGTTTGGCCAGGGATCCTGGAAGTTTTCTGCCATCTTCTGGGCTTGGAACAGGGGTCACTGTGTGTGTGGGACATACTTGCTAATTTCCTGCATAGTGCAGGGGGTTGGACTAGAGGAGGTCCCTTCCAACTCTATGATTCTGTGACCCGTGTTCACAGATTATCTGCCTCAGGTGTCCACAATATGGTGGCCATGGGGAGACTGGCACCCTCCAGCACTTTTTCTAGTGACCTCCAAGTGTTTTTAGGAAGTGGGCAGAGCCAGGTGGGGCTTTTTCCTAGCAAGGCTTCTGATTGGCCATTGGATATTCCATTGGAGGTGCAGATTTTTTTTTTTAAAGGTTACTAAGTAGACTGTTTATTTATTTATTCATTCATTCATGTTAGATGTCCATTCCACTTCTTCTGGAGAAAACAGCTGTTCTGTAAGGTGGACTCTATGGCATTATACCCTACCAAGGGCCCACCCCTCCCTAAACCCCACCCTCCCAGGATCCACCCTCAAATCTCCAGGTATTTCTGAACCTGGAGTTGGCTACCTTAGACTGGGAGGACATGGTTATTCCATCCAGGGAAAAGGCAATCTGGATTTGGCTGGAATCCTTTATGCCCATCGGCAGTGCTTCCATCTACCCCTTGCCTGGGATGCGAAAATTCTCCACTCGGGGCGTTGCAGAATGTGCCTGTTTCCACAGACGCTCTGTGGAGGAAAGTGTTGCTGGATTGGATCAGCAGTGTCCAAACACCAGATCTTTCAGAGTAGAAATGATGTGGTTTGGGAGGGTGACCAAGTCTATCTGTGGCTGATTTCCTTGCCCCACCCCAGCACAAGCCGTCCCCTTCCTTGGCTCCCTTTCGCCCAGCTCTTTCCCCGCAGCTAATTCAATAATTGGAAAGCTGACAGCCACCCAACCTGAGGACGAGCCAAAAGCCACCTTGGCTTGCTTCAGGAAGACTAGGCTCAGTGGTTTTTCACTCCCCAGGGCGAGACGGGACGTGTCGAGCTAGGATCTTCCCGATCTGCCAAGAATCACGGTCCCAAACACCCGTTGCAGCAGAAGTGAAGTAACAAGGAAGCTAGAAATGTCATTAAAGCTGGAACAGGCCAAAGGAGTGACTCTGGGCCGTCGCCCAAGACTGCCAGAGACGAAGCCTGCTGAATTTTGTGAGCGTGCTTGTTTCGATCTGAAAATTCGAGTTTCGGTCTTGAAAATCCCCCGCTAAGGATGCAACTGCAGTGCGCTTCCAATAACATCTGGCAGAGTTCTTACCAGGGCTTCTTTCTGGCCTGTAAATCACACGAGTCCACAAAGCAGCAAACAGATCATCCAAAATGGGTGAAAACCAGAAGGGTCTCAGTGACGACGTGGTGCTGGTGGAAAGTTCTGTCAAGTCTCTGAGGATTTATGGTGACCCAGCAGGGTTGTCAAACAAGAGACGTTCAGGGGCGGTTTGCCATTGCCTGCCTCTGCGTAGGAACCCCAAGCTTCCTTGGTGGTCTCCCAACCAAGTACAAACCATAGCTGACCCAGTTTAGCTTCTGAGATCTGATGACATCATGCTGGCTTGGGCCATCCAGCTCAAGGCAAGAGACAACCAGAGGAAATGAGTCGTTGCCTGCCTCTGCATAGCAAACCCAGGCTTCCTTGGTGGTCTCCCAACCAAGTACAAACCATAGCTGACCCAGTTTAGCTTCTGAGATCTGATGACATCACGCTGGCTTGGGCCATCCAGGTCAAGGCAAGAGACAACCAGAGGTAATGAGTCGTTGCCTGCCTCTGCATAGCAACCCCAGGCTTCCTTGGTGGTCTCCCAACCAAGTACAAACCATAGCTGACCCAGTTTAGCTTCTGAGATCTGATGAAATCATGCTGGCTTGGGCCATCCAGCTCAAGGCAAGAGACAAACAGATTTATGGTGACCCAGCAGGGTTGTCAAACAAGAGACGTTCAGGGGTGGTTTGCCATTGCCTGCCTCTGCGTAGGAACCCTAGGTTTCCTTGGTGGTCTCCCATCCAAACACCAACCAGGGCTGACCCTGCTTAACTCCCAAGATCTGATGAGACTGGGCTAGCCGGGGCCATCCGGATCAAGGCAAGAGACCAACAGAGGTGGTGAGTCATTGCCTGCCTCTGCAAAGCAACCCTGGACTTCCTTGGTGGTCTCCCATCCAAGTACAAACAATTGCTGACCCTGCTTAATTTCTGAGAGTTGATGAGATTGGGCTAGCCTAAGCACAAAGGTCAGGGCAGTGATGACGTACAAACAAACAAAGCCAAAGGTGGCATAAGCTGCAGTATTGCAGTCCAAGTTCTGCTCATGACTTGAGTTCGATTCCGGTGGAAGCTGGGTTCAGGTAGCCGGCTCCAGGTTGACTCAGCCTTCCATCCTTCCGAGGTTGGTAAAATGAGGACCTAGCTTGCTGGGAGGGAAAGTGTAGATAACTGGGGAAGGCAATGACAAACCACCCCGTAAAAAGTCTGCCGTGAAAACGTCTTGATGTGACGTCACCCCAGAGTCAGAAACGACTGGTGCTTGCACAGGGAGCTACCTTTACCTTTAGCCCTGCTCTGTCATCCAGGTGTGTAATTCTTGAGTTATTTAGATGATCAAAACAGTAGAAAGGACAGTTAGCGAGGATGAGGCTGTGTGACACTCGATCTTTGGGAGGTGGGAAATGCACAAGCCTGAGAGATACCTGAAGAAAGTCAAGAAATCTGAGCCAGCAACCTTATGAAGGTTGGAAGCTGGTACCAAGGCTAGGAAGCTCTTGGATCTCAAAGCAGGGAACAGGGAAATACAAATTTAAACTTCTTTGGTCAGGCATTGTATATATTATGAACTCCTCTCGCTCTCCCTGCCTGACCAACGGGATTTGCCTTCATGCAAATATTTCACTCCTATCCCTGGCTCAGATGTATCACTCCTCCCCGCCTTTTTTTTTTGTGACTGGCTAGCAGCTCTGGGGAAATGCTGCAGATTTGCAAAGGAAATGATGCGTAAATAAGTCCTGCCCATGCCAGGAGGGTGGGGAAGGGCTGTGGCTGAGCGGAAGAGCCTCTGCTTTGCATGCAGAAGGTCCCGGGTTCAAACCCTGGCATTGCCAGCTAGAAGACTCAAATGGTAGCCGATGCGAATGGCTTCTCCCCGAGACCCCGAAGAGCTGCTACCAGTCTGAGTCGACAATACTCACCTTGGCGGGCTGCTGGTCTCATTTAGCACAAGGCAGCTTCATACGGGTTCATCTACGAGGTGGTTCAGGGTACATCCCCATGTCCGGATAGCCCAGGCTAGCCCGATCTGGTCACATCTCAGAAGCGAAACAGGGTTGGCCCTGACTCCTATTTGGACAGGAGACCTCCAAGGAATATCAGGGCTGGGACGCAGAGGCAGGCAATAGCAACCCAGCTCTGAACATCTCCTGCCTTGAAAACCCGCCTGGGTCACCGTGCGTCAGCTGTAACTACGGCACTTTCAACTACAGAGTACCTCACACTTGGCTTTTATCAGGGCTTTTTTTGTAGCAGGAACTCCTCTGCATATTAGGCCACACACCCCTGATGTAGCCAATCCTCCAAGAGCTTACAGTAGGCCCTGTGCTAAGAGCCCTGTAAGCTCTTGGAGGATTGGCTATGTTGGAGGTGTGGCCTAATATGCAAAGGAGTTCCTGCTACAAAAGAAGCCCTGCGAAACTATAGGATCTTAGTGTGGAAATCTTACAGACATGTTCTGAACCTTGTTGGTCTCCTGTGAGTGTATTGCAAAGATTGGGTTCCAGTGCTAAATAAGCCTCCAAACTGAAGAAAAATGGATGAAATGTCTTGATATCTAGAACAGACATCTTTGGAAGGGCTTCTTTTAGTTCCGTGAACTAAATACTGGACTATTGTCACTTCTTTGTGATTGGAAAGACTGCTTTCGAACTGTCGTCTGTTAATGTTTTTTGCTACATGCTTTTTTCTATTTGAAGTGCTATGTGCGAGTTTTGTCAGAACACCACTGACCTTTACCTTACCCTGTCTTCTTGTTTAAAATTTATGGTGTCTCTTAGCAATTTTTTTATTTACACAAAAGAAGCCCTGGCTTTTAACCATAATCCAAAAGCCAGTTTGGTGTAGTGGTTAAAGTGCGTGGACTCTTATCTGGGAGAACCGGGTTTGAGTCCCCACTCCTCCACTTGCAGCTGCTGGAATGGCCTTGGGTCAGCCATAGCTCTCATAGGAGTTGTCCTCGAAAGGGTGGCTTCTGGGAGGGCTCTCTCAGCCCCACTCCGTTGTGTCCGTTGTGAGGGAAGAAGATAAAGGAGATTGTAAGCCGCTCTGAGACTCTGATTCAGAGAGAAGGGCGGGGTATAAATCTGTGGTCTTCTTTGTTCGATACCCCACTGGATTTCTTCCTGGCCATGGATGCTCCCCTATTTGATTTCTTCTTCTGTTTGTCTTTTTCCATCAATGGTTTTAGTTCTCAATTTTTTGGTTCAGCTGAGTCATATGGATTTGTGCATGCAGTCTGGGGTACCCAACATATAGGGTATTTGCATGTACAGTGTATGTCTTTTCAGTTTCAGTTTGCTTTATTACGGTCCATGACCAAATACACAGCACAATGCAGGTGTGTATGTCTTTTGTATGGACGATTTGTGCATAAAGTATACTGGTTTACTGACACTCAGAAAAAGTTTTTTTTTGGGGGGGGGGGGAACCATACATTGGATAGGCAAAATTTGGCACGGGGAAACATCAAAAGGCACAAGAACACCCCTTTGAGATCCAAAGGGGAAGCAAAATGGAGACCAGGATGGTGAGGTAGTGATAATGCCTTAGGGAGCATTTAATTTGAATGTAGAGGACAGAGAGAAATTGATCGAGCCACTTATGCCCTAGCAAAATGAGTGTCCCACAGATATTTTAGCTACTAAATTTTTAATGGATTCTAGGCCAGTAAATACACTTTTTTGAAAGCTGAGATCCCCATTTTACTGTGTTCTTATCCTGCACTGGTGCTCTTCTTGTTGTTGTTTTAGATTGTACATCCCCTGGAACAGTGACTCCTACATTTGCTTGGAAACTCTGAGGGGCGGGGTGGGGTGGGGTGGGGGACTGTGTTCTTGGATGATAGTGCCCCTGTTTCTGAAAATCTGAAAGAGATTCATGAGTCTTTTCCTTGCCAATCGCAAACCAAGTATGCCAAATTTGGCACAATTAGCTGAGACTCAAAGCAATGCTGTGAGTTTTTATGAACCTCAGGGCCCATTATGGATAACAGGTTTCCAGGAGATTGCATCAGGATTTCACCTCTCCTCCAAACCACCACCCACTTATTAATGGGAAGTCACAGCAAAACCATTGTTCTGGAGATATAAAAAAAATTTCCCCTCCCCTTTGTGTTCCAGAAATCTGTTCCCAGCAGGAACACAGAAGAGGAACTGGAAGTTCCGGTTTTTGGAAACGGTGATGTCATCTCCACTTGGAAGGTTCTTCTGTACTTCTCTATTCAATCAGAACGAAGGAGGAGTGCTTCTCGTTCAGAATTCTTTGTCCCACTATTCCTTTGGAATCGGTTCTGGTTCTTTCAAAAAGCTGCATTGTTCTCAGCCCTTCGGACTGCAAGTACTTTAAACAACTGTCTAGCTAAGTTTGTTTCGTGTGTCTGTCTACAACACGGGGAGGTTTCCTTGAAATACATATTATAGTTACATGTGATTTATGGACCAACTTTCAACTAAAAAAAGTTCACAGCACAATAACAGAGTCCACGAGAGATCAGGAAAATGAAATAAAAAATACAGCTAAAACATCATAAAAATTCATTTTAAAAGTTTCCTAATAGCGCAACTTTCTGTGTAATGGCATTTCTCGTTAATCTAATCCCACGGCCTCCAACCGCTTTTATGCCTCGTATTGATGAGATATGTGGCTCAAGAGTAAAAGCTCTGAAGTTTCTAGACAAAATTTCCCTGTAGGGGATTTGAAGTGATTAACAGCTTTCTTGGCACATTTCTTAGCTCTGCTCTGGAATGAGACACAGTGTTAGTTCCCTCTTTGACAAAAGCTGCCGTATCAACAGCACAATTACAATTTCTGGGGGAATCTCCATCATTCCACCACCACCCTTTCTGCAATGAAGATCGCCACTAAGCAACTATTAATACCATCACACAAAATATGAAGAGCTCTGTTCTGCTGAATGTGTTCCCCCCACCCCACAGCAATTCCAGTTGACTTTCCATTTAATATTGGTTATCCTCCATTGTTTGAAAAAAATAAAATTTAATTTTAAAAAGAAGTTTCTAGTGACCACTGTGTGACACAGAATGTTGGATTGGATGGACCATTGGCCTGACCCAGCTTGGCTTCCCTTATGTTCTTATGCGCTTGTTCATCACAATGATGTTCCTACAGAAGTTTTTGGTGGCCACAGAATGTTGGACTGGAAGGAACATTGGCCTGATCTAACATGGCTTCTCTTGTGTTCTTATGTATTCATCCATCACAATGACATTCCTACAGAAATTTCTGGTGGCCACATAGTATTCGACTGGATGGGCCATTGGCTTGATCCAACATGGTTTCTCTTATGTTTTTGTGTACTCATCCATCATAATGACATTCCTACCACCACCACCACCTCAAAAATCTCTGCGAAATTATTAATCAGTCTGTGAATTATTGGAAAGAAAAGGTTAGACAACAAAACTGCTGAACAAGTTTGTCAGGCATTTCAGAAGGACAAGTTAGGCGTGAGACTGCAAGTATAACTTAGGTGCCCTCAGAAAATTCATGAACATTGGAGCTGGGGGGCCTGATTAAGAATGTTGTTGAATTTTGTGACATCTATGGTTCTGTTCAAAAGTTCAAGACTTATTACGGTTTCTCTGCCTACTCCAAATGAAGCTGTTCTTTCTCCCAAACATGTTCGTAAGAGGCAAGTAGAATACTGCCATTCTTTGTTGTTATGTCCATTACATGGCTCTTTGTTGTTATGTCCATTACACAAAACGGGACACAATTGTTTCCCAAGGAAAATAAGACTGCATGAAGTCATCACAAATGGCTTGTTGTCAATATGTAGTGAGCGTGTCTTAAGTACATACCTGGGATAGCTTTCTAGTCTGACTTTTCCCAAGAAAATTCATCTAGGTTTATGGTGGGCGAGGAAATAGGTCAGACATCAGCCAAGTGTAAGTTTGATCAAGAAACATTAAGAGACCTAGAAAGAAAGAGAGAGAAAGCTAAGTTGGAAGGAAGCAAGGAAGGAAGGAAGGAAGGAAGGAAGGAAGGAAGGAAGGAAGGAAAGGCTATCTTTCAGTCAGCTTGTGAACCTCACGGACCGGAAACCTGACCAACTTTCTTTCTGGCAGTCCTCCTCTTCCAGTGTCAAACAAGAGGAGAACATTGTGCTTCCTTGGTACTGATAATCTAAGAAGCCTGCATCCACTTTGAGCTGAGCCTTCCTTCTGAAAGGTGCGATTAGTCAGTTCCAATACAGGTTCCAAAGAACACTGATCATCCATCGTTGCATGAAATAAGGAGCAGAAAATCAATATTAGTGCAGCCAACAATTCAGGAGACGGATGGCCCTGCAGTCTTTCTGTATTGTTAGCAATTGCTAAAAGTTCTTTCTCTAACAGCCAATGATGGTTAGATGCTTAAATTGGCATGGATGGTTTGGGCAGCCAGTAGATGCTCCATAGTGGACACGATCCCCAAAGGCTTGGGGTGGAGAGAATGAGTGTACCCTTGGAAGCACAGCTAGCAAGGGAGAGGAAATTTCTTGTTTTGGAAAACGCTGTTAAAAATGCATCCGATTTGCTTTAAGGTAGAAAATGGATACACTTTCCAAAACTATTCTCATCTACCTGGATGGTTGTAATATTCCTCTCATGGCTGATGTATACAGTGGTAAGAAAAGACTTTGGACATGCTTTAAAAATACACTGTAAAATTCCGTCTAGAAGAAGAAAAATTGCAGATTTATACCCTGCCCTTCTCCTTGAATCAGAGACTCAGAGTGGCTTACAATCTCCTTTATCTTCTCCCCCCGCAACAGACACCCTGTGAGGTGGGTGGGGCTGAGAGCTCTGATAGCAGCTGTCCTTTCAAGGACAACCTCTGCCAGAACTATGGCTGACCCAAGGCCATTCCAGCAGGTGCAAGTGAAGGAGTAGGGAATCAAACCTGGCTCTCCCAGATAAGAGTCTGCACACTTAACCACTACACCACACTGGCTCTAAATAGTTCTTTTTAGTGATAGTTGTGTTTTAACAGAAATACAGTTATAATGATTTAAATTATAGAGTTATCTTTGTGAATTGTCACCCGCTCTGAGCCCGTTCACAGGGAGGTCAGGATAACAATCCAATTAAATAAATGGCAGCAAAGTTCATTGGTGTGGGGAGGGGGTGGGTTGGAATCAGACTCCTGATTGTATCCCCAAATCATGCCCCAAATTCTCCCCTTCTCTTCCCTGCTGCCCGCCAGCAGCATAGAGCAAGAAGACCTCCGTTAGTGCTCCAACAGGGATCGCTATGAACTTTATTGTGGTCTGTAGGGACTTAGGGAAAGGTCTTTCACATCACCTGCCACCTGTTCTTTGTCATGAGACCCTCTGGCCAGCTCAGGGACTCCAACTCAGAGTCCTCAAGAGAAGAACATACGAGAAGCCCTGTTGGATCAGGCCAGTGGCCCATCCAGTCCAACACTCTGTGTCACATAAGAACATAAGAGAAGCCCTGTTGGATCAGGCCAATGGCCCATCCAGTCCAACACTCTGTGTCACATAAGAGAAGCCATGTTGGATCAGGCCAATGGCCCATCCAGTCCAACACTCTGTGTCACATAAGAACATAAGAGAAGCCATGTTGGATCAGGCCAGTGGCCCATCCAGTCCAACACTCTGTGTCACATAAGAACATAAGAGAAGCCCTGTTGGATCAGGCCAGTGGCCCATCTAGTCCAACACTCTGTGTCACATAAGAGAAGCCATGCTGGATCAGGCCAATGGCCCATCCAGTCCAACACTCTGTGTCACATAAGAACAGAAGAGAAGCCATGTTGGATCAGGCCAATGGCCCATCCAGTCCAACACTCTGTGTCACATAAGAACATAAGAGAAGCCATGTTGGATCAGGCCAATGGCCCATCCAGTCCAACACTCTGTGTCACATAAAACATAAGAGAAGCCATGTTGGATCAGGCCAATGGCCCCTCCAGTCCAACACTCTGTGTCACATAACAACAGAAGAGGAGCCAGGTTGCATCAGGCCAATGGCCCCTCCAGTCCAACACTCTGTGTCACATAAGAGAAGCCATGTTGGATCAGGCCAATGGCCCCTCCAGTCCAACACTTTGTGTCACATAAGAACATAAGAGAAGCCCTGTTGCATCAGGCCAATGGCCCATCCAGCTCAACACTCCGTGTCACACAGGGGCCAAGAAACCCAAGTGCCATCATGAGGTCCACCAGTGGGGCTAGAAGCCCTCCCACTGTGCCCCCCCCCAAGCACCAAGAATGCAGAGCATCACTTGCCCCATACAGAGAGTTCCATCAATATGCTGTGGCTAAGAGCCACAGATGGACTTCTGCTCCATGTGTTGATCCAATTCCCTCCTGAAGCTGTCTATGCTTGTAGCCGCCACCTCCTGTGGCAGTGAATTCCACGTGTTGGGTGAAGAAGGGCTTCCTTTTATCCATTCTAACCCGACTGCTCAGCGATTTCACTGAATGTCCGCGAGTTCTCGTATTGTGAGGAAGGGAGAAAAGTGCTTCTTTCTCCACCTTCTCTATCCCATGCATCATCTTGTAAACCTCTATCATGTCACCCCTCGGTCGATGTTTCTCAAGGCGTCAGTGGCTGAGAGAGGCCAAAGAGGGCCCTGCACTGCAGAGGTGTCCGCTCATGGTGTACCGTCTGCCCCCGAGGCTACCCTGCCCAGAAAGAAAACCTCGCCACTGTCCCCAGAGCCGCCATGCCTTCACCAGGCAGGATACAAACTCAAGCCTGTAGGCTCCAGGACTTCTCTCACCCTGCAGGAATGGCAGTGTCCAGGGCTTTTTTTTCGTAGCGGGAACTCCTTTGCATATGAGGCCACGCACCCCTGATGTAGCCAATCCTCCAAGAGCTTACAGGGCCTACTGTCAGCTCCAGGACGATTGGCTGCATCAGGGGGGTGGGGCCTAATAGGCAAGGGCTACAAAAAAAGCCCCAGCGGTGGCAGAAGACCCAGTCCAAGGCGGCACAGAGGAGGCAAAGTGCCCAAATAGTTGCACACCCCACAGCTGGGGAAACAGAACAGAGCACTGATGGAGGTGCTTCCTTGCGGGATCCTGGAGAGTGCTCAGTGCGGCCTCAGGACCTGCAGCACCTACCTGCAGTGCAGATGGCATCAGTTCCTTTTCCGCCTATTTAGGATGAGGCCCGGAAGGACAGCCCACCTGGATCAACTGGTTCGCCAGGTGCAAGCTGAAGTTCTAGCCCCACGCTTCCAGCCTTTTTCATCCAAGGGCCCAACTTCAGAGGAAACCCAACCGGGCCTGACTGCAGAACGCAGGATATTCTTTTAGTTGGAGATGCCGTGGATTGAATCTGGGACCTTCAGCAAGCAAAGGAGTTGTGTTCCGATTGGGTCGCAGTTCCCTTTCATTCCATTTGTCACTGCAGCCTCTGCTCCCCTCTGTTGCTGCCACAGTGTAAGTTTCGGGAAGTAAATGGGGCAAGTTACAGAGGGAGGCTAGAGGTGGAGGAAGAAGAAGAAGATGAAGATATTGGATTTATATCCTGCCCTCCACTCCGAAGAGTCTCAGAGCAGCTCACAATCTCCTTTCCTTTCCTCCCCCACAACAGACACCCTGTGAGGTAGATGAAGATATTGGATTTATATCCCACCCTCCACTCCGAAGAGTCTCAGAGCGGCTCACAATCTCCTTTCCCTTCCTCCCCCACAGCAGACACCCTGTGAAGTGGGTGGGGCTGGAGAGGGCTCTCACAGCAGCTGCCTTTTCAAGGACAGGCTCTGCCAGAGCTATGGCTGACCCAAGGCCATGCCAGCAGGTGCAAGTGGAGGAGTGGGGAAGCAAACCCGGTTCTCCCAGATAAGAGTCCGCACACTTAACCACTACACCAAACTGGCTCTCCACATAAACGTTTATAAAGGCACATGGAAGAGTGTCTCCCAGACCACCTTATATACACCTTTTCTCTTTATACAAACGTACATGGATTTAATAGACAGTTATGATTTCTCATTATGTGGTATTTGAGGTTACCTTCTGTCAAAGAGGTCCCTCCCACTCTGGAGACACGCACCTGGAAATGGGCTCAGGTGGAAATCGATTGGATTTGGGGATGATTTTGAAAATGGATCTTTTTACTCGAGCAACTTCCAAACAGAGCTGGGGAAGGGAGCGCCCAGCCCCTTGAAACATATTTATTTTCTGTGTTCTGTCTACCCTTCTTTCTTTCCCAGGGTTCAAATATTGACTGGCTTTTTTTTTAAAGAAAAAAGAAAGAATGAATTCCAACCCACCAATTATTGTCCTGGGACAAAGTTTCAGCTGGGTTCACCGCTTGTTGGCCAACACAATGCCTACTCACAATAGCAAAACGGGCCGCACAATAGATTCGGGCCACCGTATCGACAGAAAGCCCCCCCTTTTTTCCCCTGGCCGGGCATCCAAAATATACACTCTAGCATGTCACTATTCCGGTGGCCGCGGCAAGAGGACAGTTTAGAATTCCAACCCGATGTGCATCTGATTGGGCATTCAGAACCCCTTAATTAGTTGTCAGTTCTATAGCTGGCCATTTTTTCTGTCCAATTAAGCCTTTTATTGTGAACCGGATAAAGGGAGACAAAGGCATGGTGAGCAGTAATGAATCATTAAAATTCAACCTCTCCCGCCTCCTTCTCCCCCCTCCCCCTTCCTCCCTCTCTCATACTTGGCTTCTCACCAGCAACCAAGTCTGTCTTGAATTTATTCTGCGTGTGGTGGTTAAGATTCACTCCACCTCAAACAAGACCTTTTAAAAAAAAAAAAGAAAAGAAAAGAAAGAAAGAATTCTCTTAACCCTTTCCTGAACAAACTTCAGTCTAGAAAATAATGCATACCGGGATCTGGTAGCATTGTCTGGAAACTTGTTTTTATGCTGGCCCGCTGGCTAGAAGAAACAAGAGTTGCGTCTGTTCTTATGCCTTTAAAAGCAGTGATAAACATTAGCTCCTGCTAACAACTCAGTAACTGGGGCAATTCCTCAGCGGAACAGGCTTCCTCATCGGGAGGTGGTGGGCTCTCCTTCCTTGGAGGTTTTTCAACAGAGGCTAGATGGCCCATCTGACAGCAATGAAGGTCCTGTGAATTTAGGGGGAGGTGTTTGTGAGTTTCCTGCATTGTGCAGGGGGTTGGACTAGATGACCTTGGAGGTCCCTTCCAACTCTATGATTCTATGAACTACATGCCAAGCTCTTGGTAAAGCTACAAGTATGGGCCGGACTGAAAATTCGGCAACCCGAATGATACGAAAAATCTTATAAAGCAACTTAGAAAGCAACCTTGGTGGCGGTCGCCAAACCGCAGCCAACTTATAGCAACCCCGTAGGGTCGTCAAAGCAAGAGGCATTCAGAGGCAGTCTCTCATTGCTTGCCTCTGCATAGCAACCCCGGACTTCCTTGGTGGTCTCCCATCCAAGCAATTACCAAGGCTGACCTTGCTTAAGCCTCCGAGACTGAAGGGGATCAGGGCCATCGAGGACAGAGCAAGAAACCAACAGAGGTGGTTTGCCATTGGCTGCCTCTGCGTAGCAACCCTGGAATTCCTTAGTGGTCTCCCATCCAAGAATTAACTACGGCTGACCCTGTTTAGCTTCTAAGATCTGTTGAGATCCAGCTAGCCTGAGTCACCCAGGTCGAACCAAGAGATGTTCAGAGGTGGTTTGCCCTTGCCTGCCTCTGCGTAGCAACTCTGGACTTCCATCAGACCAGTTGCTAGGGCCAACTGTGTTTGGCTTCCAAGATCTGATGATAGTGGGCTAGCCTAGGCCCTCCTGGGCTAGACAAGATGACAACCTTATGGGTGCCGAATTCAAATCAGAGCAGCTGTCTGGTTCTGTTTTCCTGGGGTGGGTGGGGGAATACAAAACAGGCTTTCATTCTGCTTTCTTACCTAAGTAGGATCATGTTGGCTCTGAAATCTTTTCTCTTAAGTTCTCCATTCCCCACCCTAGACGTTCAAATCCTAACCAGGGTCAGGTTGTGTGTGTGACGGAATGGACAACAATGGTGTTTAAGACTGGAAGGGGACTTTTCTGTATCTGCAAAAAAAAATCTCAGAAGATCTATAAAGCAAATTTCCTCTTTCTTTCTTCTCAATGGTCCACCTGTGCAGCTGTAACAAATGACAAATATCCATTATTATTGGTATTGGGGAGGAGGTGGTGGAAAAGGGGAATTCCTATCATGACTTGGTGATGTTTAACTCGGTTTTACGACTCACAGGTGGAGGTCAAGACCTATCCCGTAATGGCAACCTCCGGAGACCAGATTGGCCAAGATATAAAACAGATAAGAGGCTTTAAAAAAAGAAACCTTTAATAGGCCCTCTGCACTATGTCTTTGTGTTCCTTGGAAGAACTAGAGATATTTGCAGGCGTTTAAAGGGAATAACCAGACAAATGGGAGATAAACAAAGTAGGGGAATGTAACAGGGTTAAAAAGGGAAGTCCTTTTTTTTTTCGGAGGGAGGGCTGATTTTTGTGTAAGTGGTTGTGGGATCTGGGCCCGAGACGTGTGCCTGTGTGGTCAGCAACGTTCTCTTTAAGCTGTGGGGTCTTGTGAGCAAAAATTCTATTTCGTGAGCTACTGGCATTAAAATTGTGAGCTACTGCATGAATTAGTTTGCTCCGGGGGCCATTTTTCCTGAGCCAAGACAAAAAAATGTGTGAGCTGGAGGCTAAAAAACTGTGAGCTGTAACTCACACTAACTCAGCTTAGAGGGAACACAGACCCCCCCAAATTGAGCTTCAGACACGAATCCCGTGTTCAGCACAGATATTAGGGTGCGGTTCTTCAGCAAAGAGGGAAAAGCATGTGACCAGAAATGCCATTTCTTTCCTATGATATGTTCCGGTGCTCAAAGCAGACCTGGACATCATACCTGGTGTTCTTCCCGGATGCTAAGGCCTTGTCCCACTCCACTATTTTTAGTATGATCTGAAAAAGAAAACCAGTCTGCTACAGCTGGAGGGAATATCCACCGGCTGGGAACCTTCTGAAGTCCCATCGCGTCTCCATCATTTACACCTCACTCTTATGCATGTGTGAATGGAGAATTTTTTTTTTTCTCCTTCCCCAAAATACTAGAACTCGAGAGCATCCAAGGATGGGCAAAAGAAAGCTATTTCACGGAGAGAATGATTAAAATGTGGGATTCACTGGCAGATGATACAGCGATTGCCACAGGAAAAAAAAAAAACAGCTTTCAAAGGGGGAACTGATAGATTCAGGGAGAAGAGGTCTGTCAGTGGCTACTAGCCATGGTGGCTTGTGGGAAGTGCCACATTCACTGACAGAGCTCTTCTCCCTGAATCCCAGAGCCAGGAGGCAACATCAGGGGAAGGCCTCAGCCTCTATGCCGTTGTTGGTCCTCCAGAAGAACAGGTTGGCCACTGTTGTGTGAGGCAGGAGGCTTCTCTGGTCTGATCCAGCAGGGCTTTTCTGATGTTCTTCTCAGGGGAAGGCCTCAGCCTCTGTGCCCTGTTGTTGGTCCTCCAGCAGAACAGGTTGGCCACTGTTGTGTGAGGCAGGAGGCTTCTCTGGTCTGATCCAGCAGGGCTTTTCTGATGTTCTTCTCAGGGGAAGGCCTCAGCCTCTATGCCCTGTTGCTGACTGTCTAGAGGAACTGGTCTGATCCAGCAGGGCTGGCTCTTAAAAAGAATGTTGCTGGAAATAATTGGGGATAAGGCGTCTTAGCGTTCCACCATGATAAAGTCAGGAGATTTAGATTATCTTCCATGGTGAAAATCTGAAGAATTGTACTGCTATTAATACTTCCACGATCCCTCTGAGAAGCTATTGCAGCTCTGGGGACCCAGCACGGTGGAGTGATTGCGAAATTAAAAAAAAATTATGCCCTCGAGAAAGCACAGAGGTTTGAAACAGACTGTACATGTATCAAAATTATATTCCGTCGGCCTATGTGTGGAATATTGTATTCTCCTGCTGAGGTGTATGTGGATTCTGTATTATTTTGTTATAATGCTCAAGAATGATACTGTGAAACAAGATAGTGTGGTTATGTAAGGATGATGGGTGTAGAGACCCAGTGTGGTGTAGTGGTGAAGTGCGCGAACTCTTATCTGGGAGAACCGGGTTTGATTCCCCACTCCTCCACTTGCAGCTGCTGGAATGGCCTTGGTTCAGCCATAGCTGTTGTAGGAGTTGCCCTTGAAAGGGCAGCTGCTGGGAAAGCCATCTCAGTCCCACCCGCCTCACAGGGTGACTGTTGTGGGGGGAAGGAGATTGTAAGCTGCTCTGAGACTCTGATTCAGAGAGAAGAGTGGGGTATAAATCTGTGGTCTCCTTCTATATACAAAAAAATACACAAAACAGTATTTATATATTGAAATTCCAGGAGGCAGCAGGAGATCTCCTGGGATTATAACGAGTCTCCAGGTGACAGAGAACAGTTCCCCTGGAGAAAATGGCCGCCTTGGAAGGTGGACTATGTCATTATACTCCATTGGCGTCCCACCTCAGGCTCCACCCTTCTGAAATCTCCAGGTATTTCGCAACCAGAAGCTGGCAACCCCTTTTAGTCTAGAGCAGGGGTGGCCAAACTGTGGCTCAGGAGCCACATGTGGCTCTTTCCCATTTATTGTGTGGCTCTTGAAGCTCCCACTGCCCTGTCAGCTGACTTGGAGAAGGCATTTGTCTCTTGAAATTACTTCTCCAAGCCAAGCCAGACAGCAGGTTGGAGAACGCATTTAAAGTTAAAGTTGCTTTCTTTGCACCTCCACCTCCCCATCTATTTCCCTCCCTTCCTCCCTCCCTTCCAACATCTAACATTCATGTCTTGTGGCTCTCAAACATCTGATGTTTATTCTGTGTGGCTCTTAACATTAAACAAATTTGGCCACCCCTGGTCTAGAGAAAATGATGTCTGGGCACAATGAAGGTTTTCTAACACGATGCCTGGGGTAGAGAAAGTGGGAAAAGAACATTTTCATTTCTTTCTTTCCTGTAATACTAGAACTTGAGGGACAATCAAGTTGATGAACAGATGATCAGGGAAAGAGCATGGAAAATACTTCTTCACCAGAGTTGCCCACAAAACTCACTTAGTTGGCTTTAAAAGTTGATGAGGAAAGTTCAGGGAGAGAGAGGTCCATCAGCAGCAGCCCTAATCTTCAAATAGAACTCTGTCTAGAGTAGGGGACCTTAAACTTTTTGAACCTGATGCAAAATGTGTGTGTGTTAATAGCTGTGCAGTCATTTACGGCTACTCTACAAATTAAGGTCCTCCAAAATGTTCAAGACTAAAGATGGGCACAAACCAAGTCACAAACTGAAATTTGCATATTAGGCCACACACCTCTGATGTAGCCAATCCTCCAAGAGCTTACAAAAAAGAGCCTTGTAAGCTCTTGGAGGATTGGCTACATCAGGGGGGGCATGGACTAATATACAAAGGAGCTCCTGCTAGAATTCCACCCCTATTCGTGTGGTTCACGTCGGTAGACACTCTGGTGCTGGGGTGGGGCAACTCAACAGGTGAACTTGCAAGCCATGCCATGATGGTGACGTTGCTTGCAAAAGCTATTTTAAAGGGATCCCTTTAAAGGACTTTTGCAAGCCATACTGCATCATGAACCACAAACCTCAAACCAGTTCGTTAAATTGAAAGGTTCGTGACACCCCACGAACCTTCATGAATCTCCATTTTCCCAGTTCATGCCCATGCCTATTCAATACCATTCTTGGCCTTGTTTACGATTTGGACAGGCACCAAAAGTTAACCAATGCTACTTGGAGAGACCACAGGTAACCTTCCACAGATCACAGTATCACTTATGACCAACTGGGTGTGGTTCCATATTTTATAGATATAGGTGCCATAAAGTTGGTTCTCTAATTAATTTGAAGGTCATCACAGTGTATGTGGGAGGGCTGTGCTAAGTGACTCCTTTCTTCTACAACTGCTGCCTGCTGCTGAGGAGAAAGGGGTATTTTAAACCTTTCCTTTCCCCGCCATTTTGTGTCAGAAAAAGCCAGTTGGGGAGGGGGAGTAGGTTCCTGTCAGTATTCCCCAACAATCATAGCTTTTTCCAGTGAGTAAACCGGGGGGGGGGGAGGAAAGGATTCTTTCTTTCTTTCTCTACACCTTTTCCTCGATAAAACAATCCTGGCAGCTAAATTTACGAAATAAAAGAGTCACTTAAAAACAAAGGAAGAAACTACAACGTATGGCCGAGGCCTTCTTCTGGAGGAAGCAAACAGAAAGTTAGCCACAATCCCATGATGCTTTTAAAAGATTCTTTATCCAAATCTAATCTCAAATGTATCTGAGATCAGGCCTTGAAAATCTCATCCCACATCAGAAACCAACAGAGGGACACACAACCCCGAAATCTCCCGTGATGGGCAGAGCCTTGTGACCAAGACAGATTCCTCCATCTTTAAATGTTCTGAGTGGATTGTAGGATCTTACCTAAGAGAACATGATGCTTCTTTTTAAGCATAATAAACGTATCGACAAATGGTAGATAAAAGGCATTTTCTTTAATTTTATCAAATGGAGCTGTACAAAAGTTAGCATTACTTAGTTGGAAGCTAGTAGTGAACGAACAGAGAAGGAATAATGGGAGACCTTCAAACTTTGTACAGAAAAACAGATTGTATAAAAGGAGCGTGGCGTGTCCCCCCACATTCCATCCTCCCGCTCCCCTCTTCCATATTCCTGAAAGGCAATATGCAAAAAAAAAAAAAAAAAAACCTTTTAGGAACAAAAGAGAAAAAAAACCCAAGGAAACGAAACATCGAAAAGGTAAGAGAAAACGGCCTCTGAAAGTTTAAAGATTTATAAAGTTTTTCTTTTAAAAGGCACAACGTTAGATGGTTATTATATGCTCAGCATACAATGGAACAAAATATCAATGAAATATTAGTCTACGTCTAAAAAAAAAAAATCCCTAACCAAAATATAGTGGAGAACGTTTATTTTCACAGCTTTGATGGATGACATCTGGTCCCTAAACAGGCAACATTAAAGTGAAACTCAATCCGTAACTTCTGGTTAAAATGTAATTTCTTGAAACTCGCTGTGCTTCTGATATAGTCCAAAAATTCAATGATGCCTTCAAATCCAATTTAGTATGTTGAAACTAGTTGGCACAGGAGAAGGGGAAAAAACTCTGTTACTGTATTTTCCCCCAGTTTTCCCTTTCCCACATTTACACTCAAGTAGTCCAGCTGAAGAGAGGGAAGGAAGTGCTTAAGGAATGCACAGGCAAAAATATTCATTTGGAATGGGAGATTACATATTTTTTTTCCTGGAAAAAGTCACATGATCTGGTAGGAAGCTAGCTCCCATCTCCAAATAGTCACATAACTTCTGCAAGGTACATCCAGAAAGTTCTTTCCCAACCAGCAGTCACTTCTGAAGTTAGCACAAGCTGGGAAAACGGAATTGCTTCATGTCAAGATGCGTAATGCAAAATGGACCACCCAGTCCTGTCTCCTCAATCCAGCTTCAAAAATCTAAATTGTGTCATGAGTTCTGATTCCCGTCTGTTTCATTTAAGCCCTTTACAAGTGGCCTAGTGCTCTTTTGCACAGGGGTGGTGGTGGATCTAGTCCACTTCCTCAAGCGAAAATTTGAATCCCAATCATTCCTAAAATACTCCTTTCTTAGAGAGGGACATTTTCATCTCCTCTTTTGTAGAGCCTTGGGCAGCCATTAATTGAATCTGATTGGTGGGTAGGTCAACAGTGACAAAACTAAGTACTTCTTCATAAAATAAGGAATTAACTTAGGGGATGCATTACCTCACAAGGTGGCAATGACCATTAGTTTAGGGGACTTTTGGGGAAAAACAGACAGATTTTTGGAGATTTCCATCAACACCCTTGAGCCACGAAGCAGAACCTCCATGTTGAAAAGCAGTCTATCTCAGAATTCTAAATACTAGGGAAGGCCATGTGGGTGTTACCACCTTAATAATCCAAGATGGCTGCTTTTGGAAACAAAATGCTGGATGCAACTAAGTTTGGTCTCATCCTGTAAGAGATATTTTGTTTTCTAAATGTTACATGGGTATTGCTATTAAGTAATCACTGCTTCCTGGGAGATTATTCATTCATGCCCCCAAACTGATCCATAGCTGTTTCTGCCCACAGCCAATCAAGTCCTTCCACTGCGCTTTATTTTTAAAAAAATCATTTCAAATTTAGTTTTATGATTAGGTGTTTTTTTTGATTACAGACAAGCTGAATGTTGCAGTTTTCTTTGAATCCGGAAAAATAATCCATCTCATCTCCACTAATTTACACCCCCTTAAAAAAAAAAAAGATCTCTTTTAAAATTCTACTTCTCGCACAAAATTACTTCATTAATTAAGACAAAATTACACAGAACATAAATACATATTTAAGAGATTGATTCCCCGAAAGCAACAATAACAAAATCAATACATTTTTCTTGAGAGCTGTGCACACAATTTTTAAACTCCCAAACAAAATGTTACTCATAGCCAAACCTTGATTAGAAGAACTCTGGCAACTACAGCGAAGGAATTCTGACATTAGTGGATGGGCTGGTCCCAAAAGAATCTTGTATGGTCCTTCGGTGTTGTTAATTGTATGGTTAGGATTTTAAAAAACAACAACAGATCTATATCGATTCTTTCCGCCTAGGCTGGCTTAAAATCCTGATTGCAATAAATCCCTCAAATATCTCCATCAGCTCCACTTTCTCTTCTGGACCGTCCTGCACACACGATAGGCCGTTCGCTTCGAGTCCTCACAGAGGAGTTAGATAAAAGCTGTCCTTCACGTATTCAAAAGGAATCGTCAGTCTGGATACTTTTATTAATTATTATTAATTATTATTAATAAAGAAAATAGAACTCTGTCTTTCAAAAATTTAAAGATCTGGGGGGGGGGAGGCGTCCAGTCGTACAGAGAAGGAGGCACTTGGGACAATGTAATGACATTCCGATATGGATTCTCATATCGTTGCTTTCCGGTTTCGTTTTTCCACACAGTGCATGAAGTTTTTGTGGGTGTTTTGCGGGAGGAAGAAGAGGACCCTCAGAACAATGGTTCCTTCAATCCTCTCAAGGTCTTGTCAGAGTTGTGTAGACTGGCTGGTCCCAATTTGCGGTAGGGCTGTGCGAAGGAGGGATAGATAAGCTGTTGAGGATCGGGGTGGCGTAGGGTCTGCGAGAGGAATGGAAATAGGGGTACTGGTAAATGCTGGAAGGGTAACCCGGATATGGGTTGTAGTAGTTGGAACTCTGGAGGTCTGTGTAGTCACACTGGGAGCTGGAGAAGGAGGCCGTGGCCGTAGCTGAAGACACTGTCGTGGCACAGGCCTGGGCAGTGTAAGATCCATAGTCGGAGTGAGTAGGAGAGTTGTGAGATT
This sequence comes from Heteronotia binoei, assembly GCF_032191835.1. NCBI lineage: Eukaryota > Metazoa > Chordata > Lepidosauria > Squamata > Gekkonidae > Heteronotia > Heteronotia binoei. The sequence continues at coordinate 3,474,877 of NC_083242.1, forward strand.
GGTCACTGTAATGGCTCGGGCTAAGCTGCTCTGTCTTGATGTGAGGCCTCTGCTGACCAGTTTCGGTGGAGGAAGGAGACGTGGAGGAAGGGCTCTTGTGAGTCCAGACCTGGGCTGTTCCACCGCTGCTGCCGTTGGCTGAATGAGAATAGGTGGTCCCATAAGAACCTGCTGTGGAGTTCTGCCCGTGGTCAGCTGTCATGGTGGAATGGCCATTGAGTGGCAAATATTGGTCAAACTCGTGGACGTCGAAGGTCTCCATGTTGTTGATCACCTCGCTGCTCAGTTCCGAGATGTCCACATTGCTGAAGTCGATGTTCTGCCTCCCGCTTTCCACCAGGCGGCGCCCTTCGTGCTTCAGTTCCTGCTTGTTCCCATGGTGAAGGTCCGTCTTCGGGGTTGTAGGCGGGGTAGGAGGTCCGTGGGTCTGCCCTAGAGATAAAACAAAATATGTTTGAGGATAAGAATTCTGATATCTTTTTGAGATGTTCCTGAACTTGAAACAGTGATCCCTGGAGTACACACAGCATTTTGATAAACAACAGGTGACAACAGAAAACTGTGCTGCAAACTGACTCATCTGTACATAACTTCACCACTAAAACCTTCTTCCTTTCAGGACCTATCACAATTTCTCTGACCAGTGAGAGAGGCTTAGAGAGGGCACTCAGCTGACATTCTCCAAGGTGTTTCTAGGCATAAAGGGCAGCAAGAACAAAAAAGCAAAGTTATTACAGAAAGCAAGAGATCTTCAGTTACTTGAGGCTGGACGTTCAAAGCTCTGCCAGGAAAGAAAGGTATAAAGATGGATGGACCACTGTCATGGAGACCTTTACAAACAAGACTTTGCATTGGATATGGGACAGAACAGCATTACTGGTGTAACTAACATGAATTTGAGCAGGCTCCAGAGGATGGTGGAAGGCAGGAGGGCCTGGCGTGACCCGGTCCATGGGGTCGCAAAGAGTCGGACTCGACTGTGCGACTGAACAACAAATGGGACAGGAAGTCAATACAGAGATTTGAGGAAGTCAGCACAACAGGGAACAATGAATAATTTGGATAAAAGAAGACTAATACATAAGAAGGGGATGACCGCAAACGTTCACCTGGGTTTTAACCACTGTGTGACACACAGTGTTGGACTGGATGGGCCTAATCCAAAATGGCTTCTCTAAATGTTCTTAATCACCGTAGCCAGGACACGAGAGCACCAAAAGACAGAAATGAGTTTTTTCACAAAGTACAAAGAAAAGCAACAACAATCTGTTCCATCATGGCTTTGTAAGAATGTTCTAGATTTCAGCTGCAACGTATCTATGCATCTAGACACACACAATTCTTTTCCAAAATCCTTCCAACACAAACGCGCACACAAAAGAACAGGAAGAAGAAAGGGGTCCGACACAAACGGAGAGAGCAAATATGTCTGAAATAGCAAGACATGAGCAATTCTCCTGGAATCCACGAAAACTATAGGCCAGCTCATCGTCTGGGAAGCGAGAAATGCTATATGCGCAGCAGGGACTCCTCTCCACCACTGAGCATATGATGTTGCATGAGCACTGGATCTTCCCCATGAACAAATATTTTTCTGTCGCCATGATCGGGTGAATTGCCTCATCGAGTTGACACAAAGACGTTCTCCCACGTGGATGCGTCTTAAGGGAGGCTCGTAATCAACAGGCCGCGTATGTACTGCTTGGAGGCCACATCAGAAGTGTGACACAAAGACCAGGTCTTCTCGATTAGCTGGCCAGTGCCACACAAACTCGGTTCTCCAGCTTAGAGTCCACCGCTCTTAACCACTACACCACGGTGGCTGAGCTCAGTGGACCCTGTAATCCTGGCGCACAGCCCTGCCAGAGCCAAACTTCAGCCTTCCATCTTGACTTGCAAGCCAGCTGGGTGATCTTGGGCCAGTCACAGTTCTCAGCCCCACCTCCCTCACAGGAGAGAGGAAGGGAAGGAGACTGGAAGCTGCTCTGAGACACTGAATGAAGGGTGAGATGTAAATGCAACCTCTCCTTCTTCTTCAGGATGGTCTAGGCCAGCGGTCCCCAACCTTTTTTGGCATCAGGGACTGGTTTTGTGGAAGACAATTTTTCCACAGACCGTGTGTGTGTGTGTGCGATGGTTTCAGGATGATACAATTGTGCACTTTATTTCTATTCGTTTGGTGTGGTTAAGTATGCGAACTCTTATCTGGGAGATAAGATTCCCCACTCTTCCACTGGCAGCTGCTGGAATGGCCTCGGGTCAGCCATAGCTCTTGCAGAGTTGTCCTTGAAAGGGCAGCTTCTGGGAGGGTGTCTGTTGTGGGGGAGGAAGGTAAAGGAGATTGTGAACCGCTCTGAGACTCTGAGTTTCGGAGTGGAGGGTGGGATTTAAATCCAATGTTGTCTTCTTAATATTATTATTTTTTCTACATTGTGATATATATATTGAAATAATTATACAACTCACAGCCCGGTTGCTAACAGGCCACGGACCAGAACCGGTCCACAGACCGTGGGTTGGGGACCTCTGGTCTAAGCTAATGTGGAGTGAGGCCTTTCCCAGCACCTCCCACCTAGACTGCCGGCAGAAGCTGTGGTACCCAAACCATGATGGGAGAGTCCACTAACCAGCATGCAGGGTTTGGGCCCTGGAGGTTCTAGGGGCTGTTCGTAGCAGTTCCCACATGCAAAAAAACCTCAGGTGGATTGGCCAGGTATGCCTAGCAACTGGTGGAAAGGGGGGGGGGCTTATTGGCAGCAAACTGAGACCCAGGCCTGTTGCTTGTGATGTAACATCATCACTTCCAGTGCGCACCAAAAGTGGTGCTATCATGTTGCCTATGATGCATGGACCCTCTGGTATTTGGGCAAAACTCTATGATTAAAAATGGCTTCGACCCAAGAGCTTTTGCCCAAATATCAGGGCATCTATGAGCTGCCGATGACGTGATGACGTCACTTCTGGGGCTCACCAGGGTTAACATCACTGCGTCACAAACAATAGAGCTGGCTGCCAGTGTGTCTCCTCCACACACCACAGTTGCCAGGGTTTCCTGGGAACCCTTCTCTCACCTGAGGTTTTTTGGTATGTAGGAAATGCCAAGAAGATGATGAAAGAGAGACTGGATTTATACCCTGCCCTTCACTCCCTGAAGGAGTCTCAGAGCAGCTTTCAATCTCCTTCCCTTCCTCTCCCCACAACAGACACACTGTGTGGCTAGTGGGGCTCAGAGAGCTCTTTCGAAAACTGCTCCTGAGAGAACAGAAGGAGGAGGGGGGAATCAAACCCAGTTTTCTCGGATTAGAGTCCACTCACTTAACCACTTCACCAAACTGGTTCTTCTAGGAAAGGTACCTAGAACCTCCAGGGTCCAAACCCTATGCCCTGACTGACAGGCTTTCCCACAGGAAATCTGGGTACCACAGAAAATTTTGCTTTTGGGCTTTTTTGTAAACTCCCTCCCCCCCCCCAAAGAATTCTTATTGGCCCCCAATCAACACACAGATGTCTCATATCTTCTCCCCTTATTGGAATTCTTGGTGCTTGGGAGGGGCAACAGTGTGAGGACTTCTAGTGCCCTGGCCCTACTGATGGACCTCCTGATGGCACCTGGGGGGTTTTGGCCACTGTGTGACACAGAGTGTTGGACTGGAGGGGCCATTGGCCTGATCCAACATGGCTTCTCTTAGGTTCTTATGTGTGACACAGAGTGTTGGACTGGAGGGGCCATTGGCCTGATCCAACATGGCTTCTCTTGTGTTCTTATGTTCTCATGAGGGAGACAACTTTGAACATAGATTTCTGGGACAGAACTGCAGGGTTCTTCTCTGGGCTCAGTCCAAGCCCAAACAACACCACGGTGATAGCAAATTGAAAGGATGGAAAGGCATGGGGGGGAGGTGAGTCTCTGAGAAGCTATGGGGCAGGAGTTGGGTGGAGGAGGAGAATATGAATGGGACTTAATGAAGAAGGAAGGGTTGGGTTCTTGGACGGCAGGAGAGGTGTGGGAAGTGATTCAAAAGAGACATATTGACTCAGAAGCCTCGACTCAGGAGGCCTTGGAGCCTGCTGCCCTTCCTTTAGTTCATTTATACCCTGCCTTTGTCCCCAGTCGGGGATTCAAAGCAGTTTGTGTCACTCTCCTCTCTTCCATTTTTCTCCTCACAACAACCCTATGAGGTAGGTGAGACCAAGAGAGCGTGTGACCGGCCCAAAGTCACGCAGCGAGCTTCCATGGCAGAAGTGGGGATTCGAACCTGGGTCTTCCAGAGACTAGTCTTAACCATGACACCATGTTGGCTTCCTGAGAGAGAGAGAGCAGCTGAGAGAAAATGAAGAGGCCCAGTACGCTTCACAGTTCAGCCGAGATTCTAACCCTGGTCTCCCCAGGCCCACTCAGACCCTTCTAGCTATCTCTTTCCACTGGCTTCTAGGCCAGGGTTGTGGCTCTTTCATGCATACTGTGTGGCTCTCAAAGCCCCCACCACCCTGTCAGCTAGTTCGGAGAAGGCATTTCTCTCTTTAAATTAAGTTAAGCAAGTTTGGCCACCCCTGTTCCAGCCCATGTGTAGGGAGGGGATAGTGTAATCTTTGCTTAATGGCAAGGAAAATGTACTCTGTATAAGCACAGAGGCTCTTTTCTGCAAGTGTGTTGCTTGTCCCAAACATCAGAGGGGACAAGGTCAAATGGACATGTTACAGAAAGACAAAGCCGCACTTCCAAAGACTGCCACATTCCCCCCTGGCTGTGCTCCCTGAAAGCTTCTGAACGAACAGCAGCAAAATCCAAACTCGGGTCCTCTAGGCAAAGCCATGCGCTCGGCCAGAGATACTGGATTTCCCTTACCTGCGTGGTCGGCGTGGTGGTGTGTCTCACTCATGGGCCCCAGGCTAGCATCCGCTTTGTAGATCTGGTTCCCACCATGGTGGCTCAACTCAGCCCCTGAATCAGAATCGCTCTGGCCAGCTTTGACGCTTTTCCTCCGGCGGGGCTGGTATTTATAATCGGGGTGATCCTTCTTGTGCTGAACTCTCAGCCGCTCGGCTTCCTCCACAAACGGGCGCTTCTCACTTTCGCTTAGCAAACTTCAGAGAGAGAGAGGGAGAGAGAAATATATGAAGCGCTCTCGTCCCTTAGCAGCCGGATTATTAATACTGCTACTACAACTTCTTACATAAAACATGCCTCTCATGAAGAAGAAGATATTGGATTTATGTCCGAGTCTCAGAGTGGTCACAATCTCCTTTACCTTCCCTCTCACACACACACACACACACAATGGACACTCTGTGAGGTAGGTGGGGCTGAGAGAGCACTCATAGAAGCTGCCCTTTCGAGGACAACTCCTGTGACAGCTATGGCTAACCCAAGGCCATTCCAGCAGGTGCAAATGGAGGAGTGAGGAATCAAACCCGGTTCTCCCAGATAAGAGTCCGCACACTTAACCACTGCACCAAACTGATGCGTTGCTATGACAAATGCAAGCAGAACTGTATTTGGGGAACTGTTTAAAAGCAGATTATGTTTCTTTTTCATGTAAATGTTTAAAAGCCATTTTTTATGGAATGGATTCACAGGGTTAACAGCTCCGACTAAAGAGGTTTTTTGAAAAAAGAAGAAGAAATGAGAGCATGATCCAGTCAAAGTTTGAGCTCTAGTTGGAGGGGCTCCAGGGTTGGGAAATGCCTGGAGAATTGGGGGTGGAGCATACAGAGGGCGGGGCTTGGAGAGGGACTCCAATGGGGTACAAGGCCGCAGACTCCGCCTTCCAAAGCAGCCATTTTCTCCAGGTGAACTGCTGTCTGTCCCCTGGAGGTCAGTTGTAATAGTGGGAGATCTCCAGCCACGACCTTCAGGTCTCCTTCCCCAAACAAATGCCTTTGATTAATGCCTTCTTCTAATGACTCATCATTAGAATTTTGCCGTAACAAAACCTCAAACCCAAACTAAACAGCTTCTTGGTAGCGTTCGTTTGGATCTTCACTGCCGCTTTCAGAAATCACTAATTTTGGGGGGGGTAAGAATTACAATTCAACGTTACTTGGTGTGTGTGTGGGGGGGGTGGTAAAGTGTGGGTTTGTTCCTCCCTCCAGCCTGTTTTTAAAAAGGGAACGCCCAACGTTTTATTTGCAAACTGCAGGGGAAGGCGCCATGTCATCTGAGACTCATTTCGAGGTTTCATTTTCGACATGTGGATTTGCAAAAGGCTCATAAGAACGGCTCAAATGACAATTACTTCCACTGAGCTGTATTAGTATAACAAATCAACTGACAGTGTTTTTAAAAGGTTCATATATCACTTTGGGTTTCAAGCAGAGGGAACGCAACATTGGTCTGATCTGAGTGCAAGTCCCAAGTCCCCTCCCCACAAAACACCCCACACTGCATCTTTTGGCATGTGTGGGATCCCTTTAAAATGTGCTAGCTAGTTTTGGACTATGGCCAGGAAGCCCTGCGTTCAAATTCCTACTCCACCATGACGCTCCTTCAGAAAACTCCACCAGTTACCCTCTCTTAGGTGAGCCAACCTTACAGGGTTGTTCTGAGGACAAAACAGAAGACAGCTCAACCATCGTCCTGCTCTGAGCTGCTTGGGGAAAGGGGAGGAAGAAGAAGAAGATGATGATATTGGATTTATATCCCACCCTCCACTCCAAATCTCAGAGTCTCAGAGTGGCTCACAATCTCCTTCATCTTCCACCCCCAAAACAGACACCCTGTGAGGTGGGTGGGGCTGAGAGAGCTCTCCCAGAAGCTGCCCTTTCAAGGACAACTCTGCAAGAGCTATGGCTGACCCAAGGCCATTCCAGCAGGTGCAAGTGGAGGAGTGGGGAATCAAACTCGGTTCTCCCAGGTAATAGCCCCCACACTTAACCACTATACCAAACTGGTGAAACGTAGTTCTTTGAAGTTTTTCGAGTTCTATCTGGAGAAGAAGATATTGGATATATATCCCACCCTATACTCTGAATCTGAATCTCAGAGCAGCTCACAATCCCCTTTGTCTTCCTCCCCCACAACAGACACCCTGTGAGGTGGGTGGGGCTGAGAGAGCTCTCCCAGAAGCTGCCCTTTCAAGGACAACTGTGTGAGAGTTCTGGCTGACTCAAGGCCATTCCAGCAGGTGGAGGAGTGGGGAATCAAACACTGTTCTCCCAGATAAGAGTCCGCACACTTAACCAGTACACCAAAATGGCTCTCCAGTGAAAGAAGTAAAATTGGGGGGCGGGGGGGGGCACCAAAATTGATAGACCTGGTTCAGAAAAGCAATGCTTTCCCTGTTCTGACCCTCACCCATGCAGAACTTGGCCACTTTGGCCTAAGGCCTTGACACGTAGCAGGTTATGGTGTTAAGTTTGTGTCTTGGAATGACTGGCACACAGCTGAGGTCTTTCACCAGCCTCTAGCCCAAGGGCCAGGGGATGCCTAATGATGTTACGGCTGCTGGATGGGCTTCCCTTCTCCTCCCACACAGATTCTGAACAACACGTTGGCCATTTGGCATACACTGGAGGAGACCATAAAAGTAAGATAGGACCAGCGTTCCTTCTAGGCTGAGCTAGCTCACCGTTTCTTAGTCTCCAGCTCACCCCATTTTTGTTTTAGCTCAGGAAAAATGCCCCCAGAGCCAACTAACTTAAGCAGTAGCTCACAACTTTAATACCAGTAGCTTACAAAGTAGAATTTTTGCTCACAAAGCTCCACAGTTTAGAGGGAACATTGGATAGGATTGAAAGAACTGAAAGATCTCCCTCTTTTATACCATAAAAAAGACGAGTTTCAGATATGAATTCCAATGCAGTAACCCCACAAAACGTCCTGCGACCGCCTGGCTGTATTTCCAGTACTTCCGTTTTACTCTTGATGCTTATCAAGACTTCATTAATTCTCTCTATCTCTCTCTCTCTTTTTTAATCCCACCCATCCTCCAAAGAGCTTGCGTGCTTGTGATGATGGACAAGGCCCTCCTCTTTCCCCCTGAATCCTCACATCCGTAAGTTGGGCAGAGAGCAGGAGACTGGCCCAAGGACACCAAGCAATCTCCGTTGACAGAGCGAGGATTCGAACTTGGGTCTTGCAGGACATAGTCTTCAAAGGTCGAGGTTACAAGCCTTCCATGTATTATACGTAGGCTTGTAACTTCCACCTTTTATGTATCCCGTTCCATTTTTGGGTTGGTTTTCCTCCCTCGTCTTTTGTGTTGCTAGGCTGACACCAATATTCTCCTTTCGGTTCGCAAAGGATTTGAGTCAAAACAAGAAGTCTGGACGGTGGGAATATTTAAACCTGGGGGGGCCTTATCGACGTCTTTCCTGTCCCCACAATTATCCCCTCATCCAAAATACACCTCATGATCCTGATTCCTTCCACAAATTAGACATATACGTTTGTTTTTCTTTTAAGGTACCCCAAGACCACAGTATGCCACTGGTCACTTGGAAAAAAATTCTTATTCTTCCTCCTTTTGAGGAATTCCATCAGCTCCCCCAAGAAACCACCTGGAAATGTTGGCAAGGAGCAGAAGTAAAAGTAAAAGATAACGCAGGTCGTTTCCTGAGATCCGTACAGTGCGCAGTGCGACTAGAATAATTTCCAGCAAGGAAGTTTCAGCCAAAGAATCTCTCTTCTGCAAAGAGGGCTTCAACTGCGCCTTCTCACCTACTCTGAGCTTCTTAAACAGCAAGGTGCAAATGTTTTAAATAAGAGAACTGGCTGAAAGAGAATCCCCCCTGATATTCAAGACACTTATAATTAAATTACTTAGTTGAGCAAAGGGAAACTGGTGATGAATGCCAGTTTTAAATAATCCCCTTATTTCAACATCTAAAAACCACTGGTTGGCCCAGGCTAGCCTGCTCTCCTCAGACCTCAGAAGCTGAACAGGGTCGTCTCTGGTTAGTACTTGGAGGGAAGACCACCAAGGAAGTTCAGAGTCGCTACGCAGAGGCAGGCGAGGGCAGACCACCTCTGAATGTCCCTTGCCTTACCCGGGTGGCCCAAACTAGTCTTCTCACATTAGATCCCTGAAGTTCAGCAGGGTCAACCCTGGTTAGTACTTGGGCAGGAAACCACCAAGGAACGCTAGGGTTGCTACGCAGAGGCAGGCAAGGGCAAACCATATCTTTGCCTCAATCTGGATAGCCCAAGGTAGCCCATCCTCTTCAGCTCTCAGAAGCTCAGCAGAGGCAGCCGTGGTTACTACTTAGATGGGAAACCACCAAAGAAGTCCAAGGTTGCTACGCAGAGGCAGGCAATGGCAAATCCACCTCTGAACCCCTCTTGCCTCTACCTGGCTGGCCCAGGTTAGTCTGATCTTGTCAGATCTCAGAAGTTAAAGCAGGGTCAGCCTTGGTTACTACTTGGATGGGAGACCCGCCCAAGGAAGTCCAGGGTCGCAGAGGCAGGCAATCGCAAACCACCACTGAACGTTTCTTGCCTCTACCTGGGTGATCTATGCTAGATCCTGCCAGATATCAGAAGATAAAGCCAGGTCAGGCCTGGTTAGCACTTGGGTGGGAGACCTCCAAGGAAAACCAGGGTCGTGACACAGAAGAAGAAGAATTGCAGATTTATATCCCGCCCTTCACCCTGAATCAGAGACTCAGAGCGGCTTCCAATCTCCTATGTCTTCTCCCCTCACAACAGACACCCTGTGAGGTGGGTGTGGCTGGAGAGGGCTCTCACAGCAGCTGCCCTTTCAAGGACAACCTCTGCTGGAGCTATGGCTGACCCAAGGCCATTCCAGCAGGTGCAAGTGGAGGAAAGGGGAATCAAACCTGGTTCTCCCAGATAAGAGTCCGCACACTTAACCACTACACCAAACTGGCAATAGCAACCCACCTCGGCAGGGCGGGAGCTAGGCTTTCTGGTGCCCTAGGCGAATCACCCACTAGCGCGCCCCCCCTTACTAAAAAACATAGGGAAATTGAAGAGCGCTAAACTTGAAACTTTCCACATTTTTAATTTACTGATTTTTAATTTTTCAAAAAAAAAAAGTGATGTTATTAAAAAAAATGGTGAGAAGAAGTGCTTGCCGGCCATGTTAGGAAGGAGGGTGGCGGGACAGGATGAGGTGGGGGCCAAGTCACACATCGGGGAGAGGGGGGTGGCTTGGCTTTGTTGAGGGCAGCTTGGGGATGGGAAAGGACAAAGTGACAGTGGTCAGGAGCCAGAGTTATGCGTCAGGGAGAGGGCACCCAGTGGCGACCCCTAGGCCAGGTGGCGCCCTAGGCGACTGTCTGCTTTGCCTACTCCCACGCACCGGCCCTGCACCTCGGAACGTCCCTTGCCTTGAAAACCCTGCGGAGTTGCTGTAGGTCAAGTATGATTTGATGGTAAAAACCAGAAGTCCCAATCAGCAGACCAGCACAATTTGTGGCCTCTCGCCACCTTTGGGGGTTCACAAGGAACATCAACCCACCACTAGCATTTGCAGCTTCCAACATAGGAGCTGTCGAACATCCTGACTGGGATGTTGCCCCGTCTGCCCATGAACAGTTCCAGACCTCCAGTTGCAAAAACCGCAACTCCCCAGTTGTGAAATGTAGTCAGGTTTCTTGGGGGGGGGGGGGGCGGAATAGAGTCTCAGCCACAAGCAACAAGACATTATGTACATCTCCACCGCACATCCCATTTCGTTTCGGACCCCGGGAGCCAAAACCACTCCTTTCCCTGCTTTATTTCAACAACCGTTCTCGACGTTCGGCTGCTTTTTTGGATCGCAGCAAACCCTGCCACAGGACGGGCGTCCTCAGATAACTCCCCCTCCGTCACTAGGAACCGAGGCCGTTCCATGAGAGAACACAGCCAAGCGCGACGCTTCCAACTTCTGTGAATAGGCAAAGGAGTCCAAAGGTACCCGCAGTCCCTGAAGATTTGGCAAAAAGAGATCGCAGATTTGACTGGGACATCGTTTCGGCGACGAGAAATGGTTCTCATTAGAGGGACGGCGGCTATAGCAGGATATCTCCTGGGGTTAACTTTGTGTTGCAGAGGGAACTCGGGACATTTTCTGCCCCAATTGCGCACTTGGGAACGACTGAGGGTTAAACGCACAAAGCCGCTTCGGAAAGCTTGTTAGGCATTAGCATCTACAGGCAGCCGCCGCGAAAAGAAACAAAAAGCAAGTTAATTCATTTTTCCCCCCTATAAATGCATCCCCATACAGTGCTACCCCAAACCTAGCCAGAATTATTTCAGTCTAACCCCGCTGATTTCAGCAGACTTAGGCTGGAGAAAAGCTGTGTCGGATTGCACTGTTATCCTTCCGACCGCCATTCGACAGCTGTCCTGCGTGGCCAACGGGTTGGCTTTGCTTGCAGGGGTCCGAGCCCTGGCCCGACAAACGTAGCAGGGAAAAAAATTACCCCTTAACTTTGGTTAGTGTTTTGGCAGCTCCTGGTCAGCAGCAGCCCTTCGGAGAAAGGAAAAGAAAACCTAAAGATCCGGTGGCGAATTTGCTTCTCGGTTGCAGAAGACTTCCACCCTGGTTCAATCACCAAAACTTAAACACAAACCCCACCAGAACAGACAAACAGTATTTTTCTTTGGTTCTCAAATTACGAGCAACTGGATTCCGGCAGGGCAACTGCAGATTAAGTCTCTCCTCCCCACCTCCTTCTGTTTCAGCTGCTGCGGTTGAAAGCCAGCAAATTATACCGAAAAACTAGCAAAAGCGTCTCCATTTATTTGACCCGGTCTCTTTACTCCGGTGGCCTTTCTCGCTAAGCCACACATAGGATCTCCGGTGGCCTTTCTTGCTCAGCCACACATAGGGCAACTGCAGATTAAGTCTCTCCTCCCCGCCTCCTTTCGTTTCAGCTGCTGCGGTTGAAATCCAGGAAATTATACCGAAAAACTAGCAAAAGCGTCTCCATTTATTTGACCTGGTCTCTTTACTCCGGCGGCCTTTCTTGTTCAGCCACACATAGGATCTCACCACACTAAATGGTTCGGTTTCTCCATTTTAAACCATCAAGATTTAGTTCGGCAGAACACACACACACACACACACACCCCGACCAAGGAAGGCCAAGGTTGGCCCAATCTCGTCAGATCTCAGAAACTAATCAAGGTCATTCCTGGATATGATTTGGATGGGAGAACCCCAAGGAAGTCCGGGGTCCCTACACAGCAGCAGGCAAGGGCCAACCACCTCTGAACGCCTCCTCCTGCCTTGTCTTGGAGAGCTAGCTCGATTTTGTCCCGTCTCAGAAGCTGACCTTGCTTAGTATTTGGATGGGAGACCACCAAGGAAGTCCAAGGTTGCTACGCAGAGGTGAGTGATGGCAAAGCCACCTCTGAATGTTTCTTGCCTTCAAAATCCCAGGGGGTCACCCTAAACCAGCTGTCTTGGTGGCAAAAGAAAGGAGAGGCGCTTCCCCTTGTTTCCTCCCTGCACACACACACACACACACACACACACAAATGCATGAGGGCCACAAACCCTGGAGCCATTTCATTAGGAAAGGGTCCTTGATTCACCCAGCAAGATTGAAAGGCACGAGAATAAGCACCACGACAAAAAGGTCTGCAATTTAAGAACGTTAGCTGCAAAAGATGATGCATGGGATGGAGAAAGCAGAGAAAGAAGTACTGTTCTCCCATTCTCACAGTACAGAAACTCGTGGGCATTCAATGAAATTGCTGAGCAGACAGGTTAAAACAGATAAAAGGAAGTCCTTCTTCACCCAAAGGGTGATTGACATGTGGAATTCACTGCCACAGGAGGTGGTGGCGGCTACAAGCATAGCCAGCTTCAAGAAGGGATTGGATAAAAATATGGAGCAGAGGTCCATCAGTGGCTATTAGCTACAGTGTATATATGTATATGTGTGTGTATATACACACACACATATATTGGCCACTGTGTGACACAGAGTGCTGGACTGGATGGGCCATTGGCCTAATCCAACATGGCTTCTCCTATGTTCTTATGAAAGGATGGGGCAATGGAATTTTGCAAGAGGGCTGGATTCGTCTGTCTGTCACCTGGGTGCTCCGATCTACCGTACTGGTGCGGCTGTGTCTTCTCTCTCTCTTAAGAACGTAGGCTTTCCTGTTCTCTCATTTCTGCACTTAATTCAACACTTGATGTATTACTCTCAAAAAGACGCAGATCTTTAAAAAAAAACAAAAACCCAAGGAGGGTTCTGAATCCTCTGAGGCTACGAATAACCCTAAAACTAAAACACCATCCCGTGCTCGGTTTTATGGGGCACATACACACAATGGATCTTGCAACACAGAAAATGTCGAGAGAGAAAAAATGGCCCTATTCAAGTACGGAATCAGCCATCTAAACATCACAGTTTTGTCCCTTCTCCTTACAAGAGTTAGGGTATTTTTTTAAAAACAGTTTTCTAACGGGACCTCAACAACATACAGAGTGCGCCCACGGGTGTCCGTGCATGTCGGGAAGAATGCGTGTGCGCGTGCTGTTGTTTTATTTTAACTGGTTGTTTTATTTTAACTGTGGACATTTCGATCCCCAGCTGATAGTTCCAGAGAGTTCAGTGGAGCACATCTTCCTGACCCACTTTATCCTTTGCATGGTAAGTTAGGCAGAGAGCACAACTAAGCCACAGTTGTGCTGGGGATCTGAGTGCAAATACCTGAGCCTCTCTCAGACACCAGTTTTCCTAATATACACAGGCAGACCATGGAGAAATACGGTATGCACAGTCTCCATGTTTTGAACAGCAAAGTCTGGTTTCCCAAAAAGTTTTATACTTTGGTGCCTGGCTATCCGTCCATGTACTGAGCGAACGCATCCAAACTTAAGTCCACCCCTTTGAGACAGGCATGCTTATTTTCTCCACGGTTGCAACTGTAAGGAATAAGCCCTACGGAACTCAACCGGGCTTCCTTCTGAGTAAAACCACATCCAGTTGGGCCGAACAGCCATAACGGCGACACGTTCTCCATCGGAGGAATGTAGGTCTGCACCTCACACAAAAAAATCTGCCCTGATGGTATCATAAAGTGCATCGCTTCGACCGGGGAAATCCACAAATGCCTCCCCATTTGGGGCTGCGACAGAGAAGCCCAGAGCCTGCTCTCTAAACCTCAAGGTGCATTTCAAATTCCTTCCAGTCTGACCAGAAGCCATTCCCCCCCCCCCCCCCCTCCTCCGAGAAAATTACTCTCCTAAACTCATTCAAGATGATCAGCTGGTATGGTGGTTTTTCTCCAGGCACTCCGGAGGAAAGGGCGACGCTTCTCCTCATGGGAGACAGAAGCTCATGCTCTTTGAAAAGGCACCATGTGCCCCAAAGCCCAGGGCTGCATTAACAATTAGGACAAGTAGGCACTGGCCTATGAGCCCCCATACCTTTAGGGGCCCTGGGCTGGCTTCCCCCCGCCCCGGTTTCCTCCCTGCTTGCAGCCCTTCCAGCCTGCACACACAGCCAGCAACTGAGCCGCTCTTCACCCGACCTGCCTGGTGCGGCTGCTGCTGGCGTTGTCACCAAGTTTGCCTCTCTCTGCCTCTCCCCACGCAGTTTAGTAAAAGGGGCTTTTAAGAAGGTGGCTGCAGCAGGGGTCGTGGGCAGAGGGGCGGGGCTCCGACGCTGAGATAATTTGTGAGGGCCCCCCCCCCCGCAAGATTTTGACCGCCTGGGGCCTCCACCACAGGGTTTAATCCGGCACTGCCAAAGGTCCGTTCACACATGTACTTCATAACTCACTTGATTCCGGCTCCATTAACAGCCGAACCTGTCAGCTGACTCCTCCAAGCAGTGTGTTCAACCTCCAAGCAGTGTGTCCTGCCAGTGACGTCTGATCGCTGGCCATCTGTTCACACATGCAGGTTAGCACCTGATAGGGCAGCCACCACCTTGCTTGTGTGAACTCGCTCTGGAGACAAGGCGCACCCCTCAGACACAGCAGCGAGCCTCGCTTTGTCCAAAGGGACCTCCTTTCGCACGCACAGCCGCAAGAGTAAATATCAGAAACCCTTTCTCGCTGTCGGGGCCACTCAAAAGGTGGGAGAAGCCTGTTCGGGACTGCCTTCAAAAGAGGGAGATGTTCACGTTGGGAGGAAAGGAGGCCTTATCTTATGACAAAGGGCTTGACTATTTGCCCCACGGTATCTCCTCCAGCCGTAGGAACCTGGGGGGCTCAAACGTGCTCTCAGGGCCGTCCCTAGACAGTCTGGTACCCCAGGCAAAGTTAACTTCTGGTGAACCACCCCCCCCACACACACCAGCACTGATAACCAATTTTCAAAAACAGATGAATTGTGGGAAAAATGAAAAGCCCAGTTTGGTGCCCCCAGAAGGGTGGCGCCCTAGGCGATTACCTAGCTTGTCTCGTGGCAGGGCCAGCCGTGCATGCATCAGGTGACATGAACAGCTATCCCACAATCTGTGCCTAGCTCACGGGCACGCAAGAAGGAGCCTGAAGCTAGGGAATCCACAGCCAAAAATTGCTCATGAACAATGCGATCCTAAGCACAGTTCCTCCAGATTCAGCCTGCTGAAATCCATGGGACTCTGCCTGGCGTAACTCTGCACAGAGCCACAGGAGAAAGGAAGCCACTGGTCTCCAAGGCCCACGGCCCTTTGGTTCAATAGTTCATACCCTGCCGGCAGCAACTAAATCCCAATCCATCCCTCTACAAGATGGGAAGAACAGCTCTTCCTGGGGATGCTCTAAGCCAGGGGTGCCAAACTGTGGCTCGGGAGCCACATGTGGCCCTCAAAGCCCCCTCTGCTCCCCATCGGCCACCTTGGAGAAAGCATTTGTCTCTTTAAATCACTTTTCCAAGCCAAGCCAGCTGGCAGCTTGGAAAACGTACTGAAAGTTGCTTTCTTTCCACCTTTCCCTCCCTCCTCCATCCCCATCTATTTGCCTTCCTTCCTCGTGGCTCTAAAACATCTAACGATTATTCTGTGCGGCTCTTGCGTTAAGCAAGTTTGGCCGCCCCTGCTCTAAGCCGATCCTGCCCCGAGCAGGGGGTTGGACGTAACGACTGGAAAACCTGGGTCAGCATCTTGACTCCGCCAAGCCGTTCATTCAATGACCTCTCAGCCAGCCCCTCTCCCAGCCTAACCAACCTCGCGGGGTTGTTGTGAGGATAAACCAGAGAGGAGAATCACAAATGCTACCGTGCCAACTCCTTGGAGGGGAAGCACAGGGTAAAAAGCGATACGGATGTAACAGCGACATGGGGTGGGGGACACCCATGAAGTATTTCAAATGTAATATGATCAAGGAAAAGGAAAGGTCCCCTGTGCAAGCACCAGTCGTTTCCGACTCTGGGGTGACGTTGCTTTCCCAACGTTTTCACAGCAGACTTTTTACGGGGTGGTTTGCCATTGCCTTCCCCAGTCATCTACGCTTTCCCCCCAGCAAGCTGGGGACTCAATTGTACCGACCTCGGATGGATGGAAGGCTGAGTCAACCTCAAGCCGGCTACCTGAAAACCCAGCTTCCACCGGGGATCGAACTCAGGTCGTGAGCAGAGCTTAGGACTGCCGTACTGCAGCTTTAACACTGCGCCACGGGGCTCTTTAGAATAGGATCAAAGACTACAGTAAAAGTACTGTCTAACCTGGGTTTCACGGTTGCAGGGCATGCCCTGACCTTGAAGCTTGGGAGACAAATAAGACATCGATTGTAAAACTTGGGAGATCAATAACAGGATCAATAACCACTGCCCTGTGGCTTCCAAGGGGCGACGGGACAGGTGGTGCTGAAAGGGTTCCCATACTGAGAACGCAAGCTGAGGCTGGATGCCGTCAAAGGACAGGAAGTGGTCTCGTATCAGATTATTACAAAACCCAGCATGAACAGAAGGGTCTCCCCTTTGGCTTTTCCACCATAGCCTTTGGGAAAAGGAAGAAGCCCGATTCCAGCTTTTGAGTTCGAATTTAGCCTAAAAATATGACGGCTCTCAGTTCTTCAACAGCCGACAGAACAATGATCCAAGAGGGATTGACTTGACTATATTTCTCTATATCAGAGGAGCTGCGTATGTTGTTATTACACAATGGCTAGATGCACAGGTATGTACAGATGCCAACATGAGACCGCTTGAAATCGTTCCGATGGAATTTCCGGAGAGCCATACTCCACCCCACCCGCTGTGTTCCTAACACAGTTTGATCTAGAAGCAGGTTTAATTGCTCTGGGATCCAGTACATGAATACACAGGATCCATGTGCTAGTTGAAGCTCATGTTCTCTCCCACGGGGTCCCACTCCCTGAACCTATCAATCAAAAAGGAAAAGAAGAAGAAGAAGATATTGGATTTATATCCTGCCCTCCACTCCGAAGAGTCTCAGAGCGGCTCACAATCTCCTTTCCCTTCCTCCCCCACAACAGACACCCTGTGAGGTGGGTGGGGCTGGAGAGGGCTCTCACAGCAGCTGCCCTTTCAAGGACAACCTCTGCCAGAGCTATGGCTGACCCAAGGCCATTCCAGCAGCTGCAAGTGGAGGAGTGGGGAATCAAACCCGGTTCTCCCAGATAAGAGTCCGCACACTTAACCACTACACCAAACTGGCTCTCCAGTCTTATGGTCCCCCATAAGAGAAATTCCCGTCCATTGGGTATTCTCCTAGCGGTTTTCACAGCCTTGGGTCATTCCCAAACAAATGGAGCAAAGGTTTTGGGAGATCGAGCTTCAACGGCAGGAAAGCTGTGCTCTGAAATACCATCCCTTTGGGGACAACAACACGGTGCTCTCAAACTTTTTAGCGAATTTACTGATTCCTAAACACAGGGTTCGCTTTCAAACTGGTCCGCCTTAGATGGTCTTCTATCTGGGGTAGATACTAAGGTCTGCCACTTCCGGAGCAGTTACGTCCTTGCATGACTGGGAAAACTGAAACAGTTGGACACATACCGCTACCCTTTCTATAATGACCTCAGATATATATTTATTATAAAGGTAAAGGTAGTCCCCTATGCAAGCACCATATCCAGAAAAAAACCCAGGGAATCTCAGAAGAATGATATACCTGCTTTCTTCTGTGAGCTCTGAAACTTCGCTTCAAATTGCCAAATTTTAGGCAGTTGCCTCTGTCTACCATATTTGCATTTTTTTAACCTAAACTTTAATGGAAGGTTGTCTATCTGTTCTTGCAATCACTGTGTTCATGTATGTTTTACTCTGCCGGTCTATGACAGGAATAAATGAGTGACTGACTTGACTATATGGGAGCATCCTCTAAGCTTCCTAATTATTTTTCAAAAGAAGACAGAACAGAGAAAGTTTTTTGAGCAAGGCCCCTGGTTTAAGGGTGGGGAAAGTTTCAAAAAGCTAACACGAATGTACAACCTGTTTTCCCAAAGTCAAAACTACCAGGGCGAGAAATAGCAAACACATCTTTTTAGTTTCCCCATCCCAAACAGACTTGTTGAAAAGGGCATCGTTTAGCAATTCTAGCAGATTTTGTAACAACAGGTTGGGAACTCAAACTGGGAAGACGCAGTTTTCCTCTACTCTACCCGTTATTTAGCGGCAGCCTCAAGGGTCCTAAGATTCTTGGGGATAAGATGGGAATCTGTGGGGCTGACGCACAGTTTTCATGCCTTGATAGATTGCATCGCCATTTCTGCCCGGCTGGCCGCACCCACCAAACGTTAGGACGGACGATAATAATGCACAAAGACAGACCTCCGCAGGAGAAGAAACAGAAAAGCTGAAAAATTTCAAGACCAGTTTTCTCTTTGCACCCGCTGCAGAACAGCGCTGCACATTTCCCTGCTGTTATCGACGGGGAAACGCACGGATATTTGAGAACAGGCGTCGACGGATTTCTCAGGGGGCTTTATCCGTCTACTGACATTTCCCTCTTAATTTCATTTAAAAGAAAAATAAACTTTTTTTTTTTTTTAAATCTCTCTGGGAATGTGTCGGCGTTCTCGTTTGGGGAGAACACCCTTTGGGGAGGAAGGGCGATAACCCCGAGACATGTTACCGTCCTGCAAAGGTGCCCAACCGAGAACAAGTCTGGGAGGAGCCGTGGCTCCGGCTCTGCACACGGATCATGCTCAGGTTCAAGCCCCGCCATCTCCTATTGTCCAAAGCAGCAAAGAAAGACCCTTCTCTGCCCAAGACCTTGGAGAGCTGTCCCCAATCCAAGTCCATTGTACCAAGATACGCAAACTAATAATCTTACAGACAGATCCCAGTAGGCAGCCGTGTTGGTCTGAAGCAATAGAACAAAGCAGCAGACGAGTGCACCTTTAAGACCAACTAAGTTTTATTCAGAATGTAAGCTTTATTGACATACTCCAATGGGGGATATTGGCTGTTTGTCTTACTGCATATACCAACCCATCCTATGGCAAACTATATGGATGTCATAATCTCTTGAGAAACCATGCCCTCTATTTAAACTAACAAAGCCAGGATGTTACCTAGATTTATGGCACCCGCACCTACGACAGCAGTTTACTTTTTATCACCCGCCAGTGTTTTTTCAGCCCTGTTTCGTCCTAACGCTAACAAACACAGATCCCTATTTCTGATTCTTTTCATCTGCTAAAAACATTCCCATGATTCCGCACTGCCCACTTATATGAAGTATCGCAGCTTGCCATTCCCATTTTGTCTGAGGAAGTCCGCTTAAGAGCACACGAAAGCTTACATTCCGAAGAAAACTCGGTTGGCCTTAAAGGTGCACTTGTCTACTGCTTCGTTCTAATAATCTTACAGTGAATACAGGCTTTTCCTATCTTGACCCCAAGGTCTTCTAGGACAAGCGAGAGCTGCCAGGGTACGCCAGCTTGCACCTACTTTCTTGGCACCCTTCAAACTTCAGTCTGGGAGCTAGTCAAACAAACCCCCAGCTCACCTGGTCTGGGAAAAGTCAGGCCACGCTTGGGGGGAATGTTTTTAAAGCTCGCGAGCGCCTGGAGTGTCCCCGATTTGAACCTCCCTCCCCCCAGATGTCCCTCATTATTCCGGCTGTGCCTTTGATTTCCTCCATGTGTTCTCAGATTTGGGGGATTTGTCGGCAGCCGTGAGCAGAGGCAGCGCCGGGGCCCACCAAAGCCAACGGTGAAAGTCCCCGAGCGATTCCAGACTAGGCCGGCTGAAAGGAATGTGCAGTTGTTAGGAAACGTTTCATAACACAACTGTTTCCTACGAGGCAGCTCCAGAACAGCCGCCGCGAGCGTCGTAAAACCCACTTAGGGCACGCATCTTCCAAACACCCACGCCCTCTCAGGACTTCAGTCCCGTTTCTAGAACAGAGACAAGCAAGACACCCAAAGTCAGCAGCCACTCGGTCTGGGCAGAATCCCAAAAGCACCTTTGCACTGATTCATCCCAAGCAGGGCGACTGAAGTCTAGCCTGAACCCTTTTGCTAAAAATCAAGGCAGCTTCAAAAGGTTCAAGCGCTGGAGGAGCCTTTCGTCTTTTCTTTTCCTGTAGAGAGATTCAGGTGGGTACAGCCGCCTCAGTCTGAAGCAAAAGAGCAAAGCGTGAGTCCAGTGGCATTTTTTAAGACCAGCAAAGTTTTAATCTGGGTGGAAGCTTTCATGCGCACCGACCTGCACTGGAAAAAGCATGCCCGTCCAAGAAAGCTTACCCACAGAATGAAACTTTGTTGGACTCAACGGTGCCGATGGACTCCAACTTTGCTCTTTCCTTTTCCTATCGCTTTCCTCCCTCCCCCCCCCTCTCAAACACTGAGCGCCTCTTATGTCCAGCGACCCTGACACCGCTGTGGGTTTCAGAAGGCGCAAATGAACTCTCGAATCCGAGATCTCCTCCTGGATGCTGGGCTCTTCAAAACCCTGGAGTTCAGAACTCTCCGGTCCCCGAAGGGATGACGGCCTGGAAATCCACAAGAATGGAACATTCCAACTCAATGGAGCATCGGGGGTGGGTGGGAAGGGAGAGGGATGGGGAGTGAAACCGACAAGCGCCTACAAAGTGGCCCGGACAGATCCCCTTTCGCCGAAGGCAAAGCCCCAAAGGAGCGCGCGTCTTTCGGAAGCAGTCCTCTGGACTCGAAAGGCCGCCCGCCTTGGCTTAACTCTCTTAGGGAGCGCGCGTAAGGGCCGGGGGCTCCGAGCCCGAAGAAAGCCGATGGGGCCCTCAAGGGGTCCGGGGCAGCGCTTCCCCCGCTTCCCACGCCAGCAGCCCGCCCCGTCGCGCCTCCCTGGGCCCCCCACTCACCGCCAGAGCTTGCCGAGGGTCTTGCTGAGCTCGGCGTTGTGGAGGTGCGGGTACTGGTCGGCCAGTTTCCGGCGGGCGGCCTGCGCCCACACCATGAAGGCGTTCATGGGCCGCTTGACGTGGGGCTTGGCCTTCAGCGCGCCGTTGCCCCGCACGGGCATGGGCACCAGGCTCCAGTCGTAGCCCTTCAGCACCTGCGAGACGGCGTCGCGGATGCAGGCCGGGAAGCGCTCGTCCACGTCCCCCGCCTCGCCCTTGGCGCCCGGGCGCGCCGTCGAGCCCGACGGCGCCTGGGGCCCCTCGGAGCCGGCCGGGGACGAGGGCGCGTCCGAGTCGGAGTCCACGTGCGAGAGGGAGCTGGCGGTGCCCGCGGGGCTGCCCGGCGCCTCCAGGGCTTTGGCGTGCTCCTCGCTCATGGTGAGCATTGACGGGGCGGCCGCGGGGGCAGGAGCCGCTAGGGGTCCTCGTGGGCTGCGCGCTCCCCGGTCAGCACCAGCAGCAGCACCAGCAGCAGCAGCAGCAGCAGCGGCGGCGGCCCGACGCCCGCTCCAGGGCGCACCACGCGGAGCTCTCCAAACGCGCCCCGACGGCTCCAAGGCGAAGCGCAACTGCGGCGCCCGGCAACGACCCGCCGCCAGAGTAGAGCCAGGCGGCTCCGCCTCCGCCGCGCTCCCCATTGGCCGCTCGCAGCCTCTCCTTTGCATACGGGGCGGGGCGTCGCCCCCCTCCGGCGGCTTAAAGGGGCAGGCGGGCGGCTGGAGCGCGTTGCTTTTGCGGGCGTCGGGGAGGGGGGGCTGCCAGGGCTGTAGCCAGCGGGGGGGAGGGCACAGGGCCAATGCTGCCCCCTCTAGAATCTGCATCACCCCCACCTCACTTTCTCTAATCTTTGCCCTTTCAGTGAAAGGGGAAATGGGGAGGGGGTGGGGTGCTGCAGCTTCTAGAGGGGGCAGCATTGGCCCTGTGCCCCCTTCTGCCGGCTACAGCCCTGGGGGCTGCTGCAGGGTCTCTGATCGTTGAAGGAAAAAAAAAAACCCAAGCGCGATTGCAGCGTGGCTCACCGGGCGCGCGGGGATGCCAGCCTCCAGGCGGGAGCTGGGAAATGACAGCGCATCTCCAAATCACAGAGAGGGAGAGGGAGAGTGGTTCCCCTGGAGGAAACGGGTGCTTTGGGGGTCCCAGGCTCCATTCCCAAGTCTCTCCCGGAGTTGCCCCGTCTGGCAACTGGACAAACCCGCTCTGCTCTCAGCCTAACCTACCTCGCAGGGCTGTTGTGAAGGTCATCGGCGGAACGATGGAAGCCGCCTTGGGCTCCTGTTGGGGAGAAAGGCCCGGTAAAAAATGAAGTAATTAAAAAAAAACTATCAATCAATCAATGAGGTGTCGATCCTGGGCCCACCCAGTAACCCCGCGGGCAATGAAGCCTCCTGAACTCGGTGGACTTTACGTCCGAGTGAATGTGTCTGCAATCCCACCGCGCCTTTCTGAAGTAGCAGTTCTATACCCAAGCATCTGCATACTCTGTTATCTCTGCTTTCTCTTCGGGGCAGGGACCGTTGTTGTTGTTTTTTTCACATCTGCACAATGCAGAGGAGATCATCGCTTTTAGTTATCAACGGCAATTGCTCCAATACCAAGAAGCGTATTAAACAATAACAATGCCCAACCGAAAGATCCAAGTGGGCAGCCGGGTTGGTCTGAAGCAGTTGAACAAAGCAGGAGTCAAGTTTCACTTTTAAGACCAACCACGTTTTATTGAGAAGTAAGCTTTCGTGTGCTCTCTAAGCACAATTCATCAGACGAGGGGATCAGGTATTGACATGCCCAACTGCTATGCGGGCTGGGTGGGCCTTTCGGACTATCACAAGAAGGGCAGGCGCGAGCACTAGGGCGTTATTACCTGTAAGCCGCCCGGCGCCAAGAGGAAAGGCGGGGTACAAATACTGCTATAATAAATTGGGAAGATTTGGAGAGTGCTTCGACTCACCCTAGGTCGATGCGCGCGTCTGTGGGAGGAGGACGCCGCGCGTCCAGTTGCAGGGGGTTCCGCAGAACTCGCCTGCAGTTTGGGGCGGCCGACTTAGATTCGGGGCTCATTGGGCGGGCCGGAGCGCGCTGGAAGGAACGGCGGCATTTCCACTTCTAGCTGGGGCGCTCCTTGGGGACTCGACCGGCGCCTCCGCGACCCGGAGGAAGGGGAAGAAATGTGGGGGTTACATTTCCCAGCAGGGTACTTCCGAGGGGGCCTGAACTCCCCACCAAGAGCCAAGTCACGTCGGGGGGCGCCCAGATTCACAGATCCTTCCTCTTCTCGCCTACTGAATGTACTTAGATGGGGATCAAACAGACTGACTGGCCCGGGACCGTTTCTCGGCTGGACTGGAAAGCTCCAGAGGGCTGCCCGATCCCAAAACAACTGGCCCCGGGCGGGAACAAGCACCAATTCCGTCGGTGGGGTTTACTTGCAAGCAAGCCTTGAATTCAGCAGGAGCTCACAGGAGCGCAGCTCCGGAACCTTTCTGAGAGTTCCCCCTCCTCCTCCGCACCTTAGAATCATAGAGTTGGAAGGGACCTCTAGGGTCATCTAGTCCAACCCCCTGCACAATGCAGGAAACGCACAAACACCTCCCCCTAAGTTCACAGGATCCCCATTGCTGTCAGATGGCCATCTAGACTCCGTTTAAAAACCTCCCAGGAAGGAGAGCCCACCACCTCCCGAGGAAGCCTGTTCCACCGAGGAATCGCTCTAACCTTCAGGAAGTTCTTCCTAGTGTTGAGCCGGAAACTCTTTTGATTTAATTTCAACCCACTGGTTCTGGTCCTACCTTCCAGGGCCACAGAAAACAATCCCACACCATCGTCTATATGACAGCCCTTCAAGTACTTGAAGATGGTGATCGTATCACCTCTCAGCCGCCTCCTCTCCAGGCTAAACATGCCCAGCTCCTTCAACCTTTCCTCATAGGACTTGGTCTCCAGACCCCTCACCATCTTTGTCGCCCTCCTCTGGACCCGTTCCAGCTTGTCTAGATCCTTCTTAAATTGTGGTGCCCAAAACTGAACCCAATACTCCAGGTGAGGTCTTACCAGAGCAGAGTAAAGCGATACCATCACATCACCTGATCTGGACACTACACTTCTGTTGATACAGCCCAAAATTGCATTTGCCTTTTTAGCCACCGCATCACACTGTTGGCTCATGTTCAGCGTACTGTCCGTTGAATAGTAGGTGCACCTGCATAACAATCCCTGGATGAGCTCCACCACCTCTTTTTCTACACAACGCCCCCTGATAACGATTAATCCTTTTTGCTTCCCTAACAACTCCTATGGGCGCTTCATCCAGAAACTGCAGGCCTGTTGGAACTCAGCTGGGCTGACTTCCCAGGAAACGCCAAGAAGGGGTGAAGAAACCGAAAAATGAGTTTGCTGTCTCCCGTAGGGCCCCTGCAGGGATGGAATATTATTCCTGCCTTTTATGACGCCAAATATTTGGGGCTGAGGACACTGGAGGAGTCCTGCTGGATCTCAGACCTGAAAGGACTCCTCTAGACACACACACTGTTTCCAGCTGTGGACAGCCAAACTCCTCCCAGAAGGCTCCGGAGCTAACGAGGGGCGTGGTGGAGAGGGATTTGTGAATTCCCTGCATTCCGCAGGGGGTGGTGGTCTCCATGACCCTGGAGGTCCCTTCCAACTCTAGGATTCTATGATTCTAAGAGACAGCACCAAGCACAAGAGGCCTACTGTCTCTGAACGAGGACGGAGGTTTCATTTGGGGTTCTAGATTAGAGCCATCAATAGGGCATAAAGTCTTCTTACCACTTTTACAGCCACGTCAGCCAGTGGCTCTCGCTGTATCCCATAGCAGTGGGTTCCACAGGATAACCATAAGAACATAACAGAAGCCAAGCTGGATCAGACCAATGGTCCATCCATTGGCCAAAAACCCAGGTGCCATCAGGAGGTCCACCACTGGGGCCAGGCATCATGCGAAGGAAACATTTCTTTTGCAGACCTCAAACTTGCATCGATGGCATTGAGTGACTCTCCTGGCAAGTCCATGCTTATTTACTCAGAGGTAAATCCCATTTCATCCTGACCTGGTTAGTTCAGGCTAGCCCAATCTCATTGGATCTCTGAAGCAAAACATGAGAACGTAAGAGAATGAGAAGCCATCTTGGATCAGGCCAGTGGCCCATGCAGCCCAACGCTCTGTGGCACACAGTGGCCAAAAACCAAGTGCAATCAGGAGGTCCACCAGTGGGGCCAGATCTCCACAAGCCCTCCCACTGTGCCCCCCCCCCCCCAAGCACCAAGAATACAGACCATCGCTTGGCCCAGGTATAAGAACATAAGAGAAGCCCTGTTGGGTCAAGCCAATGGCCCATCCAGTCTAACACTCTGTCACACAGACGCCAAAATCCAGGTGCCATCAGAAGGTCCACCAGCCAGGGCCAGTGCTAGGCTTTATGGTGCCCTAGGCAAATTATCCACTAGTGCCACCCCCCCACCCCCACCCCATTATTAAAAAATATATAGGGAAATTGAAGAGCGCCAAACTTGAAACTTTTCACACTTTTAATTTACTGATTTTTAATTTTAATTTTTTTCAAAAAAAAAAGTGATGTTATAAAAAAAAAAAACGGTGAGAAGAAGTGCTTGCCGGCCACGCCAGGAAGGAGGGTGGTGGGATAGGATGAGGTGGGAGGCCAAGTCGCACATCAGGGAGAGGGGGGGTGGCTCGGCTTTGTTGAGGGCAGCTTGGTGATGGGGGAGGACAAGGGGACAGTGGTCAGGAGCCAGAGTCAGGCGTCAGGAAGGGGGCGCCCAGTGGTGCCCCCTAGGCCAGGTGGCGCCCTAGGTGACTGCCTAGTTTGCCTACTCCCACGCACCGGCCCTGCCACCAGCATGGCCAGAACTCCAAAAGCCCTCCCACTGTGACCCCCCCCCCCAAGCACCTAGAATACAGAGCATCACTGCCCCAGATACAATGCTCCATCTATACTTTGCAGCTAACAGCCACTAATGGACCTCTGCTCCATTTGTTTCTCCAATCCCCTCTTGAAACGCTCCATGCTCGTAGCTGCTTGCCACCACTTCCTGGAGTGGCGAATTCCACCTGTTAATGACCCTTTCGGTGAAGAAATAGTGCCTTCCTAAACCTACTGCTCGCTGAATGCCCACGAGTTCTTGTATTGTGAGAAAGGGAGGCAAGTACTCCTTTCTCTACCTTCTCTGTCCCATGCCGATTTTGGAAACCTCGCGTCACTCCTCACTCCTTGTTTCTGCTAGCAAAAAAAGCGCTAACCTCTTTAACCTTTCTTCATAGGGGAAAGTGCTCCAAACCCTGGCCAGTATTTGGGTGGGAAACCTCCAAGGAAGTCCGGGGTCGTGACGCAGAGGCGGGCAATGGCAAACCACCTCTGAATGTTTCTTGCCTTGAAAACTACACTAGATCACCATCAGGGCTTTTTTGGTAGCAGGAACTCCTTTGCATATTAGGCCATCCCCCCCCTGATGTAGCCACTCCTCCTGGAGCTTACAGGGCTCTTAGCACAGAGCCTACTGTAAGCTCATAGAGGATTGGCTACATCAGGGGTGTGTGGCCTAATATGCAAAGCAGTTCCTGCTACAAAAAAAAGAAGCCCTGGTCACCATAAATCAGCTGTGACTTCGCGGCACTTCCCATCACCACCAAGTCCCCTTTTAGCCGCTGGGCTTTACTCCCAGGTAAATGCTCATGGGACTCAATTCAGTGGAACTTGCTGTAGGACAGAGGTGTCAAACATGTGGCCCTGGGGGTCGAATCAGGCTGCCAGAGGGCTCCTATCAGGCCCCCGAGCAACTGGCTGTTGTCTGCATCCTTCTCCCTTTCTCTTGCTTCCTTCTGCATCACAGCTTGCTTTGCAAGGCTTGCTCAATCGCACTGGAGCCACAGAGGAGAACCTCGGTTTTCTCTGTTGGTTGAGGCTCCTCCCCCTCCTCGTCCCCTGCGGGGGGGGGGGAGGGAAAGAGCCAGAGCTTCCTTTTCCCAATTCCCTGGATCCCATGGGAGAAATCCAAAGAAAGCACCTTGAAGCCCAACAAGTTTTAAGTTTTTTTAAAGAAATCTTTAGTCGTGTTTGTCTGTGTCCTTTGAAACATCCCTGCTACTTAATCTTAAATAGGTACAGGAGGATTCAGCGGGAGCTCACAGGAGCGCAGATCCTGAACCTTTCTGAGAGTTCCACCTCCTCCTTCCCACCTTGCCCACCGAATAGTAGGAGCAGCTGCATAACAATCCTTGGATGAGCTCCACCACCTCTTTTTCTACCAAACGACCCCTGGATAGGTACACACACGGCCTGGCCGGACATGGCTCGGCCCAACGAGGTCTCATTATGTCAGATCCGGTCCTCACAACAAATGACTTCAGCACCCCTGTAGGACAAGCGGCGTGAGTCTTCCCCCTCTCCTTCTGCCTTGATTCACAGTTTTATGGGCCTCTGTTGGGACATGAAGGAGGTGAAAAGAACAGGCAAGTCAGCCAGGATTTACAAACCATCCTGTGGGGTTGGGTGGGGTGGGGGATCAGATTCACACCCCTCTCCGAAACACATTCATCTGGAAGGCCACCCAACACCGCGGGCGCCTCTCTCTTGCTTCCGGCTCCCCCATTGAAATTCTGGACAACAATGGATCCGAATGACCGATGATGCAGATCTATGGAAAGAACAGGTCAGAGCCTTTCTGGGAACTTCGGGATTTCTCTCTCCTCGTCGGATGAATCATTCCCCACATCTGAAGCACACCCCGACCAAGATCCAAAGACCATGCAACCAGCACTGCGCACCCAAGGGGGCTCTGGGCCTGGGTTTCTTGGACAGCGTCCCTAAAAAGGCCCTCAAGCCTGTATGGCAACTTGGTTTTGGAATGAGCTCATCCAACAAGGCCCGTGGGAAGCAGTTGCTTCCCTGACTCTGACTCTGAACATGGCAGCTTCGTTGGACCTTGAGAAAGCCTTTTTTTCTGTGCGTCTGCCTTGCTACTTTTCAAAACCACCACAGCTGGGGGGAGGCATTGCCACATCTGGTAGCGGTGAGTTCCACAAGTTAACTCTGTATTGTTTGAAGAAGAGCTGCTGCCTTTTGCCCATCGATTGTTGACATTCCTAGCCAGCTCGCCCACATTTGCTGGGAAATATCCTACCATGGCTAAATGTAAGGGTATAGGCAAATAGGTGTGAAAAGCCTCAGCTTGAGACCCTGGAGAGCCGCTGCCAGTCTGAGAAGACGATACTGACTTTGATGGACCAAAGGTCTGATTCAGTATAAGGCAGCTTCATATGTTCATATGTGAGTGATGAACTATGGCTTCCTCAACACAGTGCCCAAGGGCACCAGAACACCAGCCAATAATTCCCTTGGCGCCTGTCAAGCTTTTCAGAAAGTGTGTTAAGGCCAGGTTTGTTCCTGGCCCCCTCCATTCAAATGAAAGAAGAAGATTAAGAAGACGACATTGGATTTATATCCCGCCCTCCACTCCGAATCTCAGAGCAGCTCACAATCTCCTTTATCTTCCTCCCCCCACAACACACCCTGTAAGGTGGGTGGGGCTGAGAGAGCTCTGCCAGACGCTGCCTTGTCAAGGACAACCTCTGCCAGAGCTATGGCTGACCCAAGGCCATTCCGGCAGCTGCAAGTGGAGGAAGAAGAAGATGATTTTGGATTTATATCCCGCCCTATACTCTGAATCTCAGAGCGGTCACAATCTCCTCTACCTTCTCCACCCCCCACCACAACAAACACCCTGTGAGGTAGGTGGGGCTGGAGAGGGCTCTCACAGCAGCTGCCCTTTCAAGGACAACCTCTGCCAGAGCTATGGCTGACCCAAGGCCATTCCAGCAGGTGCAAGTGGAGGAGTGGGAAATCAAACCTGGTTCTCCCAGATAAGAGTCCACGCACTTAACCACTCAGGGTTTCCCAGGACTGTAAAAGGGGGGAGTGAAGCCTTGCATTTGCTTCAAGCTCCTGTGGCAGCCATTTTAGCCTCTGACACGTGCGGCAGCCATTTTAGGGTGGCGTTCTCCACTCCATCTCAAAATTCCATCGATGCTTGCAGGCTCAAAAAGCTTGGGGACTCTTGAACTATATGGAGTGACTGGTTCATCTGTCACTTCTTCTCTAGATTCAGGCTCTTCAGACACACTCCCGAAACCCAAACCTGGATACCCAAGCCAGCCTGATCTCATCGGAACTTGGAGGGTAAGGCGGGTTGGCCCGAGCTAGTATTTGGATGTGTGACCTCCAAGAAATACCAGGGTCACAACACAGAGGCAGGCAACGGCAACACCACCTCTGAAACATCTCTTGCCTTCGGGGAGAAAAACACAAGTCTTGCTCGCCACCCAGTGGCGGATAACGCTAAAAGAGCTAGAACTTCTTGCTGCCAGACAATGTTAGCAAGTCCTGGTTATACTATACACCCTGCCGTACAATAATTATTAATTTTATTACACACGCCCACGAGCATCATGGGAGGTAATAAACACCCACTTTTCAGGGTTATTGTAACAAGGAAACAGCCAGTCATGATAGTCCAGTTTTCCTAACAAAGCAATCCACAAAGGACGGGGTCTTCGTTCCTGAGGACAGATCAAGGCGGGTCACTGTTTTAGTTTGTCTTTAACAGCAGAAAAGAGCAAGAGACTGGTGGCACCTGAAAGCCTAGCGAAATGTGCAGCAGGATAGTTTTTAGAAGTCACTGCTCACTTCTTCAGTGACTCACTGAAGCTCATACTTTGCTACAAGTGTTAATCTTGAAGATGCTTGTTGCGTATGTGGACTAATATTATGTTTTACTGGTGTTCCTGCCTGGCTCATTGGAGCCGTGTGGACTGAGCCTGGGGTCTAAGGAACAATGCACATTAGGATCCAAACCCCCGCTGCCCTGCTCCAATCACGGGCCCCCTGCTGGTGTGAATGATCCAATGATGTCCTTGCACAGGAACCTTGCTCTGTATATAGTTGGCCCCACTGGCGAGTTTTAGAGTTCAGCCGTTACCATGCTGTACGCCAGTTTGGTGCAGTGGTTAAGTGTGCGGACTCTTATCTGTGAGAACTGGGTTTGATTCCCCACTCCTCCACTTGCACCTGCTGGAATGGCCTTGGGTCAGCCAGAGCTCTGGCAGAGGTTGTCCTTGAAAGGGCAGCTGCTGTGAGAGCCCTCTCCAGCCCCACCCACCTCACAGGGTGTCTGTTGTGAGGGAGGAAGGGACAGGAGATTGTGAGCCGCTGTGAGACTCTTTGGAGTGGAGGGCAGGGTATAAATCCAATATCTTCATCTACCTCACAGGGTGTCTGTTGTGGGGGAGGAAGGGAAAGGAGATTGTGAGCTGCTCTGAGACTCTTCGGAGTGGAGGGCGGGATATAAATCCAATATCTTCATCTACCTCACAGGGTGTCTGTTGTGGGGGAGGAAGGGAAAGGAGATTGTGAGCCGCTTTGAGACGCTTTGGAGTGGAGGATGGGATATAAATCCAGTATCTTCATCTACCTCACAGGGTGTCTGTTGTGGGGGAGGAAGGGAAAGGAGATTGTGAGCCGCTCTGAGACTCTTCGGAGTGGCGGGCGGGATATAAATCCAATATCTTCATCTACCTCACAGGGTGTCTGTTGTGGGGGGTGGGGAGGGAAAGGAGATTGTGAGCCGCTCTGAGACTCTTCGGAGTGGAGGGCGGGATATAAATCCAGTATCTTCATCTACCTCACGGGGTGTCTGTTGTGGGGGAGGAAGGGAAAGGAGATTGTGAGTCGCTCTGAGACTCTTCAGAGTGGAGGGCGGGATATAAATCCAATATCTTCATCTATTTCACAGGGTGTCTGTTGTGGGGGGGGGGAAGGGAAAGGAGATTGTGAGCCGCTGTGAGACTCTTCGGAGCGGAGGGCGGGATATAAATCCAATATCTTCTTCATCTACATCTTCATCATCATCATCATCATCATCATCATCATCATCTTCTTCTTCTTCTTCTTCATCTTCTTCTTCTTCTTCTTAAAAGAGCTTTGATCACAGCAGCCTTGTCTCCCCCATGCCTTGAACCCACTCTGTTATAGTGCTGCTGGAATCTTTTTATTTTCTTTTGTTCCTGAGGGTTTCTCTATTGTGGGGCCTTCTCTCATTCATTTTTTTTCTGGTGCAGCAGAATCTGGTAACACTGTGGTTGTTGAGTTTTCTCTACCTGTCATACACTGGCTTTTAAATTTGGTGTGGGTAGTTTTTTTTTTTTTTAAAGCCCATTCTCTGCCAGTTTGAAATTTTGAACAACGGTCAACAAATTTAGCTAACAAATACATGAATACATGAAACGGCCTTATTCTGCATCACATCATCCGTTCATCGAGGTCAGCGGCTCTCCAGGGTCTCAGGCTGAGGTCTTTCCCATCACTTCTTCCCTGTTCCTTTCAACCAGTCATGCCGGGGATTGAACCTGGGACCTTCTGTGTGTCAAGCAGAGGCTCTTCCACAGAACCACAGCACATGACCAAGCCAAACCTCCTTTGGGGCACCAGACGAATCATTCTGGATCCAGGGCAACTCAGTGTCCAAAGTGCATTTGCAGCTTGTTGGAACTCTCTGACTGGGGCAAGTGATGCTCTGTCTTCTTGGTGCTTGGGAGGGGCAACAGGGTGAGGCTTCTAGTGTCCTGACCCCAATGGTGGACCTCCTGATGGCACATGGGTTTTTCTGGCCACTTTGTGACACGGAGTGTTGGACTGGATGGGCCATTGGTCTGATCCAACATGACTTCTCTTTTGTTCTTATGTCCTGCCACAGGAGGTGGTGGCGGCTACAAGCACAGACAGCTTCTAGAGGGGATTGGATAAGCATCTGGAGCTGAGGTCCATCAGTGGCTATTAGCTACAGCATATTGTTGGAACTTTGTGTGGGGCAGTGATGCTTTGTTTTCTTGGTGCTTGGGAGGGGCAACAGTGGGAGGGCTTCTAGCCCCACTGGTGAACCTCCTGATGGCACTTCAGGTTTTTTGGCCACTGTGTGACACAGAGTGTTGGACTGGATGGGCCATTGGCCTGATCCAACATGGCTTCTCTTATGTGACACAGAGTGATGGACTGGATGGGCCACTGGCCTGATCCAACATGGCTTCTCTTATGTTCTTATGTTCAACTTGACACGATCCTATCTTTGAAGCAGACAAGCTTCAGAGGTGTCCTTGAACTTATTCTTCTGGGACTTGCGCCCATCTTTTACAAACTGGTTTCTGTAGCTAAAATCCTTCCCCAGACTCTGCAAGCCTCCAGGACTCTTTGTCTAGTTGGGATTTTTTTTTTTTTTACAGAGGATGGGAGGCAAAAATTCCTCTTTTAATATTTCCTTGCAGCTGTTCTGCTGGAGACAGAGGACGCCCCCCCTTCCCCTTTTCACTCGATTTTTGCAAAATATATACATTCAGTGGAGCCAGACACTTTGACAGAGGTTTGGCCAGCTGCCTGAGGCCACGCGCCCCCCAGACCGGCTGCCTTTTGCATGGATTCTGCCCCACCAGCTTGAATTAGAGCCTGCAGCATTCAGGGAAGTTTGTTTCTTAAAGCCAGGCATTCCAGAGTCTCCAGAACTGAGTACCAGAACTGAGTCTCCAAAACACAGAGAGCAGTCAGAAAAAGAAAGGTGAATCTGAGCATGTTTTGAATCTGGCACGATGAACTAATATGGATCGTCCATCTCTGGTGTTATGCCAAAATGCTGCCTTGATTTAACAGGAACCCTGCAATGTAGGCGCTGCTGAGAGAGGCTGATCCAAAGTAAAATGAGCTGGGACTTGAACCCGGGTCTTCCCAGCTCTAGTCCAACCAATACAACCAAGTTAGAATCATAAGAGCTGGCAGGGACCCCCAGGGTCATCTAGTCCAAAACCGCCCCTGAACAATGCAGGAAATGCACAAATACTTTCCCCCTAAAATCACAGGATCCACATTGCTGTCAGAGGGCCATCTAGCCTCTGTTTAAAACCCTCCAAGGAAGGAGAGCCCACCACCTGCTGAGGAAGCCTGTCCCACTAAGGAACCACTCTGTCAGGAAGGTTATCCTAATGTTGAGGCAGAAACTCTTCTGATTTAATTCCGACCCGTTGGTTCTCTCTCCTTGGACTATTTTGCAAGAAGAAAGTGGTCATTCTATGTTAATGACTTTATTTAAGCTCATCCATATATACTTCTTAAAAAATCTCTCCTGCCGCCCCATTTTTCACCTGTCCAAATGGTAACTAAGAATGTTCCAGGAACACCACATTTTCTCCATGGCACCTTGAAGGTAGCAAGGTCAATTTGTACCTCTTCCCACCACCCCACCACCCCTGGTCCTTAGAACTGGCTGGCTTCAAGGCAAAACCCCCTCCCCTCTGAAGAAATGAGCAGTGACTCACAAAGGTTCCTGCCCTGCCACAAATTTTGTTAGTCTTTAAGGTGCTCCTGGACTCCTGGCTCTTTTCTACCCCCTCTCCAAGAAACAGGCAAACTTATAATCATAGAAACATAGAGTTGGAAGGGACCTCCAGGGTCATCAAGTCCAACCCCCTGCACAATGCAGGAAACTCACAAACACCTCCCCCTAAATTCACAGGATCCGCATTGCTGTCAGATGGCCATCTAGCCTCTGTTTAAAAACCTCCAAGGAAGGAGAGCCCACCACCTCCCCAGGAGGAAGCCTGTTCCACTGAGGAACCGCTCTAACGGTCAGGAAGTTCTTCCTAATGTTGAGCCGGAAACTCTTTTGATTTAATTTCAACCCATTGGTTCTGGTCTGAACTTCTCTGAACAGAGGGCTTTTCATCCTACATTCTAAAACAAGCAGTGAATAATGTGATACTAGCAAAACACCTGTGGTTATTGGTGTTGGGGGAGGGGCAGAGAGGGGGCTTGTATATTGCAGGGAGGTGCATAGAAAGACTGGCGATGACTAGGATTGGAGAAGTCCGAGTTCTAATTCTCCCTCTGCCACAAAGTTCCACAGGGGGACCTTGGTCAATCACATTCTTGTTCCCATCCACCTCACAGGACGGTTGTAAGGATAAAACGAACGAGAAACCACGCAGCACATTTTTCTCTACTTCCTGGAGGGCGAAATGTGGCCATCTAAGATCCTGTGGTGTGGGGCTGCCCCCAAGTCCTTGAGACACAGTGTGAGAGGTCTAGAAACTCATTTTGCGTCTTGCAAAGCCCTCCATGTTTCATTGCATGCAAACATTCAGTGGGTTCCCTCCCTGCCCTTTCTTCTAATCTGTCTGTTGCTCCCTGGCCAGTAACGGGCATTTTCCAGGTCTTCAGATGGGCAGAGACCCCTTTCCCCAACGCCAGCTGTTTCCCAGATGCTGAGATGCGACATGGAATTGGCTGCTACCGCTTTCGGGGCCTCTCCTTCATATTAATTTCTCAGCTAGCCTGGGGGTTTCATGCGGGGGCCAAGGAGGAGGGAGATCGGCCAGATCCCAGCATCCCAAAACAAACCAGCTATTTTTCTTGACCTCTACAATGCCCTACTGTGTCTCCCTCCTCTCTCTTTTCGAATCAGAACAAAATAACTCGCAGTGATGGGAAACAAGGAGAACAAAAAGGTCATGTAGAAGGAGCTGCCAGGTAGCTGGAGGGGGCTCGAAGAACAGGGCACCTGGAAACAGATAAGGATCCCCAAGCTTTATCGACCTGTTTGGAATCGCACGCTACTGACTCAAATGGGATGCCAGACTTCCAGAGAGCCAGTATGGTGTAGTGGTTAAGTGTGCGGACTCTTATCTGGGAGAACCGGGTTTGATTCCCCACTCCTCCACTTGCAGCTGCTGGGATGGCCTAGGGTCAGCCATAGTGGTTAAGTGTGAGGACTCTTATCTGGGAGAACCAGGTTTGATTCCCCACTCTTCCACCTGCTGGAATGGCCTAGGGTCAGCCATAGTGGTTAAGTGTGCGGACTCTTACCTGGGAGAACTGGGTTTGATTCCCCACTCCTCCACTTGCAGCTGCTGGAATGGCCTTGGGTCAGCCATAGCTCTGGCAGAGGTTGTCCTTGAAAGGGCAGCTGCTGTGAGAGCCCTCTCAGCCCCACCCACCTCACAGGGTGTCTGTTGTGGGGGAGGAAGGTAAAGGAGATTGTGAGCCGCTCTGAGACTCTTCGGAGTGGAGGGCGGGATATAAATCCAATATCTTCTTCATCTTCTTCCTTTTTCAGGGCATGGCAGATGTCTCTGCACAACCCCTGCCTATTTTATATAGTCGTGCGGCTTTGTGGATGGCAAATAAGAAATCTGTGTGTTTAGCCTGGACTAAGCGTGCGGTGTTAGGAAACCTTTATAGCAGGGGTGTAGAACTCATTAGTTGTGAGGGCTGGATCTGACATCAATGAGACCTTGTTGGGCTGGGCCATGGGTGTACCTATTTAAGATTAGACTGCAGAGATACCAACTTTATAAAGGACACAGACAAACACAATTAAAGATTTTTTTAAAAAACCCTTAAGATATGCTTAAAACATTAGCACTCACTGGTCTTAAAGGTGCTTTCTTTGTATCTCTCCCATGGGATCTAGGGAACGGGGCAAAGGAAGCTCTGGCTCTTTCCTGCCTTCCCTAGGGGACCAGGAGGGGGAGGAGCCTCAGCCAATAGAAGGAAGAGAGGCTTGGTTCATTAGCTTTGCTGTGCAACTGTGATAGCCTGGCAATGCAAGCTCTTCCTTCCCCGCCTTCTTCTCCAAGGGAGGAGCCTCAGCCAATGGTGAAGATAGAGATTTTGCTCTGTAGCTCCTATGCAATCGTGGAAAAGCAAGCTGTTACACAGAAGGAAGCAAGAGAGGAGAAGGAAGCAGATGACAGCCAATTGCTCAAGGGCCTGATAGGAGTCCTCCGGGGGCCTGATTTGGCCCCCAGGCCAGATGTTTGACACCCCTGCCTTACAGTCCTTACAGTTTCGGGGAAATTATGACTTGGTAGAAACCGGATTTCAAGACGGCACTTACGGCCACCGAAAAGAGAAAAACAAAAAAGGCGTGAGGTGGGGAGTGGGGAATCAGACTCCTTTTGAAAATAGAAAAGTCAGACATTAGACAGACCTTCATTCCAGTGTTTTTAAAAAATTCACTTTTAGCTCAGTCTTCCTTCAACCAGCTCTGAAAAAGAGCGTGCACTAACAAACAAATAAGTGTGTTTGCCGGCTCTGGGTAGGGAAATTCCTGGAAATTTGGGAGCCTGGGAAAGGTGGGTTTGGGGAGGGGAGGGAATTAACCTCATCGGTCCTCAAAGAACCAGTGGAATGGAGTGATTCAGGTGTTGGACTAAAATCAGAGAGAGCCAGGTTTGAATCTCCCCTCTGCCCTGGAAACTTGCTGGGCATATTGTCGCATCCTCTCAGCCAAGACCTACCTCACAAGTCCGTTGTGAGGGTAAAATGGAGGAGAGGGAAATGATGTCAGTCACAGACTCTCAGCCGAACCTACCTCTCAGGATTGTTGTGAGAATACAATGGATGCGAGAATGAGGTAAGGTGCTTCGGGACCCCACTGGAGAGAGGTGGAGGGGATAAATGAAGTCAACAAGATAATAGATAATTGCGCTGAATGCCACAGAGTACTTCTTCCAAAACTCCTATTTACTTCAGGGGCAAGTGATAGGGATGCCAACCTCCAGGTGGGGCAAATACAAGAAATTAACACTGTATACGTTGCTTGGTGGAGAGCCAGTTTGGTGTAGTGGTTAAGTGTGCAGACTCTTATCTGGGAGAACCGGGTTTGATTCCCCACTCCTCCACTTGCACCTGCTGGAATGGCCTTGGGTCAGCCATAGCTCTGGCAGAGGTTGTCCTTGAAAGGGCAGCTGCTGTGAGAGCCCTCTCCAGCCCCACCCACCTCACAGGGTGTTTGTTGTGGGGGAGGAAGGTAAAGGAGATTGTGAGCCGCTCTGAGACTCTTCGGAGTGGAGGGCGGGATATAAATCCAATATCATCTTCTTCTTCTTCTTCTTCTTATATTGACATGTTGTGTTCACACGTTTAGGTACTTTAAATATACAATATTAAACATTCGTTCCAAAGCCATGGCGCAATGTAAAACAGCTTTTCAATAACTGTGATCAATTTCCAAGACTCTGGTCAATTTCCAGTGTTGATTTCTCTCATGTTTAGCATAGAATGGTGATGGCAGGCCTCTTGACAGAAGAAGACTAAGAAGATGATATTGGATTTATGTCCCGCCCTCCACTCTGAATCTCAGAGCTGCGAACCATCTCTTTTATCTTCCTCTCCCACCACAGATGTCCTAAGAGAGCTCTCCCAGAAGCTGCCCTTTCAAGGACAACCTCTATATAGAGGTTCTGCTCTATATACAACATCTGGACCACTAAGATTTGCTTTGCGGAGCCGGAATAGCAAGGCAACATAATTTAAGACCAAAGCACCTGAAATGTTAATTTCTATGTTTTAAATTGTTTTTATGTTTTATGATATGTTTATACTCATGTATACGCAGGAGCATACGTGAGGCCGGGATACAAATCCAATTAAATAAATAAATAAACCTCTGCCAGAGCTCTGGCTGACCCGAGGCCATTCCAGCAGGTGCCAATGGAGGAGTGGGGAATCAAACCCGGTTCTCCCAGATAAGAGAGCTGTGGCTGACCCAAGGCCATCCCAGCAGCTGCAAGTGGAGGAGAGGGAAATCCAACACAGTTGTCCCCGATAAGAGAGCTCTGGCTGACCCAAGGCCATTCCAGCAGGTGCCAGTGGAGGAGTGGGGAATCAAACCCGGTTCTCCCAGATAAGAGAGCTGTGGCTGACCCAAGGCCATCCCAGCAGCTGCAAGTGGAGGAGAGGGAAATCCAACACAGTTGTCCCCGATAAGAGAGCTCTGGCTGACCCAAGGCCATTCCAGCAGGTGCCAGTGGAGGAGTGGGGAATCAAACCCGGTTCTCCCAGATAAGAGAGCTATGGCTGACCCAAGGCCATCCCAGCAGCTGCAAGTGGAGGAGAGGGAAATCCAACCCAGTTGTCCCCGATAAGAGAGCTCTGGCTGACCCAAGGCCATTCCAGCAGGTGCCAATGGAGGAGTGGGGAATCAAACCCGGTTCTCCCAGATAAGAGAGCTGTGGCTGACCCAAGGCCATCCCAGCAGCTGCAAGTGGAGGAGAGGGAAATCCAACCCAGTTGTCCCCGATAAGAGAGCTCCGGCTGACCCAAGGCCATTCCAGCAGGTGCCAGTGGAGGAGTGGGGAATCAAACCCGGTTCTCCCAGATAAGAGAGCTATGGCTGACCCAAGGCCATTCCAGCAGCTGCAAGTGGAGGAGTGGGGAATCAAACCCGGTTCTCCCAGATAAGAGAGCTCCGGCTGACCCAAGGCCATTCCAGCAGCTGCAAGTGGAGGAGTGGGGAATCCAACCCGGTTCTCCCAGATAAGAGAGCTGTGGCTGACCCAAGGCCATCCCAGCAGGTGCAAGTGGAGGAGTGGGGAATCCAACCTGGTTCTCCCAGATAAGAGAGCTCTGGCTGACCCAAGGCCATCCCAGCAGGTGCAAGTGGAGGAGTGGGGAATCCAACCCAGTTCTCCCCGATAAGAGAGCTCCGGCTGACCCAAGGCCATTCCAGCAGCTGCAAGTGGAGGAGTGGGGAATCCAACCCGGTTCTCCCAGATAAGAGAGCTCTGGCTGACCCAAGGCCATTCCAGCAGCTGCAAGTGGAGGAGTGGGGAATCCAACCCGGTTCTCCCAGATAAGAGAGCTCTGGCTGACCCAAGGCCATTCCAGCAGCTGCAAGTGGAGGAGTGGGGAATCCAACCCGGTTCTCCCAGATAAGAGAGCTCTGGCTGACCCAAGGCCATTCCAGCAGCTGCAAGTGGAGGAGTGGGGAATCCAACCCGGTTCTCCCAGATAAGAGAGCTCTGGCTGACCCAAGGCCATTCCAGCAGCTGCAAGTGGAGGAGTGGGGAATCAAACCCGGTTCTCCCCGAGAAGAGTCCAGGCACTTCACCTCTGTGCCAAAAGGCATGTGTTTCTTCTCAATGCGATGGCCAGCGCCCCCTTTGGAGTTCAGTTTTGTTCGCCACACCCCCTTGCTCCTGGCTCCACCCCCAGAGGTCTCCTGGCTCCACCCCCAAAGCCCCCAGCTCTTTCTTGAGTCGGACTTGGCAACCCCGCTGGGCCTGGAGGGCGAACGTGGCTCGGCCAGCCTCTTTGCGCTGCGCTGGAGGAGGAGGAGGAGAGCGAGAGGCCCCGGCGCGCCTGCGCCTCCTCCGCCCGCGGGGCCTCTCCAACCGGCGGCCGCTCCGTGGCGCTTTCCGAGGGCGCATGCGTCTCCTCTCCTTGCCTGTGGGGATGGCGGCGAGCGGCGGGGGGCTGCGGAGGCGGCGCGGGGGGGAGGCGGCGGAGGAGGGGGTCCTCCAGGCTCCCTTGCAGCCCCCGCCGCCGGCCCTGCTGCGCCCGGGCACCTTCTGGCTGGCGCGCCTGGCGCTCCTGCGCGCCACCGCCGCCCTCTACTGTGAGTAGGGCTGCCCAGTCCCAGGCAAGACACGGCTGGGGACTTCGGGGGTGGAGCCAGGAGACTTTGGGGGTGGAGCCAGGAGCAAGTCGGGTCGCCAAGTCCAATTCAAGAAATAGCGGGGTGGAGCCAGGAGACCGGGGGTGGAGCCAGGGGCAATTAGGGTCGCCAAGTGCAATCAAAGAAATAGCTGGGACCTTTGGGGGTGGAGCCAGGAGATTGGGGGTGGAGCCTGGAGCAATTTGGGTCGCCAAGTCCAATTCAAGAAGTAGCAGGGGCCTTTGGGGGTGGAGCCAGGAGACTTGGGGGGTGGAACCAGAAGCAAGTAGGGTCGCCAAGTCCAATTCAAGAAATAGCGGGGGCCTTTGGGGGTGGAGCCAGGAGACTGGGGGTGGAGCCTGGAGCAAGTAGGGTCGCCAAGTCCAATTCAAGAAATAGCTGGGGCCTTCGGGGGTGGAGCCAGGAGACTGGGGGTGGAGCCTGGAGCAATTAGGGTCGCCAAGTCCAAATCAAGAAATAGCAGGGGCCTTTGGGGGTGGAGCCAGGAGACTTGGGGGGGGGGGTGGAACCAGAAGCAAGTAGGGTCGCCAAGTCCAATTCAAGAAATAGCTGGGGCCTTTGGGGGTGGAGCCAGGAGTCTTTGGGGGTGGAGCCTGGAGCAAGTCGGGTCGCCAAGTCCAATTCAAAAAATAGCTGGGGACTTTGGGGGTGGAGCCAGGAGACTTTTGGGGGGTGAAGCCAGAAGCAAGGTTGTGAGAAGCAGAATTGAACTCCAAAGGTAGTTCTGGCCACCACATTGAAAGGGACCGCACATCTTTTAGATGCCTTTCCTCCACTGGAAAGAATGGAAAGATAGGGGCACCTTTTGAGGCTCATAGAATTGGACTCTCGTGTCCAATCCTTTTGAAACTTGGAGGGTTTTGGAGAGAGGCCCTAGATGCTATGCTGAAATTGTGGTGCCTCTACCTCAAAAAGGAGCTCTCCTAGAGTCCCAAATACCTGCAGATCAATTCTCCATTATACCTTATGGGAATCGGTCTCCATAGGGAGTAATGGAGTGCCCAGCAGATTTCTCCCTCCCTCTTCCCCTTCTTGATGACCCTGAAGCGGGGGGAGGGCCTCCAAACCAGGGGATCCCCTGCCCCCACCTGGGGATTGGCAACCCTAACTGTGAGTGCCTGGCCCTGGGGAAGCCATGCTGCACTTTCTAAATACGGCACGTTCAAGGAGCCCTAGTCTATCCTAGGTAATTGGTTTAGGATAAGGTACAGGATGTAGAGTGAGAGGACAATTGGCGCAGCCTTGCAAGCCTGGGGGGAAGCATTGGTGGGCAGAGGCGTGTGCATTCCAGGCTTCCCAAGGAGAGGCGCCGCTTTGGTGCCAGGCATTCTGGAATGTCCCTTCTCACGCATCCCTGCGACTTCCCTTCCGCTTTCCTCCAATCTGCACAGCCGGAGAGACCTCCGGTGGCCAATCAGGTTCCCTGCTGGGCCAAAGCTCCACCCATTTTCAAAAAAAGAAAACCCACTTGGGAGCAATGTCCCCTCGAAGCTGCAGAGTCTTGTGAGCAAAAGTCTGCTTTGTGAGCTGCTGGCATTAAAGTTGGGAGCTCCTGCATCAATTATATAAACTTAAAGATGTTTGAGAGCCAGTAGGAAGGGAAAATGGGAGGAAAGCAAATAGATTCTGGGGGAGGCGCGCGTGGAGGAGAGGTGGAAAGAAAGCAACTTTATATTTATTTATTTTATTGCATTTATATCCTGCCCTTCCCTTTTGGGCTCAGGGCGGCTAACAGCAGTTGCAAACAACATAAGATATTAAACTTTAACTTTAAATGAATTCTCCAAGCTGCCGGCTGGCTTGGCTCGATAGTCACACGTGGCTCTTTTAAACATATTATGTGGTTCTCGAAGCCTCCACTGTCCCATAGGCCAGTTTGGAGAAGGCATTTCTGGCTTTATATCTTTTCTCCAAGCCAAGCCACCCAGCGCTTAGAGAATGCATTTGAAGTTGTTTTCTTTCCACCTCCCTCCCAATCTATTTGCTTTCCTTCCTTCCTTGCGGCTCTCAAGCATCTGACATCTATTCTATGTGGCTTTTATGTTAAGCGTGTTTGGCACCCCCTGGTCTTAAAGGGACCACTGGACTTCAACTTTAGTCTTGAGGTTTGCATGTCCAAGTTAAATTTATACTGCAGAAAGCACTGCAACTGTAACATGGGGCCATTTCCGAGCCAGCTGTAGTGTACTTTGTGGATTTGCAGGGGGGCCCAAGGGATGTTAGCAGTATTCTCTAATGAAGGGGTCCCCAACCACTGGTCCATGCACCGGTACCGGCCCGTGGCCTGGTAGCAACCGGGCCTCGGAGTGAGGCAGAGCAGCCCCAGCCGAAAGAAGTGGCATGGCCTCTTTTGTCTGCCCAGGTCCTGGGCTGGCAGAAGGGGCAGTGCTGCTGAGCTTATGAGCTTACCCCTCATTTATAGTCCTCCACCAATCAGCTGATCGGTGGGGGTCTTTAAATGGAAGGGGGAGGCAGAAACAGCCCGTCTCCCCCCCATAAGGACCCCTATGGGGGCAGGGATGTGGATTGGCCAGGGGGCAGCCTCGGGTGAGAAAAACCCCAGCGACACCTCCCCCATCGGTCCGTGGGGAAATTGTCTTCCACGAAACCGGTCCCTGGTGCCGAGAAGGTTGGGGCCACTGCTGTAATGGAATACTGTTTTTTGGGGGGAGGGGGGATTTTTGCCCTAAAATCACGTGTCGTGGGTTCCAGACCGGCAGGCCTGCTCCACTGTTCTATGTCCTGTCTTAACTCCCCCCCCCAAAAAAACCCCCTTCAGTAATGATTAAAATATTTATACATCACGCTACAACCTCAGGCTGAAGGCAGAGTACGGAACGAAAGTTCAAGGTGCCGAAAGAACTCCCCGAACTTGGACTGGTAGATTTCAGGCTTGCAAACGACTTGCGTTTTAGGCCGAAAATAGATTTGCCTCTGTTTTTTTTCTCCCTTTTGCAAAATTAATGCAAGGACATCGCAGCGGTGTTTGGGCTCCCCGCTTTGCCAAACGACGCCGAGTCTGGGCATGTTTAAATAGTTCATTCCTCAAGCTACCGACTCATGAATGGCTCCGTTTGTAAGAAGACCTATAGTTTGTACCTAAATTTAGGGACTTATGTCTTGGGTGCAAAATAGCCTCGTTTCTCCCGCCCAGAAAGACTGCTTTGGGTCGAAGGTGCTGTCAATTGCTGGCTCCAGGCACATATCTGGTGTGTGTGTGTGTGAAATGTGACTTGGTTTTGTGAGTTTCATACCTTCTGGTTAAAGTCTCTGGGTTGTTTGGTCTTCAGATGTGAGCCAAGACCAGACTTCCTCAGTTATTTAAAGGGCGGGGGGAACAGAACAGTGCGTCACTGGAACATTTTGAAATTTGCATCTTTGAATCTTCGTGGAGCATGAAAGATGGAAGATTTATCCTCTTTGTAGCATTCCTCTTTAAAGCCCTATATGGCCTGCTTACCTCCAGGACCACCTTTCCCCATATGAGCCCCAGATCAAGGTCACAAAATTTCCTTGTGATTCCTGGGCCAAAGGACACTCAGCTGGCTACCCCCAGAGCTACATCGGTAGCAGCCCCTGCCCTGTGGAACGCTCTCCCCGAAAATATCAGGGCCCTGCGGGACTTGCCACAATTCTGTTGTACAACTGCAGGGCCTGTAAAACAGAATCAGGGGGGTTTTTTGTAGCAGGAGCTCCTTTGCATATTAGGCCACACGCCCCTGCTGTAGCCAATCCTCCAAGAGCTTACAGGGCTCTTCATCCAGGGCCTACTGTAAGCTCTTGGATGATTGGCTACATCAGTGGGGTGTGGCCTAATATTCAAAGGAGTTCCTGCTACAAAAAGAGCCCTGTACAGAATTGTTCAAACTGGCTTTTAAGAATTAAGGGGGAAGCGACCACTACACCACACCAGATATCAAAACCCATTATCTTAAAGGTGCTTTCTTTGTGTTTCTCCCATGTGATCCAGGGAATTGGGCAAAGGAAGCTCTGGCTCTTTCCTTCCTTCCCCAGGGAGCCAGGAGGGGGAGGCACCTCAGCCAATAGAGAGGCTTGGCTTAGTAGCTCTGCTGTGCAATTGAGAGAGCCCGGCAAAGTAAGCTCTCCCTCCTCCATTTCCTCCCCAAGGGAGGAGTCTCAGCCAATGGAGAAAATAGAGGCTTTGCTCTGTAGCTTCCGTGTGATTGAGCAAGCCTGGCAAAGCAAGCTGTGATGCAGAAGGAAGCAAGAGAGAGGGAGAAGGAAGCAGATGAGAGCCAGTTGCTCGGGGGGGGGGCTGATTTGGCCCTTGGGCCGCATGTTTTGACATCCCTGCTCTAGACGGCAAGGGGCTGTAGTGTGAACCTTCAGCATTTGCAGGGACCCCCCTCAGTCACTCATAGGATTGCTGTTCTTTTTAGCCTTGGTGTAGTCCCTGATCTGAGTGTCCCAGGCTAGCCCAATCGTGTCAGATCTTGGGAGCTAGGCAGGGTC
Source organism: Heteronotia binoei (assembly GCF_032191835.1). Classification (NCBI taxonomy): domain Eukaryota; kingdom Metazoa; phylum Chordata; class Lepidosauria; order Squamata; family Gekkonidae; genus Heteronotia; species Heteronotia binoei. Next base: position 3,519,055 of record NC_083242.1, read on the forward strand.
AGCCTCGCTTAGGACTAGATGGGAGACCACCAGAGAAGTCCAGGGTACTTCTATGGGAGACCACCAAGGAAGTCCAGCGTTCCCTCTAAGCTGAGTTAGCGTGAGCTAGCTCACAGATTTTTAGCCTCCGGCTCACACATTTTTCTCTTAGCTCAGGAAAAATGGCCCCAGAGCACACTAATTTATGCAGCAGCTCACAACTTTAATGCCAGGAGCTCACAACTTTAATGCCAGGAGCTCACATAGTAGAATTTTTGCTCACAAGACTCTGCAGCTTAGAGGGAACAATGCACTGATCCAACGTGGCTGCTCTGATATTCTCATAGTCACAGTAGTATTGGGACCGCAGAGGGAAGGCAGCCACGAATGCATACCAACTCTCCGCTTGTCAAATATCCACCAAAAATATCACCAATTTTCACCCTTTATAACAAAAATCGTTATAATACACAGTGACAATAAGAATACAGCAGGTAAGCCATATTCATAGTTTGTTGCAACTTCTGTCCAAATGAGGCAAAAGATCCTCAATGATCCATATTTTGAAATCAGTTCAACCGAATAACCGGTCCAATTATAGAAACTGTTTCGAATGAAGATCTTTCTTCTAGGGACCACTTACATTCCTGTATAAAGTTAAATTGGTCTATTTGTGCCAGAATTCATAATACCAGTCCTCTGTATTGATCCATACTTCCTCTAATGTCTATACACGAATTGCAGGATACCCCTGTTAATTACTTGCCGTATCAGCATTGAAAGCATCCCAGTGACCTAAGTCCTTTTCTCCCTTTCTCACGATACAAGAACTCGTGGGCATTCGATGAAATTGCTGAGCAGACAGGTTAAAACGGATAAAAGGAAGTACTTCTTCACCCAAAGGGTGATTAACATGTGGAATTCACTGCCGCAGGAGGTGGTGGCGGCCACAAGCATAGCCACCTTCAAGAGGGGTTTAGATAAAAATATGGAGCAGACGTCCATCAGTGGCTATTAGCCACAGTGTGTGTGTATGTATAAAATTTTTTGCCACTGTGTGACAGAGTGTTGGACTGGATGGGCCACTGGCCTGATCCAACATGGCTTCTCTTATGTTCTTATGTGACTCAGAGTGTTGGACTGGAGGGGCCACTGGCCTGATCCAACATGGCTTTTCTTATGTTCTTATGTGACACAGAGTGTTGGACTGGATGGGCCATTGGCCTGATCCAACGGGGCTTCTCTTATGTTCTTATGTGACACAGAGTGTTGAACTGGACGGGCCATTGGCCTGATCCAACATGGCTTCTCTTATGTTCTTCTGTGACACAAAGTGTTGGACTGGAGGGGCCATTGGCCTGATCCAACAGGGCTTCTCTTATGTGACACAGAGTGTTGGACTGGAGGGGCCATTGGCCTGATCCAACATGGCTTCTCTTATGTTCTTATGTGACACAGAGTGTTGGACTGGATGGGCCATTGGCCTGATCCAACATGGCTTCTCTTATGTTCTTAAGGATATGGCTTACCTACTGTATTCTTATTGCCACTGTGTATTATAATGATTTTTGTTATAAAGTTGAAATTTGGTGATTTTGTGGTGGATATTTTACAAGCAGAGGGCTCGTATTCTTGTAGGCCTTAATCCACCTCTGCTTGTTTTCAGACTGGAAACGATGTGCCAGGAATCCTCCGCCATTTCACTTTTTTAAATTTCTAAATTGGGCATGGTTTCCTGTATCTCTGCAGTTCGCCACCTCTGAATCTCTCTCGCCGTGAGCTGGATCTAGCCCAGTCTTATCAGATCTCATAAGGGTTAGACTCCTTGGTGTTGGCCCCTGGCATGCTCTACCACAGGGGCGGCCAAACTTGCTTCATGTAAGGGCCACATGGAATAATGGTTGGATGTTTCAGAGCTACAAGACACGAATGTCAGATGCAGGAGGGAAGGAAGATTGGGAGGAAGAAAGAAAGCAACTTTAACTTTAAATGCATTCTCCAAGCTGCCAGCTGGCTTGGCTTGGTGATGTGATTTAAAGAGAGACATGCCTTTTCCAAGCTGGCCATTTGGGTCATGGGGGTTTGGAGAGCCACACAATATGTGTGAAAGGGCCACATGTGGCTCCCGAGTTTGACCACCCCTGCTCTCCCCTTTGTGGTTGTTTGGCACCTGGTTGCCCATAGCAGAGATGCCAACCTTTTTTCGTTTTTTTTCATCAGAAACTTGGAGGGTGCGTTTGCTCCCCTGTGCTTGTTTTTTGTCGTCGTCGTCCGTTTTCTCATTTTTGTTTGTGAGATTTATCTCCTTAGTTTTGCACAATGCTCCTTTCTTAAGTTACGGCTTTACCTTTTATCATTGTTTTCTTTTTTTGGTGGGGGGAGCTGTTTGAGGCTGTTGTTTATTTGGAGAAGTGGGATAAAAATATTTGTAACGAGCGAGCCGCTGCTGGGGTACTTTTGGAACAGCAATAAAAGGAATTGACGGAAGAGATTGGTTGCATTTTACCCATGCATAGGGAGAGCTGGAAAAGATCATCTGGGTTTTCTAGTACAAAGTGTAAGTCTTGTGGCACCTTCAAGGCCGACAAGGTTTAATTCTGAGTATAAGCTTTTGCGTGCGTGCACACTTCTAGTTAAGCTTCGTTGGTCTTAAAGGTGCCACTGGACTCCAACCTCATTCTGTTGATGTAGACCAACATGGCGACTCACCTGAATCTAGGTTTTCTAGTGTAAATTTTAATGAAGACCCAAAAAATATTTTTATGGTGTGTGTGTGTGTGTACGTTGCAGCGTAGCCTCTTCCTGGACTCTTTGGGAAGTAGCCAGATGGCTTGTGGCAGTTTTGAAAAGACAAATTATTGTTACTTCAGAATCAGAATCGCTTTAACTGGGCCTGGTGTGAGATCTGTCCATAGCTCTTTCTTTCCCACCAGCCCACACACACACACAACTCTTGCTGCTTCAAAAGCCTCAACTTTATGGCTCTGTGCAAATACAGCGTGTGTTCCCCTTTCTCCGGTTTTGGTAGTGCGTGTGTGTATGTGCGTACACACACACACACACATATATTCCCACTATTTCACTCATCCCTTGTTTATCTTTGCAAACCAGCCAGAGGTCTAATTTGGACTCCGGTGCTGATGAGGGGTTTGGGTGGCAGGGCAGCAATTTTGAGGTGAAGCCTGATTAGCACGTTAGGCAAAACTTCCTGGCAAATTGCAATTTTAATCAAAGTAATTGAGATTGTGGACGGTTCTCTCCTTCCCACCGCCTGGATGTTGGAGACTTATTTTTGTCCGAGGTGGGGATATTAAATGGGGCCTATGTGGGTTTGGGTGTGCGATAAAGGCTGGGGGTGGGTGGGAGATTGGGGGGGAACATAAGAGAAGCCATGTTGGATCAGGCCAATCCTCTGTCACACAGTGGCCAAAAAAATCCCCCAGGTGCCATCAGGAGGCCCACCAGTGGGGCCAGGACACGAGAAGCCCTCCCTCTCTGCCCCCCTCCAAGCACCAAGAAGACAGAGCATCACTGCCCCAGACAGAGAGTTCCATCAATATGCTGTGGCTAATAGCCACTGATGGACCTCAGCTCCATCTGTTTATCCAATCCCCTCTTGAAGCTGTCTGTGCTCGTAGCTGCCACCAACTCCTGGAGTCCTGCGATCATGAGAAGGAGGGCAGGAAGGGCTGCATCAGTGCTTAGTTCTCATGGCCCTTTCTTACGTGCCCAGCGAAATGCTGATCATCACTTTGGGGTCAGGAAGCAGTTGTTCCCTAGGCTGGTTTAGCAAGGGATCTTCTGGGCTTGGAGCAGGAGTCACTGTGGTCGGTGGAGGAGGTGTTTGCGAGCGTCCTGCATTGTGCAGGATTTGAAAACAAATCAACCAGTATCATAATGCCCCTGTATAAATCGATGGCGCGGTCTCATTTGGAGTACTGTGTGCAGTTCTGGTCGCCGCACCTCAAAAAGGATATTATAGCATTGGAGAAAGTCCAGAAAAGGGCAACTAGAATGATTAAAGGGCTGGAACACTTTCCCTATGAAGAAAGGTTGAAACGCTTAGGGCTCTTTAGCTTGGAGAAACGTCGACTGCGGGGTGACATGATAGAGGTTTACAAGATAATGCATGGGATGGAGAAAGTAGAGAAAGAAGTACTTTTCTCCCTTTCTCACAATACAAGAACTCGTGGGCATTCGATGAAATTGCTGAGCAGACGGGTTAAAACGGATAAAAGGAAGTACTTCTTCACCCAAAGGGTGATTAACATGTGGAATTCACTGCCACAGGAGGTGGTGGCAGCCACAAGCATAGCCACCTTCAAGAGGGGGTTAGATAAAAATATGGAGCAGAGGTCCATCAGTGGCTATTAGCCACAGTGTGTGTGTGTGTGTATATGTATGTATGTATGTATGTGTGTGTATATATATATATATATATATATATATATATATATATATATATATATATATATATATATATATATATATATATATATATGGCTGCTGTGTGACACAGAATGCTGGAATGGATGGGCCATTGGGCTGATCCAACATGGCTTCTCTTATGTGACACAGAATGTTGGACTGGATGGGCCATTGGGCTGATCCAACATGGCTTCTCTTATGTTCTTATGTGACACAGAATGTTGGACTGGACGGGCCATTGGCCTGATCTAACATGGCTTCTCTTATGTTCTTATGTGACACAGAGTGTTGGACTGGATGGGCCATTGGCCTGATCCAACATGGCTTCTCTGATGTTCTTATGTGACACAGAGTGTTGGACTGGATGGGCCACTGGCCTGATCCAACATGGCTTCTCTTATGTTCTTATGTGACACAGAATGTTGGACTGGATGGGCCATTGGCCTGATCCAACATGGCTTCTCTTATGTTCTTATGTGCAGGGGGTTGGACTAGATGACCCCGGAGGGTCCTTCCAGCTGTATGATTCTTTTGTTCTGTGAATCATTCATGTTTTCATTTGCCTTTCCCCCTCTTGCAGTTGTCGCTTTTTTGGTGGCTTACCACCAAAACAAGCCACTGATCGGCGAGAAAGGCCTTTTGCCGGCCAGGCTGTTCTTGGAGAACGTCAAGCGCTACTTCAAAGGGAAGATCAACTTGGAGGCTTTGAGCTTCGCCCCGACTCTGATCTGGTTCCTGGACTGGTCCAGCATAGACATGATCCTGGATGGCTTCGCGTTGGCCGGCTTGGCCGTTGCAGTGTTTGTCTTGGTGACCGGCTGTGCCAACATGATCCTCATGACCGCTCTGTGGGCGCTCTATCTCTCTCTGATCAACGTCGGACAGATCTGGTGAGTTTGTGTATCGTGTCTGTAGAAACTTCGACTTTGTGTCGCTGTGTCCTGGATGCTGTGGGGTGGAACTGAAAACGGCAATGCGAAAGCGATGATGGATTGAGACAAAAAGAAGAATGGTCTGTAGTCGAAGGGAAATGGAAACGTCTTCCCCCAGAAAATGTTCCAGATGAACTTAAGAACATAAGAGAAGCCATGTTGGGTCAGGCCAGTGGCCCATCCAGTCCAACACTCTGTTCCATAAGAACATAAGAGAAGCCATGTTGGGTCAGGCCAGTGGCCCATCCAGTCCAACACTCTGTGTCACACAGTGGCCAAAAAACCCCAAGTGCCATCAAGAGGTCCACCAGTGGGGGTAGAAGCCCTTCCACTGTGCCCCTCCCCAAGCACCAAGAATACAGAACATCACTGACCCAGACATAAGAACATAAGAGAAGCCATGTTGGATCAGGTCAGTGGCCCATCCAGTCCAACACTCTGTGTCACACAGTGGCCAAAAAGCCCAAGTGCCATCAAGAGGTCCACCAATGGTACTAGAAGCTCTTCCACTGTGCCCCCCCCAGCACAAGAATGCAGAGCATCACTGCCCCAGACAGAGAGTTCCAACAATACACTGTGTCTAATAGCCACTGATGGATCTCTGCTCCGTATGCTTATCCAATCCCCTCTTGAAGCTGTCTTCAAGGAGGAAAGGAGAGCCAGTTTGGTGTAGTGGTTAAGTGTGCGGACTCTTATCTGGGAGAATAAGGGTTTGATTCCCCACTCCTCCACTTGCACCTGCTAGCATGGCCTTGGGTCAGCCATAGCTCTGGCAGAGGTTGTCCTTGAAAGGGCAGCTGCTGTGAGAGCCCTCTCCAGCCCCACCCACCTCACAGGGTGTCTGTTGTGGGGGAGGAAGGTAAAGGAGATTGTAAGCTGCTCTGAGACTCTTCGGAGTGGAGGGCGGGATATAAATCCAATATCTTCTTCTTCATCTTCTTATGAGAGCGCAGCAGAATGCGGCAGCTCGCCTGCTGACTGCATCACCTATACGGGTGAGCATGCGGCCGGTTGCTCCATGGCCTGCACTGGTTGCCTATAGAGTACTGGATCCGCTTCAAGGTGTTAGTTCTGACTTTCAAAGCCTTAAGCGGCCTGGGACCAGCATACCTGCGTCTCTTCCCGTATATGCCCCGGAGGTCGCTTCGTTCGGCCTCCCAGGAGAGGCTGACTGTCCCCGGCCCAAAAGATGCCCGTCTTGCCTCTACCAGGGCCAGGTCCTTTTCAGTCCTGGCCCCAACCTGGTGGAATCAACTCCCTAAAGAGATCCGGGCCCTACCTTGCTTACTAGCCTTTCGTAGGGCCTGTAAAACGGAGCTGTTCCGCCAGGTCTTCGGGTGAGGCGGGGGGCATCTGCCCACTAGATCGGTCGGCCTCCCCTACTGTGTATCCTACTGCACCGTCGCATCAAAATCGTTCTGCCGAGCTATTTGTTTATGGAATAATTGTAATTGCTTTTATTATTAATATATGGTTTTAATGTGATTTTATTATGTTGTGCTCTGCCCTGAGCGCTCACGGGGGAATGGGCGGAATATAAATAAACTATTATTATTAATAATAATAATAATAATAATAGAGTGCCCAACCACTAATCCTCTGAATCCCAGAGCTAGGTGGCAACATAAAAGGAAGGCCTCAGCCTCTCTGCCCTGTCGTTGGCCTTCCAGAGGAACTGATTGGCCACTCACTGAGGACGCTGGACTAGATGGACCACTGGCCTGATCCAGCAGACCTCGTCTGATTTTCTTAACTGGGGGATGCCTTGGCCTCTCTGCCATGTTATTGGCCCTCTAGAGGAACTGGTTGGCCATTGTGTGAAACAGAATGCTGGATTAGATAGGCCACTGGTCTAATCCAGCAGAGCTCTTCTGATGTCCTTATGAAGGCCTCAGCCTCTGTGCCCTGTTGTTGGCCCTCTAGAGGAACTGGTTGGCCACGATGTAAGACAGGATGCCAGACTAGATGGACCATTGTTTTGATCTATCAGGGCTTTTCTGATGGTCTTACGTTCTTGGTGAGGGATTTGCATGCTGAGTCCTGATGAGAGAGGGGCCACTGTTGAGGAGGCCCTGTCCCAGGCGTCACCAGATTCTCCTTTGTAAAAGGCTGGTCCCTGGATGATTTGGAAAATAAGAGAAGTCTGTGGTCCCCTTCTCATAAACCATACCCAATTGTTTGTTCCTGAGCAATGAAACATTTGACCTGACCCTGGGTTTACTTGGAAGTAAGTCCTGCTGTACTCAGTGGGGCGTACTTCCAAATAGGTGCCTCTGTCTCCACCTGTTGTTGAAATGTGTAAGAGTTTAGGACTTTCTGACTGAAGCCTGGGGGTGGGGGAGGGGGAGAGCTTGGTTGCTTGTGTTCCATGCAGATTTTTGACTCTCGTCGCCCAGAGATTCTCGTGGGCTCTCTTTTGCCCTAGAATGAGCGATTCTCAAACTTCTGGCCTTCTGAGAGTTGTTTCCGAAGCCGGAATATGTGTTCGTCATTATGGCTTTCCCTTGTTGAGGGACACGCTGATAAGTTTCTAGGAACTCTGAGGGAGCAAAAATATGAAAGAGCTCAGATGGATGCAACTTTATTTGCAGCCCAGGATTTTGCAGGCAGTTCTCGGGTAACTTGTCAGGTAATTTACCTTACCCAGAGGTGTTCCTTCCTTCCTTCTGCATAACAGCTTGCTTTGCAATGCTTGCTCAATTACGCAGGAGCTACAGAGCAAAGCCTCTGTTTTCTCCATTGGCTGAGGCTCCTCCCTTGGGGAGGAAGGGGGGGAGAGGAATAGCTTGCTTTGCCAGGCTCTTTCAATTGCACAGCAGAGCTACTGAGCCAAGCCTGTCTTCCTTCTATTGGCTGAGGCTCCCTCCCCCAGTCCCTTGGGGAAGGCAGGAAAGAACCACAGCTTCCTTTGCCCAGTTCCCTGGATCCCATGGGAGAAATACAAAGAAAGCATCTTTAAAACCAATGAGTGCTAACGTTTTAAGCATGTTTTAAGTATTTTTTTTAAAAAAAAATATTTGTGTTTGCCTGTGTTCTTTATAAAATTTATGTCACTGCTACCTAATCTTAAATAGGTACACATACGGCCTGGCCCAGCATGGCCCAACAACGGAATAAGATTCGGACTGTAGAGCTCTTCTGATGCTCTTCTCAGGGGAAGGCCTCGGCCTCTCTGCCCTGATGTTGGCCCTCCGGAGGAACTGGTTGGCCCCTGTGTGAGATGGGATGCTGGACTAGATGGACTGTTGATCTGATGCCACATCTGGCCCTCATAACGAATGAGTTCGACTCCCCTGCCTTACTGGGTCCACCTTTGCCTTCTGAGTGCGTGCAGAAATTTGCCTTCTACCCATTCGGCGTCAGGCTGTCTCTTTGGGAACGCTGGTCTCTGCGGTTTAATGCAATCTCCTCTGGCATTTGAGGGCAGATTGTGTTTGTGTTTGACTTTGGTTTACCGGTTCCGCCTTTCATTCCTGTATCATGAACAACTTTGGGTTCTCTCCCTCGGGCAGGTGATTTATGGTCAACGGCTAGCTTTGCTGAGGGTCATGGGGCACAACGGATAGGTGGGGGAAATAAGGCATCGCCTCCAATTCTTCCCTGCTTCTCCGGGGAGGCATAAATTATGGGGGGAATCAGGTTAATGTCATCTGGAGGAGTAGGTCAGGTATCAGAGTGGCTCATTGCAGGAGATTGCTCAGCCGTGGCCACATTTTTCATGTTGATTCTCCGTAAGTGGGTCACTGGTTGGTCAAAACCATATCATTCTTCTGACATAGATCCAGGTGTTGGTCTGAAGCAGTAGAACAAAGCAAGAGTCAAGTGGCACCTTTAAGACCAAAGAAGTTTTATTCAGAATTAAAAGAATCACAGCCACACCGGACCCCAACGTGTGATTCTTTTAATCTGCTAAAAAAAAAAAACATGTCCATGACTCTGCATACTAACTCACTGCCCACTTTCTCCATATGAGTCCCCAGCTTGCTGGGGGGAAAGCGGAGATGACTGGGGAAGGCAATGGCAAACCACCCCGTAAAAAGTCTGCCGTGAAAACACTGTGAAAGCAACGTCACCCCAGAGTTGGAAAACAACTGGTGCTTGCGCAGGGGACCTTTCCTTTCCTTCTCCAACGAGCACTTTTCTCACAACTGCCTTGTAAGGTAGGTTTGACCAAGGCAGGGGAGCTGGCCCAAGGGTGCCCTCGGGCTCACATGACTGAGCGGAGATTTGAACCTGAGTTTCTCCGCACGCACTCACATCTGGGTCTGGCGCTGTCTCTAGAGCCGAAAGGGAGAGGGCCGGCCTTCCATTGGTCAGACTGGGTCTTCTTTGGCATCTCCCGGGTGCACCTGGACGTCCCCACCGCTTTGTTTTCTAGCATCTGGCCCTTTCCTTTGTCGGAGATGGCATCTTGAGTTACAGGAGAGGACAGGATGAGATTACCGACGGGAACCCAGTTCAAAGGTAGATAAGTGACTTTCTTTTGTTGGAAGAGCTGTGCAGTTTCCCTCTTCTGCGCGCCTGCCAGCGAAGGGCCAATTTATTCTTTTTAAGTCCCTTCCTATTTTAATTTTTAAGGCCTTTATCTATTTGCTTTGGGCCGGAGGCCTGAGATACCAGACGCTGTTGACTCGCTCGCAAGTTCTTTTCAACTCCCATCCAGCTGGCGCGGAGGCACGGTGGAAAGGAAGTGTCGGCCAGAGGGACAGTCCCCGTTTTTTCGTTTCCTTTCTTTCTTGCTTTTGCCGTCCCGAGCTGGGAAAAGTATGGGTTTTTTTTTTTGGGCTGTGTGTGCATTTGTGCACCGTCAAGGGTCCCTTTTCCTTTCAGTCTGTGCCGCTGAGTCGAAACCGGCGCCGCTGGAATTGGCGATAACAAATTTGATAGGAGAAACGGCATCGTTCGGAAAGATACGAGGCAGTCCTTTGAGTCTGCCGTTGACCTGGGAGCTTGCAGCGAGGAGACTGCCAAGGGAAACGCAGCATGGGATTGCTGAATTGGAAGAGATTCTCACAGGTTTAATTGTATTAACCAGGGCTTAAATCAGAAGTGTCAAGCATACAGTTCAAGGGCCGAATCAGGCCCCCGGAGAGCTCCTATCAGGCCCCCGAGCAACTGTCATCTGCTTCCTTCTCCCTCTCTCTTGCTTCCTTCTGCATAACAGCTTGCTTCGTAAGGCTTGCTCAATTGCTCAGGAGCTACAGGCCAAAACCTCTATTTTCTCCATTGGCTGAGGCTCCAATGGAGCCAGTTTGGTGTAGTGGTTAAGTGTGCAGACTCTTAAATGGGAGAACCGGGTTTGATTCCCCACTCCTCCACTTGCACCTGCTGGAATGGCCTTGGGTCAGCCATAGCTCTGGCAGAGGTTGTCCTTGAAAGGGCAGCTGCTGTGAGAGCCCTCTCCAGCCCCACCCACCTCACAGGGTGTCTGTTGTGGGGGAGGAAGGTAAAGGAGATTGTAAGCCGCTCTGAGACTCTTCGGAGTGGAGGGCGGGATATAAATCCAATATCTTCATCTACCTCACAGGGTGTCTGTTGTGGGGGAGGAAGGGAAAGGAGATTGTGAGCTGCTGTGAGACTCTTCGGAGTGGAGGGCAGGATATAAATCCAATATCTTCCTCTACCTCACAGGGTGTCTGTTGTGGGGGGAGGAAGGTAAAGGAGATTGTGAGCCGCTCTGAGACTCTTCAGAGTGGATGGCAGGATATAAATCCAATATCTTCATCTACCTTACAGGGTGTCTGTTGTGGGGGAGGAAGGGAAAGGAGATTGTGAGCTGCTGTGAGACTCTTTGGAGTGGAGGGCAGGATATAAATCCAATATCTTCCTCTACCTCACAGGGTGTCTGTTGTGGGGGAGGAAGGGAAAGGAGATTGTGAGCTGCTCTGAGACTCTTTGGAGTGGAGGGTGGGATATAAATCCAGTATCTTCATCTACCTCACAGGGTGTCTGTTGTGGGGGAGGAAGGGAAAGGAGATTGTGAGCCGCTCTGAGACTCTTCGGAGTGGAGGGCGGGATATAAATCCAATATCTTCTTCTTCTTCTCCTCCCCCCGGTCCCCTGGGGAAGGAAAGAGCCAGAGCTTCCTTTGCCCAGTTCCCTGGATCCCATGGGAGAAATACAAAGAAAGCATCCTTAAAACCAATGAGTGCTAACGTTTTAAGTATGTTTAAAGTTTTTTTTAAAAAAAAAATATTTGTGTTTCTCTGTCTTCTTTATAAAATTTATATCTCTGCTACCTAATCTTAAATAGGTACACACGTGGCCCGACCCGACATGACCCGGCCCCTCAAGGTTTCATTTATGTCAGATCCGGCCCTCATGACAAATGAGTTCGACACCCTTGGTCAAAAGGGATATATTGTTGATAATGAGAACTTTGCAAGCCAATGGTAAAGCACAAACCAAGCTTACCATATTTGCCCTCCAAAAAGGGTTATAATTTTTTTTTTTTTAAGAAAAAACCTTACAATGGAAAGCATTTATTTGCAAAGTGTATATCCAGCCTTTCTTCCCTTACAAGGGGACACCAAGGCGGCTGATCCTTTAGAACATGCTGCCGTGGAGGTGGGAAAATTTGGGCGTTCCTGCCCACACCCACATCCCAGTCATTTCCTACAGCAGAATGTGTTTCTTTTCGTTTTTTTTAAAAAACAGCTATTTAATAGCGTAATAGTGATATAGCGATATAACTGCTGCACCAAAACATGCCTCAGGTTCTCCGAATTCCCAGCTTTCTTTTCTTTCTTTTTAAAAAAAAAAAAAATCTCTAGCCCTTTTCCTTGCAGAGGTATATGGGGAAAAGCATCTCTCTGCGATGAAATGAGCGAAAGACTTCCTTTGTAAAATGAAAATGGCAACATCTGGTGTACAAAGAAGAGAAGGCCCCTGCAGGGGGCAGCAAGAAGAAGTAAATAGAATAAGGTCAGCGCTTCCTCTCCAAGGAATGCCTTTCTCCAAATTGCTGCTCTCAGGACAATTTCCCCCTTCTCAGAAGTGCCACACGGTCTTACCCTCTCCCTCAGCTAAAGATATAGTCAGGAACTTATCTCTGTCTCTCCTCTTTCCTATCAAGTGTGTTAGTTCCTAAATAAACTTTTATCGACTCTTCAATCAGATTGTGCACCGTTGCTGCGTTATTTCCTCTGCCAACAAAAAGAAAGCCTAATCCAGTCGCAGACTGGTTCCCTCCTGGGAAAACCATCCACAGAGATCCCCGCAAGGGAAGGGAAGCATCATCAGTTTTTGTCAGGATTGTGGGTTTGCAATCCCCAGATGATGCCCAGCATGCTGTGAGGAAATCAGCAGAATGCTTCTGTGCAGGCTAAAGCCTCCTTCTGTAGAAGAGGTTGCCCGACAGATCTCTGCATGAGTCATGGGGAATGCTGTCATGTCTCTGGGGGAATAGGTGGAAACAGGTCATTCAAACCTCCCTAACGCAAAACAATGGAAAGAGCGAGAGTCCAGCAGTACCTTAAAGCAGGGGTATCAAACTCATTTGTTATGAGGGCCAGATCTGACATAAATGAGACAAAGGGCGTTTTCCCACAGAGCTTACCTCGGAGCGACGTCCCTCTTCACCGCGCAGCGTCTGCGCAGATTTCCCACCAACTGCTCCGCATAACCAGGAAGTGCCGGACCTTTTGCGTCGCAGATGTAAACCACTAAAAACCAGTTTACATTAGCGACGCAAAAGCCGCGGCTCTTCCTGGTTATGCGGAGCAGTTGGTGGGAAATCCGCACAGACGCTGCGCGGTGAAGAGGGACGTCGCTCCGAGGTAAGCTCTGTGGGAAAACGCCCTTTGTTGGGCCAAGTATGTCAGGCTGGGCCATGTGTGTACCTATTTAAGATTTGGTAGCAGGGATAAATTTTATAAAGGACAAAGACAAAGACAATTAAAGTTTTTTTTTTTAAACCCTTTAAACAAAAGAAGCTTAAAACATTAGCACTCGGTCTTAAAGGTGCTTTCTTTGTATTTCTCCCTTGGGGTCCAGGGAACTGGGCAAAGGAAGCTGTGGCTCTTTCCTTCCTTCCCGGGGGGGGGCAGGAGGGGGAGGAGCCTCAGCCAATAGAAGAGAGCGAGAGAGAGAGGCTTGGCTCAGTAGCTCTGCAGGGTGATTGAGAGAGCCTGGCAAAGCAAGCTCTCTCTCCCCCCATCCTCCCCAAGGGAGGAGCCTCGGCCAATGGAGAAAAAAGAAGCTTTGCTCTGTAGCTCCTGTGTGATTGAGCAAGTGTGATTGAGCAAGCCTGGCAAAGAAAGCTGTAATGCAAAAAGAAGCAAGAAAGAGGGAGGACAGTCAATTGTTCAGGGGCCTGATAGGACCCCTCCGAGGGCCTGATTCGGCCCCAGGCCACATATTTGACACCCCTGCTTTTGACTGTTAGATCTGCTCCTTCCTTTGGCAGTAGAAATCAGGAGTGTCTTTATTGCGGGCCTTTCTGTTGGACCCTTCGTTCCTTCTCCTTACGGAAAAAAGAATTATTTCTAGAAACTTGAACCCAAAGTTAAGGAACCTCAGGGGGAGTCATCCTTCCTGTAGGGGAAGTAGATTTGGCACCTCTCGCTGATATTGTGGGTCGGGGAGGCCAGGAGGGAGACGTCGGGGTGTCTGGTTTCAAAGAAACAACCATGCACGGCTGATAGAAATATTAATGAAACCGAGATTAATACCATGTGACGGTTTCGTTGCCTTGCCATGCGAGCGGAGGCTGAACGGATCTAATGGGAAACATGCTTCTCGGTTTCCAAAATTATAACTCCGTGACGGCTCATGTCAGAAAAGAATCATTCTTGTCCCATCTTGGGCTGCCTTTGCAGGCCCCGGGGCCCTGATCCGGCAAGCGTCAAATGCCTGTTCCTTGGCACGAGAGCCCGAGTTGAAGATTCAAGCAGAGATTGACTTAAAGGGGGTCAGCTTTTGTTCAGCGTGGATTATAATTGTGTCAGCACTCAATTCAGCCACAGCTTCTGAAAGAGGCAACGCGGTCTAATGTTTAGAGTGTTGAACTCGGATCTGTAAGATCTGTGAGATCCGAGTTTGGATCTTTGCCATGAAGCTCACTCGAGTGATGTTGTCTGATCACTCACTCGGCCTAGCCTGCCTCATAGGGTTGTTGTGAACGTTAAATGGGGGTGGGAGGAATGGCGTACTCTATCGCAAGCTCTCGGAAGGAAGGCGGGGCAAAACTGTACTGGTCGGTAGATTTAAAAGGGCTTATAATACTCGATATTTAAAACTTCACAATGTTCTGAATGCTATAGGTTTTATAAAATATAATATTCAAGCCTGCAAATTAGGTTTTATCCCCATATTTTGGGTGTATGTGTGTGTGTGGCTGAGAGATTTCCACCAGGGCCATCTGATATTTATTTATTTGTATGATTTATATCCCACACTCCCCTGAAAGTGGGCTCAGGCTGGGTCCAAACAGGTCATTTCACAGTAAGAACAATATTACGATATACCATTTAAGTCCCATTTGAAACCAGTTCAGAGATATGTAGCTTGCTTTCTTACCAGATCTCAGTTCCACGTCTTTCATGAATTGCTCAGCTGAGATTTTAGCTGATGGGCACTGTGCCGGCTTCTCCACACAGTTGCCTCTTGACAAACAGAGAAGTGTGCAAAATAGTTTGCAAAGTTGGGACGTGCAGCTTATTTTTTGGAAGAATTTACCATATTTGCACTCTTCCCGCACACACGCATAGTAACATTCCAGAGCTAACACAGCCTTTAAGTAATGAAATACAATTAACGGTTATCCCTTGTGCATAACATATTCTTTTTCCGGTTCATCATCTCAATAGCAAAATCCACTAGGAAATGCTTCTGTACATGTCTTAGCGGCATAACAGAGCAACCATATTCCTAGTGATGAAATGGTGTTCTGCAAGGGCCCTTAATCCCCACCTGGTGTATTTTAACAAGGGAGACCTCCTGTTCATTTATGGGTCACTTTGAAGGTATTCTTCCTCCTCCTCTTCTTCTTCCTCCTCTTCTTCCTCTTCCTCTCCACATACTCTGTAATTGGATCCTTGGCTAGATCCTTCAGGGGTCTTCTTATGCCCTTAACTTGAAGGAGGAAATGGAGGTTAAAAATGTTGTCTCCCCTGGAAGCGCATGACTCTCTTTCTGTTTCCTCTCCAACACAAGCAACCACACAGATAACATCTGGGAGTTCACTCTCGTAGATGGGGTTCACAGTTGCCTAGAGAAGTCCACTGACCTGTGTATGACCCCAGATAACCCACATGGAGATTTGGCTGGACTATCTAATTTGTGTTTAGAGAGAGGGTACCACCTCGGGATCTCAGAGATCATGAGATTTTTTTTTAAAAAAAGGGGGGTGTTATGTTTTAACCAAGTGTCCTACCTATTGTTGTATGGGTTATTTTTTTTAGTAAATAAAGGGTGGTTCTTAAAAAGATTGGGGACCACAATAAAGTGGATCCAGAAACCAGACAAGTGCTTTCGTTTACTAGCTTGTAAACGTATTTCCTTCCCCTCCCCACCACCGCCATGACCACTGTGGGACGCCAACAGCTTAACAGCAACTCAAACCAGCTGCCGTAGATGTTACTTAACCCTCCGAAGCGCTTTCAGTTTAATAGCATGTCATAAATTGATGGTGGACTTGGATGAGGTACCACTTCACTTCTGATTAAAGGAAAAGCACTTCCAGGAGCTCCTCGCAGACCCTCAGAAGCAATTTTTCATTTCTGCTTGTTTATTTGGCAAGGAATCTTCCGAGGCTTCGAGTTGGTCAATGTTTGTGAAGGGCGGGAATTTGCAGGATCGCTGAAGTGGACTTGGATGAGGTACCACTTCACTTCTGATTAAAGGAAAAGCACTTCCAGGAGCTCCTCGCAGACCCTCAGAAGCAATTTTTCATTTCTGCTTGTTTATTTGGCAAGGAATCTTCCGAGGCTTCGAGTTGGTCAATGTTTGTGAAGGGCGGGAGTTTGCAGGATCGCTGAAGTTGGCACTTCTGAGGAAAGAGGTCGAAGTGGATTGATTTTGACAGTGAGGTGGGCGGGATGAAAACAAAGACACCCCCCCCCCCCAAGGAGGAAATAAGTCAGTATTACAGATGGTGAGGAGGAGGAGACTGCCAGAGGTGTAGCCGACCTCTTTTGCATGGTGAGGTAGCCATTTTCCTCCATAGCGGTTCAGTGACCTAAGCAGAGAATCAGCGATTGTGCCATAACCAAGTGAAACTTCTGTATGGAGTGAATGGTCTTTGGGTTTCCTTGCAGTCCTGTAGTTTGTTAAGAAATTTTTGAAAGTCAAGAGCTTCATTGGGATAGAAAAAAACAACTAAAATCTCTGACGCCCTGCTCTCAGCCTCTTGGAAATAATATCTTTTAGCTCGTGTTTTTTATTGTTTCCTCCTGTTTCTTTTTCAGGTATTCCTTTGGTAAGTGAGCATAACTCAGAAAATCTCCCATAGGTGTTTTTCAGGCACTTTGAGGGTATGTAATATTTTCATTTTTTTCCCCCTGCTACTGTTTCTCCTGTTATTTAGGGAAGTGTAGTTCTAGATCGATTTGGGGTGGGAAGAGCTCTTTCCCAAGAATTCCAGGCCGCATCAAGGGCTTCAGGATGGGATATAAAGTTTTCTGGAACAAATCCTGACTCTACTGTCTTTTATGGGTTCTGGGCCTGCTCCCTCCCAAACCACCCCCCCTCCAGTACAAGAAGGTGGGTGCGTAGAGACCACTGTATGGAGAAGATGGCAATATGAGCCAGGAGGCAACATCAGGGAAAGGGCTTGGCTTCTGTGTCCTGTTGCTGGTCCTCCAGAGGGACTGGTTGGCCCCTGTGTGAGACTAGATACTGGTCTAGATGAACCACTGGTCTGATCCAGCACGGCTCTTTTTATGTTCTTACTATCAGGGGAGGCCTCTGTCTCTCTGCTCTGTTGCTGGCCCTCCAGAGGAACTGGTTGGCCACTGTGTGAGACAGGAGGCTGGACTAGATGGACCCTCCCTGGTCTGATCCAGCTGGGCTCTTCTGAGGTTCTCCTCAGGGGAAGGCCTCAGCCTCTCTGCTCTGTTGCTGGCCCTCCAGAGGAACTGGTTGGCCACTGTGTGAGACAGGAGGCTGGACTAGATGGACCCTCCCTGGTCTGATCCAGCTGGGCTCTCCTGATGTTCTTCTCAGGGGAAGGCCTCAGCCTCTCTGCCCTGTTGTTGGCCCTCCAGAGGAACTGGCTGGCCACTGTGTGAGACAGGAGGCTGGACTAGATGGACCCTCCCTGGTCTGATCCGGCTGGGCTCTCCTAATGTTCTTCTCAGGGGAAGGCCTCAGCCTCTATACCCTGTTGTTGGCCCTCCAGAGGAACTGGTTGGCTGCTGTGTGAGACAGGGTGCTGGACTAGATGGACCCTCACTGGCCTGATCCAGCAGGGCTCTTCTGAGGTTCTTCTCAGGGGAAAGTCTCAGCCTCTATATCCTGTTCCTGGCCCTCCAGAGGAACTGGTTGGCCACTGTGTGAGACAGGAGGCTGGACTAGATGGATCCTCAGTGGTCTGATTGAGCAGGGCTCTTCTGATGTTCTTAAGTCTGTTTTCCCCTATATAGCTGAATTTCTTGGTTTGGGGGGTGTTCTGCTTTATTTTAACTTCAAATAATTTACAGCAAGATGACTAAGCATTGCCTAGTTCACCGCAGGGCGCGATAATCTGACCCAGTGGCCCCCAACCTTTTTGAGCCTCTTTGGGATTCCAGCACACTGTGGTGGGTGCATCCACAAAATGGCCGTCGTGGGAAGCAGGGTCAGCAACAAAATGGCTCTGGCGGAAAGGGAAGCCTGCACACTGGGCGGCAGGGAGCCTAAGGGCATTGGAGAAGAGGGGAAATCTTTAAAAAATACACCAAGGAAGAGGAGTGGGGAAAGAAATTAAAACCAGTATTATGGTTGCAGCGGCGGCTGAAACAACATTATTTTAATACTCCCAGCCAATTGGATCTCCAGTGCCCTGCTGGGTAGGAACCCCACTTGGTCACACCCACTTTCTAAAAACACTTGGGCACCAGGAATGGCATCGGTGGGCGCAACTAGGGCTTTTTTTGTAGCAGGAACTTCTTTTGCATATTAGGCCACAAACTCCTGATGTAGCCAATCCTCCTGGATCTTACAGTAGGCCCTGTACTAAGAGCCCATGTAAGCTCTTGGAGGACTGGCTACATAAGAGGGGTGTGGCCTAATATGCAAAGGAGTTCCTGCTCCAAAAATAGCCCTGGGCTGCAGTGGGAGGACTTCTAGTGTCCTGGCCCCACTGGTGCACCTCCTGAGGGCACCTGGTTTTTTTGGCCAATCTGTGACAGAGTGTTGGACCGGATGGGCCACTGGCCTAATTCAACATGGCCTTTCTTATGTTCTTATGCCCAAAGGTGCCATGTTGGGGATCCCAGGTCTAACCTTTCTAAGTCACTACCTGTAGCCCTTGCGGTAAGATTCTCATTAGAAGTGAACCAGGCTCTGTAACACACCTATCAGATCTTCAAGCGCATGTGCTTGGTTTTGGTTTGGCCAACACAGTTTGGTGTAGTGGTGAAGTGCACGGACTCTTATCTGGGAGAACCAGGTTTGATTCCCCACTCCTCCGCTTGCAGCTGCCGGAATGGCCTTGAGATAGCCATAGTTCTTGTAGGAGTTGTCTTTGAAAGGGCAGCTGCTGTGAAAGCTCTCTCAGCCCCACCCACTTCACAGGGTGCCTGTTGTGGGGGAAGAAGTTCCAGAAGATTGTAAGCCGCTCTGAGTCTCTGATTCAGAGAGAAGAACGGGGTATAAATATGCAATTCTTCATCATTGTCGTCGTCGTCTTCTTCTTCTTCTTCTTCTTCTTCTTCTTCTTCTTCTTCTTCTTCTTCTTCTTCTTCTTCTTCTTCTTCTTCTTCTTCTTCTTCTTCTTCTTCTTCTTCTTCTTCTTCTTCTTCTTCTTCTTCTTCCAGCTGCTGGAATGGCCTTGAGTTATCCATACCTCTTGCAGAGTTGTCCTTGAAAGGGTAGCTTCTGTGAAAGCTCTCTCAGCCCCACTCACCTCACAGGGTGTCTGTTGTGGGGGAAGAAGATGAAGGAGATTGTAAGCCGCTCTGAGTCTCTGATTCAGAGAGAAGAGCAGGGTATAAATCTGCAATTCTTCTTCGCACCAGGGGCCGGCTGGTATCCCCACAACCTCTTTTGCTCAGGTTAGAGAGCCGCTCACCTTTTCCTTCCATCAAGATGTCAGGAGGCTGCAATATTTGCTGCTTCCCCCCTCTCCCTTGATTGAGTCCCTCAAAAAAATGGGGAGGGACCGGCCGTCTCCTGATCCGGAGGAAGTCTGAGAGGCCGGCTAATCAAAGGCTTTGCACACAGCAGGATTCCCTTTCTCTTCCTTCTGTTTTTGGACGAGATGACTCCTTCTGTCGAATGCGCCCTGGTTTTGTTTTGTTTTTTTGCAAATGGACGAGGAATGCAGGAAACCCACAATATTTGTCTTGCATTATGGCCCTGGAACAGTGACATTTTGTCATCCTTTATCTGTTGTTGTCAAAAGGCATTTAAATATCGCTGAGTTTAGAAACTTCCCATCTTCAGGGGCTGGTGAGCATTGACTTCAAAGAGCAATCTGAAGAAATTCCTGGAGGGATCTTTTGCACACACTGAGAGCTTCCCGTTCCATTGCCGGAAGTATAGTTCAGCTTCTTCTTTAGAAAGGAAAAGAAATAAAAGGCGTCTTTGAGTAGGCTGTTCTTTCAAACAAAATCTGTCATTATGTGTAGTGTCTTAAAAGTCTCATAATAAAACACAGGGGAAATCAGTGAGTTAGTATATACTTGTCTAACATTGCATAAGCATTGTGTGCAAATCATTATTTTATTTTGATGGCTGCTTGGTTTTATCCTTTTTGTGTTCTTTTTCTCCCTTCAGGTTTTTTTTTGGGGGGGGGATGTTGCGGGCGAGGACAGTAAAAAATCTTGGATTCAGAAGCGTTAGAAGAAATCCCTTGTTGCCAAAGTTCCTAATTTTGTAGACCCTCGAGAGGGCAGAGGGTGAAAAAAACCCGACCCTGCAGTGTTACTCCAAGTCACAGAGCACTTTTGAAAAAGCCATTTGCTGTTCAGCATTGGAGGAAGGTTTTGGGAGTGGGGAAGAGTTTGTGGCCCTTTGGAGTACCCAGGACTCATTTGTGCAGTTTTGGGGATCCTGCCCTACGCTTCTGCAGGAGCGTTTCTTAGGGATGACTTTTTGACCCCCCCCCTCGAAACTCGTATCTTCTCAGTTAAAAGTTTCCATAGAATGGTCAGATTAATTTTTAAAGCAAGAATTGCATTGGGTGAAGCTTGCTAGAAAGATCTTTTTTTCGTGTATGCCAGACACTTTACAAAGAACCAGATTACAGGGGGGTTCCTTCTTGGCAACAAATGCGGGGGACTCTGTGGTTGTCGCGGAGTGCTGTGTGTGTGGGTGTGATGTACAGATACACCTGGCACAGGAGCTGCCTCAAGTCGTGTGCAAACTGCACTGGCCTTGAGCGATGGGCGTTAGCCATCGTTGATCACCATTTTTAGCAGTTAGATCCCAGCAGGCAGCCGTGTTGGTCTGAGGCAATAGAACAAAGCAGTAGACGAGGAGCACCTTTAAGACCAACTGAGTTTTATTCAGAATGTAAGCTTTTGTATGCTCTTAAGCAGACTTCATCAGACAAGTCCCTCCTGGGTTTGTGTGGGTTAGGGAGTGGGGCTCCTTTATGCAAATGCTTGTTGGGCTCCTTGCCAGCCCTTTGGAGAGGCTCAGTGGCAGAGCATCTGCTTGGCACACAGAAGGTCCCAGGTTCAGTCCCTGGCATCTTCAGTGGAAAGAGGCCCAGGCAGTAGGTGATGGGAAAGAGCTTTCTCTGCCTGAGACCCCGGAGACCCGCCGCCAGTCAGAGCGGGCGATACTCATCTTGCAAGACTAATAGTTGGATAAAGCCACTTTGCCGTCAGTTTCCTTTGATCCGTTTTTTGAGGGGCTTTGTGGAGACGTTTCGAGCATCCTCTGGACCGGATGCAACTGCTTGGCATCTCCCCTCAGGACAGAACACCTCCCTCCCCCCCTACACTGGCCTGCAAATGGCCTCTGTCGCCCTCCAGGTTGCGAATTCTTCTCAGCGATGTTATAGCCGAGGAGCGGAGCCTAAATGAATTTGTCACGCCCGACCGCCCTTGGGTTGCTCTCCGTGGTCTCCCATGGCCCAGTTTCCTCCTTATTCCATCTTCCTTGGAGAAAGGGAGAGAGAGAAGAGACCCTCTTCTATCCCAGGGGTGAAGTTTTAATAAGGAGCACCTGTTTCCAGGGCTGCCTGGCAGCTGTTTGGAGCATTCAACTGTTTCCTGGCTGGGTTGGGTCATGAGAAAAACTACTACCTAGAACTGTGAGTGGCGTGTATGGGGGAATTTCTCCTGTCTGCTCTCTAGCTCTTGTTCCTTTCTTCTTCTTCCTCCTCCTCTTTTTCCTCTTCCTCCTCTTCCTCCTCCTCCCCTTCCTCTTCTTCCTCCTTCTCCTCCTCTTCTCCTCCTGTAGTCCGTTGCTATAGATTCCGTAAGGGGTGTGGCCAGTAAAGTCCCAGTAAGGGCTGAGGGAGAACCATGTCTGTTGCTCCAAGGAAGACTGGCATAAATTTGCAATAGCTTGTTGGCTTGTGATCCTTTCCATGTGCCGCCTGCCTCCTCTCCTCTCGATCCGAATTCATCTTGTAAGGTCATTGGGGCAGGAACCTCGCCATCTGGCTTTTTTGGAAAACTTTATAAAAGCCCCGAGCGCTCCAGGGGCCGAGGCTTAAACCGAAAGTCCCGGGAACCTTGGAAATCTCTGCCCCCTAAGCGCCTGGAAGTCCTGTTTGTATATTAGTCAGTGTGGGGGTGCGTTTTAATTTTATTTGTGGAAGCAGGACAAATGAGCTGTGGATTATTCCCCTTGTTTGTGGAGGATTGGGGAACCTTTCCCCCCCCCCTCCCCTTCAGCCTTATTAAATCTATTTTTCAAACTGTCAGTTAGCTGGCCCTTCGCGGCAGAGTCGGATGTTTATGTGGCCCCGGACGCTCCGGCGTTTTGCTCGCCATTGCAAGAGCACTTCTCGCCAGCCGTTGTGAATTAAGGACTCCCGGCGACCTTTCGCCCTCCCCGCTCTTAAATTCATGCTTTAAAAACAGCTTAATGAGGGGTTTACTGGTCCAATTGAAACTTTTTATTAAAACCTATTAGTGTGCCGGGGTAGCCTGCATGAGGGATACAATTAGCCCAGAGCGACCCCCGGTCTCATGCGCGGCTGGCCTCCAGCCATGCCTGGCTTGCGTTAAACTGTTTCCAGACTCGCCTTCACCCTAAACATCGGTGTTTGCATGGGATTCATATCCTCTGGCTTAATTTCTTAGCTTTGTCTCATTTTGTTTCCCTGCTCACCCTCCAACCCCCACCTCCAGTTGCCTGAAAACATTTGGCTCTTAATCTAATTAGACCGGGCAATAAGGAGCCGCTTCCTAGGACTGTGGTCTGACGTGGCGAGTCGAAGGGGGACTTATCCCCCACTCGCCTCCGTGGGCCCATGGTCATATGAACATATGTAGTATGTGTTTGCATTGTTTTCCTGGCTTTGGTTCAATGAACATATGAAGCTGCCTTATACTGAATCAGAACCTCGCCCCATCAAAGTCAGTATTGTCTTCTCAGACTGGCAGCGGCTCTCTAGGGTCTCAAGCTGAGAATTTTCACGCCTACTTGCCTGGACCCTTTTTTTGGAGATGCCAGGGATTGAACCTGGAACCTTCTGCTTACCAAGCAGATGCTCTACCACTGAGCCACCGTCCCTCCCTCTCGAGCTCAGAGGTGCCCAAACTTTTTGAGCCTGCAGGCCCATTTGGAATTCTGACACGGGCCTGGCAACAAAATGGCTGCCGCAAAATGGCTGCCGCAAAATGGCTGCCGCAGGAGGCGGAGCCAGCCACAAAAGTGATTGCCGCAGCTTAACTTCAGCGACACAGCGGTGATCCTTGTGCCGGGGTGGCAACTGCTACCAAAGCCCCATTTAGAAAATTTGTTGGGATACAAAGTAGTGGAGTAAATGCAACGCACAGGTTTGTATTAGCTTTAAAAGAAAAGTTTTATTTGCTAATGAGGGAGAGGTTTGCTGGGCGTTTAGAGACAAAACAGCAACAAATCAACCTCCTGACTGGATGCTCTAACCTACATCTTTACTCAAAGGCTTCTAAAAATGTGTGAGAACAGACTAGAGCAGGGATGGCCAGACTTTTCACACATCTTGTGTGGCTCTCAAAGCCCCCCCCCCCACCTCATTGGTTGGCAGCTTCGATAGTGCATTTAAAGTTGTTTTCTTTCCACCCTTCTCCATCTTCCTTCCTCCCTCCCTCCTCTGATGTTCATGTCTTGCGGCTCTCAAACATCTGATGTTTATTCTGTGTAGCTCTTACATTAAGCAAGTTTGGCCACCCCAACTCACTCCATCCCCAGTGTATTGATCGCCCGATTGGAGAATTAATTCTGCATGTTGTCCCCTTGCTCTGTGGCAAATACACGCAGGCCCTACCATTGAGTCTCTAAACTTAATTTGCTACGACATCAGTGTGCGTAAACAGACATGTTTTATTCTTTCATGACTTCAGGCAGGGAACTTGCAAATCCCAACAGAAATCAACACAGCCAATCAAATCTCCAGTGGCCAATCGGAAGCCTTGATCGGCAAAAGCCATGCCTGGTCTCACCCACTTCCTAAAACAACTTGGTGGGTGTCAGAAAAGGTACAATGACTACAGATGCTGCGCTGGGGGCCTCTAGGCTCAACACAATCTCAGTCAACCATTTTCTTGCTCAGTCGATCTACCTCCTTCAGTTGTACCGTACAAGGCAGTTATGAATGCATGGAGAAATACTGGCAGGGACTGTGAGGAGCTAAGGAGGACAGGGGCTGAAGCTACTCCTCTTTTGCTTATACCTTTACCTTATACCTTGCTAATAGCCACTGATGGACCACGTTGCTCCATATGTTTTTCCAATCCCCTCTTGAAGATGGCTATGCTTGTAGCTGCCACCACCTCCTGTGGCAGTGAATTCCACATGTTAATCACCCTTTGGGTGAAGAAGTACTTCCTTTTATCTGTTCTAACCCGACTGCTCAGCAATTTCATTGAATGCCTACGAGTTCTCGAATTGTGAGAAAGGGAGAAAAGGACTCCTTTCTCTACCGTCTCTATCCCATGCATAATCTTGTAAACCTCTATCATGACACCCTGCAGTCGACGTTTCTCCAAGCTAAAGATCCCCAAGCGTTTTAACCTTTCTTCATAGGGAAAGTGTTCCAACCCTTGAATCATTCCAGTTGCCCTTTTCTGCACTTTCTCCAATGTTATAATATCTTTTTTGAGGTGCAGTGACCAGAATTGTACACATTACTCCAAATGAGGCCGCACCGTCGATTTATACAGGGGCATTATGATACTGGCTGATTTGTTTTCAATTCCCTTCCTTTAGCCTTTTGGCTAAAGAAATCCGTGCAATTCTGTGCTTTGAAAATAGTAAGAAGGTGATTAATTGGAAACTACGCTGCCATGTACCGAATCTCCTGAAGAGAAACTAGATTAAAAATGACCGCCCTGAGGTCCCTGTTGCCAAAGGTATGTCGAAATTAAAATTGAACTGTACACAATAGTGGGGGGAAGGGTACAACAAGATTTGGGAAATTTTCTCTTGCCTCCCCCACCCCCTCCTGCCGGCCCTCGGAAGCCACGCACGAGATTATCCAGAACTGATATCCGCTCGGAAGTCAATCATTTATGAAACAAGCAAGCTGATCTGCCTCAAAGCCACCGACACCCACTTATCACTAAGTATAAAATCTCAAGCGTGAAATGGTTGTTTCCAATGTGGGGCGGGGTGTGTGTAGCAGGGTATGGAAATCTTTAAATTGGGAGCTCAAGAACGGGAAAGCGCTCCCACCACCCAGATGTGTCGGCACCCACGGTTTGTCTGTTAGCGTAAACATAAGTTAAGACCAGGGGTGTCAAACTCATTTGTTACGAGGGCTGGATCTGACATAAATGAGACCTTGAGGGGCCGAGCTATGTCAGGTTGGGCCATGTGTGCACCTATTTAAGTCTAGGTAGCTGAGTTATAAATTTTATAAACAACACAGAGAAACACAAATATATTCTTTAAGAAACTTAAAACATGCTTAGCACGTGGTCTTAAGGATGCTTTCTTTGTATTTCTCCCAATGGGATCCAGGGAACTGGGCAAAGGAAGCTCTGGCTCTTTCCTTCCTTCGCTAGGGGACTGGAAGGGAGGGGAGCCTCAGCCAATGGAGAAAATAGAGGTTTTGCTCTGTAGCTCCTGAGCAATTGATCAAGCCTTGCAAAGCAAGCTGAGATGCAAAAAAGAAGCAAGAGAGAGGGAGAAAGAAGCAGATGACAGCCAGTTGCTCAGGGGCCTGATAGGAGCCCTCCGGGGGCCTGATTCAGGCCCCGAACTACATGTTCGACACCCCTCAGTTAGACCTCAGTCAGATCTGTGGGCTGGTCAATCAGGCCTTCTTTGCTGCACTTATTCGAAGTGGAGAATTGCGCCGGGTGAGGGGGAATACGTACAAAAAAAGATCTTGGGAAAGTTTTGAGAAGCAATCTCTCCTGCCGCTGCGCCACCTCCTTCATTTCCACCGGCTTTTTGCAGAGATGTACTTTGCCCCTTGAAATGTAAGCATAATTGCCGCAATCAGACCTAGCACTTTGCGGTAATTGTTTTAATGGTAGGTTTCACTCCTGATATATGTTCCCCCCCTTTCCTTTTTTTCATTTTTAAACAAGGACTTGGCACCCGTGCAGCAAGGCAAAAAAAAAAACAAATCTTGACGGTTCATCTTCCGCAAGACAGGGCTGCTGCCTTCTCAAAACGTGGGATGACAGTTCTCGCACTCCGCCGTGACTTGTCGGACAAGCGTCCGTCGCTGCAAATCTTCCTGCCTCGCGGGGCTGTTGTAGTAAATACAGTGGTGTACATTGTGTTGATTGTGCTGGAACATTTTAAAAGAGCTAAGTGGTATTGTTTTATTCACAGAGCCCGTGGTAGGTTGCGTTTGGACTTTTGGATTTCACTTATTCCTTTTGTCCTCCTTTTGAGTTTCCCTAAGCTTAGTTCAGACATGGAAGTTGTAGAGTCTGAAGGTGGTAGAATAGACTGAACCCACACACTCATGTGTACACACACATGTGCACACACACATACATACCCCTCAATATATCTGAGGAAGTGTGCATGCACATGAAAGCTCTTATCTCAAATAAAACTTTGTTGGCCCCACTGAGGGACCTCCTGATGGTTTCGGCTGCTGGGTGACACAGAGTGTTGGACTGGATGGGCCATTGGCCTGATCCAACATGGCTTCTCTTATGTTCTTATGTGACACAGAGTGTTGGACTGGATGGGTCATTGGCCTGATCCAACATGGCTTCTCTTATGATCTTATGTGACAGAGTGTTAGACTGGATGGGCCATTGGCCTGATCCAACATGGCTTCTCTTATGATCTTATGTGACAGAGTGTTGGACTGGATGGGCCATTGGCCTGATCCAACATGGCTTCTCTTATGTTCTGGGGCAGTGATGCTCTGACTTCTTTGTGCTTGCGGTGGGGGGGGGGGACAGTGGATGGACTTCTGGAGTTCTGGCCCTACTGGTGGGATTCCTGATGGCCCCTGGGTTTCGACCACTGTGTGGCGCAGAATGTTGGACTGGGTGGGCCATTGGCCTGATTCAACATGGCTTCTCTTATGTTCTTATGTGACACAGAGTGTTGGACTGGAGGGGCCATTGGCCTGATCTAATATGGGTTCTCTGATGTTCTTATGTGACACAGAGTGTTGGACTGGAGGGGCCATTGGCCTGATCCAACATGGCTTCTCTTATGTTCTTATGTGACACAGAGTGTTGGACTGGATGGGTCATTGGCCTGATCCAACATGGCTTCTCTTATGATCTTATGTGACAGAGTGTTAGACTGGATGGGCCATTGGCCTGATCCAACATGGCTTCTCTTATGATCTTATGTGACAGAGTGTTGGACTGGATGGGCCATTGGCCTGATCCAACATGGCTTCTCTTATGTTCTGGGGCAGTGATGCTCTGACTTCTTTGTGCTTGCGGTGGGGGGGGGGGACAGTGGATGGACTTCTGGAGTTCTGGCCCTACTGGTGGGATTCCTGATGGCCCCTGGGTTTCGACCACTGTGTGGCGCAGAATGTTGGACTGGGTGGGCCATTGGCCTGATTCAACATGGCTTCTCTTATGTTCTTATGTGACACAGAGTGTTGGACTGGAGGGGCCATTGGCCTGATCTAATATGGGTTCTCTGATGTTCTTATGTGACACAGAGTGTTGGACTGGAGGGGCCATTGGCCTGATCCAACAGGGCTTCTCTTATGTGACACAGAGTGATGGACTGGATAGGCCATTGGCCTGATCCAACATGGCTTCTCTTATGTTCTTATGTGACACAGAGTGTTGGACTGGATGGGCCATTGGCCTGATCCAACAGGGCTTCTCTTATGTTCTTATGTGACACAGAGTGTTGGACTGGATGGGCCATTGGCCTGATCCAACATGGCTTCTCTTATGTTCTTATGTGACACAGAGTGTTGGACTGGATGGGCCATTGGCCTGATCCAACATGGCTTCTCTTATGTTCTTATGTGATACAGAGTGTTGGACTGGATGGGCCATTGGCCTGATCCAACAGGGCTTCTCTTATGTTCTTATGTGACACAGAGTGTTGGACTGGATGGGCCATTGGTCTGATTCAACATGGCTTCTCTTATGTTCTTAAGATGCCACTGAACTCTAACTCTCTCTCTCTCACACACACACACACACACACACCCTGCATACATATATATACATGTATTGCAAGACTTTGAGAGGCTATTTTGAAGCTGCAGAAATGTATAGTCCTTATAACCTGTTTCTAAGACTAGAAATGACAATTTATGGTTTAGCTCACTCCTCCATATGTTAAATATTTGGAATAATATTGATGCCGAAGAGGCCGGGTTGCTAGGTCCAATTTCCGCCGAAGGGAAGCCCGTCCGTATTTACTTAAAGGCAGCAGAGCCGTTCAAGGTCATTATTGGGGTTGTTTTCCTCCGGACGGCCCAACGACACCTGTATGGTTTTAAGCAATGGAAGCCATCTGTGTGTGGAGGAAGTTGCGTTACCGTGGTGACAGAGCACTAACAGACACTGTGACAAAAGCTAAATGAACTTGGGGGTCATTGAAGTGGGTGTGCGGGTCAGGGCTTATTCTGTCCAAGGAGATTTGAGGGGGGGGGGCATGCATATGAGCTAAAACTTCACTCCCAAACTTGTTCTCTCTTTCTTCTTTCTCCTCTTAAAAAAATTAAAACCGAGATCCCCGTCTCCTGCCCAAAGTTATAAAGCAAGCCAAATAACTGGTGAGTTCTTTTGACACTTTCATAGTACCCGGTCGCCCTGCTGGATTAGATCCAAGGCTGGAAAATGGGTTCCCCCTAAGCTGAGTTAGTGTGAGCTAGCTCACAGTTTTTTAGCCTCCGACTCCCGCATTTTTGTTTTTGCTCAGGAAAAATGGCCCCAGAGCACACTAATTAATGCAGTAGCTCACAACTTTTAATGCCAGTAAATCATGAAGTAGAATTTTTGCTCGCAAGACTCCGCAGCTTAGAAGAAATATTGGTCTGTATTCTGATATTAAACCAGCATCTGGTACTCAAAGCAGTATTGAGCTATTCTGGTGCATAACCATTGTTCCCCCACGATTTTGGCTAATTCTTTCGTCAAGGCATCTGTAGGTAATAGGCTTTGCTGCATCTTGTGGCAAGAAGAGCTCCGTCTTACAGGCCCTTCGAATCTTTGATAAGCCCCGCAGGGCCTGGGTGGCCCTGGCCCTCGTTGAAGCCAACCAGGTATCCTTAGGACCAGGGACTACGAGGAGATGTTGAGCAGCAGACCTTAGAGCCCAGGGGGTTCATATGGGGAGAAATGGTCCCGAAAATATGCAGGCCCCTGGCCTTTTGTGCTTCCAGCAGACATAGCCATCACCCCGGATTGGGAGGTGATCCTTGCTGAAAGTGCATTACTTCTGCAGCAGCAAAATGGGTTTGGAAAGCTGCTTGGGTTTTTTTGTTTTGTTTTGTTTCACGCATTATTTCCGCCTCCCAGCCTTTGCTCCATCTTCCGGCCTTCTGTTCTCCTTATTCCACGAGGTTAAAACTGTGGGCGTCGAGGTCCCATTAGTCATTTCTGATCATGGCCGAAACTTTCGCTTGGGGGAAGAAAAAAAAAAAAAAAGGAATTCACTCTGGCGAAAACAGATTAAAAGATTTATGCTGATAGAAATTCAGCATATCTTTTGGGAGGGTAACCGAGATCTTCTGAGGATTTGTGTTCCTGGAATGGAAACCCAGGAAGCTTACCTGCTTGGTTCTTGATACCGAATCGCTCTCCTTTTCCGTTCTACATTTATTGTGGACAGGGCTTTTTTGGTAGAACAAGAACTCATCTGCGTATTAGACCACACCCCCTGACACCAAGCCAGCCGGAACGGCGTTCCTGCTCAAAAAAACAGCCCTGATGGTGTATCGTTTTTCACATGGGGTTTATGGCACCACATCTTTCGGGCTGCTCTTGCTCCTCCTCTCTCTGCACCCCAACCCCCAGTGGACTCTCTTACAAAACAGCAACTTGCATTCATCTTCATCCTCCTGCTAGACTTCTTTGGGGACAACCAGCCTTGACTTCCCTGATACCAGGAAACGTTATTATCTGGTACTGGGTTATATAATTAACTTCAAAAGAGATCAGTGTGGGCAAGAGAATAAAAAAGTGGAGCTGTTTTTATACTGTAAACCAGGGGTGGCCAAACTTGCTTAACCTAAGCCACATAGAATAAATGTCAGAAGTTTGAGAGCCACAAGACAGGAAGGAAGGGAGGAAGGAAGGAAGGAAGGAAGGAAGGAAGGAAGGAAGGAAGGAAGGAAGGAAGGAAGGAAGGAAGGAAGGAAGGAAGGAAGGAAGGAAGGAAAATAGACGGGAAGGGAGGAGGGAAGGTGAGATGGATGGAAAGCAACTTTAACTCTAAATACATTATCAAAGATTTCAGGTTTTCATGGCTGGCATCATCATTAGGGTTTGTAGAATCTTTCGGGCTCAAGTGCCGTTTTCTACCGGAGAAAGTTTTTTCTTCCAGACGTTTCGTTCTAAATACATTCTCCAAACCCCTGACTGGCTTGGCTTGGAGAAGTGATTTAAAGAGACAAATGCCTTCTCCAAGTCAGCCAACAGGGTGGTGGGGGCTTCAAGAACCACATCATGTGTGTGAAAGAGCCACATGTGGCTCCCGAGCTGCAGTTTGGCCACTCCTGCTGTAAACCATTCATCCCAAATGCCGCATGGCTTTAAGATTCGCTAATAACGAATGTTCGCTTCCCGCATCCCTTTTTCACCCCCTGGAGGTTTTGAGGTTTATCTCCGTAGCCAATTAGGCATTGGAATGAAATATGCATGTAAATAAAATTGAGTCCTAACTCTGTGCTAAGGATTACAAATCCTATGATTGCGTGGCATGCAGAATAAGGGCTTATACCTGGGAATAAATCATGTAGACTGGAAACAGTTAAGTGGATTTGTTGAAAGAAGATATTGAAGAAGATATTGGACTTATATCCCGCCCTCCACTCCGAAGAGTCTCAGAGCGGCTCACAATCTCCTTTCCCTTCCTCCCCCACAACAGACACCCTGTGAGGTAGATGAAGACATTGGATTTATATCCCGCCCTCCACTCCGAAGAGTCTCAGAGCGGCTCACAATCTCCTTTACCTTCCTCCCCCACAACAGACACCCTGTGAGGTAGATGAAGACATTGGATTTATATCCCGCCCTCCACTCCGAAGAGTCTCAGAGCGGCTCACAATCTCCTTTCCCTTCCTCCCCTTCAACAGACACCCTGTGAGGTAGATGAAGATGCAGGCCCCTTCTCAAAAGCCCCTTTGACAAAGCTGAGGGGAGAGGCAGAGAGAAGTAAACTTGGTGACGACACCAGCAGCAACTGCACCAGGCAAGTCGGGCAAAGAGCAGCTCAATTGCTGACTGCGCCTACAGGCTGGGAGGGATGAAAGCAGGGGGAATATGGGGCGGGAGAGTTGGCCCAGGGCCCCTAATGGCATGGGGGCACATAGGCCAGTGCCTACTTGGCCTAATTGTTAATCCAGCCCTGTTCTCGAATTTCTTTGCTAGAGGTGTTTAGCTTCAGCGTTCCATCTGGAGAAGCAGTAAGTAGTCCGCTTTGCAGGGATGCTGTGAGGACAGGAGAAAACGATCATGGTTGAGCATTTGGAATAGGATAAGGGTGTTTTTGACTTTAGTTTTGCACCTGATAGGGAATGGGGTGTCGCTCAGCAGGGGAGAACCGGCTTTTGCAAGCTATTCTGAGCCCAGAGGGCAACCTTTTTCTAAGGAACAAGGACTGATGACAGTAAATGGGCAAATGGCAAGCATTCTGCAAAACTGCAGCTCAGCTTAATCACGATAGGAGGCCCACCACTTCCCAGTGTCCCTTTCAGTCCTGACAATCAGAGGCTTCTGGGAAGTTCATTGGCCACAGCGTTTTCATATTGGATGTTCCCTTCATTCAGAGGTATGCAGTTTTGGGGTGTGAAGGTTCTAACTAGCCATCCTAGATCTAATTTTGAACTTGGCCTTAGAGTGTGGATCAAAAAACCTGCACAGAAGGGCCAGGTATAGAAAGGGGAGCTGTTTCCGCAAACCAGTGTGTGGAAGACAGGAAGGAGTAGATGTTTGCTCCTTGGTAGGACAGCTATGGCGAACCTGGGCAGTATAATAAAAAGTAGAGACATCACCCTGCCAACAAAAGTCCGTACAGTCAAAGCGATGGTATTCCCAGTAGTAATGTATGGCTGTGAGAGCTGGACCATAAGGAAGGCCGAGCGCAGAAGAATAGATGCTTTCGAGCTGTGGTGCTGGAGAAGAATCTTGAGAGTCCCTTGGACTGCAAGAAGATCTGATCAGTCAGTCCTAAGGGAAATCAACCGAGACTGTTCCCTGGAAGGTTAGATGCTGAAGCTGAAGCTCAAATACTTTGGCCACCAAATGAGAAGGGAGCCCTCACTGGAGAAGATCCTGATGCTGGGAAAGACAGAAGGCAAAAGAAGAAGGGGATAGCAAAAGATGAGATGGCTGGACAGCGTTACTGATGTAACTAACATGAATTTGAGCAGTCTTTGGAGGATGGTGGAAGACAGGAGAGCCTGGAGTGACTTTGTCCATGGGGTCGCAAAGAGTTGGATTCAACTGTGCGACTGAACAACAACAAAAAAGAGTCTCAAAGTGGCTTATAACTGCCTTTCCTTCCTCTCCCTATGACGGGCACCTTGGGGCTGAGAGAGAGCCATTACTGGCCCAAGGTCACGCAGCAGGCTTCATGTGGAGGAAGAATGGGGAACCGAACTTCATTCTGCAGATTAGAGTCCATCGTTCTTCATCACTACACCACGCTGGTGTCTGTGTGGGGAATCCACCCCCCCCCCCCGGAGGGAAGGAAGAAAGGAAGGAGAGGATTAAGAAACCCCAAACGGAGAAGTGATTCCATCAGCACAGGCATTGCAACTCCAATAATAAATGTCAGACAAGTTCTTGTAATGCAAGAAGCTCTGAACGGCCTAGTCACTTCCTTTCGGCCTCACCTCCCTTACAGAGTTGTTGTGAGGATGAAGCAGAGAACAGCAGGACTCTGACGCTGCCCGGAGTTTGGAGAGTAACCTTCCTGCGCGGTAGGCCTCTCCCTGACAGAGATTCGAAATGACTTTGGCTGCCTTAAGATGGAAGCGATTTAGAAATCTCTGAGAATGACAGCCACCTACAGATCGAGAAGCAGGACACCGATTAACTTTAAGCGTTAAAAAATGTAGATAAAAATCTTCCTTACTGATTTCTCTGTCACTTTCTACTTTGCTCCAGAATGAGGAAGGAAGGAGTGGGGATTCAGGGAGGGGGGGGGCACAGGGGGAGAGAGTTAATTTATTGCAGCATTAGCTCTCATATTGCCTTCCTGTCACCTAAATAGTTTCTAATTACTACCCTGGAGAGTAATTCGGAGCTTTTAAAAGTTTTGTGCTAAATTCTTTCTCTTTCCCCCTGTGCTGCATATACTTTTTAAGACCCAAAGTTATGGATAACATTTTAACTCCCGGATGCTTCCGATCCAGGAGAGTTTATGCCTCGCTTTGGCTACTGGAGTCTGCCTTTAAGTAGTAATTTTGTTTTTTTTCTGTTAGTCCATCCTTGGCCATCTCTCTCTCCTACAGAGGAGCCAACGTGGCTGCTGTTATTCCCTTTGGGTTTCACATCTTGCTGTTTGAAGTTTTGTTCTTTTTTGGTTTTGCTGCTGCTGCTGCCTCTTTTCTTTCTTCTATGCTGTTCTTGCACCGTGCATACAAAAACCTTAAAAATGCTTGAACGGGAAAAATATTTAGCAGGAGGAAGAGACGCTGCTTGCGGAAAGGAAGACTCAACGAGTGTGGTTCTTACGAACGAAGTTTCGCTCGGATATTTGATTCGAACCAGTGAGCTTTCAAAATTTGGAGAGAGGAATTGTTGGTGAGAACCATGTAGATGCTCTAGAGACTTTCAAAGAGAGGATAAGAAGAACTGAGAGGCATTCACTCTTCCCAACAGTCTAGTTATTCAGTGACCAACAGGGAATGGAAAACGGGGGAAACTCACCAGGAAATGTCAGGAACGGAGAGGATAAATTGCGTAAAATTTACGATTATGTTTTGTTGGGACCTTAGCAATGGTATTCCAGCAGAACGCATTTTCCTATATATTGCTGCATTCTCTTTTGGGTGGAAGAATGCCAAACCAGAAAGGATTCCAGATCAGTGAGAAGATCTCGTCTAGAAAACTATACCCTAGGCCAGGCCCGGGGCCGGAATGTTGTGGTTACAAGGATGGGGTGGGTAGGAAATGAGGGTAATTTGGCAAGGGCCGCAGTGATTCAGAGACAAACAACACAAATGTACGTGCAGGTTGTCCCCTTCAATCCAGCATGATTTGCAGCGTTTTTCAAAAGTTAACCGGTAAACAAGTTTAATTTTTAAAAAATGCAGATATTGTGCCCGAGCTGAGGGGAAGCCTTTCTGAGAAACTCAAAAGCTTAATGTTTGACTGGGTGAGGATCTCTCAGAATGACTGTGTGCTTTGCTTTGGGTGTGATTTCTGGGACAGTTTCTGCCCAAGCACTTTGCCGATCCTTCCACACTCTTTGAATTGAAGGGCTTTGGTGCTGGAAGGTGGGAGTAGGCGGGTTCCCCCCACCAACTGAAGCAGTTGGGTGGAATTGTGCCTGTGTGTGTTGGCTTTTATCACCATCAGAGCTTTTCTTGTTTCAGAAACTGCTTTGCATATTAGGCCACACCCCTCTTATGTAGCCAATCCTTCACGAGCTTACAGGGCTCTTATTACAGGGCCTACTGTAAGCTCCAGGAGGATTTGCTACATCAGGGATGTGTGGCCTAATATGCAAAGGAGTTCCTGCTACAAAGAAAGCCCTGATCCCATAAATAAAAGGACTAGAGCAGGTATACTCACCGTGGTGCCTGTGGGTACTGTAGTTCCCACTGATAATTTTTCTGACACTCACGAAGTGTTTTTAGGGAGTGGGAGGGACCAAGTGGGACTTTTGCCCAGCAAGACTTCTGATTGGCTGTGCAGATTTTTTAAAAATATTGCTTTGGCAGCGGCTGCCATCACAGCACGAGGATCTATGCTGTGTTGCTGAGTTAAGCTGTGGCGAGCGCTTTGTGGCTCCCATTTTGTGGCCGCCATTTTGTTTCTGCTCCAATTACGCCATGTCAGAATTCCAGATGTGCCTGAAGGCTCAACAAGCTTGGGAAACCCAAACTAGAGAACTGGGGACAAAAATGAAAGCTGGAGGTTTAGGGGATGGACCTGGGAAATCTCCTCGTGGCTGTTGGAACGTACAGTAGATCTTTGTTGACACCATCACCTGAGAGAGCCAGTTTGGTGTAGTGGTTAAGTGTGCGGACTCTTATCTGGGAGAACCGGGTTTGATTCCCCACTCCTCCACTTGCACCTGCTGGAATGGCCTTGGGCCAGCCATAGCTCTTGCAGAGTTGTCCTTGAAAGGGCAGTTGCTGTGAGAGCCCTCTCCAGCCCCATCCACCTCACAGGGTGTCTGTTGTGGGGGAGGAAGGTAAAGGAGATTGTGAGCCGCTCTGAGACTCTTCGGAGTGGAGGGCGGGATATAAATCCAATATCTTCTTAACCCTCTGTGTGTGAAATGTCCCACAGGAGAACATTTATCCTGGGCTGAAAACACTGCAATGGCTGCCTGTGCCATTCCGGATTCATTTCAAGGTGCCGGGGCTAAACCTTTAGAGCCCTATATGGCCCGGGTCCTGTCTACCTTTGGGACCACCTTTCTTCACATGTGCCCCAGAGAGCACTGTGCTCAGGATCTCAAAATCTTCTAATGATCCCCGGGCCAAAGGAAGCCCAGCTGACTACCACCAGGCTTTTCTCTGTGGCAGTTCCCACATGGTGGAATGCATTACTGGAAAACATCAGAGTCCTGCGGGACCTTTCACAGTTCTGCAGGGCTTGCAAGACCAAACTGGAGAGCCAGTATGGCGTAGTGGTTAAGTGTGTGGACTCTTATCTGGGAGAACCGGGTTTGATTCCCCACTCCTCCACTTGCACCTGCTGGAATGGCCTTGGGTCAGCCATAGCTCTGGCAGAGGTTGTCCTTGAAAGGGCAGCTGCTGTGAGAGCCCTCTCCAGCCCCACCCACCTCACAGGGTGTCTGTTGTGGGGGAGGAAGGGAAAGGAGATTGTGAGCCGCTCTGAGACTCTTCGGAGTGGAGGGCGGGATATAAATCCAATATCATCTTCTTCTTCTTCTATTCTGCCTTACATTCAATAACTAATGGGAGATAGCTGTCAAGTCGCCACACGACTGACAGTCTTGTCCAACATTACTGTAACGACATCTTGACCATCATATTTGATAAGATCCTTCTGCAATTTTAATTGTTATTTTATGATATAGTAATTTTTTGATCATTTATTTTATATTCTATGTTGCGTTTCATCGATTTTTAGCCACCCTGAGCCGTTCCGGGGAGGGTGGGATATAAATCCAATAGAATAAAATAAAAATGCATTTGGTGACAGTCTCTTGAAAGCCCAGATGGCATAGCAAGTGAAATGTACATGCTCTGAAAACCCCTTTTAAAAACCAATTTAATGGTGGTGTGGTACAGAAGGAGGGAAATTTCAGGAGGGTTGGGTGGTGAAGGTTCTCAAAGTGTGGCCTGAAGAAGCTGAGAAGCCTGAAATGCCGTGGTGTGTGTGGGGAAGTTGATGAATTCAGAGCTAAGATGGTGTCTGTTGACCACGCTCTCCGTTGGGAAATCTCTCTGTAGGTGTGGCGACGGGAAGGTTCCTGACTTCAAGCCTTCAGCTATTTCCTTGTCAAGCAGTCTTGATAGATTGGCTTGTGAATTTC
The DNA here is from genome assembly GCF_032191835.1 of Heteronotia binoei. Taxonomy (NCBI): domain Eukaryota; kingdom Metazoa; phylum Chordata; class Lepidosauria; order Squamata; family Gekkonidae; genus Heteronotia; species Heteronotia binoei. The sequence goes on from NC_083242.1 coordinate 3,556,005, forward strand.
AAGTTTTCCTTCTTTCACAAAGTGACCCTGAGCCATAAAACTGAGTGATCCCTTGTCTGGTTAGGATTTGCGCCTCCCTTTTGAATTGTGGGCCTTTTGGTATTAGGGTTGCTAAGTCCATTTCAAGAAATATCTGGGGACTTTGGGGATGGAGCCAGGAAACATTGGAGGCGGAGCCAGGAGCAAGGGTGTGACAAGCATAATTGAACTCCAATGGAGTTCTGGCCATCACATTTAAAGGGACAGCACACCTTTTAAAATGCCTTCCTTCCATAGGAAATAATGAAGGATAGGGGCACCTTCTTTTTGGGGCTCATAGAATTGGACCCCCTGGTCCAATCGTTTTGAAACTTGGGGGGTATTTTGGGGAGAGGCAGTAGATGCTATACTGAGAATTTGGTGCCTCTACCTCAAAAAAACAGCCCCCCCAAGCCCCTGATAGCTCCAGATCAATTCCCCATTATACCCTATGAGAATTGATCTCTACATAGGGAATAATGAAGTGCCCAGCAGACATTTCCCTCCCTCCCCTCCCCCGTTTCAGGCGACTCCGAAGTGAGGGATTGGCCTCTCTACTCACAAGTTGCCGCCAACTTCTTCAAAGTAACACAGACACACCATCCCAAGAGGAAGCCTTTCAATCGGAGACTGAAGCCTTCGGAGGTGGAAAGTCACATGGTGGCTGCGGGGGCAGGGCTTCCCCCCTCCCACCGGCCAGCTGACTGGGGGCGGGAAGGAGCCTGGGAAAGCGGGAGAACCCCCGCTGGAACCTGGGGATTGGCACGCCTATTTGGTATGCAGTCTCCTCTTTATTTCACTGGGGAGGTAGAAAAGGATTTCCCTTAAGCAACTTCTCTTTATTATCAAAATTCTCCTGGAATTAAACATCTGACCAAAGTTTTGTGAAACGCGGAGGTCATGCATCTGAAACGAAAAGAAAAAGAAAAAAAGGAGGAAGTAAAGCCTGCGATACCCCAAATATATCCTCCTCCCTGGTTCTGCACACTTGTTTGTACGCTTACATGGTTTTATTGTATTGTTAAATACATGTATATGCATTTTAAATGTTCCTGTGAGATTTGAATGTTTTAATGCCTCATAGATGAAGATGGGTAGCCGTGTCTGTCTGTAGCAGTGGAAAAGAGTAGAACCTTAAAGACTAATAAAATTTGTGGTAGTGTATGAGCTTTTGTGACACAGCGACGAAGATGGTGAGAGGTCAGGAGACCGAGTCCTATGAGGAAAGGTTGAAGGAGCTGGGCATGTTTAGCCTGGAGAGGAGGCGGCTGAGAGGTAATAGGATCACCATCTTCAAGGACTTGAAGGGCTGTCATATAGAGGATGGTGTGGAATTGTTTTCTGCGGCCCCAGAAGGTAGGACCAGAACCAATGGGCTGAAATTTAATCAAAAGAGTTTCCGGCTCAACATTAGGAAGAACTTCCTGACCGTTAGAGTGATTCCTCGGTGGAACAGGCTTCCTCGGGAGGTGGTGGGCTCTCCTTCCTTGGAGGTTTTTAAACAGAGGCTAGATGGCCATCTGACAGCGATGAAGATCCTTTGAATTTAGGGAGGTGTTTGTGTGTTTCCTGCATTGTGCAGGGGATTGGACTAGATGACCCTGGAGGTCCCTTCTGACTCTATGATTCTATGCTCACTTCTTCAGATACAGCTAGAAGGTGAGTCCATCTCTCCTGTAGATAACTGGCTCCCCTTTTCTAGAATTGTTGGTTTCGAATGCAGGAAAGACGACTCTGTACCACCAGCCTGATTGCTTCACTCACTTCATTGAGGATCAACCCTCTTTTATAAATCACCTATCCTTCACATTAGAAAAGAGCGGGAGTCCCGGAGCATCTTAAAGATTAACAAAATTTGTGGCAAGGTAGGTGCTTTTGTGAGTCACCGCTTGCTTCTTCAGGAAGCTTGCTCTTTTCTCCTGCTTTGTTGTTGTTCAGTCACACAGTTGACTCCGACTCTTTGCAATCCCATGGGCCAAGTCACGCCAGGCCCTCCTGTCTTCTGCCATCCTCCAAAGGCTGCTCAAATTCGTGTTTGTTACATCAGTAACACTGTCCAGCCATCTTATCTTTTGCCATCCCCTTCTTCTTTTGCCTTCTGTCTTTCCCAGCATCAGGATCTTCTCCAATGAGGGCTCCCATTTCATTTGGGGGCCAAAGTATTTGCGCTTCAGCTTCAGCATCTGACCTTCCAGGGAACAGTCTGGGTTGATTTCCCTTAGGACTGACTGATTGGATCTTCTTGCAGTCCAAGGGACTCTCAAGATTCTTCTCCAGCACCACAGCTCAAAAGAATCTATTCTTCTGCGCTCGGCCTTCCTTATGGTCCAGCTCTCATAGCCATACATTACTACTAGGAATACCATCGCTTTGACTATACAGACTTTTGTTGGCAGGGTGATGTCTCTACTTTTTATTATACTGCCCAGGTTCGCCATAGTTTCTCCTGCTACAGACAGACAAACACAGCTATCCATCTTGACCTGTTTCCGTGGAAGGCACCACGTTTAGCCGCACAGAATGGAAATCCAGCAACCTTGTGACACAAGGACAGATGAATTCACGTTCTAGCTGTATCTGAAGAAGTGAGCAGTTCCTCACGAAAGCTGACACACTGCCACAAATTTTGTTAGTCTTTCAGGCGCTCCTGGGCTCTTACTCTGCGTGAACGCCATGTTCTCTGCCTCGGGGCCCAATTTGGGGTGGAAAGGTGGTATATAAATGTACTAAATAAATAGATGTAATGGATTTTTCGGGGATGTGGACTTTGGCGGATGATCAAAGAAAACCAAGAAGAGGAGATTCTTTCTTCTTTAGAAGAAGCGAACGATCAAGACTGACAAAATAGATAGAGCCATGGGAATAACGCTTGAATGACGGGAATCTCTAATAACAAATATCTAAGCTGAAATAGCGCAGAGTGGTAAAGCTGCAGTACTGCAGTCAAAGCTCTGCTCACGACCCGAGTTCGATCCCGGTGGAAGCTGGGTTCAGGTGGCCGGCTCGAGGTTGACTCAGCCTTCCATCCTTCCGAGGTTGGTAAATTGAGTAGCCAGCTTGCTGGGGTTGAAATGTAGATGACTGGGGAAGGCAATGGCAAACCACCCCATAAAAAAGTCTGCCGTGACTGGTGCTTGTACAGGGGACTACCTTGACGTCTCAAAGTTGAAATGGGTTCTGTTATGCCTTAAATAAAGTTCAGGCCTCATTTTGTGCAGGAACTCACAGGAGCGGAGCTCTGGAACCTCAAAATTTTTATTATGCGCTCTCTTTCTTAACCTCCCACCCGCCCTAATACCTGCTTCTGGGCTCCGTTGTTCAAACCCCCCCCCCCCCCCCGTGAGAATTTGCTGAACTCTAGGATTTGACAAACTTTCTAATATTTCTCCCCACAAAAAAATGTGAAGATAACCCAAACATATAAAGCAGACAGGTGGAAATCTTCATTATGCCACTGTGGCCAGAGAAGAAAGTAATGTAAAAAGTATGATGGGAGTATGGTTTGATTATGTCAGTTCTAATTCAAGAAGCAGTTTAAGGTGGAGGCTGAGCTGATATAATTTAGTACACCTTCTGGTGATGTCAGCCGTGTGTGGGATATGCAAATGAGTTGTGCTAATGAGCTGCTGAGTTTCTTGGAATGACCCCTGGGTTTTCTTATTTTATCGTTGGGCAAATGTAGTCAGCAGCGGCAGATTTTAAGAGGCAGCCCAGCTCTAAGGTTTTCAGGCTCTTTTGAGTTTTGATGTGTGGTTCCAGTTGGAGAAAAGGAACAAGTAAAGATTGCCCGGGATTTAATCTGCGAGCTGTTCCGAGCTTGAATTCGGCTACCTCAGAAACGACTCCCGCACTGAGGTGTCAATTATAAAGGGACGGGTTGAAACTCTCTTATCGCAGTTGGTATTTCGCAGTGGTTTGCTGACGCCACTTCTGATAATGCAGTTTGCATAGGGATTGTGGAGTGAAGTAATTCCGTCTTCAAACTTGGGGGGGTGGGTTAACCGATAGATTGTTTGCGTGAACTGCCCCAGAGGCCCCAAAACGGCGATTTCTGGCATGGGCCCACCTCAGCTGCCAGCTTTTGTGTGCATCGTTCTTCACATCTATATCAGTCTCCTCCAGAGAAATCGGCCAGGCCAGAATGACACAGGGATCTCTTTGTTCCATCGCCTCATTTAGCATGCTCGAGGACTCTGCGGAGCTGTGCAGTTAAAAGCCTATCAGTCACGCATTGAGAAGGAGGGTGCGGTGGTTTACTCGAAGGATCTCCAAAAATACAGATCTGCTCACTTTTCTTCCACTACAGTTTGGTTTATTACTGCACACACAAGCATATATTCTCTTCTGCCCTCCCTCTTGTTATAAACAGCCACCTGTTGGTTGAGTCTTCTGGTGTTTCTGTGGAGAAATAAAAGGCTACTGTCTCTTTCTGGATTGTCAAATGCTGGTTTCCAGTTGGTTTCTAAAGCTTGCTTTGGGTTGTTGTGTTTGAATCTATTAACCTAGTTACACGAGTCGCTTACACTGGTTATTCCTGCAGCCAGGGCTGGTGTTAGGGGTCCTGCCACTCGAGGCAGACCCCTGTCCCGTGCCCGCCCCCCCCCCCCGCAAGCTCCCTTTATTTTTTTTCACACGTGCACAAAGAAGACTGCAGAATTATACTCCACCCTTCTCTCTGAATAAGAGGCTCAGAGCGGCTTACCTTCTCCCCCCAGAACAGCCACCCTGTGAGGTAGGTGGGGCTGAGAGGACTCTCACGGCAGCTGCCCTTTCAAGGACAACCTCTGCCAGAGCTATGGCTGACCCAAGGCCATTCCAACAGGTGCAGGTGGAGGAGTGGGGAATCAAACCCGGTTCTCCCAGATAAAAGAGCTCTGGCTGACCCAAGGCCATTCCAGAGTGTGGAAGAGGCAAAATTAGGCGCTCTCCCCCTGTGATGGAAGTGGATCTCCTGATGGAAAGGAGAAGAAGAATTGCAGATTTAGAAGAATGGCAGATTTATACCCCACCATTCTCTCTGAATCAGAGACTCAAAGTGACTTACAATCTCCTCTAGCTTCTCCCCCCACAACAGACACCCTGTGAGGTGGGTGGGGCTGAGAGGGCTCTCCCAGAAGCTGCCCTTTCAAGGACAACCTCTGCCAGAGCTATGGCTGACCCAAGGCCATTCCAGCAGCTGCAAGTGGAGGAGTGGGGAATCAAACCCGGTTCTCCCAGATAAGAGAGCTCTGGCTGACCCAAGGCCATTCCAGCAGCTGTAAGTGGAGGAGTGGGGGAATCAAACCCAGTTCTCCCAGAGAAGAGTCCGCACACTTAACCACTACACTAAACTGGCTCTCACACACCACTCTCACAAAGCTTGCACACACCACGATGATGTTACTAGAAGTGACGTCATCAAGAGGGGAACAAGAGAGTGACGGGCGGCACACAAGAGTGCCGCCGTGTTGCCGCTTTTCCCCTCGCGGACATTTTTCAGAGGCTTATTTGGACGTCTCCAAAGAGCACAATGTTGAAAGTGGCCAAGTGGCGCCTTCATGGGAAGGCACTGGACAAGGGGAGTAAGGGGGCGCCCAGTGGCGGGGTGGCATCCTAGGCAGCTGTCTACCCCACCTACTCCCATACGCCTGCCCTGTGTGCAGCTGAGGTTTTTTGAAAAGTGCTGTTTTGGTGGGCACCTGTGGATTTTTAAAACAGGCCAGTAACCAATCATTGGCATGAAAAAAGGGTGCTTTCCTCGTCCTGAAAATGCTTTTGATGTTGAAAGTGTCGATGAAGCTCCTTTGCTTGGACTTTGCAGAATCTGGAAAGAAGCCGTTGTCGAAAGGAAAAAAAAAATAACAACCACTCCAAATCTAGAACTCAGTATACATATCAAAGATTGCAGGTTTTCACGGCTGGTAACATCATTAGGGTTTGTAGAATCTTTCGGGATCAAGTGCCGTGTTCTACTGGAGAAAGTTTTCCTTCCAGACGTTTCGTTCTCAGCTGCGGAGAACATCCTCAGTGGCGTTGCAGCCGGAGCAGGCGCTCAGACCTTTTTGGCTGCTGTGAATTGAGTGCACAGTTGAGTGCACATTGAGTACACTCAATGCACAGCAGCCAAGAAGGTCTGAGCGCCTGCTCCGGCTGCAACGCCACTGAGGATGTTCTCCGCAGCTGAGAACGAAACGTCTGGAAGGAAAACTTTCTCCAGTAGAACACGGCACTTGATCCCGAAAGATTCTACAAACCCTAATCAGTATACATAATTTATCGGGACCAGCCTCATGACACGTCATGGTGTGCCAGCTAAGCTGATGCCACTGTTATTGCATCGTTTGGTCGGTCCTACGAAAAAGCGGTTACGTGGATTGCGTTCTGGGGTTTTTGGATTCTGGAAGATCTTTGCGTGCACTACCCCATGGGTGAAGAGAAAATATTGATGAGTTCCTGTTCCCTACTTGCTATCTGGCAGTATTTCTGCTTGTGGTCGAAGGTGTTTGACACCCTTAATTGAGCGATATAGCCTTGTTTGAATATATGCGTACCGCCTGCCCTGCACACGGTAATGACCTCGACAGCTTCCGGCCTCTAATTATTTTAAAACGTTGCAGTGGTTAGAACAAAGAAATGAAGACGATAGACCTCCTATCAATCAGCTATTAAGCTTGATTGACAACGTGGTTCAGGCCAAAGCTCTTGAACGTAAGACTTTGTGTTAGTTGGCACTGCTATATGCGTCAAAGAGCTCCGTGGCACGTGGGTGACTGGTCTGTTTAAGATCTCTTTCAGTCAGTAAATGTCAGAGAGGGGGGTTCAAATATTGGCTTAGGGGCTTGCCTTTTTCCTTGGGGCTTGCCTTTTTGGGGTTCTCGTGCCTGCAACAGACACCCCCCCCCCCCGTGAAGTTGACCAACCTGTAATTTTCAAGAGAACATGGAGTGCAATAAAGAGCAGAGCGTGATGTCCTCTGCTGTTTTCCAAGAAAGTCCTTTTTAAAAAAAAAAGCAAACTCTTTGCAAATTAGCTTATTTTTCCGCGCCCAGTTAGGCACCCTCACTGAACGCTTTCCACACGTGTGAGGCGAGTGTGGCCGTCGAAATCCGTGCCATTTTTTTTTTGCTTTATTCCATCTTAAATTGCATCCATCCCCTTCGCCCTGATAACAGTAGCGCCCATTGTGTCCCGGCTGTGCAGCTGCTGAAATTTGACGAGATCCAAACCGAAGAAAACGGGAGCAGGTGGGTCAACAATGCGACCCTTTCGTTCCCAGCAGTATCAGTATGCAGCCGGGGCCCGTTGGCGGTGGGGCGAGGGGGAAGCGCCGCGGAATGGAGCCCAGAAGCAGTATCCTTTACGAGAATCGCTTGTTGTGATGTGGGTATGTGTTGTGGTTTTCATTTGCAAAAGGCCACAAGTGTCATGGAATCCTTAGTGGGACTTCTCTTGCCCATCATGGAAAGAGAGCAGAGAATTTCCACGGTAAATTATTCAGTGATAACCGCTCTCCTTTGCTCCCTCTTCTTCTCAAACGGGATCACAAGTCTGTTCCGGTCTTAAGAAATAGACGATAACATTAGGATGGAAAGGGGTGCGTTATACTAAGTTGTATGATTGGTCCAACGAGTGCAGTGCTGTCTATTCCAATTGGCCGTTGCTGTCCATGGTCCCCAGAAAAAAGCATTTCCTGACCTGTAGCCCTTGGCATCGCTAACCTGGAGATGTCCATTCTAACAGGCTCATGTTCCAGGCGTTGGTTGAACATGAGGAGAATTGTCCCAGTTTGCTGTAGTGGTTAAGTGTGCGGACTTTTATCCGGGAGAACCGGGTTTGGATTCCCCACTCCTCCACTTGCAGCTGCTGGAATGACCTTGGGTCAGCCATAGCTCTCATGGGGGTTGTCCTTGAAAGGGCAGCTGCTGGGAGAGCCCTCTCCAGCCCCACCCACCTCACAGGGTGTCTGTTGTGGGGGAGGAAGGGAAAGGAGATTGTGAGCCGCTCTGAGACTCTTTGGAGTGGAGGGCGGGATATAAATCCAATATCCTCATCTACCTCACAGGGTGTCTGTTGTGGGGGAGGAAGGGAAAGGAGATTGTGAGCTGCTGTGAGACTCTTTGGAGTGGAGGACGGGATATAAATCCAATATCTTCATCTACTTCACAGGGTGTCTGTTGTGGGGGGAGAAGGGAAAGGAGATTGTGACCGCGCTGAGACTCTAAGGTTCAGAGTGTAGGGCGGGATATAAATCCAATATCTTCATCCCAACACTAAAAGAGATTGGATAAAGAAACCTAGAGTGGGAGTCAGAGCAGAGATTAAGGCAGCTATCTGCCTCTAGGGCTGGATTTCCTGCATCAAACAGGGATCTCAAAGGCCGCTTCCAGCTCCGGGTCATGATTTGAATGTGGGACCCCCGTTTTTAAAACTTGTGCATTGTGCCATGGGGCTTCAGGGTTTTTTTCCCCTGGTGCACTGTCGCCACAAGGTATAGAAGACGATATTGGATTTATATCCCATCCTATATTCTGAATCTCAGAGTCTCAGAGAGGTCACAATCTCCTTTACCTCTCCCGCCCCCCCCCCCCCACACACAACAGACACCCTGTGAGGTAAGTGGGGTAGGTGAGCTCTTACAGCAGCTGCCCTTTCAAGGACAACTCCTGTGAGAGCTATGGCTGACCCAAAGCCATTCCAGCAGGTGCAAGTGGAGGAGTGGGGAATCAAACCCGGTTCTCCCAGACAAGAGTCCGCACACTTAACCACTGCACCAAACTGGCTCTCATGTAGATGTAACTGTGTTTGGTGTAGTGATGCTCTATCTTCTTGGTGCTTGGGGGGGGGCACAATGGCTCCTGGAGTTCTGGCCCAGTTGGTGGATCTCCTGATGGCACCTGCTTGGTGACACAGAGTGTTGGACTGGATGGGCCACTGGCCTCAACCAACATGGCTTCTCTGATGTTCTTATGTTTTTATGCAGTCCTCCTAACCTTCTTGACTGCAGGGCTGGGTGAACATTTGCAACCCCCCCTTTTTTTGTGGTCAGGTCACAGATGACTTATGGTGACCCTGTGGGGTTTGCAAGGCAAGGGATGTTCAGAGGTGGTTTGCCATTGCCTGCCTCTGCGTCACAGGCAGGACCCGCTCTGCCACTAGGCAAAACAGGCGATCGCTTAGGGCACCAGCCTTCTGGGGGCACCGCATGGAGCGTCCCCCGTGTGACTCGGTGACGTTATCAGCGCGGGGTCCAGAATGTAAGCTTTCGTAAGCTCTAAGCAGACTTCATTAGACAAAATGGGAATGGCAAGCAGCAATTCTTAATATTAAGTGGGCAGTGAGCTGGTATGTAGAATCATGGGGATGTTTTTAAGCAGATTAAAAGAATCACAAATCGGGGTCTGTGTTTGTTAGTGTTAGCAGGGCTGAAACGACATTGGAGGGTGATAAAAAAGCAGACTGATGTCGTGGGTGTGAATTGCCATGGATCTGGGTAACATTCTGGCTTGGTTAGTTTAAATAGAGGGCATGGTTTCTCAAGAAACTAGGCAAGCTAGGTGGTCGTCTAGGGCGCCAGTCTTCTGGGGGCACCAAATGGAGTGTCCCCTATGCGACTTAGTGACGTTATCAGTGTGGGGGGGAGTTAGCCTTGACTAGGGGAGGGGACGGTGGCTTAGTGGTAGAGCATCTGCTTGGTAAGTAGAAGGTCCCAGGTTCAATCCCTGGCATCTCCAACTATAAAGGGTCCAGGCAAATAGGCGTGGAAAACCTCAGTCTGAGACCCTGGAGAGCCACTGCCAGTCTGAGTAGACAATACTGACTTTGGTGGACCGAGGGTCTGATTCGGTATAAGGCAGCTGCATATGTTGATATGGTGCCAGAGAGTCTAGGACCAGCCCTGGTCACAGGCCTGATATTCCTTGGTGATCTCCCTTCCAGTTACTGACCAGGCCCAGCCTTGCTTAATTTCTGAGCTCTGACGAGGTCAGGCTAGCCTGGGCCTTCACAGTCAGGGTGGACACCGATAGAAGTGAAAATTAGAAAGGTACAAAAGTCCAAATGCTTTGTAAGCACCAGCACGTTCACAAACTCAGCCCTGGTGACTGAAATCTGCCTTGCTCCCCCCCAAGATGTGACAACCACAAATCTGATGACTTTAAAGAGGACAGCAAGTTCACAAAGGAGGGTGGTAGGACTTTCTATTGTAAGTCTGTGTGTCATTCATCACCAGTTGAGCAGGGGTGCGCGCCAATAGAGGAAATCAGTGCTTTCCTGAATGGCACTGTGGGGCCTTATGGTCGGGTCCAGTGCATCTGTTCTTTCACAGAGCTCAGGAGGAGAAACCTGTTTGCTTGTATGCTGACCGAATTGACAGTTTGCCCTTCCCTCACAGAAACTGTACTGCGAACCTTTTCCCTCAATCAAGTGAACATTCGGTGACACTAGAACTCAGCTAGCCAGTGCTAGAGGCATCTTTGCCTCAAGATAGATCCAAGCGGGCAGCCGTGTTGGTCTGAAGCGGTAGAACAAAGTAGGAGTCAAGTTTCACCTTTAAGACCAACAAAGTTTTATTCAGAATGTCAGCTTTCGTGTGCTCTTAAGCACACTTCATCCGACGAGGAATCCTCGTCGGATGAAGTGTGCTTAGAGCACCCAAAAGTTGACATTCTGAATAACATTTTGTTGGTCTTAAAGGTGAAACTTGACTCCTACTTCATCCTTGCCTCAAGTTGAGTCAAGTTAGAGAGTCAGTGTGGTGTAGCGGTTAAAGCGTTGGACTAGGATCTGGGGAACCTAGGTTCAAATCTTCACTCTGCCGTGGAAGCTCGCTGGGTGGCCTTTGGTCAGCACATGTTCTCAGCCTAACCTACCTCGCAGGGTCGTCATGAGGATAAAATGGAGGAGAGAAAAACCATGTGAGACACTTTGGGTCCCCGTAGGAGAGAATGACCGGATAAGAATAAAGAAAATAAAGAAATGGATTAAGTCTAAAATAACTGTTCGTCTCCATAGATTCGAGTGGGTCGCCATGCTGATCAATTCAGTGGCACCTTTAAGACCTACAGCATTTAATTCTGGGCAGAAGCTTTCCAACAAAGTTTATGCCTAGAATTAAACTTGGTTAGTCTTAGAGGTGCTGCTGGACTCACGCTTTGCTCATCTGCAGTTTTTCAACAGGGCATAAAAAAATTGGCCACCCAGCAGTACCACCTTTCTCCTCTGTGGACTCGGACCAGGATTCGTCCTCAGACCCTAACAGGCGATGGCACGCAGAGCGTTAGGGAGCCGTGCCAAGCGATTCCATCTGGCACCTTTTGGGGCACGGCAGCGCTTGAATGAAAGAGCTTGTTTCGCTGAGGGAAATGCCGCTTCTCCCTCCCGGCCCGTAAAACTGCTCCTCTTAAAAAGTCAGGCTGCAAGACGTTGCTCTCCGCAGCTGCCCGGACTTGAGCCGTCAGCGATTTTCAGAGCTATGCGTTGCTTGGTGTGCTCAGCTTTTTGTTTTTGAAAAGATGGTGTTGGAAACAGGTTCCGCCCTCCCCCCAGTCCAGTCCCCCTGGCTGTTAAACTCCGTTGAGCCCGCTAGCTCAGCTGTCGTTAGTGTCACTGGGTAATTTAAGGGTGTTTTTTTTTTTTTAAAGCTAAACAGCTGGGCGAGCTCTGTTTATTCCTCCCTGGCTGATTCCTAAGATTCCCCCCCCCCCTCCCCGCCTTCTTCCAGCTGCACGGAGTTCTTCTTCTCCTCTCCTCTCTATCCCCCCTCTGCATGTTTTTCAACCAGCTTGTGATGCTGGAACTGGCGCCAATTGGCAGTGCCCGCGCTCAGCTCTGAATAAGCAAGGCAGGTGTGTTGTGCGGTGGGGTTGGGGGGGAATCTGTCTTCTTCCTGGAACCGAGCCGAGCCCCTCAGCTGCCTGCACAGGGGATACTGTGTCTGAAATGCGGTGGGTCCGAAGGGGAGGGGCCGTCCCAAATCCCCACCGATTTGGGGGCTGCCACCTGGAATGAGAGCCAGTGCGGTGTAGCGGTTTTAGAGTATCGGACTAGGGCCCGGGAGGACAGGGTTCGAATCGCCACGACACCGTGGAAGCTGGCTGACCTTGGGCCAGTCACGCACTCTCAGGCTGGCCTACCTCACAAGGTTGTTGTGAGGATACAGAGGAGAATGATGTCAAGTGCTTTGGGTCACCATTGGGGAGGAAGGTGAGGGGATAAAAGAAGTGAGCACAAAAAAATAAAACGGTGACATCGCACTAGGTGGAACTGGAAAGGAGAGTGAGCAAGCCGAGTCCTTGCTTAACCTTCCTGCATTGTGCAGCGGGTTGGACTAGGTGATGAAGAAGAAGATATTGGATTTATATCCTGCCCTATACTCTGAATCTCAGAGCGGCTTACAATCTCCTTTACCCCCCCCCCCACAACAGACACCCTGTGAGGTAGGTGAGGCTGAGAGAGCTCTTACAGCAGCTGCCCTTTCAAGGCCAACTCCTACGAGAGCTCTGGCTGACCCAAGAATGAAAGGACAGGTCCTCTTGTGGATCAAAAACTGGCTAATTAATAGGAAGCAGAGAGTGGGTATAAATGGGCAATCTTCGCGGTGGAGGCCGGTAAGCAGTGGGGTGCCGCAGGGCTCAGTATTGGGTCCCATGCTCTTTAATTTGTTCATTAATGATTTGGAGTTGGGAGTAAGCAGCGAAGTGGCCAAGTTTGCAGATGACACTAAATTGTTCAGGGGGGTGAGAACCGGAGAGGATTGTGAGGCACTCCAAAGGGATCTGTTGAGGCTGGGTGAGTGGGCGTCAACGTGGCAGATGAGGTTCAATGTGGCCAAGTGCAAAGTAATGCACATTGGGGCCAAGAATCCCAGCTACAAATACAAGTTGATGGGTGTGAACTGGCAGAAACTGACCAAGATGGAGATCTTGGGGTCGTGGTAGATAACTCAGTGAAAATGTCAAGACAGTGTGCGATTGCAATAAAAAAGGCTAATGCCATGCTGGGAAGGTACAAGGTGCTGGTCATTACCTTTAAAGCCCTATATGGCCTGGGACCTGCCTACCTGAAGGACCGTCTCTCCCCACATGTTCCCCAGAGAGTACTGAGGTCTGGGACTCAAAACCTTCTCACCATCCCCGGGCCTAAGGAAGTCCGTCTCAAGACAACCAGAGACAGGGCCTTTTCTACAATGGCCCCTACATGGTGGAACCAGCTACTGGAAGAGGTGAGGGCCTTGCGGGATCTTACTTAGTTCCGCAGGGCCTGTAAGACAACCCTCTTCCGGTTAGCCTACGCCTGACTGGATAAATGTAGCTTATTAGACTTCTGTGAATATACTGTATAGTTTTAATGTTAAGAATTTAAGGTTTTTAGGTTTTAAATGCTTCGACTTTTTAAATGTAATAACTCTGTACTTTGTTTTATTGTTTTATCGTTGCTGTGAGCCGCCCTGAGCCATTTTATGGGAAGGGCGGGGTATAAGTTATGGAATAAATAAATAAATTAGGAAGGGAATTGAAAACAAATCAGCCAGTATGATAATGCCCCTGTATAAATCAATGGTGAGGTGTCATTTGGAATACTGTGGCAGTTCTGGTCACCGCACCTCAAAAAGGATATTATAGCATTGGAAAAAGTCCAGAAGAGGGCGACTAGAATTATTAAAGGGCTGGAACACTTTCCCTATGAAGAAAGGTTAAAACGCTTGGGGCTCTTTAGCTTGGAGAAACGTCAACTGCGGGGTGACATGATAGAGGTTTACAAGATTATGCATGGGATGGAGAAAGTAGAGAAAGAAGTTCTTTTCTCCCTTTCTCATAATACAAGAACTCGTGGGCATTCAATGAAATTGCTGAGCAGTCAGGTTAGAATGGATAAAAGGAAGTACTTCACCCAAAGGGTGATTAACATGTGGAATTCACTGCCACAGGAGGTGGTGGCGGCTACAAGCATAGCCAGCTTCAAGAGGGGATTGGATAAAAATATGGAGCAGAGGTCCATCAGTGGCTATTAGCCACAGTATATTATTGGAACTGTTTGGGGCAGTGATGCTCTGTATTCTTGGTGTTTTTTTGGGGGGGGCAAAGTGGAAGGGCTTCTAGACCCACTGGTGAACCTCCTGATGGCAATTGGGGGGGGGGGGGTTGGCCACTGTGTGACACAGAGTGTTGGACTGGATGGGCCATTGGTGTGATCCAACATGGCTTCTCTTATGTTCTTATGTTAAGGCCATTCCAGCAGCTGCGAGTGGAGGAGTGGGGAATCAAACCTGGTTCTCCCAGATAAGAGTCCGCACACTTAGCCACTACATACACCAAACTGGCTCCAGATGACCCTGGAGCTGGTCCCTTCCAGCTCTTATGATTCTGTGATTCTAAGATCGCAACCTGGGAAAGTGTTGGAATACAAGCTATGTACATTCCAGCCATTATATAGTTAACTGTTTGTTTACCTGATAGAGGAAGTGATGTATTGTGACCTAAACTCAATTGTGGGATGGTTCTTACTTTGCCCGAAAGTTGAGAACACAACATTGGTCAGAGAGGATGTTAGGTGTGAAATGCTTTGATCTTGTATGCAAGGTTTATTGCTCTTCTTCCTGGCGAAATGCTTTTTGGGGAGAAGAACAGTGAAGACAAAGAACGTAGCCATGTAGATAAGACGTAGATAGAACTAGCTGGTAAGCTAGATTGTTTTCTGTTTTATCCCAAGTACCCTATCCTGATGTTTTCTAGTAAACTTTATTTCTTTTGCTAAGCTTAAGCCTCGACTCCAATTACTGCCACTCCAAACCTCTGAATTTAGCATGTATTTCCTAACATTTTGGTAGCAGATGATAAAAGATTCCAACAGAAAGCAAGAAGGAATCTTCGGCCGTCATGCAGCTTTGGAGGCAGTGATCAGTTCCCCAAGTTATTTTCACTGTAGCACTCAATGGGCGAGAAACTGCCTTCCTTTCCAAATAGGGAAAACATGCATGCGGCTTCATGCGCTTTTACTCAGCCGAGCTGGAAAGGCACTCTGCACATGCTTGGAGCTAGAGGTTGCCTAGGTGGGCGCGGGGATTCTGTGTTACGCATTTGGGACATGCAGAGAGTTTGCCCCAGTGCCGTGCGAGTGCAGTTGTGTGGTGGGAGTGCCTGTTCTCAGACCTTTCGCCAGCTGCCCTGTGTGCTGGCTGGCTGCTTATGCACTGGTTGTGTGTACCGTATATCCTTCCGGGTTGCCTGTCTAATGCCAGGCCCCCCCAACGTTTTTGAGCCTGTGGGCAACATGGAATGCAGACAGCGGATGGTTGGGCTTGACCAGGGGTGGGATTCTAGCAGGAGCTCCTTTGCATATTAGGCCACACACCCCAATGTAGCCATTCCTACAGGAGCTTACAAAAAAGAACCTTGTAAACTCTTGGAGGATTGGCTACAACAGGAGTGTGTGGCCTGATATGCAAAGGAGCTCCTGCTAGAATTCCACCCCTGGGCGTGACCACAAAATGGCTGCTACAGGAAACAAGGCGCATCCCCAAAATGGCTGCCACTTGGCAGAACCCAACACACAGTGGAAGCCCAGGTGGAGGGGAGAAGAGGGGTCATTTTAAAAATACACTGGGGAAGGAGAGGGAGGGGTCATTTTAAAAATACACTGGGGAAGGAGAGGGAGAGGAAATAAAACAACCACAGTGGTGGCATCTACCACTAACATAATGTTATTTTAGTCTCCGTAGCCAATTGGATTGTCTGTGGCCAATCGGAAGTCTTGCTGGGCAAGAACCCCACCAGCCTTCTAAAAACGCTGGGCACAAAGAAAGGTGTCGGCAGGTTCCCTCGTGCTCACGGGCACCAAGTTGGGGACACCTGGTCTAATGCGTGTAGCAGAAGAAGAAGAAGAAGACTGCAGATTTATACCCCACCCTTCTCTCTGAATCAGAGTGGCTTACCATCTCCTATATCTTCTCCCCCCACAACAGACACCCTGTGAGGTGGGTGGGGCTGAGAGAGCTCTCACAGCAGCTGCCCTTTCGAGGACAACCTCTGCCAGAGCTATGGCTGACCCAAGGCCATTCCAGCAGCTGCAAGTGGGGGAATCAAACCTGGTTCTCCCACACTTGGCAGGTAGGGCGCCTGGGAAAGTTACTGGGACAGAATTTTGGATGTGTGAGGGCTGCTTGGGCCTGCGGGGCGCATATTTGTGGGGGGGGGGGCTCATGGCTGCCGATCCATCATGTACAGCTGTTTTTCTGGAACCCGAGCAGGGTCATTAGCATGTGAAAGGCTTGGCAACACAGGCAGTCTTGTGCGAGCTGAATCCGCCAAGAGATATACTACCTTTCGGGTGCCAGTTCAGCGCCCATAACTGCTCTTTGTGGCTGCCGGCAGTAACAATTAACCTTTCAAGCCCCTGCCTTATCCGTTTCTCCCCCGCCATGCAGCTGCCGATACAGTGGCTGACTCTTCCCCCCCCCCCAGTTCCCCCATGCTAGCTTTGGGAAATGAGCGTTATCTCCTAGTAACCGCAGGATACGCACCAATAAAAGGCGAATCCCTCTCTCTTTATAAGCAAGTCTCAATCACCAAGTGGGGGGAAAACAGTCATTAAGTTTTAATTGGAGAGAACTGTTGGGTCTTCAGTTAACTGGAACAAAAGGAAAGGGGATTTCCAATAATTACTGTGTCTCTTCCTCAAACGTTTAATTTGACAAATCGTCAGGAGGTGGAAATCCACAACTTGCTGCGCTGTTTGACGCAGCTGATACCTGCGAGCCCAGTTGTTGCTTGAGGCAAGCATTTCCAGACTCTATGCTGGGAGAAAGCTTCCGGTCTTCCGCAAGAAATACATTAACAGAATTTAAAGGTTTCGGTGTGGGTGAGGCTGCCTGCTGCATCTCTGCATGATTTACTGGTCTTTACCTCAAAGGGGAGGGGAGGTCATGCTGACATTCCTCTGGACTGGGTGCAAACTGGATCATTGGATTGCTTGCGAGAAGGGCGTGCAACAGGGTTGCCTGTTCCTGATGAGATTGCCTATTGCATCTCTGCATGAGTCACTGCTCTGGTTTTGCATTCTTCTGGGAATTTGTTCTCCTAGGCCTACTCTGACATGTTGGGCAGTTTTGGAGGGAGCTGGTTCCGACGTCCAGAGCAGTAGCAGTTGGCTAGAAGGACTTTACTGAGACAGCACCCCATACCCTTCCTTGTATATAATGAATAGAATAGAAAAAGGCAGGAGGAGCAAACAGTGTTGCTCCGTGCTCCATGGGGAGGGACGGTGGCTCAGTGGTAGAGCATCTGCTTGGGAAGCAGAAGGTCCCAGGTTCAATCCTTGGCATCTCCAGAAAAGGGTCCAGGCAAATAGGTGTGAAAAACCTTAGCTTGAGACCCTGGAGAGCTGCTGCCAGTCTGAGAAGACAAGACTGACTTTGATGGACCCAGGGTCTGATTCGGTATAAGGCAGCTTCATATGTTCATATGTTTATTCTTTGCCCTTTTCTGTGGCTTTTTTTTTTGAAGCGGGGGGGGGGGGTGCAGATCTGTTGCAGGGGAGAGAGGAGCAAATTTAAGCTGAAACATCTGCAGGTCATTCTTTCCCCCTTGATGCCCGCCACGCCAACGGTTGAATTACGAGAGCAGCGCCAACCTGCCTTTGTCTGAACTGCAAGGACAACTGTTTGCTCTCCGCCTCCTGACTCCCTTTCTAAATAACCATTTGGATGTTTGCATTATGTACAGTTTTACTGGGAAGGAAACGAAATGCAAATGCTGCAATTTGCCTGCCGTTGGGCGCAATTGCGTTTCTTTAGCGTCTTCGATAGCCCGATTGGTCGGCTCATGCTGCATGCAGCCTGGGCAGAAGGGTTACGCCAAGTAAATTCAAAAGTGTATCTTGGGGGGGGGGGGGGCGGGGCAGGACAGAATCACTCCACTGTTCTTTTCATTCTTCGTTGCGGGCCGCTGCCTGTCTGTGCAACCCTTGGGGGCTGGCCACCGGCACATCTGTTGGATTTCCTTACCAATGATTGATTGATTTAATTAATTTATATCCCCGCCCTCCCCGCCAAAGGCAGGCTCCGGGCGGCTCACAAACCGAGGGTCGACACAAGCACGTTAGTGTGACCGAGAAGATAAACAACAATAAAAACATGAAACATAAAAACAATTTCAAGCATCTGCTTGTGCTACTATCGTAGTTACAGTTTCAGGCAGCGATTTTCATTCTGGTGGTTAGCTACACTCAGAGGTCTCAGGATCTCCATTGCGTGGTGAAGTAGGCCATTGGTGGCGTTCTTATGGGCCAGTCCCGTTTCTGCAGATGGTACCATTCGTGTAAATGCCTGGCGTAAGAGTGCCGTTTTGGAAGGCCCTGCAGAACTGTAAGAGCTCTCGCAGGGCCCTAACCTCCTCCGGCAACTCATCCCGCCAACGAGGGGCAGCAACGGAAAAGGCCCTGGCTCTCGTTGTTTTGAGCTTCGCTTCTCTGATGCTGGGAACTGTCAACAGGTTTTGAGACCCGGACCGAAGTGCTCATTATTTCACATTTAACTTGAACACAAAATGCATTCCAGGTTTATCAAGTAGCAATGTAAACTTAACCTTGGTTATAGAACAGAGGCTGAGCCCGGTGGCATCTTTAGGACCAATAAAGTTTAATTCTGGGTGCAGATGAAAGCTTATACCCAGAACTAAACTTCGCTGGTTCTACACCAGTTTGGTGTAGTGGTTAACTGTGTGGACTCTTATCTGGGGGAACCAGGTTTGATTCCCCATTCATAAGAACATAAGAGAAGCCATGTTGGATCAGGCCAATGGCCCATCCAGTCCAACACTCTGTGTCAAAGTGGCCAAAAATATTATATATATATAATTTATATACACACACACACATATATATAATATATAGATACACACACACACACACATATATATATACACAGTGGCTAATAGCCACTGATGGACCTCTGCTCCATGTTTTTTTCTAACCCCCTCTTGAAGCTGTCTATGCTTGTAGCCGCCACCACCTCTTGTGGAAGTGAATTCTACATGTTAATCACCCTTTGGGTGAAGAAATACTTCCTTTTATCAGTTTTAAGCTGACTGCTCAGCAATTTCATTGAATGCCCATGAGTTCTTGTATCGTGAGAAAGGGAGAAAAGTACTTCTTTCTCTACTTTCTCCATCCCATGCATTAGCTTGTAAACCTCTATCATGTCACCCCGCAGTTGACGTTTCTCCAAGCTAAAGAGCCCCAAGCGTTTTAACCTTTCTTCATAGGGAAAGTGTTCCAACCCTTTAATAATTCTAGTCGCCCTCTTCTGGACTTTTCCCAATGTTATAATATCCTTTTTGAGGTGCGGTGACCAGAATTGCACACAGTATTCCAAATGAGACCGCACCATTGATTTATACAGGGGCATTATGATACTGGCTGATTTGTTTTCAATTCCCTTCCTAACACTCCTCCACTTGCAGCTGCTGGAATGGCCTTGGGTTAGCCAGAGCTCTCGTGGGAGTTGTCCTCGAGAGGGCAGCTGCTGTCGGAGCCCTCTCAGCCCCACCCACCTCACAGGGTGTCTGTTTTGGGAGGAGAAGATAAAGGAGATTGTAAGCCAATCTGAATCTCTGATTCAGAGAGAAGGGCAGGGTATATATCTGCAGTTGTCGTCGTCGTCTTCTTCTTCTCCCCGGGGCTCAGACTTTGTTCTGTTGCTTCAGACCAACATGGCGAACCAACTGAAATTAACCTTGGTAAGACAAGGATTCCTCCAACATTTCAGCCCCCCCCCCCCCCCAGTAGGGAATAAAAGGGGAAGGGATTTCAGACGCAAGGAGCCTTTTCAAACTTCCACTTTAGTAACTGGTTGCTAATGGATTTTTTCTGTCATTTCAGACAGGCCCGTTTCGTTGGTCTTAAAAGTGCCACAGGACTCAAACTTTGTTCTACAAATGTTGTTAGCAGGGATGGAATTCTAGCAGGAGCTCCTTTGCATACTAGGCCACACACCCCTGATGTAGCCAATCCTCCAAGAGCTTACAGCAGAGAGCCTTGTAAACTGTTGGAGGATTGGCTACATCAGGGGTGTGTGGCCTAATATGCAAAGGAGCTCCTGCTAGGATTCCATCCCTGGTTGTTAGTCTTGAAGGTCCTCTTTTCTACTGCTGCAGACAGATGAACACAGTGTGAGCCATCTTGATTTGTCCTTCAAAATTAGACCATCCCTTTGTCCTGTAGTTTCTAACTGCATTCTTTTCCTCCATCAGGGTGGGAATCGCAGCTTCTCGAAACAGGTTTCTTAGCCATCTTCCTGTGCCCCTTTTGGACGCTCTCCCAGTTGCCGAGACGCACCCCTCCTTCCCGCATCGTCATCTGGGGTTACCGGTGGCTTATCTTCAGAATCATGCTGGGAGCGGTGAGTTGCCTTATCGTTTTTACGTTTTCTCCCTCTGTAACGGTTGATCTTGAGGGAATGGAAGAAATGAGCAGTCTGGCCAGATTCTGGCATCTGCCAGGCATGTAAAATAGCCTGTTGTCTGGTCACCTGAAGTCACTAAAGGTCGCCTTTGGTGGTCCAACAAAAATGATTTAAAAAAATAATTAAATACCAGATGGATAGGATTGTCGGTTGTTTTGAAGCAATTATTTACGGGTACTTACTTTGAAAGAAGAGCCACGTGGTGCAGAGTGGTAAAGCTGCAGTACTGCAGTCCTAAGCTCTGCTTATGACCTGAGTTCAATTCCCGGTGGAAGCTGGGTTTTCAGGTAGCCTGCTTGAGGTTGACTCAGACTTCCATCCTTCCGAGGTCGGTAAAATGAGTTCCCAGCTTGCTGGGGTGGGGGGGGGGGGGTGAGTGTAAATGACTGGGGAAGGCCATGGCAAACCACCCCGTTAAAAGTCTGCCATGAAAACGTGAAAGCAACGTCACCCCAGAGTCTGAAAGAACTGGTGCTTTCTCAGGGGAGTACCTTTTTTTTTACTTACTTGGAAGGGTGCATGAAAGAGAAATAAATATAGAGAAAAGACCTCAAATAGCTTCACCCCAGTCCCAGTTATAACAGAACTGCTTACACGACCATGGACCATAGCTTACGCTTTCGAGACGGTGGTCTTCTATCGGGAGGTGGTTTGCACCTTACGGCAGCAGGGAAAAGGGTGTTTGGTAACAGCCTTGCTAACCTAATAAGGAGGGCTTTAAACTAAATTGTATGGGGGAGCGAGACAATAATTCAAAGACTTTTATGATGCCAGAAACTGGGGATAAGAACATTAAAGATTTGCAGAGAGTGGCGCATATGCTAGGTAATGTTAACTTGCAGGCTTGTACGGAAACCAAACCCTCGGGATGCATAAAATGTGGATTCTGATGTCTCTGCACTAATGCACAGAGTATGGGAAACAAACAGGAGGAACTGGAAGTCCTAATAAAGGAAGGAGACTATGACATAATAGGCCTTACTGAAACGTGGTGGGATGACACACACAACTGGAATATTAGGATTCGGGGGTACAACTTATTTAAAAGGGACAGGGAAATGAGAAAGAGTGGAGGTGTAGCAGTATGTGTGAAGGAGGTATATACTTGTGAGGAGATATGTGAATCAGAGCATGGCAGCTCAGTTGAGAGTCTCTGGGTAAAAATAAAAGGAGTAAGAAACAACAGTGATATTATTGTGGGGGTCTGCTATAGACCACCAAGTCAGGCAGAGGACTTGGATGAGATACTTCTACAGCAGATTGCAAAGTTCTCCAAGAGAAGGGATACAGTGACCATGGGAGATTTCAGTTACCCAGACATCTGTTGGAAGTCCAACTCTGCTGAAAATGAAAAGTCAATTAGATTCCTGACTTGTGTTGCTGACAACTTCCTTTTCCAGAAAGTGAAGAAGGAAACAAGGGGATCTGCTATCTTGAATTTGATTCTCACCAACAAGGAAGAATTGATTGAAGAAGTGGAAATAGTGGGCACCCTGGGCAGTAGTGACCATGCGATTTTGGAATTCACAGGCTTAGAGAAGGGGAAAGCTATGCGTAGTCAAACTTCAGAAAGGCAAACTTTGATAAACTTAGAACTATGCAGGGTAAAATCCCATGGTCAGAAATACTTAGGAGGAAGGGGGTTCAGGAGGGGTGGGAGTTTCTTAAAAGCGAAATACTGAAAGCGCAATCACAGATGATTCCTATGAGAAGAAAAAATGGAAAAAGCCTAAAGAAGCCGAAGTGGCTCCATAAACAGCTCTCTGAAGACTTGAGAAATAAAAAAAGACTCCTTTAAGAATTGGAAGGAGGGTCTTATAACCAAGGATGAATATAAACAAATCACCAATGCTTGTAGAGATACAAATCAGTATGAACTTAGTATGGCCAAAGATGCTAAAAACAACAAAAAAGGGTTCTTTTCTTATGTTCAGAGTAAGAAAAAGAAGAAGGACACAGTAGGCCCATTGTGAGGGCAAGAAAGTGAAATTGTAACAGATAATGAAGAGAGGGCGGAACTGCTCAATTCCTACTTTTCCTCAGTCTTCTCTTCTGAGGGGAACAGTGCTCAACATGGCAAAAGCAGAACATACAAGGAGGGTATGAAGTTCCAACCTAGGATCAGCATAGGGGTAGTACATAAACACCTAGTTTCTTTAAATGAAACTAAGTCCTCAGGGCCAGATGAACTGCATCCAAGGGTTCTAAAAGAGCTCGCGGATGTAATTTCTGAGCCTCTGGCTATTATTTTTGAAAATTCTTGGAGAACAGGAGAGGTGCTGGAAGATTGAAGGCGGGCGAATGTTGTCCCCATCTTCAAGAAGGAGAAAAAAGATCTGGTAACTACCGACCCGTCAGCTTGACGTCTATACCTGGAAAAGTTTTAGAACAAATAATCAAACAGTCGGTCCTGGAACATTTAAAAAAGAATGGATGTGATTACTAAGAGCCAGCATGGTTTTCTCAAGAACAAGTCATGTCAAACTAACCTGATCTCTTTTTTTGAGAAAGTGACTACCTTGCTGGATCAGGGGAATGCTGTAGACATCGTTTATCTTGATTTCAGTAAGGCTTTTGATAAGGTTCCACATACTATCCTTGTTGACAAGTTGTTAAAATGTGGTTTGGATCCTGTTCCATACCAAACCTTTAATGGCATAACATTTGCGAATAAAGATACACAGAATATAAAATTTAAACATTGGAGATAAAATCAGAACGAAACCGAGATTACAGATGCATTCATACAGGGTCAGATTTAAATTTGAGGATGTCAGCCAAAAATTTTGCCACAGCCTCACTAACCTCCCACTCAATATCGTTCAATAAATAATAACAGGGTGGCAGAATAGACAAATCTGGGGAGAAAGAAAGCTTGCAAAATAAATCTTTACGGAGGTTATGATACCTTTACGGAGGATCCTGTTACCGTTAGGTGGATCTGTTACTGGTTGACAGATAGCACCCAAAGAGTGCTTGTGAATGGTTCCTCATCATCTTGGAGAGGAGTGACAAGTGGAATGGCTCAAGGATCTGTCCTGGGACCTGTTTTGTTCAGCATCTTTATCAATGATTTGGATGAAGGAATAGAGGGAATGCTTATTAAATTTGGAGATGATACTAAATTGGGAGGGGTTGCAAACACAGAAGAAGAGAGAAACAGGATACAGGATGACCTTGACAGGCTGAAAAACTGGGCTAAAATCAATAAAATGAATTTTAACAGGGATAAATGTAAAGTTCTGCATTTAGGTAGGAAAAATCCAATGCATGGTTATAGAATGGGGGAGACTTTTCTTAGCAGTAGTATGTGCGAAAAGGATTGAGGGGTCTTAGTGGATCTTACACTGAACAGGAGTCACCAGTGTGATGCGGTGGTTAAAAAGGCAAATGCAATTTTGGGCTCTAGCAACAGAAGTATAGTGTCCAGATCATGTATCGCTTTACTTTGCTCTGGTAAGACCTCATCTGGAGTATTGTGTTCAGTTTTGGGCACCACATTTTAAGAAGGATTTAGACAAGTTGGAACGGGTCCAGAGGAGGGCAACGAAGATGGGGAGGGGTCTGGAGACCAAGTCCTGTGAGGAAAGGTTGAAGGAGCTGGGCGTGTTTAGCCTGGAGAGGAGATGGCTTAGAGGTGATATGATCACCATCTTCAAGTACTTGAAGGGCTGTCGTATAGAGGATGGGGTGGAATTGTTTTCTGTGGCCCCAGAATGTCGGACCAGAACCAATGGGTTGAAATTAAATCAAAAGAGTTTCCGGCTCAACATTAGGAAGAACTTCCTGACCGTTAGAGGGGTTCCTCAGTGGAACAGGCTTCCTCCTTGGGAGGTGGTAGGCTCTCCTTCCTTGGAGGTTTTTAAACAGAGGCTAGATGACCATCTGACAGCAATGAAGATCCTGTGAATTTAGGGGGAGGTGTTTGTGAGTTTCCTGCATTGTGCAGGGCGTTGGACTAGATGACCCTAGAGGTCCCTTCAAACTCTATGATCGCAGGATTCTATGATTCTATGAAATAAGATTTTCTGGGCCTCGGGGCGGTGAGACTCTGTGGACCTTCTAAGGGACCTATTTCACAGACTGTCCTGTTCTAGCATTCACACTGAGGGGATGTAGCGCTTCAAGGTACACCTGAACCTTAGGTATATCTTTGCTTTGATGTTGACAGACATGTGCCAGGTGTGTGTGGGGGTGGGGGGGGGGAGAGGCGGCTGCTCACGCAGTTAATGTCAGCAATAGAACGTTGACAAACAGTGCATATCTTGTTTCGAAAGGGGCACAAAATTTGTCCTGTCTGCGTCTTGGGCTGCTTTCCATGATAGGTGGAGCAGAAGTTTTGAAGAAATCATAATTTGGGAATGACAATAAATGCTCAGGTGATACTATTCTGCAACCAGTGAGGGGCAGAAGCCCAGATCTTGGCGTGTGTGCCATGTTCCGGCATCACAAGCCCCTGTTCCCCAAACATTCAACGGGCTTTCTTTCTTGGACATTGTGGCTGCCTTGGAGGGAAGGTTACAAATCTCCACGTGTTCGCCTGTTGAGGGGTTAAGCATTCATCATCTACCGGTCCTTGGATTATTTGGGGACCTTCACGGTTCCTGACGAGGTCTCTTTTAATTTCCTCGGATCTCCCTCGTGGTCCTCATTCAAAGCTCAGAGAATTTTGCCTTCCTCCGTTCTTGTCTTTCCCCTCCTGCGACGCAGGTGCCGATGGTGGCTGGCCTGGCCCAGTAAACTCCTCCCCTTGTCCCTGAGATGACACCCACCTCATCCCGGGAGGCAACACCGAGGCTCTTGGTCTGCAAAAACTATCAAGCCTTCCTGCAGCGAGGGACCCCTCGGGGCTCTGAGGCACTGCTGCACCTGTTGTGCGCAGCTGAGGTTTCAGTTGTTCGACGTTCAGCTTTTAAGGCAGGAAAGCAAAGTGAAGACACCTCCCCCCCCCATGTCTTTTAGGGGGGGGGGAGTTGCTCTCAGAACAGTGCCTGAGAAGCAGCCCGTTTTATTTGCAAATTAGCCCTGTGGCGCAGAGTGGTAAGCTGCAGTATTGCAGCCCGAGCTCTGCTCACGACCTGAGTTCGATCCCAGCGGACGATGGGTTCAGGTGGCTGGTTCAAGGTTGACTCAGTCTTCCATCCTTCCAAGGTCGGTAAAATGAGTATCCAGCTTGCTGGGGGGAAAGTGCAGAAGACTGGGGAAGGCAACAGCAAACCACCCTTTAAAAAGTCTGCCGTGTAAACGTCATGATGTGATGTCACCCCAGAGTCGGAAACGACTGATGTGCTTGCACAGGAAACTACTTTTACCTTTAATATTGTAATACCCTTGTATAGATCTATGGTACAGCCTCGTTTGGAATGCTGTGTGCAGTTCTGGCCACCATGATTGCCAAAAGGACATTGCAGAACTGGAAGAAGTACAGAAGAAGGCAACCAAGATGATAAGGGGTCTGGAGCACTTTCCCTAGGTGGAAAGGCTAAAGAGTCTGGGACTTTTTCAGTTTAGGAAAGAGACATAGGAACAGAAGAGAAGCCATGTTAGATCAGACCAATGGCCCATCCAGTCCAACACCCTATGGCACACAGTGGACAAAAAAACAAAGTTCCCTCAGGAGGTCCATCAGTGGAGCCAGGACACTAGAAGCCCTCCCACTGTTGCCCCTCCCAAGCACCAAAAGAGCCAGTTTGGTGTAGTGGTTAAGTGTGTGGACTCTTATCTGGGAGAACCGGGTTTGATTCCCCACTCCTCCACTTGCACCTGCTGGAATGGCCTTGGGTCAGCTGTCAGCCATAGTTCTGGCAGAAGTTGTCCTTGAAAGGGCAGCTGCTGGGAGAGCCTTCTCCAGCCCCACCCACCTCAAAGGGTGTTTGTTGTGGGGGAGGAAGGTAAAGGAGATTGTTAGCCGCTCTGAGACTCTTCGGAGTGGAGGGCGGGATATAAATCCAATATCATCTTCTTCTTCTTCTTCAAAAATACAGAGCATCACTGCCCGAGACAGAGGGTTCCATCCATACCTCGTGGCTAATAGCCCCTGATGGACCTCTGCTTCAGATGTTGGATCCAGTCCCCTCTTGAAGCTGTCAATGCTTGTAAGCTGTCAATGCTTGTATGTAATTGAAATGTCAACTGGTTTTTAAGGTTTTAACTGTTTTAAATATTTAATTGTTTATATACCCAAAATTGTTTAATTTTCATGCTTGACCAATTTTTGGAAGCCGCCCTGAGCCACTCGTGGGAAGGGCGGGATATAAATCACGAATAAATAAATAAAATAAAGACGATTAAGTGGGGACAAAATGGAGGTTTATAAAATTATGCATGAGGTGGAGAGAGCTGACAAAGAACGTTTTGTTCCTCTCCCAAAATATGAGAGGGCATCCCATGAAGCTGATGGACAGTAGGTTCAGGATGGACAAAATGAAACACTACTTGACACAGAGAGTGATTCAAATGTGGGCTTTGCTGCCAGAGGATGCTGTAGTGGTCACACAGAAAATTAGAGAGATTCATGGTAGGCTACGTCTATCAATGGCTTCTAGCCATGGGGACTGAGGGGAACATCCACATTCGGAGGCATTGAACCTCTGGGGAAGGCAACAACTGGGGGAAGGTCTCAACTTCTGTGCCCTGTTGTTGGATCTCCTAAATAACTGGTTGGCTACTGTGTGAGACCAAGATGGTGGACTAGATGGACCCTCATTGGTCTGATCCAGCAGGGCTCTTCTGAGGTTCTTAACATGGAAGGCCTCGACCTCCCTGGCCTGTTGCTGGACCTTCAGAGGAACTGGCTGGCCACTGTGTGGACTAGATGGACCTTCACTGTGTCAGAACTGGAACGAACTTCAGACGATTCCAAGACTTGTTACAAAGTATAGGATCTTTATTAGAGAACTACAGTGCTAGAGCTACGAGATAACAGTAATGCCGAGTCCGGCATTTGGTTACATTTTATGCCTTCAGCAAAAGTACAATAAAACGATCATTCACACGGATTGCAGACAAGTGTCTCTTTCCCAAGCTCTGTTATCAGAAGGGAGGATGCTCTCCCGTGGCGAAGGCCAAACGCCCGGCTTCAAAGGGCACCTGTGGATGTTGACCAGAGCCTATCTTGTCACCCTCCAGTGAGCACAGAATATTTGGAATAGCTGCAAGGCACTTGGGTTAATTGCTTAAGCTATGTGTTCTGGGTTAGTGTTAGGTTACAACATGGAGTCGGTTAGGCTAACAATAGGCAGAGAAAGTTACAAGTTCTGGCACACTGGTCTGATCCAGCAGGGCTCTTCTTATGTTCTTACTGTGGAAGGCCTCGGCCTCTATGCCCTGTTGTTGGCTGTCCAGAGGAACTAGTTGGCCCCTGTGTGAGACAGGATGCTGGACCAGATGGACCCTCGCTGGTCTGATCCGGCAGGGCTCTTCTTACATTCTTATGAAAGCGTTACTTGCGTTTATACTCGTGCTTAATCCGATCTCAGTGCCAAGTGCGTGCATTTATGCAAACAGAGAATCATTTGCATAATTCTGCAGGGAGCAAAGGAGCTAAGTGGGCCACCGAGTCCCAGCTGGAATTCGGTAAAAGTCTTAATACTCCTTCACAAGCTTAGCAAAGTTAGTTTCGCTAGGTATTCCCCGCATACTGCAAAGCCTGTCTTCCCACCCATACGGGACTAAGAGGTTTTAAAAGAGTAGCGAAATGCTTCTCTTGGTGTCAGATTTCACAGGTGTGCAGTGCCATTGTGGAAAACAGAAATACATTTAGCCCTATGTGTTTACAATCATAGAATCATAGAGTTAGAAGGGACCTCCAGGGTCATCTAGTCCAACCCCCTGCACAATGCAGGAAATTCATAAAAACCTCCCCCCCTCCAGTAACACCTGATACACACCCAGAAGATGGCAAAAAACAAATCCAAAATCCTCCAGGATCCCTGCCCAAACTATCCTTGAGACAAAATTGCTGCCTGAAACCAGTTTCCCTAACTTGCATTGGGAGGCTTTTAGCCAGTGGTGGTTGTTCTTACAGGCTTGCCTATTCTTTTCCCTGGAGAAAACATGGGATTTCCCACCCCCCCAATAGGAAACAGTGGAAGATGGCAGGCGCAGGGCCTCATTTAGGGGCCCACAGAATTGAACTTCATGGTCCAATTTAAATGTGGGGGTTCTTTAGTGGACCGGGAGCACAAACCACACTGCAATTTGGGTGTCACTCCCCACGGTGAATAATGAACCATTCGGAATTCCAGAGAAACTCTGAATCCAAATGCAGAACTGTTACTGAACCATAGAATTATAGAGTTGGAAGGCACTCCCCAGTCATCTAGTCCAACCCCCTGCACAATGCAGGAAATTCACAAACACCTCCTCCTAAATTCACAGGATCCACATTGCTGCCAGATGGCCATCTAGCCTCTGTTTAAAAACCTCCCAGAAAGGAGAGCCCACCACCTCCCAAGGAGGAAGCCTGTTCCACTGAGGAACCCCTCTAACGGTCAGGAAGTTCTTCCTAATGTTGAGCCGGAAACTCTTTTGATTTAATTTCAGCCCATTGGTTCTGATCCGACCTTCTGGGGCCAAGAAAACAATCCCACACCATCCTCTCTATGACAGCCCTTCAAGTACTTGAAGATGGTGATCCTATCACCTCTCAGCTGCCTCCTCTCCAGGCTAAACATGCCCAGCTCCTTCAACCTTTCCTCATAGGACTTGGTCTCCAGACCCCTCACCATCTTCGTCGCCCTTCTCTGGACCCGTTCCAGCTTGTCTGTATCCTTCTTTAAATGTGGAGCCCAAAACTGAACACAATACTCCAGATGAATCCTGAATAACCCAGAATACCAATAATTACACCCTCCCTGTTATCTAGATATGCAAGGTGACGTGTTTCTCCGCTGGTGTTTCTTTGTTTCTTTCCGGCTTCATGTTCTTCTGCTGGGGTCTCTAACGTGGGTGCTTTGGCACGGAGGAAGCTGCTGGGAAGGGTGGGGAGAGAGAATCAGCTCTCCAGCTTCCAAAAGGATTGCTTCAAAGGAAGAAGAGCTGTGTCTAAAAAAGACACTGCATTTAACGCCCTAAGCCCGGGGCCGGTTGCATTCCACTGAAACCCAACTCGAGAAAGTTGTTTTCAGGGTATTTAATGGATGGCCTCATCTTCCTCCCTGCCTCCGTTTTGCTTTTTTCCTGAAATGGAGAGCAATTGCCCCAATTTTGTTTTATTGCATTAACGTGGGCCAGGGTTGCAAAGAAAGGGTGCTTTCTTCTCCGGGCTTTTATCGGCTTTTTGTGTATGAGAAATCAGAAGGGACGGGCTTCAGCAGCGGAGCTTCCTGGGATTTTTGTCGGGGAACTGATGCCTCCAACGTTCTGACCTCCGACCTTCCAGCTGCGGCTCCGCTGCTCTGGAGGGATCTCATACTTGACTTCTGAGCAAACCCTCCTTTTGAGCTTCTCTGATCTTTCGTTGGCTCCCCAAGTAAAAAGCCCTTCGGCAAGAAGAACTTTTGGAGTTTCTCCAGACCCCCCCCCTTCCCCCTCCCCAGCCCCCTTTGGTGGCTTAAAAAGCCAAGGAGTCAAGCATCCGGAGTCTTTCCGAAATCTCATTCACCCACTTGCTGCAGTGAGTTTTCAAAGGCAATAAAATGCAACTGCAGTCTCTCTTTTTTTTAAAGGGGGAGGGGGATATTTTAAGTGGCCCAGGGAAGAAACAGATCGATAGCCGCTACCCTGCTGCATTCTGCTTCCCTCCAAATTGAATCGTATTATGTAAGAACGTAAGAGAAGCCATATCGGATCAGGTCAATGGCCCTTCCAGTCCAACGGTGGGACGGTGGCTCAGTGGTTGAGCATCTGCTTGGTAAGCAGAAGGTCCCAGGTTCAATCCCCGGCATCTCCAACTAAAAAAGGGTCCAGGCAAATAGGTGTGAAAAACCTCAGCTTGAGACCCTGGAGAGCCATGAATAGGGCTGTGGCTCAGTGGTAGAGCATCTGCTTGGTAAGCAGAAGGTCCCATGTTCAATCCCCGGCATCTCCAACTAAAAAGGGTCCAGGCAAATAGGTGTGAAAAACCTCAGCTTGAGACCCTGGAGAGCCATGAATGGGGCTGTGGCTCAGTGGTAGAGCATCTGCTTGGTAAGCAGAAGGTCCCAGGTTCAATCCCCGGCATCTCCAACTAAAAAAGGGTCCAGGCAAATAGGTGTGAAAAACCTCAGCTTGAGACCCTGGAGAGCCATGAATGGGGCTGTGGCTCAGTGGTAGAGCATCTGCTTGGTAAGCAGAAGGTCCCAGGTTCAATCCCCGGCATCTCCAACTAAAAAGGGTCCAGGCAAATAGGTGTGAAAAACCTCAGCTTGAGACCCTGGAGAGCCATGAATGGGGCTGTGGCTCAGTGGTAGAGCATCTGCTTGGTAAGCAGAAGGTCCCAGGTTCAATCCCCGGCATCTCCAACTAAAAAGGGTCCAGGCAAATAGGTGTGAAAAACCTCAGCTTGAGACCCTGGAGAGCCATGAATGGGGCTGTGGCTCAGTGGTAGAGCATCTGCTTGGTAAGCAGAAGGTCCCAGGTTCAATCCCCGGCATCTCCAACTCAAAAGGGTCCAGGCAAATAGGTGTGAAAAACCTCAGCTTGAGACCCTGGAGAGCCACTGCCAGTCTCAGCAGACAATACTGACTTTGATGGACCCAGGGTCTGATTCAGTATAAGGCAACTTCATGTGTTCAACACTCTGTGTTGTAGATGGCCAAAACTCAGGTGCCATCAGGACATCCACTAGCAGGGCCAGAACTCCAGAAGCCCTCGCTCTGTTGCCCTCCACAAGTGCCAAGAATACAGAGCATCACTGCCCCAGACATAAGAACAGAAGAGAAGCTATGTTGGATCAAACCAATGGCCCATCCATTCCAACACTCTGTGTCGCGCAGTGGCCCAAACCCAAGTGCCATCAGGAGAGGTCCACCACCAGGAACAGAACTCCACAAATCTTCCCACTGTTGCCCCCAAGCACTAAGAATACAGAACATCACTGCCCTAGACGGTGCCCCATCTGTCTTTGTGGCTAATAGCCACTGATGGACCTCTGCTCCATGTTTAAACAATACCCTCCAAAGAACATAAGAGAAACCATGTTGGATCAGACCAGTGGTCTGACTGTGTGAGACAGGATGCTGGACTAGATGGGGCATCACTGCCCCAGACATAAGAACAGAAGAGAAACCATGTTGGATCTGACCAGTGGTCCATCCAGTCCAACACTGTGTCACACAGTGGCCAAAATCCAGGTGCCAGGTGACATTTCAAGCATTTGGGGTTTATCATCGTGACAGATGATTATCTTGGGTGCAGCAAAAAGTGAAAGATAAAAAGGCATGGATGTCAAGTTAGGGAGATAGTTTATTGATTCCTTCCTTCCTTCCTTCCTTCCTTCCTTCCTTCCTTCCTTCCTTCCTTCCTTCCTTCCTTCCTTCCTTCCTTCCTTCCTTCCTTCCTTCCTTCCTTCCTTCCTTCCTTCCTTCCTTCCTTCCCTCCCTCCCTCCCTCCCTCCCTCCCCCCCAGTTTGCCTGTTGGGAGAGAAGGCAGCTGATGATTCATGTCTCAGAAGGCAACCAGGAGTCAGGTCCCCTCCCCCGCCCCAAAGTAATTTCATCCCAGCGAAGGGAGCCGTGCTGAGGATAACTGTCCACCCGGCTGGGGATCTGGATGATTTGCAAAAGCCCCGTTTGCTGCAGGAAGGATTTGAATTCGAGGCAAAGCAGCTCTGGGGCCAGAGCAAAGAGCTCCTTTGTTCCGCGGTGTTTGCATGCGGGTCCCCAGCCAGGTAACAAGGGGCGGGGAACGGGCCGCCTGTGTTCTTTGTGGTCGAATGCAAACATGCCAGGCCAGGGTGGGGAAGCGCCAGCGTCTAATTCAGGAGCTCAGAAACATGCCCGACAGCTCATGTCTCAGACAGACTCACCTACCATCCTTGTCAAGCGGTGCTGTGTCCAGCAGAGAATGGATCTAACTATCTGGGCTCCTTGGCCAGGGGTTTCAAGACAGGCAGGGAAGGGGGTTGAAGTCTGGGTGGGAACGAGTCACATACTGCATGGTGACAGTGGTTCCCGAGGTCCAGAAGGAGAAGGGGAAACCCACAGTGGCAACAGCAGGAAGAACCAAAAAGAGACAAACGGGATCCTTCCAGTTTCGTGTCGTGGTTACGTGCACGGACTCTTATCTGAGAGAACCGGGTTTGATTCCCCCCTCCTCTGCTTGCAGCTGCTGGAATGGCCTCGGGTCAGCCAGAGCTCTCGCAGGAGTTGTCCTTGAAAGGCTAGCTGCTGTGGGAGTCCTCTCAGCCCCACCCACCTCACAGGGTGTCTGTCGTGGTGGAGGAAGATAAAGGGGATTGTGAGCTGCTCTAAGACTCTGAGATTCGGAGTGGAGGGCGGGATATAAATCCAATATTTTCTTCTTCATCATCTTCCCTGAGGAGCAAGCGACGAGGTCAGAGAGGCTGAATTAGGGCCAAGCTTATACAACCTATCGCCCTCCTCTGATTGGATGTCCTGGTCACATGCCTCTGGTGGGCTGGGCCAGCCCTGCAGTTCCGGGCATAGCCACTCAAAGTAGGGCACAGGGACTCCCCTTAAAGCTCAGGGGGAGGGGCGCACGAGTGGGACTAGACCTCGGCTGCTGGGAACGTCATACCCTCCTTATATGTTCTGTTTTTGCCATGTTGAGCACCATTTCCCTCAGAAGAGAAGACTGAGGAAAAGTAGGAACTGAGCAGTTCCGCCCACTCTTCATTACCTGTTACAATTTCACTTTCTTGCCCTCGCAATGGGCCTACTTGCTCTTTTTCTTCCTCTGAACATAAAAAAGAACCCCTTTTTGTTATTTTTAGCATCTTTGGCCAGCCTAAGCTCATACTGAGCTTTAGGTTTCCTGACTTTTTCTCTACAAGCACTGGTGATTTGTTTATATTCATCCTTGGGTATAAGGCCCTCCTTCCAGTTCCTAAAGGAGTCTTTTTTATTTCTCAAGTCTTCAGAGAGCTGTTTATGGAGCCACTTCGGCTTCTTTAGGCTTTTCCCATTTTTTCTTCTCATAGGAATCGTCTGTGATTGCGCTTTCAGCATTTCGCTTTTAAGGAACTCCCACCCCTTCTGAACCCCCTTCCTCCTAAGTATTTCTGACCATGAGGTTTTACCCAGCATAGTTCTAAGTTTATCATCGTTTGCCTTTCTGAAGTCCAACCTATAAGTCTGACTACGTATAGCTTTCCCCTTCCCTAAGACTGTAAATTCCAAAATCACATGGTCACTACTGCCCAGGGTGCCCACTATTTCCACTTCTTCAATCAATTCTTCCTTGTTCGTGAGAATCAAATCCAAGATAGCAGATCCCCTTGTTTCCGTCTTCACTTTCTGGAAAAAGAAGTTGTCAGCAAGACAAGTCAGGAATCTAATTGACTTTTCATTTTTAGGAGAGTTGGACTTCCAACTGATGTCTGGGTAATTGAAATCTCCCATGATCACTGTATCCCTTCTCTTGGAGAACTTTGCAATCTGCTGTAGAAGTATCTCATCCAAGTCCTCTGCCTGACTTGGTGGCCTATAGCAGACCCCCACAATAATATCACTGTTATTTCTTACTCCTTTTATTTTTACCCAGAGACTCTCAACTGAGCTGCCATAAGATACAGTTTATGCCATGGTGGATTCCATTTTGTCAGTGTGTCAAAAGTCTTGATGGATTTATTTGCCCTTGAATCCTATTTTTTTGTGTGTGTGCAGCTGATGTCTGTTTAGTGAGCTAAGCTTGTAGTTCCTTAACTTTTGGTGTGAGGTTGTGTTTCTGTGTGTGGCTTTTTTGTCTCCCTTTCCAGCGTTTCCATTTCCCCCATCCTTTAATGTTTGACTTTTGAGAATTCTCCTCTGAGTTGCGGTGAAAATAACATCCCACTTTTCTTTCCTCCTTGACAGGGATTGATTAAAATTCGTGGGGATCGCTGCTGGAGAGAGTTAACTTGCATGAACTACCATTACGAGGTGAGCCCCTCAACGGCACCATCTTTTTTCTTGAAATATTCGTTCTCTTGGCCTTTATGCCTGACTCGCTGTTCTTCTCTGCCAGAATTCGCTGCACTCCTGTTTTACCTGCAACCACAAAGGCCTGCCAATTCCTAGTGAAGCTTTTCCCATTCCCTTCCCTTCTGCAGTCTGCCCAAAAGATCCAGTTCTCCTTCCCTCTCTTGCTTGTAGGTCACTCTTTGAGTTGGTTCAGATGCAGCTTCAAACTGTTGCTTGTAGCCATGCGAACGGGCCTCCTTAGTTGAAGGCGAAAGATTTACGCAATCTGAAGAGAAACCAGAATTTGATGATGATGTGAACGGACCTGGCTTGCTCTCTCATCCTCCCTTGTCCTGGTTCTGTTGGACTCTAAGTTTATTCAAATGGAAATTGGTATTGCCGAACATAAGAACATAAGAGAAGCCATGTTGGATCAGACCAATGGCCCATCCAGTCCAACACTCTGTGTCACATAAGAACATAAGAGAAGCCATGTTGGATCAGGCCAATGGCCCATCCAGTCCAACACTCTGTGTCACATAAGAACATAAAAGAAGCCCTGTTGGATCAGGCCAGTGGCCCCTCCAGTCCAACACTCTGTGTCACATAAAAACATAAGAGAAGCCATGTTGGATCAGGCCAATGGCCCATCCAGTCCAACACTCTGTGTCACATAAGAACATAAGAGCAGCCAAGTTGGATCAGGCCAATGGCCCGTCCAGTCCAACACCCTGTGTCATATAAGAACATAAGAGAAGCCATGTTGCATCAGGCCAGTGGCCCCTCCAGTCCAACACTCTGTGTCACATAAGAGAAGCCTTGTTGGATCAGGCCAATGGCCCCTCCAGTCCAACACTCTGTGTCACATAAGAACATAAGAAAAGCCCTGTTGGATCAGGCCAATGGCCCATCCAGTCCAACACTCTGTGTCACATAAGAACATAAGAGCAGCCAAGTTGGATCAGGCCAATGGCCCGTCCAGTCCAACACCCTGTGTCATATAAGAACATAAGAGAAGCCATGTTGCATCAGGCCAGTGGCCCCTCCAGTCCAACACTCCGTGTCACATAAGAGAAGCCTTGTTGGATCAGGCCAATGGCCCCTCCAGTCCAACACTCTGTGTCACATAAGAACATAAGAGAAGCCCTGTTGGATCAGGCCAATGGTCCATCCAGTCCAGCACTCTGTGTCACATAAGAACATAAGAGAAGCCATGTTGGATCAGGCCAATGGCCCGTCCAGTCCAACACTCTGTGTCGCATAAGAACATAAGAGAAGCCCTGTTGGATCAGGTCAATGGCCCATCCAGTCCAACACTCTGTGTCACATAAGAACATAAGAGAAGCCCTGTTGGATCAGGCCAATGGTCCATCCAGTCCAGCACTCTGTGTCACATAAGAACATAAGAGAAGCCATGTTGGATCAGGCCAATGGCCCGTCCAGTCCAACACTCTGTGTCGCATAAGAACATAAGAGAAGCCCTGTTGGATCAGGCCAATGGCCCCTCCAGTCCAACACTCTGTGTCACATAAGAGAAGCCCTGTTGGATCAGGTCAATGGCCCATCCAGTCCAACACTCTGTGTCACACAGTGGCCAAAAAAAATTTATATATCCTCTGCTCCTTATTTTTATCCAATCCCCTCTTGAAGTTGGCTATGCTTGTAGCCGCCACCACCTCCTGTGGCAGTGAATTCCACATGTTAATCACCCTTTGGGTGAAGAAGTACTTCCTTTTATCCGTTTTAACCCGACTGCTCAGCAATTTCATCGAATGCCCACGAGTTCTTGTATTGTGAGAAAGGGAGAAAAGTACTTCTTTCTCTACTTTCTCCATCCCATGCAAAATCTTGTAATTGGAATTCCTCTTCCGAAGAGGAAGGCGCCGATTGTAGATAATTACTCTGTGAATAAGACGCTTTGCAAGCGAGCTGCATTGCCAAGTGGCTTCTTTGCGACTCTTTTTTGCATCTGGTGGACACAGGTTCTTAGATGGTTCCTCTCTCAGACCGATTTCCCACTAGCCTTCTGCCGCTCTCTCCTCTTCTCCGTGGGGCTTCGGTTGGATTTCACGCTGTCTGCCCCGGGGCTGCAACTGCTCCGCCTCTTTCATGCAGCAAAAAAGACCCTCTAAAAACCAGTTTCTGTTTGCCGCTTGAAAAAGGCGAAGCTAGTCCAACAGAACCAGGCTGCAAGGGAGGAAGAGAGAGCAAGCCAGGCGAAATCTGACGGAAGCCCTGCAGAGAAGAGGAGCAGGAGAGCGGCATAAGGCTTGTAGGGAATCAGCCTCACTGGGTCCCACCTTGCCAGAATTCTGAAGATTCCCAAGGAGTTGGCTTCATGTCCAAAAAACCAAGCCAAGCACTCAGCTTCGTCTCCCACCATGTGCGTGGGTTGCTTTCTCTTGCAGTTCCTTTTGCAAGGAGATAAAACAGGGGTGGCCAAACTTGTTTTAACATAACAGCCACATAAGATAAACATCAGATGTTCGAGAGCCTCAGGACATAAATGCAGGGGTGGAATTCTAGCAGCAGCTCCTTTGCATATTAGGCCACACACCCCTGATGTAGCCAATCCTCCCAAGAGCTTACAGGGCTCTTAGTACAGGGTCCAGAGATAGAATTCTAGCAGGGGCTCCTTTGCATATTAGGCCACACCCCCTGATGTAGCCAATCCTCCAAGAGCTTACAGGGCTCTTCTTACAGGGTCCAGAGATAGAATTCTAGCAGGGGTCCTTTGCATATTAGGCCACACCCCCTGATGTAGCCAATCCTCCCAAGAGCTTACAGGGCTCTTAGTACAGAGTCCAGAGATAGAATTCTAGCAGCAGCTCCTTTGCATATTAGGCCACACACCCCTGATGTAGCCAATCCTCCCAAGAGCTTACAGGGCTCTTAGTACAGGGTCCAGAGATAGAATTCTAGCAGGGGCTCCTTTGCATATTAGGCCAGGCACCCCTGGTGTAGCCAATCCTGCACCCCTGGTGTAGCCAACCCTCCAAGAACTTACAAAAAACATCCTCGTAAGGGGTGTGTGGCCTAATATGCAAAGGAGCTCCTGCTAGAATTCCACCCCTGCATAAATGTCCGATATTTGAGAGCAGAAAGGAAAGAAGGAAGGAAGGCAAGTAGATGAGGGGGGAGGGAGGAAGAGGTGGGAAGAAAGCAACTTTAACTTTGAACGCATTCTCCAAGCCGCTGGCTGGCTTAGGTTGAAGAAACGATTTAAAGAGACAAATGCCTTCTCCAAGCCAGCCAACAGGGTGGGGGCTTTGAGAGCCACACAATATGTGTAGAAGAGCCACATGTGACTCCCAAGCCGCAGTTTGGCCACCCCTGAGCTAGAACCGGAACAGAGCTGGCTGATGCGGAGCGTCTGCATCTTGGGAAGGGAAGCCGGATGGATTCTGACGTGATCTATCCACCCCTGGTTGCGTTGTGCCAGTTCGAGAGCACCGGAAGCTTTGTTGTTCCAGAACTTTCCCGGGGGCGCCTGGAGAGTCCCTTCCTGATACAGCAGATCCCAAAATAATCCAGGGTAATAAAGGTTTTATTTCAAACCGAGTTCTTCCTTCCAGAGCCGCCTCACGCTTGACTCGCTGGAACACATTTTGGGATATGACCCGCCCAAACTGTGCAGCCAGAACTGAAAGGCGTGGGAGGTGTTTTGTGTTGTGTTGTGTGTCAAGTGGTGTGTTCTCCAGGCAAGAGGCCAGGCCTTCGGATAAACTGGGTAAAAATGCCGATGGTGAGGGAAAGAAGAAGAAGATATTGGATTTATATCCCGCCCTCCACTCCGAAGAGTCTCAGAGCGGCTCACAATCTCCTTTACCTTCCTTCCCCACAAGACACCCTGTGAAGTAGATGAAGATATTGGATTTATATCCCGCCCTCCACTCCGAAGAGTCTCAGAGCGGCTCACAATTTCCTTTCCCTTCCTCCCCCACAACAGACACCCTGTGAGGTGGGTGGGGCTGGAGAGGGCTCTCACAGCAGCTGCCCTTTCAAGGACAACTCTGTGAGAGCTATGGCTGACCCAAGGCCATTCCAGCAGTTGCAAGTGGAGGAGTGAGGAATCAAACCCGGTTCTCCCAGATTAGAGTCCACACACTTAACCACTACACCAGGTATACTCCATGGATGTAGTTACTGATGTCTCCCAGAAATTAACATCTGCCCAGATGTTTCGGGAGAAGGACCCACTGTGTGGATGGCTAACAATCCCATTTCCAAGGTTCACGAGTTTTAGATAGATTCATGGAGGTTAAGACTATCAGTGGCTACTAGCAATGGTGGCTGAGTGGTCTAAGGAAATAGATTCTCTACACTTGACTGCACCACAAGCAGTTAGTTTTTCAGTACTGGAAAGACAGACGTGGCTAATCTGTTCATCAATGGACAGAAGGTTTGCCTTACAAGCTTACTTAATGCCAGAAAGGCATTCGTGACAGCTATGTGGGCAGTGCTGTGTAGTTGTTAGAGCATTTGGTCCAGAATCTAAGAAAGCAGATTTTAAACCTGCCACAAAGTTTGCTGGGTCACCTGGGACTGGTCGCTCTCTCTCAGCCTAACCCAGAGGTAGGGAACAGTGGCTCTCCAGATGTTTTTTGCCTGCAACTCCCATCAGCCGCAGCCAGCATGGCCAGTGGCTGGGGCTGATGGGAGTTGTAGGCAAATAACATCTGGAGAGCCACTGTTCCCTACCCCTGGCCTAACCTACCCCACAAGGTTGGTGTGAACATGAGAACATAAGAGAAGCCATGTTGGATCAGGCCAGTGGCCCATCCAGTCCATCACTCTGTGTCACACAGTGGCCAAAAAAACCCAGGTGCCATCAGGAGGTCCATCAGTGGGGCCAGGACACCAGAAGCCCTCACCCTGTTGCCTCTCCCAAGCAACAAGAAGACAAAGCATCACCTGAAGATAAAATGGAGGAAAGGAGAACTATATTGCCTAGTAAAAGGACAGGAATAAAATGCAACAGAGGCATATATGGGCAGCATGTACGGAAATATATACTTTAAAAATTTGGCAGCAGCCTTGAGAAAGAAGAGTGACACAACAGCACACAACAACAGAGACCCCCTCTTCCTTCCTTCCCTCCCTCCCCTTTCCATTCTGTTTTTTTCTCATGCTTTCTGTTCCAAAATGGTTTATTGTTATCAGTGCTGAATAATAAAACTTTCTGTGTCTAAAAAAAGCCAACAAATATTGCAATAATAAACAATGCATTTTCCAAAAGAGAGGAAACTGCTTAAAAGACCTGATGCGTTTCAAGGCATCGCGCCCATTCCTCGGGAAGCGTTTTCTCTCTCTTCCGTTCTTTCAAAGGCACCTGGGAACCCTCTGCCTCTTTACAGGGGCACCACGAAAGCGGCAAGAAAGGCAGGCCGATCTCTTTAGGAAGAGCATTTCCCCCAGGGCTTGACGCTGAACGGCAAAACCCCATCCTTTAGTGAAAAGCGAGGCAGAGAAGGGAAAGAAAACTTCATTGTCTCGTCTCTTGCTTTTGCGCCTCCGGAATAACCTTCAGCTTAAACTCGGGGGGGGGGGGGGGGGCAGATCCCATATAAAGCTGCTGCCGTGTTTTTATTCTGTCCAAGGCAGTCAGCAGGGTTCACACCTCTTGCGCTTTCCTTCCATGATCTTATGACTAACAGAGCCAGGCTGGGAGTGACGGGCCCAAGGTCCCCTGTGCTTCATGGTGAGCAGGGATTTTGGTTGCTGGCCGCCTCAGACTTCTTCCAGACCTCTGACCACTCCACCACACTACCTCTTAAGAGAGCGAGAGAATTCCCCCACCCCCCGCCTCTAAACGCTTCTTTGTTTGACTTTGCTGGGTGGTGGGAAGCGCTTTAGGGCAGCGGTCCCCAACCTTTTTGGCATCAGGGACCGGTTTTGTGGGAGACAATTTTTCCACAGACCGGAGTGGGGGAGGGGAGGGGTTTGGGGATGATACAATTGTGCACTTTAGTTCTATTAGTTTGATGTAATGGTTAAGTGTATGGACTCTTATCTGATTTCCCACTCCTCCGCTTGCAGCTGGTGGAATGTCCTTGGGTTAGCCATACTCCTGCAGAGGTTGTCCTTGAAAGGGCAGCTGCTGTGAGATCTCTCTCAGCACCACCCACCCACCTCACAGGGTGTCTGTTGTGGGGGAGGAAGATAAAGGAGTTTGTGAGCTGCTCTGAGACT
The DNA here is from genome assembly GCF_032191835.1 of Heteronotia binoei. NCBI lineage: Eukaryota > Metazoa > Chordata > Lepidosauria > Squamata > Gekkonidae > Heteronotia > Heteronotia binoei. The sequence continues at coordinate 3,596,691 of NC_083242.1, forward strand.
CTGAGATTTGGAGTGGAGGGATTTAAATCCAATGTCATTGTCTTATTATTGTTATTACTACATTGTAATAACACTTCCACCTTAGATCCATGCCAGTCCAGCTTCCGCCCGGGTCATGGGACGGAGACGGTTTTGGTCGCCCTCATGGATGACCTCTGGCGACATCTGGACCGAGGCGGCTCGGCGGTATTGCTGCTGTTAGACCTATCGGCTGCGTTCAATATGGTCGACCATCGGCTGCTGACCCGCCGCCTCGCCGACGCAGGAATTCGGGGGCTAGCCTTACAGTGGCTCTCCTCCTTCCTTGAAGGTCGGGGACAAAGGGTGGCAATTGGAGGAGAGCTGTCCCAGAGACACCCACTTAACTGTGGGGTGCCTCAGGGGGCAGTTCTCTCTCCGATGTTGTTTAACATCTACATGCGCCCCCTTGCCCAGATTGCCCGGAGGTACGGGCTGGGTTGCCACCAGTATGCTGATGACACCCAGCTCTATCTATCGATGGACGGCCGGACTGACAATGTCCCTATAAACTTGGACCGGGCGTTGCAAGCCGTGGCGGGTTGGCTCAGGCTGAGTGGCCTAAAGCTGAATCCAGCAAAGACAGAGGTCCTTTGCGTGGGTTGCGGCGGGCCAGGAGGGGAGGTCTCCCTACCGACTTTTGATGGCGTGCGTCACTGATACCAGTGCGCAGGGTCAGGAGCTTGGGAGTGCTACTGGAGCCTTCCTTGACAATGGAGGCCCAGATAGCTGCCCCTGCCAAATCCGCTTTCTTCCATCTTAGGAGGGCGAGGCAGTTGGCCCCCTTCCTGGAACGCGGTGACCTGGCAACTGTGATCCACGCAATGGTCACCTCGAGGCTGGACTAATGTAATGCCCTCTACATGGGGCTGCCCTTGTACTGAACGCGGAAATTGCAGCTAGTGCAGAATGCAGCGGCCAGGCTGTTAGTGGGACTACCACGGTGGGCACACATACAGCCTAGGCTGCGGGAGCTGCACTGGCTGCCAATTGTGTACCGAGTTCGTTACAAGGTGCTGGTCATTACCTTTAAAGCCCTATATGGCTGATGACCTGCCTACCTTAGGGACCGCCTCTCTCCATATGTTCCCCAGAGAGCACTGAGATCCAGTTCCCAAAACCTATTACGAATCCCTGGACCAAGGGAGGCCAGACTGAAAATAACAAGGGAGCAGGCCTTCTCCACAATGGCTCCCCAATGGTGGAATCAACTACCAGAGGAGGTGCGAGCCCTGCGAGACCTAAATCAGTTTCGCAGGGCTTGCAAAACCACTCTCTGTCAACTCGCGTTTAAGATGGAACCCGGAAATGACACCTAGCCATCTTATACATATATTGAACTGTGGAACTTTATTTTGTAGCTGTTAATAATCTTAATTGTTTATTTAATTTAATTGAATGTATGTAACTATTTTAATTGTCTTTTATTGTAATGACTGGATTTTAGTGTAATCATGGTGTAAACCATGTCATGTAAGCCGCCCTGAGCCCGCTTTGGCGGGGGAGGGCGGGATATAAGAATAAAATTATTATTATTATTATTATTATTATTATTATTATTATTATTATTATTATTATTATTATTAATATGAAGAAGAAGAATTGTAGATTTATACCCCGCCCTTCTCCCTGAATAGAGACTCAGAGCGGCTTACAATCTCCTATATCTTCTCCCCCCACAACAGGCATCTTGTGAGGTGGGTGGGGCTGAGAGGGCTCTCACAGCAGCTGCCCTTTCAAGGACAACCTCTGCCAGAGCAATGGCTAACCCAAGGCCATTCCAGCAGGCGCAAGTGGAGGAGTGGGGAATCAAACCCGGTTCTCCCAGATAAGAGTCCACACGCTTAACCACTACAACAAACTGGCTCTCTCATATATATAATCAGGTGATTAATAAAAACCCAAGCGTGGTGGCAATTCTCAGGATTTTTATTGGATGGATGTGGCTTGAGCAGGATTGGCTCACACTGTCTCTGCCGTGCCATTGGCTGAGTCTGCTCTCCCCCGCCCACCGCCAGCCCCATCAGGCAAGAACCCCAGCAGAAGGCCACTTCGACGGAGACATTTCTCTCCTGACAGGGAGCTTACTGAGCAGAACTTCTTCTCCTATTGTTCATGTTTCACGTTAGCTTCTTCAAGTTCCCAGCCTGCCCGTGGGCGACTCCTTTTATTTCTTCCTTCTTGAGCCAGGTGGCCTTCTTAGCAGCTTACCAGCTTCAAGTAGGAAGAAATAAAAGGAGTCACCCATAGGCAGGCTGGGAACTTGAAGAAGCTAATGCAAAACAGGAACAATAGTACAATCCTGTTACCTTATGGATCGCTGGCTGCATAGTATTGTACCATCAATTTTCTTGTATCTGGCATTTATTTGCTTGAGGAATTGGATTCCTGACGATATATCATTCCTTGCAGGGACTGAAAGGGATTGCCTTCACCGGCTGTAAAACAGTGATATTTGATACTTTTGTATAATTTTGGACTCTTGGTTTAATTTTTTGAATATCACGGCAGCTTTATGCTTTGTTTCCCCTGCCTTTCTTCACCGTGATTCTCTAATTTGGTTACACAGTCCCCAGGTGAGGGCTGTAGAAGCTGACTGAGTGATTCCAAACCAGCCTAAACTGCCTCACAGGGTTGTTGTTGTTCAGACGATAGGAGGGAGGGGAGAGCAGAGGAGAATGATGCAAACCAATGTAATGGCTGAGGACTCCTCCCTGTTAAACAGTCTGTCAGAGAGAGACTGTTGGTCTGAAAGGTATCACTACAAGCCTCTGAGGGAGGCCTTTCCTCCTGGTGAACCACTGTTGCCAGTCTCCAGGTGAGGGCTGTAGAAGCTTGACTGGGTGATTTCAAACCAAGCTAACCTGCCTCACGGGGTTGTTGTTCAGATAAAAGGGGGGGGGAGAGGAGAGGGGAATGCTGTACGCTGATGTAATGGCTGATGACTCCTCCCTATTAAATAGTTTGTCAGAAATAGTCTGTTGGAATGGAAGGTCGCACTACAGGCCTCTGAGGCAGAACTCACTGGGCCCAGTGCTGACTACGGCTGCCAGGTTGATGAGAAATGCCTGGAGATTCTGTGGTGGACTTTGAGGAGGGCATAGGAGTTAGGGCTTCAGAGTGGGGTCTGCCGGACCCAGGTCCTTGCTGTGGAAGCTGACTGACTGATTTCAGACCAGTCACAGACTTCCAGGGTTGTTGTTCAGATCAAAGGGGGCAGAAGAGAATTATGAAAGCTGATTTGGTTCCTCACCTCCCCCACTATGTAGAAGCTGCAGGGAGGGGGAAGGAGATGGAAAACTGAAGTCAGAGGGGCAGATAAAGAAAAGGAGATAGGATGCCAGGTTAGGGAATTTGTGGATATTTAAGGGGTGGGGTTTGCGGAGGGGTGGAGCCTCAGACAATGCCATTTCCTCCTAGGGAACCACTGGAGATCTCTCAGATTTTCAACTGCTCTCTAGATAGGAGAGATAAGCTTCCCTTGAGGTGGGGGGAAGTTAATGCCTTCACTTGGGTGGGTGGGAAGACAGCAAGGGTGGCAGGCACTTGCCCAGAGCCTCCTTCTAGAGCCCGTTGTATTTTCCCCCTCCACAACGGGCCTTACTCCTAGTGAATATATAATGAAATAATTATACAACTCAAGGCCCAGTTGCTAACAGGCCATGGACTGGTACCAGTCCCCGGCCCAGGGGTTGGGGACTCTTCTGTCGGGTTGCAGCCAACTTATGGCAGGTCCTTTGATGTTGCGTTTCGTGGGGCTTTCAAGGCAAGAGACGTTCAGAGGTGGTTTGCCGCTGCCTGCCTCTGCAAGGCAACCCTGAACTTTCTGGCTGGTCTCCTAGCCAAGCAGTCGCCAGGGCTGACCTCGATTAGCTTCAGAGAGCTGACGAGATCCAGCCAGCTCGGGTCTTTTGGAGGAGGGCTTTTGCTTCATGAGCCTGTATTGTTTCGTGGGGTGTTTCTGGGGAAAGGTATCAGCTTGCACCAAGTTTCACATTTTTGGTCGCTGCGCGCAGGCCTTGAATTCAGCAGGAGCTCAAAGGAGCGCAGCTCCTGAACCTTTTGGAGGCTTGCCCATTGAATAGTAGGTGAACATAAGAACATAAGAGAAGCCATGTTAGATCAGGCCAATGGCCCATCCAGTCCAACACTCTGTGTCTCATAAGAACATAAGAGAAGCCATGTTGGATCAGGCCAATGGCCCATCCAGTCCAACACTCTGTATCACACAGTGGCCCCCCAAAATTATATATATTCCACATGTTAATCACCCTTTGGGTGAAGTACTTCCTTTTATCCGTTTTAACCTGTCTGTTCAGCAATTTCATCGAATGCCCACGAGTTCTTGTATTGTGAGAAAGGGAGAAAAGTACTTCTTTCTCTACTTTCTCCATCCCATGCATTATCTTGTAAACCTCTATCATGTCACCCCGCAGTCGACGTTTCTCCAAGCTAAAGAGCCCCAAGCATTTCAACCTTTCTTCATAGGGAAAGTGTTCCAGCCCTTTAATCATTCTAGTCGCCCTTTTCTGGACTTTCTCCAATGCTATAATATCCTTTTTGAGGTGCGGCGACCAGAACTGCACACAGTACTCCATCGATTTATACAGGGGCATTATGATACTGGCTGATTTGTTTTCAATTCCCTTCCTAATAATTCCCAGCATGGCGTTGGCCTTTTTTATTGCAAACGCACACTGTCTTGACATTTTCAGTGAGTTATCTACCACGACCCGAAGATTGAACCGCATCTGCCACGTTGACGCCCACTCACCCAGCCTCAACAGATCCCTTTGGAGTTCCTCACAATCCTCTCTGGTTCTCACCACCCTGAACAATTTAGTGTCATCCGCAAACTTGGCCACTTCACTGCTCACTCCCAACTCTAAATCAATTATGAACAAGTTAAAGAGCATGGGAGTTAAAGAGCAACAAGTTAAAGAGCATAGGTGCAGCTGCATAACAATCTCTGGATGAGCTCCACTGCCTATTTTTCTACAAAACGATCCCTGGCTGCACGTGTATGTTGAATATGCAGAAAGCGCGGGAATCTTTGGAGGCTATTGACGCTCTGCGTGTTTGTTTCAAAGGGCCATGTGATGCAGATACAATCTGCTTGTGTCACAGCAAGTGACAAATCTTGCTCTGGCTGATTTTGCAGCCGTCTTTGCCTTCTCTGGCTTTGCTACAGCTCTGATGTCCTGTGAAGATCTGTTCTGGCTCAGTGTCTGAGTGTGAGGTGTTGGGGTTCTACTTTGGACTTGTGCCCCATGGCGCAAGAGTGGTAAGCTGCAGTACATAGGAACATAAGAGAAGCCATGTTGGATCAGGCCAGTGGCTCATCCAGCCCAACACTCTGTGTCACGCAGTGGTCAGAAAAACCAGGCGCCATCAGGAGGTCCATCAGTGGGGCCAGGACTCTAGAACCCCTCCCACTGTGTCCCTCCCAAGCACCAAGAATACAGAGCATCACTACCCCGGACGGAGAGTTCCAACAATACACTGTGGCTAATAGCTGCTGATGGACCTCTGCTCCATATGTTTATCCAGTCCCCTCTTGAAGCTGCCAATGCAGTACTGTAGTCTAAGCTCTGCTCACAACCTGAGTTCAACCCCGGTAGAAGCTGGGTTCAGGTAGCCAGCTCAAGGTTGGCTCCACCTTCCATTCTTCTGGAGTTGATCAAATGAGTACCCAGCTTGTTGGTGGTAAAGTGTAGATGACTGGGGAAGGCAATGGCAAACCACCCCGTAAACGTCTGCCAAGAAAACATTGTGATGTGACACCACCCCATGTGTTAGCAATGATCGGTGCTTGCACAGGGGACTGTCTTTACCTTTACCTAAAAACTGGCACGTTTGTATCACCCTAATATTATCTTTCCAGGTGTCCCCCAATTTTGGCTTCCACCCATCTGGAACAGAACGTTTGACGTGCAAGCTATTTACTTCTTTTTGCCCTTGAACCCGAAGGCTAAGTTGTGTGTAAGAAATCCAATCCAGTGTTCGGGAACAAAGGAGATCAGAACATCGGCCTCTTCTCCCGTCCTTCTGTCCTTTCTCCTCTCTGTCCTGCTCAGAGACACAGAGAAGCAGAGGGAGCAGAAAACACAGTAGCTGGAGGTGTCGAAAAGCTCAGAGCTGCAGTAGCCAGCGACAAGCCAGGCTGCATTGATTCTGGGTTGATCTCAGACTCGGAGAATGTGATGGTCTGTTGACGACGCAGGACTCCGAGCATGAGCCAGGCTACTGCATGGAGGGAGAGGCGGGGTGGAATTGGACGCAAGCGGTTACCACTTTAAGAAGCAGAAACAAAGATGGCTCATTGTTTCCTTTTGTAGCTGGAACCAAGATCCAGTTGACGCTCCCGTTTTCCCCACTAGTGGCGGTGGGGTACTATTTTTGCGGTAAAGGATCAGGATAGGGCCTGCGCTTGTGTTTGAGCACAGAGTGCGTTTTGGATTGGAGTTGCTTCAGAGAGAGGGTGGGAGGATGCCGTCTTGTGCTTTGGGAGGATTTGCACAGGTGTGTGTGTGTGCGCACACCGTGACCGATTTCCCACTCGCCTTATTTCGCTCTCCCTGTTCTCTGCGGGGCTGCCGTCGGATTTCACACTATCTGCCCCGAGGCTGCAACTCACTCTTCCTCTTTCGTGCAGCGAACAAGATCCTCTAAACTGTTTCTGTTTGCTGCACGAAAAAGGCGAAGCTAGTTGCAACCCCGGGGCAGATAGTGTGAAATCCGACGGAAGCCCCGTGGAGAAGAGGAGGGTGAGAGCGGCAGAAGGCTAGTGGGAAATCGGTCTATGCTAGGGTTGCACAGCCTTCTTGTAGGGACTGATTTCCTGCGATTACTACTGATCTACAGGCAAGAGTTCCCCTGGAGAAAATGGGCTCTTTGGGAGGAGGGCTGTCATGATCTGCGCTGTGCTGTGAGACAGAGGCCTAGTGGGCTGAGGGAGCCTGTGAGGCCTGCGTTGCATTAGGAGGAGACAGCCTACAATCCCCAGAATGCTTGACGCTGGTTTTAGCCAATCGGCATCCAAGTAGGCTCTGAGGAGAATTGTTTCAAACAGGGGTGTCGAACTCATTTGTTGTGAAGGCCGGATCTGACATAAATGAGACCATGTTGGGTTTGGCCAAGCCATGTCATTCCGGGCCATGTGTGTACCTATTTAAGATTAGGTAGCACAGAGATATAAATTTTATAAAGACAAACACAGACAAACACAAACACAGACAAACACAAATATGTATTTTTAAAAACTTTAAACATGCTTAAAACGTTAGCACTCATTGGTCTTAAAGGTGCTTTCTTTGTATTTCTCCCATGGGATCCGGGGAACTGGGCAAAGGAAGCTCTGGCTCTTTCCTTCCTTCACCAGGGGACTGGGGGAGAGGAGTCTCAGCCAATAGAAGGAAGAGAGGCTTGGCTCAGTAGCTCTGCTGTGCAATTGAGAGAGCCTGGCAAAGCAAGCTTATTCCTTCCTCCTCAAGGGAGGAGCCTCTGCCAGCGCAGAAAGTAGAGGTTTTGCTCCGTAGCTCTTGTGCGATTGAGCAAGCCTTGCAAAGCGAGTTGTTATGCAGAAGGAAGCAAGAAAGAGGGAGAAGGAAGCAGATGGCAGCCAGTTGTTCAAGGCCCTGATAGGAGCCTTCCGGGGGCCTGATTTGGCCTCTGAACTGCATGTTTGACACCCCTAGTTTAAAAGCTCTCTCAAATGTTCTTTCCTCCTGAGATGTTAGGAAGAAGACCCTCACTCTGAGGGAGAGATTGAGCAGGCTGAGGCCTGGGGCCTAACGGATGAGGGACAGTTAAAGTCTAGTCGCGTTAGGGATTTTATGTTTATTTTCCTTCACCCACGTTATTATATAGTTTTAAAGCACCTTATCTGTTCACTTGCCCTTTATTGATTTTCCTGTTTAAAAGAAACTTTTTTGCCATTCCTTGTTACTCAGCCTGGTCTACGTGCCTGTTTTCTTGGCCAAAGCAAGGGAAATCTGAAGGGCTGGGAAGTGCCTCTGTGAGTCCCTTCCTTGCTGTTCTCCTATTCCTTTACCATCTTGTGCAGTGGCGTATTTGGGGTTTCCCAGAATGCCAGCTGCTTTGGCATCCCGGGGACGTCTGGGCAGAAGCCTGTGGACCGGGACTCTTAGACCTGTTCAGGAGAAAGAGTTCTTGTTCTGTATGAACGCCGAGGCCTGCTTCTTCCTTTCCCGCTCGCTTCCTTTCTCCATGAATCTGTAACCGATAAACCAAAATCATTGTTAGCATAGCCAAAGAAAGGGGGGGGGGGCGTTCCCTTTTTAATTCAATCGAAGGCGGAGTTCTCTCGCCCTCTCCGGTCGGATGAGGAGGAGGTGTCCGGGCAGGGGTGGGGAGAACACGGGATGGCAGCTGGTAACGTCACCGCCACATGCCGAGTGATGTAACCATCTCGAAACTGACACTCTGAAACGTTGCCATGGTGATTCATCGGGATCTCTGTGGGCCTGGAAGCAGATGGAGGTCCAACTGGAACCATTCCAGTTGCCTGCCTCCCCCTCCCTGGCATGTGCGTCTTCTAGTGGGTAACTGGAAGGGCAGAGCTGGGGCCCACTGATGAAGGCCTGGTGTCCAGGGGTACCCAAAAATCTGATCCCTCCTATTCTTGCTTGTGTCACAGCCCCTTACTTGGGAACAGTGGGCTCTGTATGCTGTTACACGTGCTTTGGAAAATCTGTAGAGCTGGTGACTTGGCAGCTCGCCAAATGTACCCCAAAGACGCACAGTTTTTTAAGCGTTAGCGAAATGAATCATGTCAGCTCATCCCTTCAAGTCGTAGCTCCAACTTGCGCTGATCGAAACCCTCTTTTCCAGATGAGTTGGTTTCTGTTTCTACCTCTCCCTCCCCTCCACCGCACGGACACCAAAAGTAAAATCGCAAACTTTAGAAGGGAGAATCTCCCAGGACGTGCACTCTCTCTGCCTTTTCCCCGTTACAGAGAGACAGTGCTCTCCTTCCACGCTTGACATCCCGAGGAGTGCCCGTCAATCATGCGGCGTGCATGCATTGGTAATGCGCCAGTGGTGTTTTCGGCAGTAACACGACTCTTGTTCCTGGATTGTCTTCTGTTTTCTTAAGGGCTTGCAGTAAGCCTTGCGAAAGGCTTCCTGTTCGGCGATTGGATTTCGTCTTTCCATTGCTCGCGGAGTCTCTTGTACGGGACCACGCGAATGCCCACCTCACCTGCCTCAAAATTAAGTTACTCCCCCCACCCCCGGTCATCTGAACTATTTTCTCTGCCCTCCTCCTGTTCCCAGTTTAATCAGATTAATCTTGGCAACTCACTTCGTGTACAGAATCTGCTCTCTGTGGTGATCCTTTAAGAGGCTTTTAGCTGTTGACTAGGGCTATCAAAACCGTAGAGGAAGAGACCTTTGTGGGCGTAACAGGAAAGGGCTTTGGCCTAGAAGGGGCTCACAGTTCTTTCTTCTCCCCTCTGCTTGTAATGGTTCTAAGCTGCCCTTGCCATCTGACTCCTCCTTGCCAATTGGCAATTGGAAAAAGTGCAAAAAAGGGCAACTAGAATGATTCAAGGGTTGGAACACTTTACCTATGAAGAAAGGTTAAAACTCTTGGGACTCTTTAGCTTGGAGAAACGTCGACTGCGGGGTGACATAATAGAGGTTGACAAGATTATGCATGGGATAGAGAAGGTAGAGAAAGAAGTACTTTTCTTCCTTTCTCGCGGACACTCAATGAAATTGCTGAGCAGTCGGGTTAGAACTGATAAAAGGAAGTCCTTCACCCAAAGGGTGATTAACATGCAGAATTCACTGCCACAGGAGGTGGCGGCGGCTACAAGCATAGATAGCTTCAAGAGGGGAATGGATAAGCATATGGAACAGAGGTCCATCAGTGGCTGTTAGCCACAGCTTATTGTTGAAACTCTGGGATAGTGATGCTCTATATTCTGGTGCTTGGGGGGGGGGGCACAGTGGAAGGGCTTGTAGCCCCACCTCTTGATGGCACCTGGCTTTTTTGGCCACTCTGTGACACAGAGTGTTGGACTGGATAGGCCATTGGTCTGATCCAACATGGCTTCTCTTATGTTCTTACGACTCCTCCCGGATCAAGGTGCCGATTCGTTACCTTGAAAACACTTAGTACGTACATGCTATGCATAGGATAGAGAAGGTAGAGAAAGAAGCACTTTTCTCCCTTTCTCACAATATAAGAACTTGTGGATACTCAAGGAAATGAAGGACCAGAAGGTTTAGAACAGGTCAAAAGAAGTCCTTCATCACCCAAGGAGTGAAGAAGCTGGGAAACCCACCATGATGAGTGAAAGGGGGGCAGAATTTAACATTGCAAAGAAAATAAAGAATAAAAGCCTCTTGGGGCATGCTCTTTTCTCATCATATGCTGTCCTCCTCAGGGTATTTCCTCTTTCCATTTGGTCGCTCTTCAAAATCCTATCTTTCTGACTATCCAAGTTCCCTAGTTATGGATGTCAAGCTAGTCAATGGAAAGCCCCGTGCCATCTGTGGGTGGGCTCAATCTTGTTACTTTTGTGGTTGGCACAGCCTGCCCGCTGCACAGTTAGATGCAGCATTCCCGATGAAGGCAAAAACATTGACCAAATACATTTGTTGCGTTGGTAAGCCTCGTTGCGTTCTGCGTGTGCGCCCGCACAACCGCGACCTTCTGCAGTTTGCGAGCATGCCAACGCACACCGTTGAGATGTGTTGCACCGTCCTTCTGTGCGCTTGTGTTTTGTATTTCAGACACCAATTTTTCTTTTTCCTTGGGGCTTCTTTAAAATCCTGGTTTTGTGCCACTGGTGGTAGAGGTTCGGAATGCTGTCCCAATGCAGCTGCATCTTGGCGGGCAGCTATTGCAGGGAGGCACAAGAAGACGACGACGTTGGATTTATATTCCGTCCTCCACCCTGAATCTCAAAAGTGGCTCACAATCTCCTTTATCTTCCTCCCCCGCAACAGACACCCTGTGAGGTGGGTGGGGCTGAGAGAGCTCTCCCAGAAGCTGCCCTTTCAAGGACAACTCTGCAAGAGCTCTGGCTGACCCAAGGCCATTCCAGCAGCCGCAACTGGAGGAGTGGGGAATCAAACCCGATTCTCCCAGAGAAGAGTCTGCACACTTAACCACTAGACCATACTGGCTCTCCTTGATGAATGGAGATCTTTGCCGCTGTTTCCCCATTAAATGCCCCAGGAAGGGGCCGGGGCCAGGAGAAATGCAGCAATGCAACTGGCAGTGGGGCAAAGGGAAGACTGGCAGGTGTTGCACTTGGCATATCTGTCAAGAGGATTGTAGGTGGCAGAAATGATGGGCGGCCAACCCAGGCAGGAGCTGTGGGTGGTAGAAAATCTGTTGGGTTCTTGTGAGAGAAGAATGGAATGTGTCTTAAACGTCCCAAGTTTTTTCAATGTTTTTTTTTTCCTGCCTTAAAATTATTGCTGGCCAAAAATTCAGCTTTTAAAAATTATTTCTTACTGACTTATCAGAACAATCTTTGCAATCGGGAATATTATCCGTGACTCCATTTCACTTGTTTGCTTTCCCTTCTGTTGAGGTCACCTGTGAAATTCCTCCTTTCTCCCACCCCCGTGCTTTCTTCAGTCTTACTTTGGAAATCTGCTGACTGCTGCTATTGGTGTCTTGTGACTTCTCTCGGAGAGCGGCATTAATGCGCTGGCATTGGAGGTCTTTCTCCCGAACGGGTTAATGGTGACTCCGTCCTCCAAAGAGAGTGCGTGCCGGCCCGGCCTTTAATCTGGGAGTATAAATCACTTTCCAGTCTTATTATTTGTAAAATCCTCCAGGCTTCTGAAGGCACAAAAGAAGCCTTTGTCCCTTTTTATTAATTTAATTTATAGGTTTGGAGAATTCTGAATTGGGGGTTAGCAAAAGCTGATTTGGGCCCCGTGAGGAGAATGGCGGTGGCGCGGCCCTGATATGGAATTAGGAAACTGCTGTCAGTTTTATAACAAAATACACCCTCGTGCGAGAATGCAAAAATTCCCAGACTCTGTGCCTGGGCACATTAGTGCGCCACGAGAAATTCATTACGTAATTAAAGGGGCCTGCAAGTTAAAAAGTACCCACCCATCAAGGAGGAAGTCTGTAGTGCCTCTGATTGAGTTCACTTGTCAGTCCGCCTCTCCTTTTAGTCTCCAGCCGGGGTTACTAAATTTGCTATTCCTCTTCACTGTCATTTCTGGATGTGCCAATCACTTCCAGTGTAGAGAGACACCAGAATGGTTCCGTCTCTTGAAGGAGGCTGTGTGTTGCATCACTATATGAGTTTCTGTATGAGAGAGCCAGTTTGGTGTAGTGGTTAAGTGCGTGGACTATTATCTGGGGGAACTGGATTTGTTTCCCCACTCCTCCACTTGCACCTGCTGTAACAGCCTTGGGTCAGCCATAGCTCTCTTATCTGGGAGAACCGGGTTTGATTCCCCACTCCTCCACTTACACTGCTGGAATGGCCTTGGGTCAGCCATAGCTCTCTTATCTGGGAGAACCAGGTTTGATTCCCCACTCCTCCACTTGCACCTGCTGGAATGGCCTTGGGTCAGCCATAGCTCTCTTATCTGGGAGAACCAGGTTTGATTCCCCACTCCTCCACTTGCACCTGCTGGAACGGCCTTGCGTCAGCATAAGCTCTGTTATCTGGGAGAACCAGGTTTGATTCCCCACTCCTCCACTTGCACCTGCTGGAATGGCCTTGGGTCAGCCATAGCTCTCTTATCTGGGAGAACCAGGTTTGATTCCCCACTCCTCCACTTGCACCTGCTGGAATGGCCTTGCGTCAGCATAAGCTCTGTTATCTGGGAGAACCAGGTTTGATTCCCCACTCCTCCACTTGCACCTGCTGGAATGGCCTTGGGTCAGCCATAGCTCTCTTATCTGGGAGAACCGGGTTTGATTCTCCACTTGCACCTGCTGGAATGGCCTTGGGTTAGCCATGGCTCTCGCAGAGGTTGTCCTTGAAAGGGCAGCTGCTGTGAGAATCCTCTCAGCCCCACCCACCTCACAGGGTGTCTATTGTGGGGGGAGAAGATAGAGGAGATTGTAAGTCACTTTGAGTCTCTGATTCAGAGAGAATGGCGGGGTATAAATCTGCAATTCTTCTAAATCTGCAATTCTTCTCCTTTCCATCAGGAGATCCACTTCCATCACAGGGAGAGAGCGCCTAATTTTGCCGCTTCCACACTCTAAAAGTCGAAACCTTCTTGGAATGGGACAAAGTCCGATAGCCTCAGTTTGGTCATTGTAGCTTCTCTGGGGAATTCAGGCTTGATTTGGCCTATAGCCTCCTTAATTGACTTGTTGGCGGTTCACAGTATCTGCAAAACTCCTCCCTGGCACCACATTTCAACGAAATTCACTTTCTTCCTGTTTGCTTTCTTCGTTGCCCAGAAGCAGGAATGGTCATTGCTCATCTGTAGGGGATCCTTAATTTGCCTTTTCCCCAGTGTTTTGCCTAATGTAAGAACACAAGAGAAGCCATGTTGGGTCAGGCCAATGGCCCATCCAGTCCAACACTCTGTGTCACATAAGAACATAAGAGAAGCCATGTTGGATCAGGCCAATGGCCCATCCATTCCAACACTCTGTGTCACAGAAGAACATAAGAGAAGCCCTGTTGGATCAGGCCAATGGCCCCTCCAGTCCAACACTCTGTGTCACAGAAGAACATAAGAGAAGCCCTGTTGGATCAGGCCAATGGCCCCTCCAGTCCGACACTCTGTGTCACATAAGAACATAAGAGAAGCCATGTTGGATCAGGCCAGTGGCCCATCCAGTCCGACACTCTGTGTCACATAAGAACATAAGAGAAGCCATGTTGGATCAGGCCAGTGGCCCATCCAGTCCGACACTCTGTGTCACATAAGAACATAAGAGAAGCCATGTTGGATCAGGCCAATGGCCCCTCCAGTCCAACACTCTGTGTCACATAAGAACATAAGAGAAGCCATGTTGGATCAGGCCAGTGGCCCTTCCAGTCCAACACTCTGTGTCACAGAGTGGCCAAAAAAACCAGGTACCATCAAGAGGTCCAGCAGTGGAGCCAGGACACCAGCAGCCCTCCCATTGTCCCCCCCCACAAGCACCAAGAATACAGAGTATCACTGCCCCAGACAGAGAATTCCAACAATATGCTGTGGTTAATAGCCACCGATGGACCCTGAGGTAACCCCTACAACAGACACCCTGTGAAGTGGGTGGGGCTGAGAGGGCTCTCACAGCAGCTGCCCTTTCAAGGACAACTTCTGCAAGATCCTGCGGCTGAGCCAAGGCCATTCCAGCAGGTGCAAGTGGAGGAGTGGGGAATCAAACCCAGTTCTCCCAGAGAAGAGTCCACACACTTAACCACTACACCAAACTGGAGGTAGGATTTGGGGAAGGGAGGGACTGCCAATGCCACCTTCCAAAGCGGGCCTGGCCCCACTGATGGACCTCTTGATGGCACCTGGTTTTTTTGGCCACTCTGTGACACAGAGTGTCGGACTGGATGGGCCACTGGCCTGATCTAACATGGCTTCTCTTATGTTCTTCTGTGACACAGAGTGTTGGACTGGATGGGCCACTGGCCTGATCCAACTTGGCTTCTCTTATGTTCTTCTGTGACACAGAGTGTCGGACTGGATGGGCCATTGGCCTGATCCAACTTGGCTTCTCTTATGTTCTTCTGTGACACAGAGTGTCGGACTGGATGGGCCACTGGCCTGATCCAACATGGCTTCTCTTATGTTCTTCTGTGACACAGAGTGTTGGACTGGAGGGGCCATTGGCCTGATCCAACATGGCTTCTCTTATGTTCTTATGTGACACAGAGTGTTGGACTGGATGGGCCACTGGCCTGATCCAACATGGCTTCTCTTATGTTTAATGTGGCCAAGGTAGCAAAGAAATGTAACAGGTTAGTGAGGCAAGATCTTCCCTTACAGAACCCATGCTGAGTCTTCCTCATTAACTTGTGTTCATCAATGTGCCTATTCATTCTGTCCTTGATAATGGTTTCTACCAACTTCCCTAGTATTGAAGTCAGACTGACTGGCCTGTAGTTTCCCGGATCTCCTCTGGAACCCTTTTTAAAGATGGGGGTGACATTTGCTACCTTCCAGTCCTCAGGAACGGAGGCAGATTTCAATGAAAGCATCATCAACGAGCATCATCTGTGCAACCCAGGGCGCGTCGTAAGAAGTCTGTGCCTGCATCTCTGCTCTTGGCAACTCACCTGAGTCCCGGCTTTCACGTTTTCAGGATGCAGCAGTGAGGCGCGTTCAATTCAGCTAGCAGAGAAGCCACATTTGGGGTGTTTTAAAGGGTCGTAGATTTTCATCGGCAAGAAGGTGCTCTTGATCGTTTGCAGACAAAAGTGCATGCAGAATTCTTCATCCAGGCCACCTCCTCCAACACTGGCTCTGGGTCTGAGTGTGAGTTAATTTTGCACAGTCTGATGCCCTCTAAAGGAGGCCATTCTGCAGCCATAATGGTCTCTGCAGAAAACCCTTTACAAAGCACGGTGAAGCCAGGGACCCCATGGTGTTCCTCAGCTGTGCCCGCTTTCCGTTTCCCCTTCCTAAATTACATAAGAACATAAGAGAAGCCATGTTGGATCAGGCCAGTGGCTCATCCAGTCCAACACTCTGTGTCACACAGTGGCCAAAAACCAGGTGCCATCAGGAGGTCCACCAGCAGGGCCAGAACTCTAGAAGCCTTCCCACTGTGGCCCCCCAAGCAGCAAGAAGACAGAGCATCTGTGCCCGAGACATAAAAACATAAGAGAAGCCATGGTGGAATCAACCTGATGGAATCAGCTCCCTATAGAAATCCAGGCCCTACCTGGCTTGCTAGCCTTTCGTAGGGCCTGTAAAACGGAGCTGTTCCGCCAGATCTTCGGGTGAGGCGGCAGGCATCTGCCCACTAGATCGGTTGGCCTCCCCTCCCCCTACTATACTATCTTGCTGTACTGATTTGCCGCATTGTCCTGCTGCACCATTCCATCCTATTGTTCTGCCGGGCTATTTTGTTCTATTGAATACTGAAATTGACTTTTATTATTATATGATTTTATTGTAATTTTATTATGTTGTGCTCCGCCCCGAGCCCCTACGGGGGAATGGGCGGAATATAAATTAATAATAATAATAATAAATGTTGGATCAGGCCAATGACCCATCCAGTTCCACAGTCTGTGTCGCACAGTGGCCCAACCCCAGGTGCCATTACGAATCCACCCATGGGAACAGAACTTCAGAAGCTCTCCCACTGTGGTCCCCCAAGCGCCAAGGAGACAGAGCGTCAGTGCCTCATGCAGAGTGTTCCATCTTTACCTCGTGGCTAATAGCCCACTCATGGACCTCTGCTCCAGAGGTTCATCCAGTCCCCTCTTGAAGATGGCTGTACTTATAGCTGCCACCACTTTCTGTGGCAGCGAGTCTGTCAATGACTCGTTGAATGAAGAAGGACTTCCTTCGACCTGTTCTCAGCTAGTTTGGTGTAGTGGTTAAGTGTGCGGACTCTTATCTGGGAGAACCGGGTTTGATTCCCCACTCCTCCACTTGCACCTGCTAGCATGGCCTTGGGTCAGCCATAGCTCTGGCAGAGGTTGTCCTTGAAAGGGCAGCTGCTGTGAGAGCCCTCTCCAGCCCCACTCACCTCACAGGGTGTCTGTTGTGGGGGAGGAAGGTAAAGGAGATTGTGAGCTGCTCTGAGACTCTTCGGAGTGGAGGGCGGAATATAAATCCAATATCTTCTTCTTCTTCTTCTTCTTCCTGATCCCTCATTTCACTGACTACCCATTAATTCTTGTATCATCAGAAAGGGAAAGAAGTACTTATTTCTCAACTGTCTCTATCCCATGCAGAATTTTATAAATACCCACCCCTCTTCAGGGGGCAGCAATAGCCCCTAGAGGTAGACAGTAACTATGGATTGCCAACTGAGAGCCATAACCAATGTAACCGTGTGATTTGTCATCGCCAGAATAACCGTAGGATTGCATGGTCTTTCCTAGTGCAGAATTTGCCTTAGAAAATCAGAACCCCATTCACTGAGCACTTCTTTATCCTGCCTTCCCTTCCTCCAAGGAGCTTACTCCCCTGTTTTGTCCCCACAGACCCTATAATATAGAGCAGGGGTGGCCAACGGTAGCTCTCCAGATGCTTTTTGTCTACAACGCCCATTAGCCCCAGCCAGCATGGCCAATGACTGGGGCTGATGGGAGTTGTAGGCAAAAACATCTGGAGAGCTACCGTTGGCCACCCCTGATATAGTGGGTTCCACGCATAGAAGAGACAAGGTTGCCGTAATCATAGCTCATTTTATTCAGTACAGCACAGTAATGGCTGAACTAAAGACTGGGTAAACTGGGCCAACGGGGCCAACTATATATAGTCCTGGGTTCCCGCACTGGGATGCCATTGGATCATTTGAATCAGCAGGGGGCTTCTGGTTGGATAAGGGTGTGGAGAAACGCCATCTTAGTCAGTGTTGGTACTTCATTGGAAGGGAACATTAAACTACTAAAGTAGGCTTTGGCCTAGCCTCCCTCCATCCCCTCCTCCCTTCCAGAGTTAAACCAGCGCCTCTAGGGGGAAAGCCTCCTAGAGGGGCAGGAAGTTCTTTTGTTCTTTTTATTTGAGTTAGGCGGGAAAAGGCCAGTTCTCAGCTGGCGCTCAAAGGAAGAGGTGGCCAGTGTGTGAGCTCCTGCCTGTGGGAGAGGCCTACTCAAGAGGAAGAGGACCCCAGGCAGTCAGACCGAGTAAGTCACCCACAAGGCAGGGCAAGTTTAGACCAGGGACAGTAGGATGCGTTTAAATCCACCTTTTATTTGTCATGCTGGTTGCTGTGCGGGTGCTGTGCTGTGCTAAACTTTTACACGCAACTGTTTTTGTTTTGTTTTGTTTTGTTTTTCTTTTCTTTTTCTCTTTTAATTAAATATTTTTACTGTTTTGAATGCTGGCAGTCAAACTCTGTACCACATAGATCCCCAACCGCTTTAGACCACGCTGCTTTATGCAGGGGGCCCCGGGGAAGGCATGCAGTTGGATAAGGTGCCAATCCTCCAGGGGTTCCCCGAAGAAGTGCTGTGGTCTCTGTGATACCCAAGTACTGAGTGGCAGAGGACTTTGAGGCCTGGCCTCAGAGCTGGAGAGGGGGATTGGGAGTCCTGTTCCTCTCAATCTGAACCCCTAGACTGAGCAGGTGGTGGCAGCGAGCCCAAGTGGCCAGAGGAGAAATAGCTCCCTCCAGGAGTTGGCGACTCAACAGGGAGTTGACGGAACTGGGTCTGAAGGCAGAATCGGGCCGGTTCCGTCACAAAGGGCAGCAGGGATTTGGATCCTCCTGCCCATTGTTCTAGAGTCCCCATGTTCAGTCTTAAGGCTGCAATGAGCCTGGCAAGAACACTGGTAAAGAACATTCACATGAGTCCACATAGACAACAGACCCAGAAGCTGGGGACACAGGTAGGCTAGCTTCAGGGAGAACAGCCAACCCGAGTTTGCCCAGCGAGCTTCCATGGAAGAAGTGGGATTTGAACCCAGCGCTTCGCCTGACATTTCTGCATGGATCGGATGGGATAGTCCCTGCGCTGAGGTCCTCGGCCTCTGGCCAAGTCGTTAGAAGATGCCAGCCCCTGAATCTGTGATGGAAAAGATACGGCTCTGAACAAGCCCGCGTCACGAGATCTTTCTTTCCTCCTTGCAATGGAGAAAGCTGAATGAATTAGTCACAGCGAGGGTAATGCGAAGCCGGCAAGAGAAGGATGCTTTTGTCCGCGGGAGCCCAAGGCGGTTTCAGCAGGAACCGTGCGTGCCTCACCAGAGGGCAACTCGGAAAGGAGAACGAGGGGGAAGCGTTGCCCCTCCCTGCCTATTTCACACTCAAGCAGGCCCCTTTCCCTCAGCCTCCCTTCTCTTAGCATTCAGGAGGAAAAGGTTCTTGGCCACTTTGGCTGGTGGGCATGGATGGTGCCCCTTCCACTACTGAATTGACGGCCCCGCCTGCTCTGTTGTGCTGTGGTTGTGGGGGAGTCATTGCTAGGAGGCGGGGCAAGGGTGGGGGCTCGGTAGGACAGTGGGGATTGGATAAACATCTGGAGCAGAGGTCCACCTGCGTATTGTTGGAACTCTCTGTCTGGGGCAGTGATGCTCTGTATTCTTGGTGCTTGGGAGGGGCAACAGTGGGAGGGCTTCTAGCATCCTGGTCCCACTGACGGACCTCCTGATAGCACCAGTGTGTGACACAGAGTGTTGGACTGGATGGGCCATTGGCCTGACCCAACAGGGCTTCTCTTATGTTCTTCTGTGACTCAGAGTGTTGGACTGAATGGCCAATTGGCCTGATCCAACATGGCATCTCTTATGTTCTTATGTGACACAGAGTGTTGGACTGGATGGGCCACTGGCCTGACCCAACAGGGCTTCTCTTATGTGACACAGAGTGTTGGACTGGATGGGTCATTGGCCTGATCCAGCATGGCTTCTCTTATGTTCTTGAGTGAGGCAGAGGTTGCTGGGAGTTTCTGGGAGTTCCCATGTTACACTGGGAATCAAGGAGCAGGTGTTTAAGTCCCCTCTAGTGTTTCCCTTTCTATGATTATTCCAGCACTCTGCATCCTGAACCTCACCGCACACCTCGATGCCAACTTGCTTAGGTAGCAACCAAGCATGACATTGCCACTGACATTTTATCCTAACAAAATGCAGTTCTTTAATTTATTATTGAGCCACTAAGATGTTTTCTGACACAATGGCCTCTTCGGGGGTTCCCCCCCCCTCCGATGTGCCGGGAGCATTACCTTTGAGTTTAGAGGGCTGTGCGTATGCCCGCATGTGTTATTCTACCGAATGGTGCATTTTTTTTTTAATGTTGCCTTTCCAAAAATTTGTTCAGACAAGGGGGGGGGGGTGAGACGGCGCCCTCCCTGCGTTAGACTGGTTTTTAAATTGGAGCAAGTGCTGTTTTGTTTTTTTAAAATAAGTGAATGTGCACAGATGTGGAGAAAATCAGGCCGTGAGAGCAAGCAACAAACGCCGCTCGATTCTGTTTATCGTTAATGCTGATGTTTATTAATGTGGTTTCAGGTTAGTGGTGGGACCCGTCTTTCTTTTTTTAATTTGACTGGCGTACAAGAGGGGTCATTAACGCACTGATTAAGGCATTCTTGAGCTCTTTCCCACTGATTTAATGTGCGACCGCAGATGTCAGACTTGAGGAGCGGGGGGGGGGGGGGCTATGAACGGTGTAGGTTTTGGGATGAAAGATGGGGTGGGGCCAGAGAGTTGCGATATTGGCACCGGTTGATATCGGAGCTGAAACTGGTAGATTCTCCGTTTGGGGGATAAAAAGCGCTAGGAGATGAAATCAGTGAATCTTTTCCACCGAAGATTCGGATTCTGTCAGCGCAGCTTTTGTTGCGTGAAAGAAGGCGCAGGGAGTTCTTTGGAGATTCAGTGGTTGCGTCTGATAGATGTCTACATGTTGTTGCCATTGTTAGAATTTGATTAATTGCCCAATCCCAGCAAGCTGAGCAAACTTAATAGAAACAGAGCTTGAAGGGCGTCAAGGGTCATCTAGACCAACCCCCTGCACAGCACAAGGAATTCACAACTACCCTCCCCAGAGATTTCTACTCTATGCCCAGAGAAAATATTCACCTGGAGTATTGTGTTCAGTTTTGGGCACCACATTTTAAGAAGAATATAGACAAGCTGGAATCAGGACAACGAAGATGGTGAGGGGTCTGGAGACCTATGAAGAAAGGTTGAAGGAGCTGAGCATGTTTAGCTGACCTGGAGAGGATCAGCTGAGAGGTGAAAGGATCACCATCTTTAAGTACTCATAGAGAGGATGATGTGGAATTGTTTTTTTGTGGCCCCAGAAGGGAAGACCAGAACCAACGGGTTGAAATTAAATCAGAAGAGTTTCCGGCTCAACATTAGGAAGAACTTCCTGACTGTTAGAGCGATTCCTCAGTGGAACAGGCTTCCTCGGGAGGTGGTGGGCTCTCCTTCCTTGGAGGTTTTTAAACAGAAGCTAGATGACCGTCTGACAGCAATGAAGATCCTGTGAATTTAGGGGGAAGTGTTTGTGAGTTTCCTGCAATGTGCAGGGGGTTGGACTAGATGACCCTGGAGGGTCCCTTCTAGCTCTATGATTCTATGAAAAAGATTTATGCATCTGGCATTTAACTTAATGCAGGGACCCTGTACTTCTTCTGGGGTGTAAGGGCACACATGTTCTTCATATGCTGTCTCCCATTCCCAGTGATGTAGTTTTTGGCACTTTGTGGCCCAGACTCTGGAGTCGCTGCTCCCAGACAGGCCAAATTCTCAGGGGTGCATACCCCTGGAGCAAGCCCCATCCAGCGAAGCTCACTGTAATTCCCGTCTTGAGGATGAAATTCCCATCTTGAGGATGAAACCCAGGGACCCAGCTTTAATTAGATTCAAAGTGCTCATAAATTCCGCTCATTTTTCATTAGCGCTCCCAATCAGGAAGCCCGGCTTCTGGAATTTGGGGTTTAATAAGGCAATCTCCATGGCCTGAGCCCAATAACTTCTGGCTGGTTAAACCTATTAATGGGTGAGAAATTACTTAATTTGCCTCTTCTGTTTCGCCTGATGTTAACCAGATTCGTAGCCTGGACTCCCGGACGTAAAGAGTTGCGAGTTGCGGGTGTTTCTGAACTGGCTTCCAGTCACTCTGGAGAAATCCTTCGCTCCTGCTCAGCTGGAGACTATTCTTGTCTGGGGTCTTTAGCCCGGGAGAACCTGTAGGGAACTGAGCCGGTTTGGGTTTTTTTCTTTCGTTCTTTTCCTTTTCCTTGTGAAGCTGCTGTAGAAATCTGCACTGGCAAAGCCGAGTTCTGCCTTCGGGGCCTGTTTGCAGAGAGGAAGCAGTTTAGAAATAATACACCACTTTTATTTTACATAAAAACTGCTTTGGGCTCCTGGCATCTGTTTCTAGTTTAAAATTGCACAGTAAGAGAGAGAGGGAGAATTTCGAATGGCAGAGGACAAGATGAGAACTTCTATAGTCTTCTCCCCCCACCCTTTTTTTTCCAATCTGGCATGTCATCGCTCATGCCAGCTTTCAGGAGAGCGTGATGCAAAATGGCTGCTTGCGGTTTTGGATTGATTAGTTTTTTGTAACCAGGTGAGAGAGGCATTCCGCTGGGTCCCCGTGGGTCTGGACAGAGGGCGATTGCCTTGAAAACTGCCCCTTGACCAGTTCTCCCCTCCTTCCTCTGATAACAATGAACGAATCTTACCTGCTCCTCCCCACACACTTCTGCCAAATATATTGGCAGGCATCGGGAAGTCACGTGGCGCAGAGTGGTAAAGCTGCAGTCCTGCAGTCGGAGCCCTCTGCTCACGACCGGAGTTCGATCCCAGCGGAAGCTGGGTTCAGGTAGCTGGCTCCAGGTTGACTCAGCCTTCCATCCTTCCGAGGTCGGTCAAATGAGTACCCAGCTTGCTGGGGGGAAAGTGTAGATGACCGGGGAAGGCAGTGGCAATCCACCCCGTAAAAAGTCTGCCGTGAAAACGTCGTGATGCGACATCACCCCAGAGTCGGAAACGACTGGTGCTTGCACAGGGGATTACCTTGACCTTTTTACCTTTTATAGGGAAGTCAGCACAGGTGAGTTCAGTGGCAAGTGAAGGAACATGGCTGATTATTTCAGCAGCAGCCCCGTGCTGGGCACTGTAGGATCAATGTAGGCTTACTAGATGTAGTGGGGAGAAAGAGGAGCGGTAGGACACTGTGGAGATGGGCTGTGGCTCAGTGGAAGAGCTTCTGCTTGGCATGCAGAAGGTCCTAGGTTGAATCCCCAGCGTCTCCAGTTAAAATGATCAGATAGAAGGTGATGTGAAAGACCTCTGCCTGAAACCTGGAGAGCTGCTGCCAGTCTGAGTGGACAAGACTGTGCTCTGATTCAATATAAGGCAGCATCCATGTGTCACGTGTAACATGTGGCTGCCATTTTCCATGGCAGCTCCATGTGGAGGGATGGGGGAAGTTTAAGACAAGTTTAAGAAGAGATAGCAAAGACCAAGAGGGACAGAAAGAGGACACGCGGCTGCCATTTTGAGCAGAAGACCAATGTGGAGAAGTTCAAGCAGTTCTGCTTTTTAAAATGCCTTCCTATGAAGAAGAAGATGATGATATTGGATTTATATCCCACCTTCCACTCCGAATCTCAGAGTCTCAGAGCGGCTCACAATCTCCTTTATCTTCTTCCACCACAACAGACACCCTGTGAGGTAGGTGGGGCTGAGAGAGCTCTCACAGAAGCTGCCCTTTCAACTCTGCAAGAGCTCTGGCTGACCCAAGGCCATTCCAGCAGCTGCAAGTGGAGGAGTGGGGAATCAAACCCGGTTAAGAACATAAGAACATAAGAGAAGCCATGTTGGATCAGGCCAACGGCCCATCCAGTCCAACACTCTGTGTCACACAGTGGCAAAAAATTTTATATATACACACACACTGTGGCTAATAGCCACTGATGGACCTGTGCTCCATATTTTTATCTAAACCCCTCTGGAAGGTGGCTATACTTGTGGCCGCCACCACCTCCTGTGGCAGTGAATTCCACATGTTAATCACCCTTTGGGTGAAGAAATACTTCCTTTTATCCGTTTTAACCTGTCTGCTCAGCAATTTCATCGAATGCCCACGAGTTCTTGTATTGTGAGAAAGGGAGAAAAGTACTTCTTTCTCTACTTTCTCCATGCCATGCATTATCTTGTAAACCTCTATCATGTCACCCCGCAGTCGACGTTTCTCCAAGCTAAAGAGTCCCAAGCGTTTCAACCTTTCTTCATAGGGAAAGTGCTCCAGCCCTTTAATCATTCTAGTTGCCCTTCTCTGGACTTTCTCCAATGCTATAATATCCTTTTTGAGGTGCGGCGACCAGAACTGCACACAGTACTCCAAATGAGACCGCACCATCGATTTATACAGGGGCATTATGCTACTGGCTGATTTGTTTTCAATTCCCTTCCTAATAATTCCCAGCATGGAGTTGGCCTTTTTTACTGCAAACGCACACTGTCTTGACATTTTCAGTGAGTTCTCTACCACGACCCCAAGATCTCTCTCTTGGTCAGTCTCTGCCAGTTCACACCCCATCAACTTGTATTTGTAGCTGGGATTCTTGGCCCCAGTGTGCATTACTTTGCACTTGGCCACATTGAACCGCATCTGCCACGTTGACGCCCACTCACCCAGCCTCAACAGATCCCTTTGGAGTTCCTCACAATCCTCTCTGGTTCTCACCACCCTGAACAATTTAGTGTCATCCGCAAACTTGGCCACTTCACTGCTCACTCCCAACTCTAAATCATTTATGAACAAGTTAAAGAGCATGGGACCCAGTACCGAGCCCTGCGGCACCCCACTGCTTACCGTCCTCCACTGCGAAGACTGCCCATTTATACTCACTCTCTGCTTCCTATTACTCAGCCAGTTTTTGATCCACAAGAGGACCTGTCCTTTTACTCCATGACTCTCAAGCTTTCTAAGGAGCCTTTGATGAGGAACTTTATCAAAAGCTTTCTGGAAGTCAAGGTAAACAACATCTATTGGGTCTCCTTTGTCCACATGTTTGTTCACCCCCTCAAAGAAATGTAACAGGTTAGTGAGGCAAGATCTTCCCTTGCAGAACCCATGCTGAGTCTTCCTCAATAACCCGTGTTCATCAATGTGCCTACTCATTCTGTCCTTGATAATGGTTTCTACCAACTTTTCCGGTATTGAAGTCAGACTGACTGGCCTGTAATTTCCCGGATCTCCTCTGGAACCCTTTTTAAAGATGGGGGTGACATTTGCTACCTTCCAGTCCTCAGGAACGGAGGCAGATTTCAATGAAAGATTACAGATTTTTGTTAGAAGATCCACAAGTTCAACTTTGAGTTCGTTCAGAACTCTTGGATGTATGCTATCCGGACCCGGTGACTTATTAGTTTTTAATTTGTCTATCAGTTGTAGGACCTCCTCTTTTGTCACCTCAATCTGACTCAGGTCTTTCAACACCCCTTCCAAAATTAGTGCTTCTGGGGTGGGCAAAATGTTCTCATCTTCCACAGTGAAGACGGAGGCAAAAAATTCATTTAGCTTCTCAGCCATTTCCCTATCCTCCTTCAGTAATCCTCCCAGGTTCTCCCAGATAAGAGTCCGCATACTTAATCACCAAACTGGCATATGACATATAAGACTAACTGTAGTTAAAATAAACCATAGTTTTGCATTCTCTGTGAGCCACAATTAAGAATATGAGAAGAGCCCTGCTGGATCGGACCAACAGCCCATCTAGTCCAGCATCCCGTCTCACACAGTGGCCAACCAGTTCCTCTGGAGGGCCAACAACAGGGCAGAGAAGCTGAGGCCTTCCCCTGAGAAGAACCTCAGAAGAGCCCTGCTGGATCAGACCAGTGAGGGCCCATCTAGTCCAGCATCCCATCTCACACAGTGGCCATCCTTTTCCTCTGGAGGACCAACAACAGGGCACAGAGGCCAAGGTCTTCCCCTGAGAAGAACCTCAGAAGAGCCCCACTGGGTCAGACCAGTTTGGTGTAGTAGTTAAGTTTGCGGACTCTTATCTGGGAGAATCGGGTTTGATTCCCCACTCCTCCACTTGCACCTGCTGAGATGGCCTTGGGTCAGCCATAGCTCTGGCAGAGGTTATCCTTGAAAGGGCAGCTGCTGTGACACCCCTCTCCAGCCCCACCCACCTCACAGGGTGTCTGTTGTAGGGGAGGAAGGTAAAGGAGATTGTGAGCCACTCTGAGACTCTTTGGAGTGGAGGGCGGGATATAAATCCAATATCTTCCATCTTCTTCTTCTTCTTCTCATCTAGTCCAGCATCCCGTCTCACACAGTGGCCAACCAGTTCCTCTGGAGGGCCAACAACAGGGCAGAGAGGCTGAGGCCTTCCCCTGAGAGGAACCTCAGAAGAGCCCTGCTGGGTCAGACCAGTGAGGGTCCATCTAGTCCAGCATCCCGTCTCACACAGTGGCCATCCAGTTCCTCTGGAGGACCAACAGCAGGGCACAGAGGCCGAAGCCTTCCTCAGATGTTGCCTCCTGGCTCTGGGATTCAGAGACTTAGTGCTTCTGAATGTGGAGGATCCCCTCAGTCACCATAGCTAGTAGCCATTGATAGCTTACCCTCCACGAATCTACCTAATCCCCTTTTCAAGCTGTTACTCCTACGGCCATCACTACATCCTCTGTCAGCAAATCCCACATTTGAATCACTCTCTTTGTGGGCTCCCAACAGAAAACGGTCGCCTCCAAGATTTAGTTCTGTTTTATCCGAAGGGGTGGGGGAGTGGGGAGCAACCAGCCGTTGCTTGAAGGAAGAGAAATCGTTTTTCCTCTTTTGTCCCTGAAGGTGTTCTGACCCCTGTCGAATTGCCAAGGGACGGGCGTTTGCATTAATTGCCAAACTCATTGCAGGACAGAAAATAGCCACAAGCTAGGATGGCCAGTGAGACATTCTTGAGTCCATACCAGGATTTGAAGGAGACGTGGTTTTAATTATTATAAACGGGGATGGGGGGGCATGGAGGCGTTGCACTTATTAGAAACATCTGCATCTAACTGAGATTCCTCTTATCAAAGTTCCCGTTAACTGATTTTGAGTGGCGTGTTTTGGTTTGGGCGCTGCTGTGGGTTAAACCTCTTTTATTGTGTGTGTGTGTTTTTTTTTCATTTGTGGCTACATGGAAGTCTATCAGTACAGTAGCTGTGATTTTGCTGTGATTTCATTCCCCATGTGGGATATTCAGAGCTGAAACAGTAGAGGCTGGAGAAGAGCTCTCCGTCCGGCGGCAAGGAAGAATTTCCTCCGAGCGATTAAGCTGGGAAGTTTCTCCAAATGGAAAAAAGTCTCCCTTTCCCCCTGTTTTTCTGCCGCAAGTTGGGTTGCCAGGCCCAACTCAGGAAATAACTGGGGACTTTGGGGGTGGAGCCAGGAGACCTTGGGGGTGGAGCTGGGAGACTTTCCCTATTCCCTAAAAATAAATAAATAAAAAACACAGCAGTGCAGTTCCCCTGAATACAGTCTTCATTTCCTCCTCCTCTTTCTTAACATTCAAATGTTTCCACAGCAGCTGCGCTTCCACTAAAATGAAAATGAACTTGACACACACACACACACTCACAAAGCAGCTAAAATAAACAGTTTGCACGCCCACGCTTTTTTGATCTCCCTGGGTCAATACTCCCTCTAAGCTGTGGAGTCTTGTGAGCAAAAATTCTACTTCATGATTTACTGGCATTAAAAGTTGTGAGCTACTGCATAAGCGAGTTTGCTCTGGGGCCATTTTTCCTGAGCTAAGACAAAAATGTGTGAGCCGGAGGCTAAGAAGAAGAAGACTGCAGATTTATACTCCACCATTCTCTCTGAATCAGAGACTCAGAGCGGCTTACAATCTCCTATATCTTCTCCCCCCACAACAGACACCCTGTGAGGTGGGTGGGGCTGAGAGGCTCTCATAGCAGCTGCCCTTTCAAGGACAACCTCTGCCAGAACTATGGCTGACCCAAGGCCATCCCAGCAGGTGCAAGTGGAGGAGTGGGGAATCCAACCCGGTTCTCCCAGATAAGAGAGCTCTGGCTGACCCAAGGCCATCCCAGCAGGTGCAAGTGAAGGAGTGGGGAATCCAACCCGGTTCTCCCAGATAAGAGAGCTCTGGCTGACCCAAGGCCATCCCAGCAGGTGCAAGTGAAGGAGTGGGGAATCCAACCCGGTTCTCCCAGATAAGAGAGCTCTGGCTGACCCAAGGCAATTCCAGCAGATGCAAGTGGAGGAGTGGGGAATCAAACCCGGTTCTCCCAGATAAGAGAGCTCTGGCTGACCCAAGGCCATCCCAGCAGGTGCAAGTGGAGGAGTGGGGAATCAAACTCGGTTCTCCCAGATAAAAGCCCGTGCACTTAATCACTACACCAAACTGTGAGCTAGCTCACACGAACTCAGTTTAGAGGAAACACTGGCAATGATACAGATAGCTTTAATCACCGGAGTTGTTGAATGGATGGGAAGGACTTCAAGGAAGTATTCTGCCCTAGAATTCCAAAGCGGCCATTTTCTCTGGGGGAACCGATCCCTGTTGCCTGAAGAACAGTTGAAACAGCGGTAGATCTCCAGCCACGGCCTGCAGGTTGGCAACCCTCCCCTGGGCTTAGTCTGGAGACTCGCCAGGAAAAGCCGGTCATGGCATTCCTCTCATGGAGGCGTCCAGCGGGCTCCCTCCTCCCTTTGGAAAGCCAAGGTTCCAACTTGCAGCACCGCACATTTCCGTAGGTGCCTTGGGGGTTTCTAAATAGCCCGATTCAGCCAGCAGGAAAAAGTTTGCAGTGTGGGTCTCCCACATTCTGAAAATAAACAGAGGCGCCAACAGCCTGCAGCCCCACTTTAAGACATTTTCTTTTGGATTTCCCCCCTCCCTCCTATTGTTGGTATGAAAGCAGAATCTTTCTTCCCTTTCTCTCCTTGGGATGCTGTCGTTTTGCCCGGTTCCCCCTTGTGCCTTTGCATCTCTACTTGGCACCCTGCAGAGCACTTAACTCTCCTCTGCCACTCCGATTCTTTCACTGGGCTCTTTTCTGCACCAGATTTCCCTCGTGGCACGTCGGCCTTTCCTGCCACGATCCCCCATTTCCTGTTGATGCTCTGTTCAGTTGGCCCTGTGATTTCCATTCTTCCGTTTCTTTAGCAGTTTATGGGTGTTTTTACACGGACAGTTTGTGACTTATCGCCGCATTGGAAACGCACCTTTGACATCACCTAACGTTCTCACAACTGTTTTGCATCGTTGCTGCCCGAAGCATCTACATTTGTTTAGGTGAGAGGAGTTCCGGCGCAGCCGTTGCAACGTTTTTCTCAAAACTAGTTTTGATCCGGTCATTTCTCTACAGGCGTTTCAAACTTGTATTGTAGAAGTTTCCATGCATTTTAAAAGACTCCTCCAAAAGCCACAAGATGCAGTAATTTGCATGAGAACTGACAGCACTTGAAATTTTTACATATCATTGCTTGCCTCATCTTGTAATTTAAATTTGTATTCTTTTTGCAGTGTTGACACAATTTCCAAGCAATCGTATACATTTAACTAAGCACTGGTATTCCGTCTGCCCTCTGATCAGAGACCCCCCCCCCCTCCCAAATTGAAACGCTTTCAGCAGGAAATATAGAAGTTTGGCTACACAAAATGAGCGCAGAAAATCCACCAATGTAAAAGGAAAATAATTAAAGCGGAATGGTGGCAGGTGATTTGAAGACTCTAAAACTCTGGGTCAAACTGAATGTAAAACACCCTAAATCTGCCATCCACTTCTTCCTCTTCCTCTCTCTTTTCCCCACGCTCCCCCACAAGAAGAGAGGCACCAGGTATATTTTAATTGCCTTGAAAGCACAGAATCTTCAGGCACTGTCCCTGATCCACCACTCAGAAGAAGAAGATGATAGAAGATACTGGATTTATATCCCACCCTGTACTCTGAGTGGCCACAATCTCTCTTAATTTCCAGGCAGCAACGTATGGGAGAAGATGATCATCCAGATAAGCCGCTCCCAGACCATGTGGAGGGTTTAAATTTAGGTTTATCCAGACCTTGGATTCAGCAGGAGCTCCCAGAAACGCAGCTCCTGAACCTTTCTGACGGTTCCCCCTCCTCCTCCTCCCCACCTACCTACCTTGTCCATTGAATAGGAGGTGCAGCTGCATAACAATCTCTGGATTAGGAGAGCAGGCAGCCAGCCAGCCACCAGGGGCTTTGCTACACCCCCAGCAGCCCTCATTAACCCCTGGAGAAGCCCATGCCATCCTTTCTCCACTTCTTATGTGATTTTGGATGGTGGGTAGCTTGCTGGCCTTTTGATCCACACATGGATCTCTAGTAGGGTTGCCAAGTCCAATTTAAGAAATATCTGGGGACTTTGGGGGTGGAGCCAAGATCAAGGCTGTGACAAGCATAATTGAACTCCAAAGGGAGTTCTGGCCATCACATTAAAAGGGACGGCACACCTCTTCAATTCCTTCTTTCCATAGGAAATAATGAAGGATAGGGGCACCTTCTTTTGGGGCTCATAGAACTGGACCCCCTGGTCCAATCATTTTGAAACTCGGGGGATATTTTGGGGAGAGGCACTAGATGCTATACTGAAAATTTGGTGCCTCTACCTCAAAAAACAGCCCCCCCAGAGCCCCAGATACCCGCGGATCAATTCTCCATGATTTTTTTATGAGACTAAATCTCCATAGGGAATAACAGAGTTCCCAGCAGACATTTCCCTCCCCTCCCCCTGCTTTCTGATGACCCTGAAGCGGGGGGAGGGCCTCCAAACCGGGGGATCCCCTGCCCCCACCTGGGGATTGGCAACCCTAATCTCTAGCCAGCCCAGGCAGGCCCCACTCTCTTGGGGCTCTCCTTTCTTGCTTCAGGTTGCTTTTGGCTGGTGGGGAGGAGGGGCAGCATATGCTAATGAGTTATGCTAATGAGCTCCACCACCTATTTTTCTACAAAACAACCCCTGGGTTTATCTATTCATTATGTAGCCACTTTGGATCCTCTTGGGGATGTATGGGAGAAGATGTTAAAAAGCAGGTAATAAAATAAGTTTTAAAAATGAACAAACAACGAGTAATTGAATGAATGAAATGTTTTAAGTATATAAATTATAAAAAAAGTATTGACTGTATAATAGTTTGCCATCCTGAGCTCCTTGAAGGAAGAGTGAGGTAAAATTGTAATGAAGTAAAATATCCATTTAAAAAAAAAAAGATTGTAAAAGGACACAGGGATTGAAATGGAGGCCAAACTCTCTTATGCAGAGACTGGTTCCCTGTGGGAACAGGAACTCCCTTCTGAGATCAGAGGATTGGGAGAGAACTAGTTTTGGTCATAGGCTGGAAACAGCTATTCCAATGGATTGCAAAATAAATGCCCTAGATTTGTTAAGCGCTCGGCTCCTACCCACCTGGTCATGCCACTTAGGAGGTTAGAAAGGGTCTCCTTTTAAATACAGGCACAATCTGGCAACCGGAGCAGTGGATCACACCATCGAATGGAGTTCTCCCAATCTGGCATGGGTTTACACTGGTCCCAGTTCGAATCCCTTTTTTCACTTGGAAATGTTCGAGTCAGGCGCTGAAGCCCCTTCCCTTCTGCCGTTTAAGAGAGGCATCCTTCTCTCGTTGCACCATTTTTTGTTTCTTGTTTTTGTGTGCATTTTTGCTTTAAAAAGCAAACGTGTTGGTCTGACACACACACACCCCCTCCCAGATATTGGAGAGGGGTTCTGAAGAGCAGATAGTTTTTAGGTGAGGCCCCGAGAGCGGACGACCAGCCATTTCTGAATGTTTTTGGGAGAATGCTTTTTTCGATCCCTTTCTGGCAACCAAGAAGAGGGTGTTCCAGACTTTGGGGTTCCTTTTTTTCCTGCTTGCGAATTAAATCAGTGGAAGACAAAAAAGAAAAAAGAAAAGAAAGAAAGAAAACCCAGCAGTTGGAGAGGAATGGCGGCTTCACGCTACTGTATCTGTTTAGTAATGGAGGATCAAGATCTGTTTTAACTACACATTCTAAACATTTTCCAGGTGTGAAATATTAAGTTTGACCTTTCACACTCATGGCCTCTCTCTTTGCGCAAGCTTCCCGGGGGGGGCGGGGGGGGACTCTCCGATGTGCTGATTCAAGCCACGCATCACTCATGCACTACTCAGGAGTAAGTCTGTATGGTGGTAGAAAGCGCCGTCAAGTTACAGCTGACATAAGTCGCAGCTGACATTCGACGACCCCATAGGGTTCTCACGGCAGGAAACGTTCAGAGGTAGTTTGCCATTGCCCGCCTCCATATCATGTACACCAGGGGAAATGACAACAGAAGAAGAAGAAGAAGAAGAAGCTGATGACAATGAAGAAGATGATGATGATATTGGATTTATATCCCGCCTTCCACTCTGAATCTCAGAGTGGCTCACAATCTCCTTTATCTTCCTCCCTGTTAACAGACTCCCTGTGAAGTGGGGGCTGAGAGAGCTCTTCCAGAAGCGGCCCTTTCAAGGACAACTCTGTGAGAGTTCTGGCTGATCCAAGCCCAATCCAGCAGCTGCAAGTGGAGGAGTGGGGGAATCAAACCCAGTTCTCCCAGATAAGAGTCCGTGCACTTAACCGCTACACCAGACTGGAGGAAGATGTGGAGAAGAAGAGATCTCACCATCCCTGCTCAGGCTTCAGTGCATGGGCGTAACTTGAATGAGGAGCCAGCCGGGTTTGGGAAGAGTCCCTCTTTCTCTGCGTTTTCCTTCTCGCCCAGATAAGCATGGGGTAGGAGGAAGCGTGCTCAATCAGCATCCACAACTTCCGGTCCAAAGCAAGATACCAGACTTCTTTTGGGAGTTGGGGGAATTGTTGGGACAGGGAGAAAATATTTGCATACTTGAGCTATATGTGCTGTGCTGGCACTTTGCTTCAGGGATCTGCCTTCTGGAATCTCTGTCCCAAAACTCCGGCCATCGTTCATTGAGAAAGTGAAATGTGTGAACTCTCCCCCCCCCCCCCCCCCGCCGCCCCGCTGTATACCCACAGACGTGGTGT
The DNA here is from genome assembly GCF_032191835.1 of Heteronotia binoei. Taxonomy (NCBI): domain Eukaryota; kingdom Metazoa; phylum Chordata; class Lepidosauria; order Squamata; family Gekkonidae; genus Heteronotia; species Heteronotia binoei. The sequence continues at coordinate 3,629,331 of NC_083242.1, forward strand.
CCCCTCCTGGGCCTTCCTTTGCTTTTCTTAACTTCCTCTCTCCAAACTGGCTATGATCTGCTGCGTGCCCAGAGTCATTTGGAGCTGGATTTAAAAAGCTTTTCATCAGCTCTCCTTAATGGCTGGAGATAAACCGAGGCTAATAGTCATGTGCTGAGATATTAAAGGGGGAAGTGCAGGGAATACCAGGGCCACCTTCGACCCCCGACTTCCTGAGACCGCCTGCCTTGCGATTGTGTGTCTGAAGCAAAAACCATGAGCTCAGTTTGCAAGTTAAGAAACAGCCCTGACCTCTTTTAAATGGTGATCCAGGATTCGTGGCCTTCCCATTTTGAAATGGGAAGTGAATTCCAACTGTACCAGGTGGGTGGGGTGCTTATATCTCTGACCAAATAGCATCCAGTTTGGTGTCATAGTTAAGAGCAGCAGATTCTAATCTGCAAGAACGGGGTTTGATTTCCCACTCCTCCACATGCAGCTGCTGGGTGAACTTGGGTCAGTCGCAGTTCTCTCAGAACTCTCTCAGCCCCACCTTCCTCACCGGGTGTCCGTTGTGGAGAGAGGAATGGTTCTCTTTCTCTCTGATCCAGGACGTAGTGATGGTTCAGTGGAAGGGATGAAAAACGTTCTCAGGCGTATTCATTTCTGGGGGCTAATTAGCAAGGCTGCCCAGAGATGATGTTCATTCTCTTGCTCTCTCTCTGTTTATCTCAGTTCTACCCTGCCTCCAAAGAACTGAGGGAAATCTACTGTATTCTCCTCCCAATTTACAATTTTGCCTTTACCCCAACCCCAGAGAGAGAGGAAGTGGTTGGCCTGGGGTCATCCACGGTTGAGTGGAAATTTCCCCACTTCCGTTTTGTCCTCTGAAGAAACCCTCAACGTGGTTTAGACTGAGGAAAAGGCTGGACCAAAGTTACCCATTGAGCTTTCTGATTGAGTCTGGATTTGAACCCAACTCTCCCGAACCCTACTCCAACCCTGAAAATGGTCCCTCTGTGGCTTAAACCACTGTATAGCTTTCTGTGGCTCTCAAGTTCTGTGATCTTGAGATTTCATTTTCTGCATTTCCTTCTCTGACCCTCATCCACCGAGGCACTCCTATCTCTTCATAAGGAAAACAGTACCTGAGTCTAAACCTTGGTTTCCATTTCCCACTTGCCAGTTCACACTGGTTCTTCTTTTTTAATCCCACAAACATTTTTTCCTAACTGAAGTATGTTTTAGGACAGGCTTGGTCCGGAGATTGTGAGGAAATGGGGGAAATCAGTGCTGTGGCCTCCCCAGAAGAGAGCCCTGGAGCCGCGGAATTAAAGGGTTGTTTATGCTTGCTTATTTCAAGGTCAAGGAAGGCAGACCAAATTTCAGATGCGATTTCCCCCGAAGAGGCTGCAGATCAGATGGGTACGATGCTGCCCTCTGTAGGAACGTCAGCTCCGAATGTTGGTCATGAATCCTACATGCAGGAGAGAGAAATTCTGTGGTGGGATCTCTTTTCTCTTTCTTGCCATGTTTTGGGTGATTCCATCCTTATTCTGTAGCATTGGCTATGATGCCCCAGAACTTTTCTTTTCCACTGTTTGGTCCCCAAAGAAAGGAAATCCTTCACACTTGTGGGGAAATAAAATAAGTTTGGCTCAGGCAGAAACCAGAAGTGGCCTAAACCCGAATCCAGGTCTGGAGCAGATGTTATTTTGGTTGTCTTAGTGGGTCACATGGGTCATGCAATCCCAGGGATGTAGTTCAGATGACCTTTGGCCTTCTATGGGTGCCTGAGGAGATGGGCAGCCATTTTGAGCATTTCCACTGATAAGAGTAGGCAGCCATTTTGAGCATTTCAGTGGAAAAGGCAATAATGCTAGAAGTTGGAGGCGGCAGGAAAAAGATGAAGTACCACCATGAGATGAATGAACTCCCATCAAGGAAGTTTAAGTGTGCGGACTCTTATCTGGGAGAACCGGGTTTGATTCCCCACTCCTCCACTTGCACCTGCTGGAATGGCCTTGGGTCAGCCATAGCTCTGGCAGAGGTTGTCCTTGAAAGGGCAGCTGCTGTGAGAGCCCTCAAGCCCCACCCACCTCACAGAGTGTCTGTTGTGGGGGAGGAAGGTAAAGGAGATTGTGAGCCGCTCTGAGACTCTTCGGAGTGGAGGGCAGGATATACCGTAAATCCAATATCTTCTTCTTCTTCAGTTGGGGTTGTTTGCTGACATCTGGTTGTCTTCCGGCAATCTCTCCCTCTCTTCCGGCAATCTCTCCCTCTGGTTGCTCTTTGGCCAAACCTGCCAAGATTGGGGGACTTTTTTTTTGCCTCTATCAACCATGATATGCCATCTGTTCTTAAAATGCCACACCCTAGGGTTGCCAGTCCCCCCAGTGGGAGTGGGGGAACTTCTGCTTTTGCGGGCTCTTGCCCACCATTGACCACTTGGCTGGTGAGGGGGTCCCCAACTGACCTTTTCAGGCCTACTGCCAGTTAGGGAAGGCACACTGGGTTTTGGCAAACCTCTTATGATTTGAAGCTGACTTTTACCATAGATTTTTGCCCCAAAACCAGAGTGTCGCCCCCCCCCAACTGGAAGTTGGTCCAGAAATGCCCACCATCACTTCCAGTCTCCAGGTAAGTCGAGTTGGCAATCCTACCTGTACCACAACCTCATTGGCTAGGTGCTCCTTATAGACTTGAGGAATGCAGCTCCACTTTGAGCCTCTGGACCTCCCATTCCTTATTTCTCCAGATGTTCTCAACTAGTGGCCTTCAGCCTTTCATAGATCATCAAGCATGTGATACCAGAGTGATGTGACAAGGGTGCTACATGATACCCAGATTTATGGGCTCATAGGAGTCAAAGGGAGGATCACGGAGGACATTCAAGGACTTTGCGGTCTTGCTTTTCCTCACTGCACCATCCTACAAACAAGAGGTAGGAGGGATAGCCCCCTTGTCCTGCTTGGTGGAGGTCCTTCCAAAGTGGCGTTAAACAGAAATTAGTCTGTAAGGTTTCCCCACAAGCAGGTCTAGCTTCATGGCCTTCTTGAGGGTTTGCAGCCATGAACTGGAGGAGCCCTGCTTTGTAACCTCTCTTCCCATGTTCTCTGTGGTGGCTTTCCAGAAGAGCAGGAATGGTCAGGAGTCACATGGTCAGGAAACAGAGGAGGGTTCCGTGAAGTAGGGGAGTTGCCTACAAATTCTTGTCAACATGACCGGCATTACCTGAACGCATATTGGGGCCTCCATATCTAAACACATCAAGCGGCATGGAGATAATTCTTTGCCAGTTACTGCGTACAGTTATGGGGCGGTCATACTGAGCCCCAGAATCCAGGAATGGGTCGGCATGCTGTTCTATATTGCCGTAAATATGAATGAGAGTGCTCGCAAACACTCCACCCGCAAGTGAACGGCCCGTTGTCTTACAAAGCTTGACGTAAATCAATCCTCTGTATTTGCCAATCACGTGAGCGCCATGTTGGGGGGTGGGGCAGGATCACCTATCCCGGCTGCTTGTGGTGCCTCTTGGCAAACGCAGCCAGTTTCAACACTGACTGCTGTTGCTTGCAAAGACGGTTTCTAATGCCGCCACCACCACCATCCCGGTTGACACATGCAAATTTAGCCAGCCGGTTTTTAAAGACGTTCCGAGCCCTCGTGTGTGCTCAGTGCAAACATTTCTCTGTTTGTGTTGACGTTGTAATGCGTTTGACCGTTTATTTGGCTTTTGGGTGGGCAGAGAAGCACTCTTTGCTGGGTTCTCTGGCAGGTTCTAAATTTAAGGAGAAGGAATAGCCATCAGATCTCAAGCGGGGGGGGGGGGAACTGTTCTATGCCTGTTCATAACCCTTGTGGAATCAGTAAGTAACATATGGAAAGCGCTTCCTCAAAACGCCCACCAATGCAAGGTGACAACGGGCACTGAGCTGCCTCTGAAAACGGCAGCCTTGCGTTGAGCTTTTCTTCCTCCCCCTTGGTAACATTTAGTAATCCTTATCTGCATCTTAAGGTTAGCACACCACACAATTTTGGCATTGTTGGTTTACTGTAGGCAGGACAGAGAACCGAGCAATGCTGTAAAGACACGGGTAAGTTTCACTAACATTACAGAAGGGGAGAACGGTTGACGCGAGACTGCCATTTTCAGCAGTAGCCCCGTCTCAGCCATCACGTCGGATTCTGTCTCCAGGGTCATCTCGTATTGATAGCGTAGCGCTCTCTGGAATGTAACATCCTTCCTGGGCATTCATATTCATGATCCTTTTGTGGATTCTAGTCTCTTCTTTCAGATAAGGGCTGAAAGAGGGCAACTGAGGTCATCTTGGGCATTGAAGGCAGAGTTAAGATTTGACCCAGGCGAGCTAGATACTCCCCTCACTCTTGGGGGAGTATGCATCTTCAAGGAACGAATTGCAAATGAAAGCACGCCCATGCAAGCTTGCAGTTTTCAACAAACAAATTGCAAATGAAAACGCCACTGCACCCATGCAAGCATGTTTCTTTAACGAACTGCAAATGAAAATACTCCTCTCGCACCCATGCAAGTATGTGTCTTGGACAACATCGTGGTTTTGCAGTGGTGTGCTGCCTTACTCCCCAGATGTCCTGCCCAGAGGACACATTTGCCGGCAAGGTTTTCCCCTTTTTTTTTTTTTTTGCCCTTAGTTTAACTACAAGTGGACGGTAGCAGAAGCAATATTTTAATAAGGAGCCCTTCAGCGCGAGGAGGTGCGGAAAGTAATTTGTCCCGATGCCAGGCCCTAGGAAGAATGGCCATTTTGTTCTTGGCTTTACCTGCGAACATTAGGGGAAGAAGGAAAGAGCTGTGCTCCCGTTACCCAGCGCGATGTGCTGATTTATTGAAATTGGACCCTGAAAATGTAACTCTGCTGGTGCGGCGTGACATGAAATTTCTAGGGGAAATATACAATTGGGCTGGTGATTATGTTCTCCACCTCCTGTCCAGCCGGACTCCCATCCAAATTTGACTGTGCAGAACAAACACTTAAATAAGACCCAGATTACTGCAGCTCAGCAACGTCGTCCTTGGGGGCTTTGTTAGGGTTTTTGTTTCTCTCCCCCTGACCCCTTCATTGTTTTATTCTTTTCTAATCTCCCTTCTGTTTACGCTTGTGATTCGGAGGCTGGAAGCCCCTCTGGCGAGCATGGTTGGCTTGGCGCTTGGCTTTGGCTTTCAAGGAGTTACGGGTTGCCAAATTACTGCTTGCCTAGTTGCCTGAGGGCAAGGAAGGGTCTCCTGCAGGCCCAAAACAAAAAAGGGGTCCGTAAACCGGAGGATACCCGGTTCTGTTTTTCCTGTCAGTGGCCAGTGGGCCACAAATCTGACAGAGGTATCTACCGAGCTAAAATATATATATATTGAAGGTGAAGCACACTTATTTGCAAAGCTGAAGGTTGTGAAATAGTATGTATTCGTGCACAGTTTGAATCCCTTCAATATTTTGGTGTCGATAGTTTATATTGTTTTTTTTGTTTTGTTTTTATATTGCTTTTCCCTTATTGGGCTCAATGTCGTAAGTCACCATGAGGAGACTTGGTCATCTAGCAGGGGCCTGGCCCGGGATGGCTCGGTTAGCCAGGGGAAAGGCCTTCTCAGTTATGGCCCCTACCCTGTGGAATACGTTCTCAAATGACACCCACATCTTGCCAGACTTGTTTCGTTTCTGCTGGGCAAACAATCCTGAATTATTCAGGTTGGCCTTTGGAGCGTAACCGCATGTTTCGGCTGCTTTAACAGCGGTGTGGTGATAGCCACGTATTTCAATATTTCGGTGTTGATAGTTTATATTGGTTTTTTTTTCCTTTTTATGTTGCTTTTCCCTTGTTGGGCTCAATGTCGTAAGTCACCCCGAGACACTTCAGGTGATCGGTGAATAAATAAACAAACAGGCAGAAAGAAGACTAGATCTTTGGGAGGCCACGGATGTGCATGCGCGGGACACACAGAATGCAGCCTTATTTACTGGCCTGGGGGAAAGGCGGCCTGTAGCGATGGTGGGGCCCCCAGGGTCCTGGCCTCACTACCTCCGACTTCCAATTTTTAAATTTTATTTATTGTGCTCGTTGCTGCCGTCGGCGCCACCCTCTCTTGCCAGCCGCTGTCGCAAAGTGCCCTGCCCCACCACCCTCCAATCCTAACCCCACTCTCTCTCTCTCTCTGGAAGCCACACCCTGTCCTCCAATCCATCAGCATCCTCCAATCCAATGCTACTTCTTTATGCTCTCTCTTGCCTGCCTCTCTTGAGTCTTGGTAGACAGCAAGCCAACCTGAAGGTAGCAAGGCAAACACCGCTGCACCCTGCAGTTCCCGGCTGCCTCTGTCTCTCAGATTCCCAAGGCAAATGCCGCCAGACTCCAAGCTAGGGCCGAACGGGGGTATCATGCTTCAGGTGGGACCTGGAGATCCAATGGAATTGCTGTTTAATAATCCCTAGTTTCTGCATGGCTATGTGCCCTACTAAACGGAAAATCCTGGTTACGGCCCTGCAGCCAGTATAGTGTAGTGTAGGGGTGGCCAAACTTGCTTAAAATAAAAGCCACATAGAATGAATGTCAGGTGTTTGAGAGGTGCAAGACAGGAAGGAAGATGGGGGGAAGGAGAGGTGTAAAGAAAGCAACTTTAAATGCATTCTCCAAGTTGCACAATATGACTTGGCTTCGTGAAGTGATTTAAAGAGACAAATGCTTTCTCCAAGCTGGCTGACAGGGTGGCGGGGGCTTCAAGAGCCACACAATATGGCCACTCTGGTGTAGCGGAATCTGGGAGCCCTGGGTTTGAATCTCCGATATCCCCATGAAATATGCTACACAGCCTCGGGCTGGTCCCTCTGTCTCAGCTTAGCCTGCCTCACAAGGTTGTGTTAAGTGTTTAAAAAGGGGAAGAAGCTTCTTGGGGAGCTAAAAACCCAGAACATAGATGCGTGACACTTTTCATGGCATTCTCACCTGATGCTTTCTTGCCATCAAGTTGCGGAAAGAATGGTAGCCCTGTCTGGGGTTGGAGAACAGGCAAAGTTCAAAGTTCAGACCTTTATTGGCATAAGAGCAATAATGATTCACAATCAGAGTAGGTACAGAGGCCTGAAATATAGTAAGAGCGATACATAAACAATCAATTAAAATAGCAGCCAATAACACTAATCAAGAGTAGACACCCAGCAATTAAAATACAGTAATACGCCTAGATTTAATTTTATAGGCTTCTACTATGAAGTTTGCAACACATGTAGTAATATGGGGATTAACGTCTTCTAATAGGTAGGATAGAATTTTCCTTTTAGTAAACACATCGTGTTGGAGATATTCAGCTAAAAATTGTCTACGTTGTGAGGCCAGGAGAGGACATTCTAAAATAATATGGGATATAGAAACGAGGACTCCTAATTCACATGGGCATAATCTATTTTGGAGAGGTATCTGTCTAAACCAGAGGTACGGAACGTTGGCTCTCCGGATGTTTTTTGCCTACAACTCCCATCAGCCCCAGCCAGCATGTCCAATGGCTAGGGCTGATGGGAGAAGTAGGCAAAAAACATCTGGAGAGCCAACGTTCCCTACCCCTGGTCTTAACCTACCATAGAGAACTGTTGATGGGAAGGCATTTAAACGCGCCAAAGTAAAAGTCCGATGATGGAATGGGGAGTCTAAAGTAAAAAAAAATAATGGGGTGTCTTCCCATGTCTTTGGGGTATACCTAGATTAGCCGCAGAGCAAACGGGGGAATGTGAGGGGAACACTTTTTGGTATTCGTGAGCCATAAGCCTTAGTTGGTAGCCCTCGAGACTAGGGGTAAGTTGCCGGGGTTGGAGAACAGGCAAAAACTCCTGTCTCCTAAAACAGCGAAACGTTTATAAGGTTCCCCTCCCCGAACCCGCTCCAGATTTAGCTCTAGGTTGTTTATTTTTTAAAAAAAAATTAGGAGGGGATGTCCCTAACTGCCTTCTGTTTGCTTTAGACTCCGGGGAGGAGTTCCCCCCTCCTCCTGCCCCGTATTAAATCTGTGCAACCGAGCAGCCCCACGCAGCCGGCACCAGCGTGGACCACAAGTGGCCATTAAAACAAACATCCCCAGTCCTAACTGACAGGCAGAGAAGTGAGGAGAAGCAAAGCTGCAGGAGGGGAGGGGGGGGGAATATTAAATAATCAGGGCCAGTTGGGCTGCACAAGACAAACGACCTTGCGGCCTCCCCTGGCAGCAGTGCCCCCCCGCCTGCTCGCCTGAATGAGCCCACTGTCTGGGGCAGGCGGGTTGGTGCCTGATGGGGCTGGGTGCGGGGAGGGGCGGGGGAAGGTGGGAAGGTCTGGTGCCAGCGGCGGTAGGGAGAGCACAAGCTCTGCATTCCCTCGACGCACTCTGCAAACAGCGAGCGAGGGCTGCGCGGCACCAAGTTTGCCAGGCGGCTTGGACTGGAGGGCCCTTGGGCAGCCAGAATGAGGAGGAGGGGGCTGTGGTCTTCACACCCTCCCTGCAGGCTTCCCAGAGGTGTCTGGCCAGCCTTCGTTGGAAACTGGGCGTTGGACTTGTGGGACGTCTGGGCCCTGTTTTCATTGGGCTGCCTGTCTTCATGCCAATGTATCGAGTTTTTAACCCGCTCTTTCTTCGAGCAGTTCTGTGGAGCATGTGTAGATTTTTTCCTCTTCTGTGTTTTCTCCTCACAACAACGATCCTGTGAGGTAGGCATGGCAGAGAGGAAAGTGACTGGGCCAAGGTCTCTCGGCTTGCTTCATGACAGAGCGGGAATTCTAGGCCGGGTCTCCTCCAGCCTAGCCTTACCACCCCACTACGCTAGCTCTCCTTTTGGGATTGTGGGGAAAACGTTCCCAGAATTATTATTTTGTCTCTAATTTGATGGACAAAATTGCATGGAAGGATTTGGGGGGGGGGGGGTCTAGAAGGGCATGATTGGTGCAGAGTACGGTTGGGAGAAGAGGCTGAGATCTGAGAGGTCCTCTGTTCAACTCTCACCTCTTCCACAAACTCGTTGTGTGATTTTGGGCCAGGCGTGTTTTTCCACTCACCGCCTTCTGTCTTCAGTGAATCCTGGCCTACCTTAAAGGGCTGTTGTGCGAGCAAAAGGTTATTTGTGCCAAGGGGAAAGTGCTACCAGCAGGGGAATGGCTCTTCAAGAAGACGAAGATACTGGATATATATCCCGCCCTATACTCTGTCAGAGTCTCAGAGCGGTCACAATCTCCTTTACCTTCCCACCCCCCCTCTCCACACACACAACAGACACACTGTGAGATAGGTGGGGCTGAGAGAGCTTTTACATCAGCTGCCCTTTCAAGAACAACTCCTGTGATAGCTATGGCCAACTCAAGCCCATTCTGGGAGCTGCAAGTGAAGGATTGGGGAATCAAACCCGGTTCTCCCAGATAAGAATCCGTGCACTTAACCACTACACCAGACTGGCTCTCCAGAGTCCAACCCCCTGATATTTTGCTGACTTTAATAATTCCCTAGATATCAACAAACCCCACAAATTAAGAGAAGCTAACTAACCAGTTTGGAAATGTTGCCTTCCTCATTTCGTGACGCTACTAATGATTAGCTCGCTATCATGGCTTTAATAGAGAGAGGATCTTTGAATTTAACAGAATTCTTGCTTAATTAGGCAATCTCCATTTTTTAGCCTATCCGCCCCCCCCAGTATGCAGGGTTTTTGTTTTTTTTTTAAAAAAAATCATTTGAGTTGGCTTTCCAATGCAGCGGTTTTCCAGTTCGGAGAATTTGCCGTTGAACCAGGTAGCAAGTTCCTAATGATACAATTTGCCCTTTGTGAAACACGCTTTATGAAAGATTCTACTGTTCCGCCATCCCTTTACAGGACTCTTGGGTGAAAATTATCCAGACCCCAAAACGCCTTAATCTAAACACAGGCACGAGACGTTCGCCCCCACCCCGCCCCTCCGCCTTCGGTAAACGACTGCTCGGTTTTTTCGTCCTGTTATTTTTTCACCCTGGCCCTGTGTGCGTCATATTTATGACGGGACAGAAATAATCCTGACAGAGAACGCGGTGGCAAAACTGGTTTATAAATGGAAAGAAAAAAGGGGGGGCAGGAATAGGGTGGTTGGGGAGACCCCATGAAGGAAATGGGGCCTCCTAGCTACACGTTGGTAGCGACTTCACAAAAAGGAAAATGTAAACGTCATTATTGGAAAGGTGGAAACACTGAAAATAGAGCAGAATAAAATAAATCTTCCAGTTATATTACTGAGCGTATTGGGGAGGGGGCTGAAACAAGTCTGACTTCTCGTACCACATTGCCCACTTATCCAGTGTTTGGAGAAGAACCCTGTAAGGCCCTGGGCCCAGTTTTTTCAAAAGGCGCCTGCTAGGGTGGCCAGACCGTCCCGGTCTCCCGGGACATTCCCGGATCTGGCCACCCAATCCCGGATCCCGGGCTCCCTATACCGGGACCATTAAAGGTCCCGGTTTAGGCAGCCCAGGAGCCGGTGGGCCGCGGGCGCGGGAGGGGAAGGCGGGGAGTGAGGGAGGGAGCGTCCCTGCGCCTGCGCAGGGCCCCTGCGCACGCGCAGGGACGCTCCCTCCCTCACTCCCCGCCTTCCCCGCCCGCGCGCGGGGCCGGCAGCGGTGGGGGAGGCCTCTCCGCGGCCTCCGCTGGTCGCTGGGGGCCTTCCAGAGTGTCTGGAAGGCCCCCAGCGACCAGCGGAGGCCGCGGGGAGGCCGCGGAGCACCCGGCGCTGGTCCGGGAAGGCCTTCCAGAGCCTCTGGAAGGCCTTCCCGGGCCAGCGCCGGCCAGCGAAGGCCTCCCCGCGGCCTCCGCTGGTCGCTGGGGGCCTTCCAGAGTGTCTGGAAGGCCCCCAGCGACCAGCGGAGGCCGCGGGGAGGCCGCGGAGCACCCGGCGCTGGTCCGGGAAGGCCTTCCAGAGCCTCTGGAAGGCCTTCCCGGGCCAGCGCCGGCCAGCGAAGGCCTCCCCGCGGCCTCCGCTGGTCGCTGGGGGCCTTCCAGAGTGTCTGGAAGGCCCCCAGCGACCAGCGGAGGCCGCGGGGAGGCCGCGGAGCACCCGGCGCTGGTCCGGGAAGGCCTTCCAGAGCCTCTGGAAGGCCTTCCCGGGCCAGCGCCGGCCAGCGAAGGCCTCCCCGCGGCCTCCGCTGGTCGCTGGGGGCCTTCCAGAGTGTCTGGAAGGCCCCCAGCGACCAGCGGAGGCCGCGGGGAGGCCGCGGAGCACCCGGCGCTGGTCCGGGAAGGCCTTCCAGAGCCTCTGGAAGGCCTTCCCGGGCCAGCGCCGGCCAGCGAAGGCCTCCCCGCGGCCTCCGCTGGTCGCTGGGGGCCTTCCAGACACTCTGGAAGGCCCCCAGCGACCAGCGGAGGCCGCGGGGAGGCCGCGGAGCACCCGGCGCTGGTCCGGGAAGGCCTTCCAGAGCCTCTGGAAGGCCTTCCCGGGCCAGCGCCGGCCAGCGAAGGCCTCCCCGCGGCCTCCGCTGGTCGCTGGGGGCCTTCCAGAGTGTCTGGAAGGCCCCCAGCGACCAGCGGAGGCCGCGGAGCACCCGGCGCTGGTCCGGGAAGGCCTTCCAGAGCCTCTGGAAGGCCTTCCCGGGCCAGCGCCGGCCAGCGAAGGCCTCCCCGCGGCCTCCGCTGGTCCGGGAAGGCCTTCCAGAGCCTCTGGAAGGCCTTCCCGGGCCAGCGCCGGCCAGCGAAGGTCTCCCCGCGGCCTCCGCTGGTCGCTGGGGGCCTTCCAGAGTGTCTGGAAGGCCCCCAGCGACCAGCGGAGGCCGCGGGGAGGCCGCGGAGCACCCGGCGCTGGTCCGGGAAGGCCTTCCAGAGCCTCTGGAAGGCCTTCCCGGGCCAGCGCCGGCCAGCGAAGGCCTCCCCGCGGCCTCCGCTGGTCGCTGGGGGCCTTCCAGAGTGTCTGGAAGGCCCCCAGCGACCAGCGGAGGCCGCGGGGAGGCCGCGGAGCACCCGGCGCTGGTCCGGGAAGGCCTTCCAGAGCCTCTGGAAGGCCTTCCCGGGCCAGCGCCGGCCAGCGAAGGCCTCCCCGCGGCCTCCGCTGGTCGCTGGGGGCCTTCCAGAGTGTCTGGAAGGCCCCCAGCGACCAGCGGAGGCCGCGGGGAGGCCGCGGAGCACCCGGCGCTGGTCCGGGAAGGCCTTCCAGAGCCTCTGGAAGGCCTTCCCGGACCAGCGCCGGCCAGCGAAGGCCTCCCCGCGGCCTCCGCTGGTCGCTGGGGGCCTTCCAGAGTGTCTGGAAGGCCCCCAGCGACCAGCGGAGGCCGCGGGGAGGCCGCGGAGCACCCGGCGCTGGTCCGGGAAGGCCTTCCAGAGCCTCTGGAAGGCCTTCCCGGGCCAGCGCCGGCCAAGGAAGGCCTCTCCGATGCCTCCCTGGCCTCGCCGCCGCCCCCGCCGCTGGACTCGCCGCCGCCGCTGGACTCGCCGCCGCCCGACCCGCCGCCGCCGCCCGACTCGCCGCCGACCGCCACCGCAGGTAAGGGGGCCGAAAGCGGGGGGGGGGGCGGCCTTCCTTTCTTCCCTCCCTCTTCCCTTCTTTCCTTTCTTCCTCCCTTCCTTCCCTCCCTTCCTTCCCTCCCTCCCTTCCCTTCCTTCCTTCCCTCCCTCCCTCCTCCCTTCCTTCCTTTCTTTCTTCCTTTCCTTCCTTCCTTCCTTCCTTCCTTCCTTCCTTCCTTCCTTCCTCCCTTCCCTTCCCTTCCCTCCTCCCTTCCCTCCTCCCTTCCCTTCCCTTCCCTCCTCCCTTCCCTCCTCCCTTCCTTCCCTCCCTCCTCCCCTCCCTCCTCCCTCCCTTCCTTTCTTTCTTTCTTCCTTCCCTCCCTTCCCTTCCTTCCTTCCTTCCTTCCTTCCTTCCTTCCTTCCTTCCTTCCTTCCTTCCTTCCTTCCTTCCTTCCTTCCTTCCTTCCTTCCTTCCTTCCTTCCTCCCTTCCCTTCCCTTCCCTTCCCTTCCCTTCCCTTCCCTTCCATTCCCTCCTCCCTTCCCTCCTCCCTTCCTTCCCTCCTTATGTTCTTATGTGGCGCAGAGTGTTGGACTGGAGGGGCCACTGGCCTGATGCAACAGGGCTTCTCTTATGTGACACAGAGTGTTGGACTGGATGGGCCACTGGCCTGATCCAACAGGGCTTCTGTTATGTTCTTATGTGACGCAGAGTGTTGGACTGGATGGGCCACTGGCCTGATCCAACAGGGCTTCTGTTATGTTCTTATGTGACGCAGAGTGTTGGACTGGATGGGCCACTGGCCTGATCCAACAGGGCTTCTCTTATGTTCTTATGTGACGCAGAGTGTTGGACTGGATGGGCCACTGGCCTGATCCAACAGGGCTTCTGTTATGTTCTTATGTGACGCAGAGTGTTGGACTGGATGGGCCACTGGCCTGATCCAACAGGGCTTCTGTTATGTTCTTATGTGACGCAGAGTGTTGGACTGGATGGGCCACTGGCCTGATCCAACAGGGCTTCTCTTATGTTCTTATGTGACGCAGAGTGTTGGACTGGATGGGCCACTGGCCTGATCCAACAGGGCTTCTCTTATGTTCTTATGTGACGCAGAGTGTTGGACTGGATGGGCCACTGGCCTGATCCAACAGGGCTTCTGTTATGTTCTTATGTGACGCAGAGTGTTGGACTGGATGGGCCACTGGCCTGATCCAACAGGGCTTCTCTTATGTTCTTATGTGACGCAGAGTGTTGGACTGGATGGGCCACTGGCCTGATCCAACAGGGCTTCTCTTATGTTCTTATGTGACGCAGAGTGTTGGACTGGATGGGCCACTGGCCTGATCCAACAGGGCTTCTCTTATGTTCTTATGTGACGCAGAGTGTTGGACTGGATGGGCCACTGGCCTGATCCAACAGGGCTTCTGTTATGTTCTTATGTGACAATACTGACTTTGGTGGACCCAAGCACTGATTCAGTGTAAGGGAGCTTTGTGTTTGTGACTGGAGTGGACAATACTGACTTTGGTGGACCCAAGCACTGATTCAGTGTAAGGGAGCTTTGTGTTTGTGTCTTCTGGTGCAATTTTGTTCTCAGATCCTGTATTTACTTCATCAGTATATGGGATAAGGCACTTTCTCAACTGTGCTGCATAATGCAGCCTATTTATTTTGTCCTGTTGGCTCTGTTGGCTCTATCTGCGCCACCTTCATCACTTTCGGGGTGTGGATCCCCCAGTGGGGTGGGCTCCCGACTCCCTCTGCCGGCTGTTTCTGATAGCCCTGCGCCCCCTCTTTCATTTGATATGTGTCCCGTGCGGGTGCCACCCTCCTGCCGGGAGATGCCGCAAAATGAGCCCCCTTGAGGCTTATGGCGGCAGGGCTCGGGGGAAGCAAGCTAGACTGCTGTTCTTTTGAGGGGTTATAGAGTGTTTCGAGCCCCTCCCTGTGGCATCGGTCCCATCGTTGTGGGACCCAGGGGGCCGGCGCAGCGGCCCGCTGAAGCAGCCTGTCAGTCACTTCCGCATCTCGACCTGTGTTATTAGTGACAGGCTGCTTCGGCAGGCTGCTGCGCCGGCCCCCTGGGTCCCACGACGATGGGACCAATGCCACAGGGAGGGGCTCGAAACACTCTATAACCCCTCAAAAGAACAGCAGTCTAGCTTGCTTCCCCCGAGCCCTGCCGCCATAAGCCTCAAGGGGGCTCATTTTGCGGCATCTCCCGGCAGGAGGGTGGCACCCGCACGGGACACATATCAAATGAAAGAGGGGGCGCAGGGCTATCAGAAACAGCCGGCGGAGGGAGTCGGGAGCCCACCCCACTGGGGGATCCACACCCCGAAAGTGATGAAGGTGGCGCAGATAGAGCCAACAGAGCCAACAGGACAAAATAAATAGGCTGCATTATGCAGCACAGTTGAGAAAGTGCCTTATCCCATATACTGATGAAGTATATACAGGATTTGAGAACAAAATTGTTTCCGGCGGTGATATTTGGGGGATTTTTGGGGACGTCACAGGAAGTGCTGTGAAGTCACTTCCTGTTTCCGGCAGTGGCATTTGGGGGAAATGATGCCATTTGGGGGAAATGATGTCACAGGAAGTGATGTCACTTCCTGCTTCCGGCAGGTGGCGCGGGGGAAATGATGTCACAGGAAGTGATGTCACTTCCCGTTTCCGGCAGGTGGCGCGGGGGAAATGATGTCACAGGAAGTGATGTCACTTCCTGTTTCCGGCGGTGGTATGACGTCGCCGGAAGTGACGTCGCCGGAAGTGACGTCACTTCCTGTTTCCGGCGGCGCGCGCGCTTCGCGCGCACGCACTCCTGCCTTCCCCCCCCCCAAGGTGTCCCTGGCTGGCCTTCAGACATTATGGCCACCCTAGCGCCTGCTCTGTTTTGAATACTCTCATTTTGGATTTTATGCAAGAGGCTTCGGTTTTTCGAAAGCAATCTGCTCCAATTTGAGCATTTACCATTTTGGTTTTGTTGCAAGAAACATACCCATGAGAACTCAGCTCTTTTGCAAGTCATCGCCTCTGTTTTCGAACATTCTCCTTTTCGTTTTCTTTTAAGAAACCGACCCACAAGACTTCGTTCTGAAAGTCATCTGCTCTGATTCTAATAACCTCTTTTTGGTTTTGTGGTGAGAAATGTACTGGTGAATCTCTGTCAGACCAGTTTCTCTGTCCTCACATTGTGGGTTCACACTGATCATGCAGAAATGATGTACAGCTATAATAGAATTGTGTTATTTAAATGGCACAAATATAGCTTAAAAGGGTCACAAGAGAGAGCAATGGGAACATGGCAGACTGGATTTGATGATAATGCCAGTTTGGTGTAGTGGTTAAGTACGCGGGCTCTTATCTGGGAGAACCGGGTTTGATTCCCCACTCCTCCACTTACAGCTGCTGGAATGGCCTTGGGTTAGCCATAGGTCTGGCAGTTGTCCTTGAAAGGGCAGCTTCTGGGAGAGCTCTCTCAGCCCCATCTACATCACAGGGTGTCTATTGTGGGAAGGGAAGGAGATTGTAAGCCACTCTGAGACTACAAGTGAAGGGTGGGGTATAAATTTCCTCCTCCTTCATGAAAAGGTTCTCAGGGCATTGCTGTGATTGGCTAGTTTTGCCCAGATTGCCATGTTTGGGTGACATAATTAATGAGTGATTGGTTTTGTTTAAGAAAGGAAAGGAAAGTCACCATTTTCCTTTATTTTCACAACAACATTAACCAAGTCGAATGTCTGACTCAGACTATGGTGGTAAGGTTGTTCTCACCAAGCTGGGATGAACAGAACCAAACAAACCGATGCTGTGTCAGGACAGAGCAAGGCTACTTTAAATTCAGGAAAATTTTCCAACCCCATTCTGAGCTCCAAAGTACTTCCCCCCGCCTTCCATTTTGGCCAAGGTGGGGAGGCCGTGCGGGGTGGGGAAAAGGCTTTGATAAGGCCAACTGTGGCCTGCGGAATTGAGCAGTTGGTGACTCACAGAAGCTCAAGTGGTTGGCTTCCATGTGCTGTTGGTTTTACTTTCTGGGACTTTTCTTGCAGCTTCCCTGTTCTGCACACGCCTCTCTGTGATTTGGGTTCCAAGGATTCATACCTGGAACTGCAGGGCGGGGCAGAATATGTGTATATAATCGAATAAAATAAATATGTGACACAATTATGTTCCTTCCTCCCATACAGAGCAGCAACAGTCTCCCTCCTTCTCCTTCTCTCTCCCTCTCTCTCTCGCTCTCAAATATTTTGCAGGGCTCCTGAACAAATAAATTTATTGAATGAGTCCATGGTTCCTGGTGTAATTTTAGCTCTGTGCGTTCTCAGGAATGCCCAGAATAACTAGGTGATGTTTGCAGCGCAGGCACCGTGTGTCGGAAGCCGGGGCCTCTGAGGCGTTCTCTGCAACGGCCGTGTCAATAAAACCGGGCAGAGGGTGGATTGCCCTGGAAATGTGGTTGTCATTAAGCTGACTCAAAGAGACGCCCAAAAATGGCAAGCTGGGAAAACCAGTATGGGCAAGCCCCTTCTCTTGGCCCCAGGCAACGCAAAAATCCCAATACGACAGTCCTTGCAAAACGTGGGTCCTTTGACATATCCACAGAACTTGATTGGCGAGACCCAAGTACATCAGTTCATGGTGAATTTGGTATATATGCGGGGTGACCTGGGGTGAAACTCTCATCTGATCTTGTGCTTGCTGAAAAATTGGGAGTTAAATTCTCCATCCCGGTCAGTTTTCCTCTTGAGTCTTGCAATCTAATCCACCACACACTTACTCAGGAGTAAGTGCTGCTGCCTTTGGGGGCTCTCGGATAACTGTGTGTGGGAAAACAAACGGAGGACAGTAGTTTGTGGTTAAAATGTGGAATTTGCTGCCAGAGAATGGAGCGATGGCCACAGGAATAAGCGTCTTAAAAAGAGGATTAGATAGATTTCATGAAGGGTAAGTCTATCAATGGCTGCCAGCCGTGCTGACTGAGGAGAACCTCCACATTCAGAGGCACTAATCCTTTCAATCTCAGAGCCAGGAGGGGACATCAGGGGAAGGCCTCAGCCTCTATGCCCTGTGGTTGGCCCTCCAGAGGAACTGGGTGGCCACTGTGAAAGACAGGAGGCTGGACTAGATGGACCTTTCCTGGTCTGATCCAGCAGGGCTCTACTGAGGTTCTTCTCAGGGGAAGGCTTCAGGCTCTCTGCCCTGTGGTTGGCCCTCCAGAGGAACTGGTTGGCCACTGTGTGAGGCAGGAGACTGGACTAGATGGACCTTTCCTGGTCTGATCCAGCAGGGCTCTTCTGATGTTCTTCTCAGGGGAAGGCTTCAGGCTCTCTGCCCTGTGGTTGGCCCTCCAGAGGAACTGGTTGGCCACTGTGTGAGGCAGGAGACTGGACTAGATGGACCTTCCCTGGTCTGACCCAGCAGGGCTCTTCTGATGTTCTTCTCAGGGGAAGGCCTCGGCCTCTTTGTTCTGTGGTTGGCCCTCCAGAGGAACTGGTTGGCCACTGTGTGAGGCAGGAGACTGGACTAGATGGACCTTCCCTGGTCTGACCCAGCAGGGCTCTTCTGATGTTCTTCTCAGGGGAAGGCCTCGGCCTCTTTGTTCTGTGGTTGGCCCTCCAGAGGAACTGGTTGGCCACTGCGTGACACAGGATGCTGGGCAGATCTCGGTTTCTCCTTGTGCTTATGGTCCAGCAGAGCTCTTCTTATGTTCTTACAAGTCAAAGGCCTCAGCTTCTCTGCCCGGTTGTTGGCCATCCAAAGGGACTGTGTAAGACAGGATGCTGGACTTGATGGATCTTCGATCCAGCAGGGCTGTTCTGATATTCTTTTTTTTTTTAAATTATTTATATTTTTTCAAACTTTTAACAAACATTTTCAAACAAAATAAGTACAGTTTTACCTCAGTACCGTAATAACAACTACAATTATCTAACATAAAACTAAAGGATAAATTGAAAATAAATCATAGTTGGATACAAAGGATTTCTAGGAATAATGTCATTTTGGACTAAATATTCCAGTACTAGGAACTTGCTACTATTTTTGATTCCTAATTTTTTTGACAGTCTTCTGATATTCTTATTAGAGGAAGGCCTCAGCCTCTCTGCCCTGTTGTTGGCCCTCCAGAGGATCTAGGTGGCCACTGTTTGAGACAGGAGGCTGGACTAGATGGACCCTCCCTGGTCTGACCCAGCAGGGCTCTTCTGATGCTCTTCTCAGGGGAAGGCCTCAGCCTCTCTGCCCTGTTGTTGACCCTCCAGAGGATCTAGGTGGCCACTGTTTGAGACAGGAGGCTGGACTAGATGGACCCTCCCTGGTCTGACCTAGCAGGGCTCTTCTGATGCTCTTCTCAGGGGAAGGCCTCAGCCTCTCTGCCCTGTTGTTGGCCCTCCAGAGGATCTAGGTGGCCACTGTTTGAGACAGGAGGCTGGACTAGATGGATCCTCCCTGGTCTGACCCAGCAGGGCTCTTCTGATGCTCTTCTCAGGGGAAGGCCTCAGCCTCTATGCCCTGTTGTTGGCCCTCCAGAGGAACTAGGTGGCCACTGTTTGAGACAGGAGGCTGGCCTTGACAGACTACTGGTCTAATCTAGCAGGACTGTTCTTATATTGTTATGAAGGCCTCAGCCTCTGTGCTCTGTTGCTGTCCCTCCGGAGGAGCTGGTTGGCTGCTATGTGAGACAGGATGCTGGACTGGATGGACTTGGTCAGATGTTATGTCCTTATGCTCTTACAAATGGAAGGCTTCAGTCTCTGACCTCAAGAGAAACTGGTCGACCACAGGGTGAGACGAGATTTTGGACTAGATGGACTCTTGGTCTGATCCATCAGGGTTCTTCTGATGTTCTTATGAGATGTCATATGAGTAAGAGGAGGACCCTGATTAGCTTCCGAGATCTGACAAGATTGGGCTAGCCTGAGCTAACTGGGTTAGGGCAAGAGAAGAACAGAGGCGGCTTGCCATTGCCTGCCTCTGCACAGCAACCCTGGACTTCCTTGGTGGTCTCCCACCCAAAAACTAAGCAGGACCAACCCTGCTTAGCTTTCAAGATCTGAATAGCCTAGTTCATCTAGGTCAGGGCAGGTAGGTAATTAAGTTTTCAAAATTAAGGACAACTGGTACACTGTAAGGGAGTTCTAGTATGCCATAGTCTCCCTATTTCACCCTCACTTAAAATTAAATGTGGAACTATTAACCAAATTCAAAAGACTTAGTCTGTCACATATGCCCTACTGAGGTTTACGGCCGAGTGGAGGATTAGAACTCGAGTCTCCCTGTTCCTAAGGCTGCTTCTCTAACAGCCATACCACACTTTTCTCCAGTGAACAAAATGTGCGAGTTCAATACCTTTGTGAGCTGTCTGATTGGAATCGGCGTGATTTGGAACTTAATTTTGGATGGATCACTCCCCCCAATATCTTTCCTCTACATATCTGTTCCTAAAAAGACAAACAGACAATAACAACGACGGCACAGCGAGTATTCCGTTTCTGGTTTTAAAGTCAAGACCTCTCTCTGTGTAAATGGGAGTAAGAGAAGGGGCCTGAACTCTGAAATAACCTAACCAAAAGAGAGTTTTCCCCCTACTTTTAGTCTTGCTTTCTATAGCGTGTGTGTGTGTACATGCAGTACATCTGAAGTTTATTTTTGTCCTTGGGGAGAGTGGCGCGGCTCTGCGTCTCTACTAAATTGCCAGCGTTTTACGGTCACGCAGGCACCCAAGGCAAACAGACGTCTCCCTGGCTCGCTCAGCTGTCTCAAACTGGGCAGATTCCTTCTCATTCCACACACAAACACCCTTGCAGATTGAATATTGCCATTGACAGGGCTTGGGAAACCTAGCATAGCGAAAGCTTGTAGGGTACCTTTGGAAAAAAAAACAAAATAAAAGGTCCCTGAAGGCTTAATTATTTTAAATGTTTTATTGCTGAAGAACTGCCTCCTCTTCCACCCCTTCTCCCACCCCCCAAATTAGATCTCCATGTTCTCTAACGCAAGTAGAAGCATTCCCCCCCCCCCCTTCCCAGTTTCAAATATTTGTGACACTTGTTTACTGCAAACTTTTCAGAAGTTGTGGGTGGAGGGAGAAATAGATCCGGTTAGATTTGCTACTGGGTTTTTTTGTGGGTATAACAGATACACTCACGTGGCCGTTTTAGAGGAATTGTTGAAAAATCTCTGAATCTCTGTCTTTCTCAAAGAAACTCCCAGACAAGTTGGGCTGTAACCTTTAAGCTGAGTTAGTGTGAGAGAGCTTACAGATTTTTAGCCTCCAGCTTGCACATTTTTTGTCTTATCCCAGGAAGGATGACCCCAGAGCACAACAATTTATGCAGGAGCTCACAGCTTGAATGCCAGCAGCTCACAGCTTTAATACCAGTGGCTCACAAAGTAGAATTTTTGCTCACAAGACTCCACAGCTTAGAGGGAGCATTGCCTGTGACTGCTAGATGGTTTGTACCGCAAATACCGACAAAACCCCAAACTGTCCCACTTCTTCTGCCATGCAAGAAGGAGCATCTCTTTCGAAATTACGGGCTGTAACATCGAAACAAAGAAGAAAATGCTCTTATTTGCCAGATTTTTAAAAATTCCTACGTAGATTGAGCAGTTGAACAAATTGATAACCCCTCTGATTCACGGTAGAATTTCTCACTTGCCTGAGCAGCGCGGTTGTCTTTCTTCGAGTAATGGGGTTGAGTCTATCAGACATATACTCGTACACTGTGAATGCTATCAAGAAGAAAGACTCCAGATACTTGGAGAAACGTCGACTGCGGGGTGACATGATAGAGGTTTACAAGATAATGCATGGGATGGAGAAAGTAGAGAAAGAAGTACTTTTCTCCCTTTCTCACAATACAAGAACTCGTGGGCATTCGATGAAATTGCTGAGCAGACAGGTTAAAACGGATAAAAGGAAGTACGTACTTCTTCACCCAAAGGGTGATTAACATGTGGAATTCACTGCCACAGGACGTGGTGGCGGCCACAAGTATAGCCACCTTCAAGAGGGGTTTAGATAAAAATATGGAGCTGAGGTCCATCAGTGGCTATTAGCCACAGTGTGAGTGTATATATAAAATTTTTTGCCACTGTGTGACACAGAGTGTTGGACTGGATGGGCCGTTGGCTTGATCCAACATGGCTTCTCTTATGTTCTTATGTTCTTACCCCATTACTCTTCATATTTATATTTACTTCAACCCTGAAATTCTTCAGCTATATGTCAAGTCTGCTATGGGTTACTCAATATCTGTATTAAGGTTGGTTCTGAAGTGAAGGAGTCTGGGTACTTTACAGTGTACACCGGGGGCTGCTAGCTCACTCTCCTGCCCCCTCTCTAGAAATGCCTTTGTTGTGTAACCTGCTTTGAAATGCTAACCTGTGAACAAGATAGTGGCGCCTTCCCAGCCTTGTTCTCTGTGGGGAGTATGGGGTGTCAAGACTTCGGTCTGGGAACGAAAGAAGTAGCATCCTAGTGTGAAGATGTGTTGCATAGATTGCCCCCCGTAGGAATCCTTTAGATTCATACTTTAAATACTGGATTAGTGCATATGTGTTTCAGTCCTTCAATCTCTGCCATGGTCCACAGTTCTGATTACAATAAACTTGCTACTTTATCAAGAGACTCGTTATTGAATTCAGCCGACTTGACATTTTGAAGGACTCCCTATCTTGGAGTTCAACCTTTCCGGCAACTGAAAAGGCGATGTCCGAACAGTCTCCGGAGAATGGAGGATTCCCAACCAGAGTGGAGGGGGCCGAGACACCCTGGCACATCCATACTGCCAGAAGGACCGCGGCCTCCCCTCCACAGTTTCAGCTGGTGGCGACCCCACGGCAATACCAGCCAAGAACCTCCACTACGCTGATGGATCAAGCCCCGGTCCGTCGGGAGGCGATCATGACCCGCCACACCAAGCGGGTCCAACTGGCCGAGGCCGCCGCCGTCCACCCGGGCGAGGCGAGCGAAGGCGCCAGCGCCGCGGGGGCGCAGGACCTCGAGAGTGGAAGCGAAGGGGCCGAGTGCGGAGCGGAGGACGGAGGGGCGAGCCCCAAGGACCAGACCGATGAGGAGTACGAGACATTTCGCGCGATGGTCCGCAGGGAGATCGACGGGGCGGTGAGAGACCTAAAGGACCAGATGCAGACCCTGACCGCGCAGCTGGGCAGAGCGCTGGGGGTGACCGGGGCTCGCCAGCAACAGCCAGCCCCGGCGGGTCCGCGGGGACCCCCGGCTCAACAGGGCCCTGCCGCTCCTCCACCCGGAGCGGCCCCGCAAGCCCCAGCGGCGCCCCCCCCTGCCCCGGTCAGACAAAGAGACCTGGGGGGGGGGCCGGGAGCTGGACGCCACGTTCGACGGGGACCCGGAGGAAGTGAACTACTTCGCGATCCAAGCAAACAGCTACATGCACTACTGGGGGGACTCATTCCCCGATGAGATGAGCCGCGTGGACTACCTCGGGTCGAAGCTACGGGGCGCAGCGAAGAAGTGGTATGTGAGCCTATGCGAAACCAACAGCCCGGTCCTCCATTTCGTAAACACTTTCGTGCAGGCCCTGCTGACCCAGTATGAGGACCCCCTGCAAGAAACCCGAGCGCTGGCGGCGCTGCGGAACATGAAGCAAGGGGCCCGATCCATCCGGGAGTACGCGGCCGACTTCCAGGCCAACGCCGCCCGGGCTCGGAACTGGAACGAGGTGATGAAGATCGAGCACTTCACCAATGGGCTGAACCCGAGCATCCTGGATAGAGCGCTCACGCAAGCCCGCCCCGATACCCTGGTGGGGTGGATTCAGCTGGCGGGGGAGGTGGAGACCAACCTGAAACGAGTGGCGATGCTGCGCCAAGCACTGGCCGCCGGCAGGGGAACGCCGAAAGCAAGCCCCGGGAAGGCTGAGCCACCTAAAGTCAAGAAGCAGGCGGTGGCTGCCCCAGGGGGGCCCCGACGTTGTTTTCGGTGTGGGGACCCCAACCATCTAGCCTCCGGCTGCCCCCAATCAGCCACCGGGGCCGCCCCACCGCAGGGAGCCACCCGCCCGGGCACCCCCGGCCCCAAGAAAACCACCGGCCGCCCTAAGGACGCGGCGAAGAGCAGCGCGCTCCTGGTGCAAGACGACCTACAAGAGGAGGAGGTGCGTCTGTCAGAGGAGCTGGCCGAGCTGGCGTGGGAAGAGGAGCCGGCGGGAAACGACGCCGACCTGCTTTGAACGGTGCCAACCAGCAGGTCAACCGAGAGGAGGCACCGCTCACGGTGAGACCCACGGGAAGGTTGTACTTTATAGTGGTCAAATTGTTGAACCCAAAGCTAAAAAGGTTCCTACAGATCCGGGCCCTCATAGACTCGGGCTGTAATAGAGAGCTGATTTCCCCCAAGGTGGTGGAGGCTCTGGGATTGAAACGCTTACAACTGCCCCACCCCATGCACTTTGAACAGATGGATGAGTCAGTAATGGGGGGGGAACCCTGCACGCAAGAGACTGAGCCGTGCCCCCTGGGGATTGAGGATCACTGGGACTCAGAGACGTTTGTGATCGCGCCCGCCTGCGGCTACCCCGTGGTCCTGGGAGTGGGGTGGTTGGAAAAGCACGAGCCCCTCATCCGCTGGAGAGCCCAGACCATCAGATTTCCCGACCCAAGTTGCAACCAGCACCTTTGGCAGGCAGCATGGGGGCCACGAGCGCCAGCCGCTCGGGAGAGGGTGTGCGTCCTGGTGGAAGAGGTGCACCATGTCCCGGACGCCTACCGCGACCTGATGGAGGTATTTAGTGAGCGGGAGGCCAACCAGCTACCCCCCCCCACAGGAGCACAGACTGTGCGATAGAACTAATCCCCGGGGAAAGCCTTCCCAGGGCCAAGCTCTACCAAATGGGGTGGGCTGAGAAGAAGGAGCTGCGAAAATTCCTAGACTTGAACTTGAAAAGGGGGTTCATCAGACCCGCGACGGCCCCCCACGCGGCCCCCGTGTTGTTTAGAAAGAAAAAGGACCACAGTCTTAGGCTTTGCACGGATTTTCGTGGGATTAACGCGATTTCCATGTCAAACGCCTACCCCATCCCCCTCATCAAAGATTTGCTAAGCACGGTGGCGGGGGGGAAGATTTTCACAAAGCTTGACCTGCGGGACGCGTACTTCCGAGTGCGCATCAAGGAGGGGGATGAGTGGAAAACGGCGTTCAACACCCCGATGGGGCAATTTGAATATTTAGTCATGCCGTTTGGATTGCAAGGGGCACCGGGGGTGTTCATGAATTTCATAAATGATGTATTGCGGGAATTTCTGTACAAGGGGGTGGTGGTGTACCTTGATGACATCATTATTTATTCGCAAGACGAACAATCCCATGTGAAACTAGTGAGGGAAGTGCTGGCCACCCTGCTGAAGCACCAGCTCTACGCCAAGCTGTCTAAATGCGAGTTCCACCGCACGGAACTAGACTATTTGGGCTTCCGGGTGTCTGGGGACGGGCTGGCCATGGATCCGGCCAAAGTTCAGGCAGTTCTAGAGTGGGCCCCCCCGAGGACACGTAGACAGCTCCAAAGTTTCCTCGGATTCTCCAATTTCTATAGGACATTCATTGAGGGGTTCGCCCAGATCGCTCTGCCCCTAACAGACCTCCTGAAGACGAAGGGGAAGGGGGAGGAGGCAAAGCGACCAGGGGCCAGGCTGAATTGGACACCGACTTGTCAGGCGGCTTTCGACCGGCTTAAACAACTGTTCACAAGCGAGCCGGTCTTAAGCCACCCAGATGAGCGGAAGGGGTTTGTGGTCCAATGCGACGCCTCCGACGTCGCCGTAGGAGCCATTCTCATGCAGAGGGATGAGGAGGGGAAGCTGAGACCCTGCGCTTACATTTCGCGAAAGTTCTCGGAGGAGCAGAGGAACTGGTCAGTGTGGGACAAAGAGGCTTTCGCTGTCATGTTTGCACTGAAAACTTGGAGGTCCTGGTTGGAGGGAGCCAGGGTGCCCTTTGAGATATGGACGGACCACAAAAATCTAGAGGCACTAACAGGGAAAAGAAAATTGAGTGAAAAGCAAATCAGGTGGGCGGGCTTCTTCTCCAGATTCGACTTCACCCTGAAACACATCCCGGGGACCCGCAATTTCCTAGCAGACGCCCTGTCCAGGCTCCCACAGCATGAGAGCCAGAGAGAGGAAGTGGTAGATTCCCTGATCCCCCCCACACAAGTGGCGGCTATGGTCACTACCCGCTCGCAGAGGAAAAAGGAATTGAGCGGGCTAAGCAAAGAACGAATCACCCTAGAGGCCGAACGGGAGGGAGGTGGGCGGCCGGAGGGGTTGCAGAAAAGAAAAGACGCTCTTTGGTACAAGGGGGAGAAACTGTACATCCCGGAAATATTAAGGAAATAAATTCTCCAACTATGTCACTGCTCCAAATTAGCTGGGCACTTCGGCTATGTAAAAACCTTGCACTTGGTGCACCGGCAGTTCTGGTGGCCGTCCCTAAAGAAGGATGTGTCGGACTTTGTAGCTGGTTGCCCGGTGTGTGTGATGGCAAAAAGGAGGGGGGGGAAACCCCCGGGACTCCTACAGCCTCTGGAAACAGCAAAACGGCCATGGGCCATGGTGTCCATGGACTTCATAGTCGAGCTACCCCCCTCCCGGGGGAAAACAGTCATACTGGTGGTGGTGGACACGTTTTCAAAACAAGCCCACTTCATCCCCTGCAGCCAATTACCCACGGCCAAGAAACTAGCGACTTTATTTTTCGACCACGTGGCCAAACATCACTCCATCCCTGACAAGGTCATAAGTGACAGGGGGCCTCAGTTCGTTGCCACCTTCTGGCGGGAGTTTTGTAAGTTACTAGGGATGGAACAGGGGCTAAGTTCTGCCTATCACCCCCAGACGGACGGACAGACTGAGAGAGTGAACGGGGTGCTAGAGCAGTACCTACGGTGCTTTGTGAGCCTACGCCAGTCGGACTGGGTGGACCTCCTCCCCTTCGCTGAATACGCTTACAACAACAGCGCTCACAGTTCCACAAAAGCATCTCCCTTTGCAACAGTGTTCGGGTATGAGGGAAAGCCGATTCCCATGCTGCCAGGGGGGGAGGGATTGACGGGCTCAAGTTTCGAGCAATGGTGGCAAGGTCCCAGCCAATGTTGGCCAGCCATTCAAGAAAACCTGAAACTGGCCAAGGAGGCGTATAAGAAACAGTACGATAAAAGCCATGTGCCAGTCTGGGACTTGAAGGTGGGGGACTCCGTGTACCTGTCAACAAAAAACCTGCCTCTGGCACAACCGTCTAGGAAATTGGCTTTTAAGTTCTTAGGGCCATTCAAAATCAAGCGGGTAATCAACCCGGTGACAGTAGAGTTAGACCTCCCCCCTGCTCTTGGTAAAGTCCACCCTGTTTTTCATTGCAGCCTACTGCGCAGATCTCCGGGGCCGTCCAAATGGCATTCACAAGATTCACCAACCCTCCCCTCGAAGGGGGAGTGCCGGAGCCTCTCGGGGCCCGAGTTCCGGAGCCATAAATGTGACTCGCCCTCCTTGCAAGGCCGCCCGGCAGGAGGGGGATCTTAGGGGGGGCAGTATGTCAAGTCTGCTATGGGTTACTCAATATCTGTATTAAGGTTGGTTCTGAAGTGAAGGAGTCTGGGTACTTTACAGTGTACACCGGGGGCTGCTAGCTCACTCTCCTGCCCCCTCTCTAGAAATGCCTTTGTTGTGTAACCTGCTTTGAAATGCTAACCTGTGAACAAGATAGTGGCGCCTTCCCAGCCTTGTTCTCTGTGGGGAGTATGGGGTGTCAAGACTTCGGTCTGGGAACGAAAGAAGTAGCATCCTAGTGTGAAGATGTGTTGCATAGATTGCCCCCCGTAGGAATCCTTTAGATTCATACTTTAAATACTGGATTAGTGCATATGTGTTTCAGTCCTTCAATCTCTGCCATGGTCCACAGTTCTGATTACAATAAACTTGCTACTTTATCAAGAGACTCGTTATTGAATTCAGCCGACTTGACACTATACCTTTTAGAAGACAGTCTGAAATTTGTATCTTATGCAATAGCAAAATTTTGTGTATTAGCTCTTAGAAAGTAAAAGGTCTAAGGAAAATGTTAAATGCTGAAATGTGAATTTCCTTTTATCTGTGATCCTACGTTTATGTATCCATTTTAAAAACAGCCTGCCTTGTCTGTTTTTAACCTTGCTGATCCTTTGACCGTAATAAACCTGATCAATTTGATAAACTCCTCTGAATAGCTAAGATTCCTTCCGTATTCCAGAAGGACAGCAATACTCGTCCACGGCTGCAGAAAGTTATCCATCAGTCTAGCATGAGCTTTCATGCACTGGAAGTGAATCCTTGCTGGTAGAAGAAAGGAAGAGATTGAATTTATACCCCGCTCTTCATTTGGAGTCTCAGAGTGGCTGACAATCCCCTTCCCTTCCTCTCCCCTCTCTGTGAAGTGGGGCTGAGCGAGCTCTGAGAGAACTTGTGACAGACCCAAGGTCACCAAGCTGGCTGCATGTGGAGGAGGAGTAGGGAATTAAATTTGGATCTCCAGATTAGAATCTGCTGCTCCTAACCACTACACCAAACTGGCTCTCTGCAAGAGAACTCTGACTGACCCAAGGTCACCCAGCAGCTGCATGTGGAGGAGGAGTGGGGAATTAAACCCAGTTCTCCCAAATTAGAGTCCACGCACTTAACCACTGCACCAAACCTGCTCTCAAACTGGCAGGCAGACACGTACACACCCATACTCATCGACATCCACTTCTGGGGATGTCCTTTATTTATCTGATGCAGTGGACTCTACTCCATGGAAGCACTTTGTATCACAGATGTGTTAGCCTAAAGTGACGTAGAACTGTATGTGTTTGTTTTTAGAGACAACGCTAACTTAAAAGGGGGGGGGGGGGTTCTTTGGAGGCAAGGATTTTCCTAGGGGGCGCAAAAGTTCCACGTGCACATGTGCAGCTCTCTGACTCTCCATCTTCTTTGCATCCCATCCTTCTCTATTTTCGGCAGCATTCACGTGTTTACCCCATTTTAATTATGCATTAAGCTTGTCGGGTCAGGGGGGTGGCAAGAAAGTAAGCGAGCCAAGGTGCTTTTTAGCTCTGCAGGGATCCAAGTCCGGGTGCCTTCAGTTTGAATCCAGTACCGCTCTCTAGCTTTTATCCCACAGGGCTGTGCATTTTCTGGCTGTGCCTAGAAGTCCAGCCTGCAGAGATGCTTGCGAGCCTGTGGGATTACCGGGTGCCCAGGTAATCATTCGTAAAGGTAATCATTCATAGGTAATCATTAATAGGAGCACTGTGGCACAGAGTGGTAAAGCTGCAGTACTGCAGTCCAAACTCTCTGCTCATGACCTGAGTTCGATCCTGGCAGAAGCTGGGTTCAGGTAGCCGGCACAAGGTTGACTCAGTCTTCCATCCTTCCGAGGTCGGTCAAATGAGTCCCCAGCTTGCTGCGGGGGGAAGTGTAGATGACTGGGGAAGGCAGTGGCAAACCACCCCGTAAAAAGTCTGCCATGAAAACGTCATGATGTGACGTCACCCCAGAGTCAGAAATGACTGGTGCTTGCACAGGGGACTACCTTTACCTTTAATCATTCATAGCCGGTCAAAAAAGAAATGGCTCTTTCTGCGTCAGTGAAAGCTTTGTTTCTGTGGCCCCCTTGATGTAGCCATCCCTTGCCAGAAACGACCACGCAAGGGCCCTCTTTTCAGACAGATCTCTCAAACCATCACATGGCAGAATGCACATCGATAGTGTTATCAGGGTCTTACGAGCAATGTGTGCAATTATTATTATTATTATTTCCTGGATAAGGGCAATGCTGTTGGCTGCCAGCAACATTTCTTGACTCCCATGCTTCTCGGATAAAATCACAGGCCATGGAACTGGTGGGGAGGTGAGGCCGCGCATGAAGAAGGCTGTCTTGTGCAAAGGTCTTTCCCCATTTCAAAGAAGGGGGAAGAAACTCGATATCCCAGCTGGGTGGAATCCAGCGGGAAGGATTCGCCCCAGCCTTTCCAAGGCCCGTCATCTAGACTAACTCAAACCAGCTCCAGGAGGGGGAGGGCCTCTAAGCAATCCCCCCCCGCCCCAGTCCTCTGACCCCGGATGTGGCAACCCCCTGACCTCTTGACCCCGTAGTGTAGGAGCTTGGCTACCTTCCTTCACCCCTCGGCTTGTTCCATCCTGCCCCAGTGTCAGCGGAAGGAAGGATGCGGTCTTCGGTCCCCGAGGGGAGCACAGCAGCCTCCTAGCCATAGAAAGGAAAGGCATGATTAATTCCAGCTTTACTAATAAGGAATTGCACTCGTTACCGGGATTGGCAGCCGGCTCACAAGCGACGCTCATCCACTCTGCAGTCTTATTCCCCTTGTGTCGTTTGCAATTTTTTTCAGGGCTCGTGTGCGTGTGTGTTGTGTTTTTTTTTAACTGCAAACAGTTTAAAGATGTGTTACGTCTCCTTCGATTAGGATTGGCCTTTCCCCACCATCTTTGTTTTCCTCTCAGGGTTCCCCCCCACACACAAAAAAAGAAAACATTGCTAATGAATGTAGCCCTGTGTTAGATATGCTAAGGAGGACCTGGAGCCAAACCTCGTAGTGGTGGTTGTTTGTCATCGTTCCGCTGTTTTGTGGCGCTGGGTGATTCATCCGTGTGTTCTTTTCCCAAGGCCATATATATTTTTTTTAATCCTGGGCTTTTCGTTCCTGGGATGAAAACGATGGGTCGGTTCCTGCAGATCTGTTCAGCTCACGGTGTCACTTGACTCCTCTTCGAAGAGCTGAGAAGTACCACATGTAGTGCACCTTCACAACGAGGAACCCGGAATGTTCCCCCTTAGGAGAATGAGGGACATCGAAACCAAGGGACCAGACCCACATAAGGATTCAGTGTTGAAGAAGAAGAAGATGATATTGGATTTATATCCCGCCCTCCACTCCGAAGAGTCTCAGAGCGGCTCACAATCTCCTTTACCTTCCTCCCCCACAACAGACACCCTGTGAGGTGGGTGGGGCTAAGAGAGCTCTTACAGCAGCTGCCCTTTCAAGGACAACCTCTGCCAGAGCTATGACTGACCCAAGGCCATTCCAGCAGGTGCAAGTGGAGGAGTGGGGAATCAAACCCGGTTCTCCCAGATAAGAGTCCACACACTTAACCACTACACCAAACTGGCTCTTGATGACCCCCTAGAGTCTGGGCTGGGAAATTCCTGGAGATATTGGGGGTGGAGCTTGAAGCGGGTGGGATTTGGAGACAAGGGGGACTTCATCATAGAACCCGTAAGAACATAAGAGAAGTCATGTTTTATCAGGCCAATGGCCCATCCAGTCCATCACTCCGTGTCACACAGTAGCCAAAGCCCAGGTGCTATCAGGAGGTCCATCAGTGGGGCCAGGACACTAGAAGCCCTCCCACCTCCCGAACACCAAGAATATAGAGCATCACTTGCCCCAGACAGAGTACCATCTATACCCTTTGGCTAGTAGCCACTGATGGACCTCTGCTCCATATGTTTATCCAATCTCTTATTGAAGCTGCCTATGCTTGTAGCTGCCACCACCTCCTGTGGCAGTGAATTCCATGCGTTAATCGCTCTTTGGGTGAAGAAATCGCCCTTTTATTCATTCTAATCCAACTCAGCAATTGCTCAGCAATTTCATGGAGTGCCCACGAGTTCTTGTATTGTGAGAAAGAGAGAAAAGGACTTCTTTCTCTACCTTCTCCATCCCATGCATAATCTAGTAAACCTCTATCATGTCACCCTTCAGTCAAGGTTTCTCCAAACTAAAGAGCCCTCCTTCCCACGCAGCCAGCTGGGTGACCTTGAGCCAGTCACAGGCTCTCTCAGCCCCACCTGCCTCCCAGGGTGTCTGTTGTGGGGAGAGGAAGGGAAGGTGATTTGTAAGCTGCTCTGAAACTCCTTCGAGTAGCGAAAGACGGGGTACAAAACCAACTCTTCTTCCTATCGTTCTTTCCTGGAATCTTTTCCCATGTTAAAAGAAAAGGACAGAGCCTCTCAGGAAGCAAAGCCCTTAGGAAAAAGGAGGAAAGGAAAGGTCCCCTGTGCAAGCACCAATTATTTCCGACTCTGGGGTGACGTTGCTTTCACAACGTTTTCACGGTAGACTTTTTACGGGGTGGTTTGCCATTGCCTTCCTCAGTCCTCTACGCTTTCCGCCCAGCAAGCTGGGGACTCATTTGACCGACCTCGGAAGGATGGAAGGCTGATTCAACCTTGAACCGGCTACCTGAAAACCCAGCTTCCGCCAGGGATCGAACTCAGGTCGTGAGCAGAGCTTAGGACTGCAGTACTGCAGCTTTACCACTCTTCCCTTAATATAATAACAGTAATAGCAATAACAGCAACAATACTGAAGTCCATAAAGCCTGCAGTCATCCTTTCCCCTTGCAAGCTGATGATTGTTTTCTTCTTCCCTCCCCTTCAGACTCAGCCTGTCCCCAACCCCCTTGCCTTCTACATGCACCGGTCGCCTTGGTGGTTCCATCAGTTCGAGACCCTCGTCAACCACTTCATTGAGCTGGTGGTACCGTTCTTTATCTTCCTGGGGAGGCGCATGTGCATCTTTCATGGGGTTCTGCAGATACTCTTCCAGGTGAGAAAGATTTGTAAAAAATGCTTTTTTAAAAATACTTTTTTCCCCCGTCATCCCATACACGCGGCCATCTCCCCAGTCAACAATATCTAGAGGCCGACGCTAGATCTGGATTCCGTGGATGTCGGTTTGGTCCAGCCGGAAACGAGGCCGACGTTCTTGGGTTTCCGTTTCCGGTATGCATGGCTGGAGGACGGCGTCAACTTCGTTTCCGATAAAAGCTAAACTATTTATTGATGTTTAAGTTGTAAGAGCTCTCCTCGACAATATTAACCTTTCTGCAGCTGCCCTAATAATTTTGTTCTTGGAGAGAGCTGGTGAGTTTGTCTGTTCTTATCTTACTAATGAGGAGGCAATTATCCACCCACCAAACATTACCAGGAGTGGTCATTCAAGATACTTTAACTAATGAATTTGATATCTCCTTTGCAAGCTTTTCATGGAAGAATTTAGGCATTTCTCCAAATTGTGTAACGAGAGAGTGAGATTATTTCGTTTCCTTCTCATCCTCTCTCCTTGAGAAGGGATTGGTGCAAACTACGGAGGCAAGATTATTCCTACCTGTACTATTTCAACCAACTTCCTTCGCCTCCCAGACTTTAATTCCTCTGTTTCAGCATTACTTCAGGATTGTCTACTTGTGGTTGTGTTATTACCATTTCTGCTAACGATGGGACAAAAAAAGAACATATCCATTTGAAGAAGAGGTCTCCCTCCCTTTACTCAAGCAATCCAAATTGGTTGACTTTTTGTCTGCAGTTCCATTGCAAAACAGGTTTGAATGTTTGGGGGCTGATGTTGAGGGGGGAGAATACCCCACCCAACAAATTATTGCAGATAGTGAACAAGTACTGCCTGGTCCCTTATCTCCTTGTGGCAAGCAAGACACCAGACACTGGGAGGGACTGGAGTTGCTAGCACAGCAAACACTATCAGTTGCTGAATCTTTAAAGGAAATATTTCAAGTTCAAGCCAGGATGTTGACCTTGCTTCAAGAATTAAATAACACTTTCTCTATTAAATAAGACTAGGAGTTCTCCAGCCATTAAAGGGCCTACAAGGGTTCTTGTGCTGAGTTACATCAGAGACCGAGCACTAACTCTGCCCGAAGGTCTCCCTCCTGTTCTTGCCATTTGCCCGCCGTCTTCTGCGTAAGCACAAGGAGAAACCGAGATCTGTCTGCGGTGCCAGAGAGATGTTTGTAGAAGTGAGGCCTCCAATGGTTGCATTGTGCGCCTTTGGCTCTTTTCTTTGGGGGCGGGGGGGACACAAGGTGAATGATGTACATTTCTCAGGTGGAGATTTGAATCCAGAACCTCCCAGATTCTAGTACCGCACTGTGCAGCTTGGCCTGTCGATCGAACCCAATGTAATCCCCCCTGGATTGTCACCCAAGGCAGACAGAAGTCTTTTCAGACTAGAGATCCTTTTCAACAAAGTGGCCAGCAGGGTTTTTTTTTTTTTGTAGTAGGAACTTCTTTGCATATTAGACCAACTCCCACTGATGTAACCAATCCTCCAAGAGCTGCCTACTGTAAGCTGCAGGAGGATTGGCTACATCAGGGGTGTGTGGCCTAATATGCAAAGGAGTTCCTTCTACAAAAAAAAGCCCTCCGTAATCATCTTTGTACACAAAGCTTCCAGCCGTTGCCGTCGCAATTTTGGAGAGATCCTTTGCCCGTTCCACCAGCAAAGAGTTTTCATGGTTCCTCCCTCAAAATAAATACCAGTTGAAATCCTTAAATCTACAACACAGTGGATTGCTAGCCGCAGAGTCCCCCTGGCTTTGGCACAAAAGGAAATTGCGCACAATAAAGACCCATAATGATCTATTGTTAAATGCATTTGTCGTCTTGGCCTTTAACTGGCAATTTTATGGACAGTTTGCAATGAGTGGCTCGCGTTCCCACCGGAGGCAAACAACGGAGAGCACGACCCAGCCTGATACGCGGGTCTTGCGCCGCTGTCGGGTTTTGGCTCGCGTGCGCCCAGACGCCTGTTTCTTTAATATTTACTGTTCATTTCTTCATTCGAAATGACTTTTATGGATGCTGCTTCTGCTCCTGCGGAAGAAGCCGTAAAGTTTAAGATCGCTCTCCCACTTAATTCTGCTTTTCAAGATTTTAATTGACATTACATGCACGGTTTTATTAGACATTTTTATAATTGTTATTGGAGTCGTGGTGGCTGGGCCTTGCAAACGACAGGGTGTTCCTCCCCCCCCTAGATTCTTTGGTGGGTCTATAGAAAATTCGCCATTTTGGGAATCCCCTCCCTTTACCACTCCTCTCCTCCAAATTAGAGCAGTGAGGGGGGGGGGGGGAGTGGGAATTGTACTGGCTACTCCAAAATCTGTTACGTGAAGCAAGCTGGAGTGCTGCGGGTGTTTGGTTTTAAGAACATAAAAAGAACCCTGCCAGATCAGACCAACGGTCTCTCTAGTTCGGCATCCTGTCTCACACAGTGACCAACCAGTTCCCCTGGAGGGCCAACAGCAGGGCAGAGAGACTGAGGCCTTCCTCTAATAAGAACATCAGAAGAGCCCTGCTGGGTCAGACTAGTGAGGGTCCATCAAGTCCAGCATCCTGTCTCACACAGGGGCCAACCAGTCCCTCTGGAGGGCCTACAACAGGGCAGAGAGGCCAAGGCCTTCCCCTGAGAAGAACATCAGAAGAGCCCTGCTGGATCAGACCAATGAGGGTCCTTCTAGTCCAGCATCCTGTCTCACACAGTGGCCAACCAGTTCCTCTGGAGTGCCAACAACAGGGCAGAGAGAACATAAGAAAAGCCATGTTGGATCAGGCCAATGGCCCATCCAGTCCAACACTCTGTGTCACACAGTGGCCAAAAAAAAAAAAACACCTAAGGCTAAGGCTTTCCCCTGAGAAGAACATCAGAAGAGCCCTGCTGGATCAGACCAGGGAGGGTCCATCTAGTCCAGCATCCTGTCTCACACAGTGGCCAGCCAGTTCCTCTGGAGGGCCAACAATAGGGCAGAGAGGCCGAGGCCTTCCCTTGAGAAGAACCTCAGAAGAGCCCTGCTGGGTCAGACCAGGGAGGGTCCTTCTAGTCCAGCCTCCTGTCTCACACAGTGGCCAACCAGTTCCTCTGGAGGGTCAACAACAGGGCAGAGAGAACATAAGAGCATAAGAAAAGCCATGTTGGATCAGGCCAATGGCCCATCCAGTCCAACACTCTGTGTCACACAGTCGCCCCAAAAAAACACCTAAGGCTAAGGCTTTCCCCTGAGAAGAACATTAGAAGAGCCCTGCTGGATCAGACCAGGGAGGGTCCATCTAGTCCAGCCTCCAGTCTCACACAGTGGCCACCTAGATCCTCTGGAGGGCCAACAACAGGGCAAAGAGGCCGAGGCCTTCCCCTGAGAAGAACATCAGAAGAGCCCTGCTGGGTCAGACCAGGGAGGGTCCATCTAGCCCAGCCTCCCGTCTCACACAGAGGCCAATGAGTTCCTCTGGAGGGCCAACCACAGGACATAGAGGCTGAGGCCTTTCCCTGATGTTGCCTCCTGGCTCCGGGATTCAGAGGATTAGTGCTTGTGAACGTGGAGGTTCCCCTCAGTCAGCATGGCTTGTAGCCGCTGATAGACTTCTCCTCCATGGATTCATCTAATCCCTTTTTAAAGCTGTCTGCTCCTGTGGCCATCACTACCTCCTTTGGCAGCGGATTCCACATTTTAATCATTCTCTGTGTAAAAAAAGTGTTTATTTTAGTCCATCCTGAATAACCCTTATTTGTTGAGATCTGTGTCCCCCCATATTTGAAAAGGCAGCAGGGCTCTCACCCAGATTCAGGGGGTTTTTTTGTAGCAGGAACTCCTTTGCATATTAGGCCACACATCCCTGATGTAGCAATCCTCCCGGAGCTTACAGTCGGTCCTGTAGGAAGAGCCCTCTAAGCTCTTGGAGGATTGGCCACATCAGGGGTGTGCGGCCTAATATGCAAAGGAGCTCCTGCTAGAAAAAGAGCCCTGCCCCCCCCATTGCAGTTCAGTAATAAGCCATAGTACTCTTAAAGTATAGTCTTTCATATTTGGTTATCAGTCTACTGTTCATAACTTCTTTATCCATTCATAAAAAGGGATCCATTTTTCTTCAGCTTCTTGTTTGCTTTCTTCTTTCAATAAGTTCGATGAAATGTCAATTTCTGCGGTATCCAAGGTCTTCTATACACGTTCTTCCATAGCAGTCAGCTCTTTTTTTCTTCCAATATTAAAAAAAAAAGATATTGGATTTACCGGTATATCCCGCCCCATACTCTGAATTTCAGTCTCAGAGTGGCTCACAATCTCCTTTCCCTTCCTCCTCCACAACAGACACCCTGTAAGGTAGGTGGGGCTGAGAGGGCTCTCCCAGAAGCTGCCCTTTCAAGGACAGCTCAGCGAGAGCTACGGCTGACCCAAGGTCACATCAGCAGCTGCAAGTGGAGGAGTGGGGAATCAAACCCGGTTCTCCCAGATAAGAGTCCGTGCACTTAACCGCTACACCAAACTATGATTTTCTCTATTATTTTGCAGATATTCTGGCTGCAGTAACCATATGTATACCCCCTGACTATTTTGAACAAGTGCAGAGGCCCTGTTCTTTGTTGTCTTTGCTTCCGAGCAAACCTCACCCGACGTCAAGGGAACTGCTTGGCAGGCCCATAGAAAAGCCCCAGACCGGAAAAGCTTAGGGGACCTGCAGAACAGCCGTCACCCTTTGACAATGAAGATGTCTCTCAGCGTAGTATTGGCACGGAGGGAACTGAGTGGGGAGGAACTCTTCAGCCAGCCCCTCCCCCCTTTTTCTTGTAGTTTATCCCTTTAGCAGCCTCTGCAACGGTTACTGATCCAGTCGGGCAGCTACTTGCCTGGCATGCCAAGAGGCCAGGTGCCCCTGTGGAAAGTTCTGGGCACGCTAACTTTGCAGCCGCTCAGAGTGTCTCGTGTATATCTTCTGCAGCTCCAGGGAAAGGGTGAGGGCAGAGAAGAGAGACAGAGAGATTGAAACGTAGCTACCACCATTTCAGTTAACTCATTTAAAAGGCAATGCAGAATTTCTGGATAGGGTGGAAAGACGACTCTTTAGGCCAGGGGTGTCCAACGCATTTGTTATGAGGGCCGAATAAGACATAAATGGGACCATGTTGGGCCAGGCCGCGTGTGTACCTATTTAAGATTAGGTAGCAGAGTTATAAACTTTATAAAGGACACAGACAAACACAATTTTAAAAAAAAACAACCCTTAAAATAAGAACATAAGAGAAGCCATGTTGGATCAGGCCAATGGCCCATCCAGTCCAACACTGTGTCACATAAGAACATAAGAGAAGCCATGTTGGATCAGACCAATGGCCCATCCAGTCCAACACTCTGTGTCACATAAGAGAAGCCATGTTGGATCAGGCCAATGACCCCTCCAGTCCAACACTCTGTGTCACACAATACATCACAATACAAGAACTTGTGGACATTCAATGAAATTGCTGAGCAGTCAGGTTAAAACGGATGAAAGGAAGTACTTCTTCACCCAAAGGGTGATTA
Organism: Heteronotia binoei; assembly: GCF_032191835.1. Classification (NCBI taxonomy): domain Eukaryota; kingdom Metazoa; phylum Chordata; class Lepidosauria; order Squamata; family Gekkonidae; genus Heteronotia; species Heteronotia binoei. Next base: position 3,666,910 of record NC_083242.1, read on the forward strand.
ACATGTGGAATTCACTGTCACAGGAGGTGGTGGCGGCTACAAGCATAGCCAGCTTCAAGAGCGGATTGGATAAAAATATGGAGCAGAGACTTTGCTCTGTAGCTCCTGTGCTATTGAGCAAGTCTTGCAAAGCAAGCTGTTATGTAGAAGGAATCTGTCAGCGCAGGGTTCATCGATTCCTCAAAATAATAGAACTCTTTCTTTTGAAATAAGTTTCTTTTTATTGAGTGTACAATGTTACTGCTGCAGAAGGTCTTTGAGAGTGATAACATACATTGAAAAGGCACTAGCATTTATGGGGGCACATCAAAGACAGGGGCCTCTAAATCATTCTCAAAACAAAGTTATTTTCTCTTTCTAAGGTGTTTGATTCACACGCTGGCTATCTCCCTTCCTGGGCCATCCAGCCTCCCCCTTTCGGCCGATGTCCTTGCAGCGGCTGGGAAGCGGCGGCGCCTCCCTCTGGTCTTACCGCCGTTTATGGCCTCTGGCGCCCTGCTTCTCCCTCCCCCCCCCCCGTTTGGCATACCTAGCATTCTATCAAAGAGCCCTAGGGTTAGTTCTAAGCAAATAAACAATATAGGCAATGTGGTTAGGATCAATAGGATGCAATTGAACACAAGCTGACAGAATCAAGAGAGAGGGAGAAGGAAGCAGATGATAGCCAGTTGCTCAGGGGTCTGAGAGAAGCCCTCTGAGGGCCTGATCCGGCCCCTGGGCCACAAGTTTGACACCCCTGCTTTAGGCATTTCCCGCTTGGGAAATGTGCTTGCTAGATTGATTGTTCTGCCGATAGCACAACTAAGAGGACGATTCGCTAAAATCCCATTTTCAGATGGCTTCTGTTGCTGCGTATCTGGCGCAATAGAGACTGTAGACCACCTTTTGCTATTCTGTAATCAATGGATTGTCCCATGTTTTAGTTTGTGGAATGCTGCAGGAGTAAGAGCTCTAAACCATCTTTTGGATAAAAACAAAATAAAGGAAAAAGCCAAACTGGAGCGGGATATAGGAACCAAAATTCAGTAGTATAATTATTTCCCACTGCAACATTTGCTCAACTCACCTGAACTAAAGAAAATTAGAGAACGACCTCTTACACATTTTGAAAAAATTGATAAAAGAGATAGAGGAAAATCAGACCTTTGCAGGACTGATTTCAGCCATATATAAAATGTTAATAACTAAGAAATTAAAAAAATTAGAACACTACCAAGAACCATGGAATATAGATCTCAATTTAAATTTAACCTTTGACGATTAGAAGTCAATTTGGAAATCCCCTTCATTATCTTCAAGGATAATCAATATTAGATATCGAATGGTGAAAATCTTAACAAGATGGCATATACCCCTACAAAATATTGTCATAAAGGTACCTTATACAACCCCTGGTGTCATAAGAAATGTAGTCAAAAAACCACATTTTTTCATAACTGGACATGTCCAAAGATCCAAGCCTACTGGACTACGATAATAAAGGAAATTGAAAAGATGACTCAAATGAAAGTACCACTGAAGCCTGAAGTAGTTTTAATAAATCTTATAGATAAAGAGATCCCAAAGGATAAGAAAGAAATAATTTCTTTACTGATCACCATCGCTCGACTAGTGCTAGCCTCACATCGGACATCAGAACATCTACCAAAGAGGGATTTGTGGTATCAAAAATTGTGGGATTATTTCATAATATATAAAATAACAGCTAAACAAGAAGGGGATTATACAAGTAATCATTGTCAGAAATTCTTAGATTTATGGTATCCAATACTCACTTACCTGACTGAAAGAGATATCCTGCCAGAAAATGAAAATTATAGAGATTTTTTTGTATTTTTAGAATATTCACGTTGAGAGATGAAAATAGGTCTTTTATGTAAATTCCCAATTCCCCAAGATAACTATATGAGATGCATTTGCTTGGAAGAAACTGGTTTGTAAGAAGGATAAAAGTTTAGCTGTGGTATAGTGTTATAGGATAGATTATAGTTTTAAATATGTGTTTTTGTTGATTTTTCACTCTCCTTGTTGTTATCTGTAAATAGTATTTTTTTTTAAAACAGTTTAGTAAATAAAATTTATTTTTTAAAAAAATCAATGGATTGTCCCCAGGGCTCTTTCAAATACCCCTGTTCTGTCCAGATATTAGCTTCCTGAAGTCCTGGGTGGTATCTTTATGGTTAGCAGATTTTGATCCAGAAATAACATACTCTCTTACAAAATATTTGACAACAGCGGCGTCTTTAAAATGCTGCTAAAATGTGTTTTATCCTGCTAACCACGAGTAATTGTATAAGTCCACTCATTTATTTTATCCAGTGTTTCAGACTTTTATGAGATATGTGTATTTTATTGTTCTGTATTTTTCTTTTTCTGCATTCTGTCACGCTTTGCAATTTAAAAAAAAATCCTTTTGTGATGTATTGGTTTTATGCTCAAGACCTTCAGTCATATGAGCTTAAATAATAAAGGAAAGAGGAAAGGGCGGAGAGGGAGAGAGATTGAAATGTAGTCACCATTTCTGTTAATTGGCTTCAAATGCAATGCAGAATTTCTGGATAGTGTGAAAAGATGACTCTTTAGGCATTTGCAACTTGGAAAGGTGTCTCCTCGAGAGTTACTGCAGCAGAGAGCTTCCTCCATGGGTAGCTGTGATGGCTTGCTTCTATGCAAGCAGCAAAGGTGACCAGCATTCTTGGTGGCTGGGGAGAGTCACACATCAATCTCAGGTGCTGTGAGGATCTCAGGTGTGTGTGTGGAACTAGCCCTGTAAAGGAATCCTGTCTGTTTTGCCACATCTGGATCCCACACATAGCTTTTTTAAGCAGGATAGTGGGTGCAACTGTATTTAGAAGACGCAGGAGGACATGTCGAGCGCCTTCATCAGGTGCTGTACAGATGTGCTCCGTTTTGCATTTGATTTCGTCTTTCCGGAGGTTGAACATGAGAAAAATCCTGTGAAACCCCGTAAGAACAGAAATGCTCCTCCTGGTACCTTAGGCACAGCCATGGAGTTGAGAGCTAGAAATATGCCCTCTCCAAACAGAAAGAAACTTGGGAATTGTGATTTTTGTCTAGCCTGTGAATAGGGTATGTGAGAGGGACAGGGGGATGGGGGGGGCACAACTTCCTGCCCGGTAATGCTGAAATCTCCAGTATGAGCAACACAATTCTAACCCGTCTCTGGCCTCTGCATGTCTTTCTAGGCCCAGAAGTGCCACCGTGCCAGACGGCAGGTTGGCAAGAAGGTTTTTGGGCACCACCCCAAGAGCTCTCGCTTCAGGCTGTACACGGCCGTGCCACACACATTGCTCTGACATGGCCAAGTTCCAAAGAAACCAATTTTGCATAGGCATAAAGCTTGAGAGGACTCTGTGCGCGAGCAGAGGCTCTCTTCTCTCTGTCAGGGGACTTAGAAGGGGACTGTAGAGAAGTATTCCATCCCAGGGCTCCCCAAAGCAGTGGCCAGGGACACCGCGGTCCCCGCCAGCAACATTTCCCGCCCTCCGGAAAGTTATTTTAGAAAATGGGTGGGGCGTTTGCCAGAAGTGTTTCTGATTGGTCACTGGAGATCCGATTGGCAGTGCAGGGTTTTAAGAAGTTGCTTTTAAGAAGCAACTGCCCCACAGCGCAGGGATCGTCACTGTCTGACTGAAGGGTAAGCGAGTGGAGGGAGTGTGCTAGTAGAAACTGTTTTTTAAAAGACATCCTGTTCGAGAGTTCTTCTGCCTGAAATGTTGAAGGTTTACTTTTAGAATGATGCACGACCTCACTTCTTGATGTTTTTGGCTGGCTCCATCCAGCTCCTGGTGCAGCCGCTTTACGGTGGGCTCCTCCTCCCTGGGCAGTCACTTTGCAGCTGGCACCACCTCTTGGGGCAACCATTTTGCAGTTGCACCCACTGCCCTGTGTCAGAATTCCAAAAGCGCCCACCATCTCAGGAAAGTTGTCAGCCCCTGTTCTGTCCCGTTGAGTCCTCTGCATTATGAAGCAGCCCCACTTTGACATGAATTGGCCATCTCAGTGAGGAAATGAAGGCCCCTTTGCCATGTATGCATGGATAGGGGAAATAAAGTCAAGGGCAGAGTATAAATCCAAATCCTCCTCCTCCTTCTCTTCCTCTTGAGAGCCAGTTTGGTGTCACAGTGCTTAAGTGTGAGGACTCTTATCCGAGAGAACCAGGTTTGATTCCCCACTCCTCCACTTGCAGCTGCTGGAATGGTCTTGGGTCAGCCATAGCTCTCGTGGGAGCTGTCCTTGAAAGGGCAGCCGCTGTAAGAGCTCTCTCAGTCCCATCCACCTCACAGGGTGTCTGTTGGGGGGGGGGAGAGGTAAAGGAGATTGTGACCGCTCTGAGATTCAGAGTATAGGGCAAAATAGAAATACAATATCTCCTTCTTCTTCTTGAGAGGGAGATTGGTTTGATCCAGGGCAGCTTTGGCATTCTGATATCCAGGTGAAAGATCCTTCTGGGGAGGGGGCGGCCATTTTTAATACGCAAGAGTGCCCCTGAGGAGTTTGGGAGAGCTGGCATAGCGGACCCTTCGACAGTCCGGCTTCTAGACTCCTGGATGGACTCTTCCCCCCGCCCCTCGGGCCCTGCTGTTTTTATTTCGTTCTGTTTTAACACTCTGCAATCTCAGACCATGCCATGGCAAACTCTTTCTTGGCTCTCCCGGGCCGGTCCTGTTTCAGCGTACACCTCTTGGCACACCAGTCCATGAAACGGGAAGCATTAGGCGGGTGCCAGGAAGGAAGGGCAGAGTCACCTGACAGCAAGCTGGCGGGTCACAGGAGCTTGGCAAGGCGCTTCAGCTGGAGCCCGCTGCCAAGCTCAGAAAGAGCCGAGCCAAGCTGGCTGGGAGGCAGAGGGTGGCTGCCGAGCTGCCAATGGGAAGGCACTGGAGCCTCTGGCGAGGGGGGAGAGCGAGTGGAGGAAAGACGTTGAGCAATCTGGACGGCTCCAGGGAGGCGTTTTCGGTTTATGAAGCCCAGTTGCCGTGCGGCGTCTTGAGTGAATGCCAGAGATGGAAAGGGGGGAGGGGCTGGGTTAAAAGAAGAAGAACTGCAGATTTATACCCCGTCCTTCTCTCTGAATCAGAGACTCAGAGCGGCTTACAATCTCCTATATCTTCTCCCCTCACAACAGACACCCTGTGAGGTGGGTGGGGCTGAGAGGGCCCTCACAGCAGCTGCCCTTTCAAGGACAACTCCTGCGAGAGCTATGGCTGACCCAAGGCCATTTCAGCAGGTGCAAGTGGAGGAGTGCTACCATTGGCCACCCCTGCTGTATACAATTGTCCACTGCTGTCCTCACCCACAACCCTGTGAGGTAGGTCAGCCTTTCTGAAGGTTCGCCCAGTGGCAGCAATATTTGAACCCATCCTCCCGCCCTAGTCTCAGTCTCTCACCAAAATCCCCCTCATTGTCTTCCAGTCCAGGATTCCCCAACCTTTTTGAGCCTGCAAACACTTTTGGAATCCTAACACAGTGTGGTGGGCACAGCCATAAAATGACTGCCACTGGAGGCAGAGCCGGCTACAAAATGGCTGCCGTGGCTTATCGTCAGTTGTACGGTGAAGATCCTCATGCTGAGCTGGCAGCTGCTGTACCCCAGCTGGAAGTGTGTTGGGATTTTGCATTTAAATCCGGAGATTGAGTACAGAAACGAGAGCCGCACCGTGTTTAAGTTTATTAAGAAACATATGCTTTACTGAAAAAATAGGGAAGGGAACATGTGGATGAAAATAAAGTAGGAAAGACTTCCTAGATGCTACGAGTATGTGGCTGGAAACTGTGATGGTGATTCTCCGGTTGTCCTGCTTGCCCAAAACAAAGGCCATAAATCTGTGAATATATGTATACCAGATCAAAGCAGATTCCAGGGCCGAGATAGTAACTGACCAATAGAGAAGGTTACGGGTCGCCTTATTAGGTTACTCAGCTCTCGCCAAACTTCCCGCCTTGACTAGATTACTTCCTACTACTTAAGTAACAACGTTTGACTGAAACGCAAGCAACCTGTAAATCCAACAAAGTGCCAACCCATCCGGCGTCAGGGATACCCGAAAGAAACTCCTGGTCGCAGGGGCTAATCCAGGCAGATCTCTCGCCCCACAGGGACTTGCGTCAATTGTGAATGTGTTGCATGGTGGGATGAAGGAGGGAGCCACTAGGCTTTCCTCTTTGAGTGACCATCTTGCCTCAACCATCAGTGACTCTATCCACAAGGACTCAATGGAACCTCCATATTCAGAGGCAATGTATCTTTGGATTCTGTGGCTGGAGGACAACAAAGAAGAAGATGATATTGGATTTATACCCTGCCCTATATCCTGAATCTCAGAGTGGCTTACAATTTGCTTACTTCCCCCCCACACACACACACACAACAGACACACTGTGAGGTGGGTGGGACTGAGAGAGCTTTCACAGAAGCTGCCCTTTCAAGGACAACTCCTGCGAGAACTATGGCTGACCCAAGGCCATTCCAGCAGCTGCAAGTGGAGGAGTGGAGAATCAAACCCAGTTCTCCCAGATAAGAGTCCGCGGACTTAAACACTACACCGAACTGGCATTAGTTTAGCTCCCCATGTCCTCTTTGGAAGGCTTTTGGGGGGTTTCACGGTGTGAAACAGGAGACTGGACAAGATGGACCACTGGTCTGATCCATCTTGGCTGCTCTTAAGTTCTTTCAGCAGGTATCTCAGTCTGATCAGACTGCTGGAAAAGCCTCAAGGTGGGGGCTGCCAGCTCCAGCAGGGGAAACTCCTGGAGATTTGCGGATGGGGCCTGGGGAGCACAGGGAGGTACAATCCTCAATGAGTTACAATCCTCATTGGGCCTCTATTGTCCATCCTCCAAAGCATCCATTATCTCCAGTGGAGCTGATCTCTGTAGTCTGGAGACGAGCTGCAATTCCGGGGGATCCCCAGGTCCCAACTGGAAGCTGGAATCCCTAGTCCCTGACCTCCACTGTGTGACACTCATTTGAGCATCTTTACGGTTGGGATGGGGGGTGGAACACCCTAAACACTTCTTGCCTTTGTTCACATGAACGTGGCCCGATATAAATTTGCCAACAAGTGGGTTGTCGTTTTCAGTAGTCCAAAGGCATGGAAAAAACCCTCCCATTTGCCAGCGGAGTGCATTTAATTAGCTCCTGCTTTCGGTGCCCCCCCCCCAATGCACACACCCCCACCCCCTAATTTATTTTTTAATCATGTAAAAGCGTCTCCTCGACTCGGTGCCGTAAACTTGTATTTTGATTGCGGCTGGGAGAACCCCGTTGGGCATCATTCAAATGGTACTGAACCGTTTCTCCCCCCACACACACACCACCCCAGCACCCCCTCCCAACACCGCTGGTTTTTCTCAAACTAAACCCGGCCTCGGTTTTTGACAAGCTCTAATGAAAAACAAATTGTTATATTGCTTAGGAAAATAATTTGAAGGAAGCCTGAATTAGTTGCCGAGGTGGGAAAGTTTCGGCTACTTGAAAAATAAAAGTTTTGGAAAGGGGTTATTTGTTTTAAAAAAATGTCGGGGGCTGCGCCGCTCGCCAAAATATACAGGCTTGTTTGTTTCGGAGATGTGCTGAACTGCAGAGCGCATGAATCATGCCTTTTTAATCATGACGGGGATTTGATTAATCGGGAAAGGTCAAGGCAATGGGGCAGCGGGCAATTCCAGAAGAGGGGATCAATCATACGGCAGGTAACTTAGAGGAGAAAGAAACTTTTAAAAAATCAAATTAGAAATAAAATGTGGGGGTTTTTTGGTGGTGGTGATGGCGGTGGTGGTTTTTTGCGTTCCAGAGCAGAACCAAGCCTGAATTGGTTTTTGACATAGATGACAGTAGCATTTATTTATTTTATTATGTTTATATCTCGCCCTCCCTTTCCTTCTAAGCGGTAGATTTTCCAACTTGCCTACCCAACAGCACCGTTGCCCTTGTTCGAGTAATGCAATTGAGACTATCACACACATACTTTTACACTCTACCCCCTATCAGGATGAGCGATGTCAAATACTTATCCCACTACTCTCTAAATTTAAACCTTTGCAACACTATATTGACCTCAGAGTTGAAATATTGCAGACATTCTTGTTAAGGGATAGCCAGAAACGGTTAACACGTGTGGTAGCAAAATTCTGTGTATTAGCTCTTAGGAAAAGGAACTGTGTGATTAAGGGAATATAATTGACTTAGAAGTTTATTTTTATGTACATTTACAAACTTGCTTTCTATTTGCTCCAAACTGGCTGGTCCTTGGACCGTAACAAAGAATTGATTGATTGATCGATTGATTGATATCTCGCTGTCCCCTATTGGGCTCAGGGCAGCTAACAACAGTTAAAATACGTAGTGTTAAAATAGAATGCAGTAAAATTATTAAAATCTTTGTACAGATACAATACATTTACATTTTCAATCCTAAAACCCAAGATGTTTGTATGTATGTTTGTGGAAGAGCACCTCATTTCGTTGCTCTTATTTTCCTTTTTTGAGAACAATGACAATAAATCTGTCTGTCTATCTATCTATCTATCTATCTATCTATCTATCTATCTATCTATCTATCTATCTATCTATCTATCTATCTATCTATCATCTATCTATCTATCTATCTATCTATCTATCTATCTATCTATCTATCATCTATCTATCTATCTATCTATCTATCTATCTATCTATCTATCTATCATCTATCTATCATCTATCTATCTATCTATCTATCTATCTATCTATCTATCTATCTATCTATCTATCTATCTATCTTATTAGTTTGTATTTAGCGCTGCGTACAGAATGTTGTCAAATATTGTTTGGTGCTCTATGTTTATACTGGGATGGGTTTAGATATCAATGCTGTGGTATAAGTGGTCGCTTCCCCACTAGTTATTAAAAGCTAGTTTAAACAATAGAGGCCCAGGAAGCTAGCTGGGCAAAGGTTACGGAGATACAGGTATTACTTAATTAGCAGCTAATGCTGGCGTGAATGGAACAAAGTGTGTTCAGGGGACAGTTGAGTGGCACTTTGGCCTACCTTGCTCTGTTGGTTTTGCAGCTGAGGCCCTCTAAAGTTACTAGTCCTCAAGAGGTGATTTTAAGCTGACTATTTCGGCTTTCCCCTGATCTGGGTGGCCCAGGCTAGCCCGATCTTGTCAGATCTCAGAAGCTATGCAGGGGAGGCTAATATTTGAATAGGAGACCTCCAGGGAATACCAGGATCCCAACACAGAGCCAGACAACTTCTGAGCGTCTCTTGCCTTGAAAATCTTTCAGGGTCACCATAAGTCAGCTGTGAGTTGCCGGCACTTCCTACCACTGCTTATGCATAGTCGTATCTGGCCTTTTAGGGAACTATTCCCTGCTAGGCTGCCTGAAATGGGCCGTTAACACAGGTGGACAGAGAGGCAGGGTAGCGGAGTGGTTAAGGCTGTCAGCCTAGGATCGCGGAGTCCCAAGTCCGAATCCCCATTCCTGCCATGAAAGCTTGCTGGGTGACCTTGGGCCAGCCACACACTCTCAGCCTAACCTACCTCACAGGGTTGCTGGGAAGATAAAGTGGAAAAAAGGAGAATGATGCCAGCTGTTTTGGGTCCCCATCAAGGAGAACGTTGGGATACAAATGGATAAAACTGGGGCTTTCTTTGTAGCAGGAACTTCTTTGCATATTAGGCCACGCACACAACCCGATGTAGCCAATCCTCCCAGAGCTTACAGGGCTGTTCTTACAGGGTCTACTGTAAGCTCTTGGAGGAGTGGCTGCATCGGGGGTGCATGGCCTAATATGCAAAGGAGTTCCCGCTACAAAAAAAAGGCCCAAATGAAATGAAATACCCAGTCAAGTACTCTGGAGAACACATGTGAGTCTGGACCTCAGCTGTGCACGGATGATAATTAAAACACGGGCTTGTTTTATAAAGCAAATTATGGCTTTTAATGCAGCCATAATGACTAAACTTGTAATGAGGCACAAACAGTAGGCGATATAAGTATGTGCCCGTCTGTTTCCCGCCCCCCCCCCCCTTTCCCCTTGCTAGGAATTTATAATGCATTAAAAAACGTGGCTTGTTTATTAGCGTCTGGACATGATTTGGGAAAATAAAATGTGAGTTCTGGGTTGTTGTTTTTTTTTTTTAAAAAAAGAATTATCTGCTTTAATTAGCTAGTTGAGAAACTGCGCCTTGTTGCATCGGGGAGGGGTTGGGTTTTTCATAGGTATTCCCTCCCACCCCTTTTGGAGGAGTTAGAATTTGTGTGCGGGGGGAGGACAGTCCGGGGGACTCCTGCCTGCGAAATCCAGGGTGCTTTCTTGCTTTATTAAACAGGAGACTCGGTGAGCTGCCACCGGCTACTGCCTGCCACGGAATCGCTGTGCCGTTGCAGAGAACGCAGGGGTGCTGGGACGCATGCCGGGGGGAGGGCATGGCTTGGTCTCTTGGGGTCTTTCAGAAGCTTATACTGCCCCTCCCCACGCGCTTTCTAATTGAGTAACTTTTGATATGCTTCGAAGGACACACACACATCCCCGTCGCCAGCACAGATTTTGGGGTAAATAACCAACTTGATCAGGGGGTGGCCAAACTGCGGCTCGGGGGGGCCACATGTGGCTCTTTCACTCATATTGTGTGGCTCTTGAAGCCCCCACCGCCCTGTCAGCCAGCTTGGAGAAAGCATTTGTCACTTTAAATCACTTCGCCAAGCCAAGCCATATTGCGTGGCTTGGAGAATGCATTTAAAGTTGCTTTCTTTACACCTCTCCTTCCCCCCATCTTCCTTCCTTTCTGTTTTGCAGCTCTCAAACATCTGATGTTCATGGCTTGTGGCTCTCAAGCATCTGACATTCATTCTATGTGGCTCTTATGTTAAGCAAGTTTGTCCACCCCTGAACTTGGTTATGCATTTCAGTGACTTTCTGAAATCTCACCCTTTGAAAAAAAAAAACCATGCACATCTGTGTAAATGTTGCAAACTGGTGCTTTGCATGCTCCGTGTGGGGAGAACTGGGTGGGGCAGTGTTCCCTCTAAGCTGAGTTGGTGTGAACTAGCTCACAGTTTTTTAGCCTTTGGCTCACCCATTTTTGTCTCAGCTCAGGAAGGAGGGCCCCAGAGCCAACTAATGTATGCAGGAGCTCACCACTTTAATGCCAGTTGCTCAGGAAGTAGCATTGTTTGCTCACAAGTTCCACAGCTTGGAGTATTGACTGGGGTGGTGGTGGTGGAGGAATGCTGTTTTCCCACTGGAGCCCAAAATATGATGCATCCAAAGCCTTCAGTCGGAGTTTCACAAGGGGGGGGGGATTTGCCGGAAAGCTCTGCCTTCTTCCGGCTTTTGGGGTGGTGATGGAGGAGGAGGATTCCCCAAAGGAGGAAGAGTTTTCAGAGGCTGTGTTCTTTCACCGGGACCTAAAAATAAATGTGGTATATAATCACCTCACGTCCCAAGGTGAAGGAAGAGTCTGCAATGCAGATTTCCAGAAAGTGCAGCAGCTTGTCGGATACAGATTCACAGCCTTTGACTGAACCCCACCTTGCAACGGGTCACCCAACATGGCAGGCAGGGCCAGCCGAAGCTTGCGGGCGCAGTGGCTGCGGCAAAGAGTTGGCAGGCGCAGTCGTATAGACTGGTAGCTCCTTGCAAAGCTCAGTCTCCAAATAGCATCTCGCCAATGCCTGACCTGAGGAGCCCCGAGGCACTGTGGTAAAGCCACAGTTAGAACATAAGAACATAAGAGAAGCCATGTTGAATCAGGCCAATGGCCCCTCCAGTCCAACACTGTGTCACATAAGAACCTAAGAGAAGCCATGTTGGATCAGGCCAATGGCCCATCCAGTCCAACACTCTGTGTCACACAGTGGCCAAAAAATTATATATATTTATACACACACACACACACATATATACACACTGTGGCTAATAGCAACTGATGGACCTCTGCTCCACATTTTTATCTAACCCCCTCTTGAAGCTGTCTATGCTTGTTGCCGCCACCACCTCCTGTGGCAGTGAATTCCACATATTAATCACCCTTTGGGTGAAGAAGTACTTCCTTTTATCCGTTTTAACCTGACTGCTCAGCAATTTCATTGAATTAAGAAGACAACATTGGATTTATATCCCGCCCTCCACTCAAGAGTCTCAGAGCGGCTCACAATCTCCTTTATCTCCCTCTCCCACAACAGACACCCTGTGAGGTGGGTGAGGCTGAGAGGACTCTCACAGCAGCTGCCCTTTCAAGGACAACCTCTGCCAGAGCTATGGCTGACCCAAGGCCATGCCAGCAGGTGCAAGTGGAGGAGTGGGGAATCAAACCTGGTTCTCCCAGATAAGAGTCCGCACACTTAACCACTACACCAAACTGGCCCACGAGTTCTTGTATTGTGAGAAAGGGAGAACAGTACTTCTTTCTCTACTTTCTCCATCCCACGCATTATCCTGTCAACCTCTATCATGTCACCCCGCAGGCGACGTTTCTCCAAGCTAAAGAGCCCCAAGCGTTTTAACCTTTCTTCATAGGGAAAGTGTTCCAACCCTTTAATCATTCTAGTTGCCCTTTTCTGCACTTTTTCCAGTGCTATAATATCCTTTTTGAGGTGCGGTGACCAGAATTGCACACAGTATTCCAAATGAGACCGCACCATCCATTTATACAGGGGCATTATGATACTGGCTGATTAGTTTTCAATTCCCTTCCTAATAATTCCCAGCATGGCGTTGCAGTCCTAAGCTCTGCTCACAACCTGAGTTCAATCCCGGGGGGGAGCTGGGTTCAGGTCACCGGCCCAAGGTTGACTCAGCCTTCCATCCTTCCGAAGTAGGTCAAATGAATACCCAGCTTGCTGGGCGGGGCGGAGTGTAGATGACTGGGGAAGGCAATGGCGAACCACTCCATAAAAAGTCTGCCATGAAAACGTTGCAATGCGACCTCACCCCAGAGTCAGAAATGACACAGTGGTTGCCGGGGGTCACTTTGTAGGAAAAATAGGTGGTGGAGCTCATCCAGAGACTTTTATGCAGCTGCACCATACTATTCAACGGACAAGGTGGGGAGGAGGAGGGGGAACCCTCAGAAAGGTTCTGGAGCTGTGCTTCTGTGAGCTCCTGCTGAATCCAAGGCCTAATTCTTGCGCAGGGGACTACTCTTACCTTTAATGCCTGACCTAGTAAGCCACAGAAGGGGCGAAACCATGCCTCAAAACATGAAATGGCCATGCTGGATTCATGCGGCGCTTCCTGGAATGGAAAGGCCCTGCGCAGTGGGTGATCCCTGCTCTTTCTCTCCAAAAATCTGCCGGCAACTGAACAGGAATGCCTTCCGCTATAAGCTCACTGGGCACCCACCTCGCTTTCTTTCCAGCTTCAGGCCAAAAGATTCCCTTTTCATTTCCGTTGTACATGCTGCGCTCACATCCCTGACCGAATGGCCCCGGCTAGCCCGATCTCTGCAGATCTTAGATGCCAAAGAGGGTCGCCCCTGGTTAGTCTTTGGGTGGGAGACCACAGAGGAAGTCCAGGGTTGCTACGCAGAGGCAGAAGGAAAGGGCGCGCCGCCCGAGCGGAACCAGCTCCCTTCTTCCGCTCCATTTTGATCGTCTGTCTTAAAGCTCCACCTGCGATCCCCCCCCCTCCCACTGTCCTCCTCAAGGCTGCCGTAAATTACAAATGTAGCCAGGAGTTTTTGCAGAAACACATCCTCTTCCGTCTTGGCTAACCTCGCAACATCTGGACTCGGTCTCTCTCCTGGGCCACCGAGCGTTCTGCCCTCGGAGAGATTCTTTATCATTCTCTCGCACACACTGCTGTCTGGTGTTCCCTCGGTAGCGGAGGAGGGGTGGGGTTCAGGGTCCCCTGCATAGAGCGGAACCTTTGGAAGGAGGGGTTCTTGGGCACTGAAGGCTATGAAACCAATGTTGCCCCCTCCCTTCCATGGTCACGAACACACACACACCCCTCTCTGGTTTGATTTATGCTGCGCGTGGGAGAATCTCCAGTGTGCTCTTGAGCGGTTTTTATGAGTTTAGATCCTTGTTTTGTTCTCCCTCCTTGACTGTAGTTTAAAAACATTTTATCTTAAAGCGCCAACTCTAGCAAGTGGGGCTGAGGAACAAAAAATCCAGAACAGCCAAAGATAGATACCGATTTCCCACTACCCTTACGCCAACTCTCAAGCTCCTCTCCTCTGCGAGGCTTCTGTCAGATTTCACACTAACTGCCCCAGGGCTGCAACTCCCTTCGCCTTTTTCGCACGGCAAACGGAAACTGGTTTTTAGAGGTTTCTACTTGCCACGCGAAAAAGGCGAAGCGAGTCGCAGCCCCTAGTGTGAAATCCAACAAAACCCTGCAAAGAGGAGCATGAGCGCGGCGTAAGGCTAGTGCGGAATCGGTCAGAGAGGAAGAGGCGGGGCTTGGTTACCTTGACAGGTGAGCACCCAAATCCCATCCTGAGTGCCTTGGATTATCATTTCACCATTTTGTATTTCTCACTCTGAGGTTTTCCTTGAGTTTCCCATGCCCCACCTGGATGCAGGAGTCCTAGGTTCAAACCCGCGCTCTGCCATGAAGCTTGTGGGCTGGTCCCCCCCTCACCCCCCAGCCTCTCACCTCACGGGGCCATCGTGGCGTTTAAATGGAGGAGGCTAGAACCACACATGCCGGTTCAAGCACCTCAGAGGACAGGTAGGATAGAAATGAACAGGTCGCCTGGACGGATGCTCTTAGACGCAGTTAGCTGGACGTCGGTCCGAGCTGGAAAGGTGGGGTGCCGTTATTCGTAGGTTTGGAGATGAAATACTAAACTAAGGCTGATTTCGCACTCACCTGGATCCAGGACAGGCTTCCGTTTCTGTGTGGAGCAAGCTGGCGATTTCGCACCGGTTGCTCCGCGCCGCCATTTTGCATAGGGCAAACCCGCGATTTGCCACACTACAGTGAAAAGCGGGCAAGGCTCCCAGGAATGCCCATTAGCAACCTGGCGCTCTGTGGGCTTTTTGGGTTCCAGGGTGGCTGCTAAAACCATCTGACAAGAACCACCCAAACAATCGGATCAAGTATGCAGCAACCCAAGAAGTAAGTTTCCCTGCAGCTCCATGCCACTCAGATGGACCTTCCTTCCTTCCTTCCTCCGTCCCTCCCTCCCTTCCTCTTTCCCTCCTTTCCTTTCCTCCCTCCCTTCCCTCTTTCCTCCCTCCTTCCCTCCCTCTCTCCCTTCGTCCCTTCCTTCCTTCCATCCTCCCTCCCTTTCCTTTCCTCCGTTCCCTTTTTCTTTCTTTCCTTTTCCCTTCCTTCCTTCAAATCAGTCTGTTCTAAGGGAAATCAACCTTGACTGTTCCCTGGAAGGGCAGATGCTGAAGCTGAAGCTCAAAGACTTTGGTCACCAAATGAGTAGGGAGCACTCCCTGGGGAAGGTCCTGATGCTAGGAAAGACAGAAGGCAAAAGAAGAAGGGAATGGCAAAAGTTGAGATGGCTGGACGGCGCTACTGATGTAACAAACATGAATTTGAGTAGACTTTGGAAGATGGTGGAAGACAGGAGGGCCTGGCGTGACTTTGTCCATGGGGGTCGCAAAGAGTCAGACTTGACTGTGCAACTGAACGACAACATTTGGTGGAGAATCAGAGCCTTTGGGAGTATCACCAGCATGGACGCAAAACATTCTCTTAGCCCATAGTAGATCTAGCCTATCAGTGGAAGACTTGTTTTTCTCTTGAAAGCCTTCAGATTTTACAAAATGCAATATTAAGGACAACATGAAGGCATGCATGCCTTTGGTCATTACATCTATGCTCGTTGGTTTCTCTGTTAAAAAAAAAAATTCCTCTGGGGGGGAACCTCTTAAGATTTGCTATGAATTTTGCTTTAGGCCAAGAAATTGGTGAGTTCTGGAGACGGAGATGAATCCCAGTTGCTCTGACAGCGGTCGGCTCCCTCCCTAGTAGCACCCGAGGATTTGGGCAGAAAGCAGTTGTGGGTTGGGATGACCTCCAAACCTTCGAGCCTCTCCCCCCCACCCCCCAATACTCAGTCCTGTCTTTGATTAAAAGCAAATCAAGAATCTGCCGCAGTTCCAGCAGAGCAAAATCCTTTCTCCAACCTTTGACCCAGTTATGGCCCACTGTTGGACTGCCGTTTGCAGCTCACGGTCTTCAGCGTGAATTGCTCGTTCTGGGCAGGAATTCGCAGGAGCAGAGCTCTGAAACCTCTAAATTTTATTGTGCTCTTTCTTAAACCTGCCCCCCCCAAAAAAATACTTGCTTCTGGGCTTCATCGTTCAAACCCCCTGTGAGAATTTTGCTGAACTCTTAAGATTTGACAAACTTTCTAATATTTTTCCCCACCAAAAAAAAAAATTGGGTAAATAAGCAAAACAGATCAAGCAAACAGATGGAAATCTTCATCATGCCACTCCAGCCACATAGAAAAAAGCAATTTAAAAAGTTTGATGGGAGTAAGAGACCCAGTTTGGTGTAGTGGTTAAGTGCGTGGTGGTTTTTGGTGGTTAAGTGCACGGACTCTTATCTGGGAGAACTGGGTTTAATTCCCTACTCCTCCACTTGCACCTGCTGGAATGGCCTTGGGTTAGCCATAACTCTCACAGGAGTTGTCCTTGAAAGGGCAGCGTCTGTGAGAGTCCTCTCAGCCCCACCCACCTCACAGGGTGTCTGTTGTGGGAGAGGAAGGGAAAGGAGATTGTGAGCCGCTCTGAGACTTTGAGATTCAGAGTATAGGGCGGGATATAAATCCAATATCTTCTTCTTATGACAATTATAATTCCAGAAGCATTTTAAGGGAGATGCTGAGCGGATATAGTTTAGTCCACCTTCCGGTGGTGTCAGGGGTGTATGGCATATGCAAATGAGTTGTGCTAATGACTTCTGGCACCTCTTTTTCTACTAAATGGCCCCTGCTGGGGAATAAGACTCAGTTAAAGAAACCACGGCCCTCGCTTTGCAAGACCTGAGAGCGGCTGGTAACAATAAGGCATTTTGGAGAATATTGATTCCTAGGGTGGCCTTAAACAACTTGACGGCTCTTCCCATATACATAAGTCCTATAAAATTGGTAGGATTGACTTCTAAATGAGCTTGCTTCCATGCTAACTTTAATTTTATCAGGGATGTCCTATCCGTTTTCTTTCAGTCGGTTACAGTCGCCCTTATGTGCTCTTGCTTATATAAGAACATAAGAGAAGCCATGTTGGATCAGGCCAATGGCCCATCCAGTCCAACACTCTGTGTCACACAGTGGCCAAAAAAAATTATATATGTATACACACACACACACACACTGTGGCTAATAGCCACTGATGGACCTCTGCTCCATATTTTTATCTAAACCCCTCTTGAAGGTGGCCATGCTTGTGGCCGCCACCACCTCCTGTGGCAGTGAATTCCACATGTTAATCACCCTTTGGGTGAAGAAGGACTTCCTTTTATCCGTTTATATGATTGACTTAAATGTTTTTTAAAGCTAAGTTGCGACTGCAGTTGCCAAATACATAGTCCAGCTGTTTGTCTGTGTTGTTCAGTGCTATAGTGGGCAGCGGTTCTCCAGGGTCTCAGGCAGAAATGGCTCTTTTTCGTTTGCTCCTGTCTTCCATCAGAGGGCACACCGGTGGGCTGTGGTGATCCCAACGGACAATCTGTCGGTGGCCTTTCAAAAAGGCCTCTGGCTCCAGAAGCACCCAACTAAATTGAGAAGACTCGTTTTTTTAATCCCTGGACCCTCTTCAAACAACAGGAAAAGCAGAGGAGGAGGAGGAAATTGGATTTATACTCCACCCTTCACTGGGAGTCTCAGAGCGGCTTATGATCTCCTTTCCCTTCCTCGCCCCACAACAGACACCCTGTGAGGCGGGTGGGACTGAGAGAGCTCTGAAAGATCTGCTCTTGAGAGAACTGCCCTGAGAGAACTGTGTCTGGCCCAAGCTGGCAGCATGTGGAAGAGTGGGGAATCAAACCTGGTTCTCCCAGGTGCTCTTAACCTCTACACCAAGGTGGCTCTCAAGTAGGTGACAGTTCTTGCCATGGAAGGAAGGAAGCAGGTGGAGTTCATCATGGAGGAGGAGGGATTTATACCCTGTCCTCCACTCCGAATCTCAGAGTCTCAGAGGGGCTTACCGTGTCCTTTCCCTTCCCCTCCCCACAACAGACACCCGGTGAAGTAGGTGGGTTTGAGAGAGTTCTTTTGAGAACTGCTGTTGAGCAGAACAGCTCCAAAAGAGTTACAGGGTATAGTGTTCATAGGATACGGTACTCTTCAGTCTGTTCACCAACAAACAGAAATCAGGACAACTGGAATAAATTGCCAGCAGGGAGGCAAAATTTCCCTTCAGCCCATAGTAGCTCCAGCTGCTGTGCTCCTCATTTGCATGACCCCGCCTCCTCATCTGCATAGCCCCACCTCCAGGTCTGTTCTACGGTCATGTTAACAAGCAACGACAACTACCTTTGGTGTATATAAATGCCCAGCCTCCATGAGCTTGGCTAAAGAGCGAAAAATAAAAAAAATGAGAGCTGTTTGCTCTCTGCGGCAAAGCTGCAGATCGGAATGTCCAACTCTAGGCCTTCCTATCCCAGAGGTGAGACCAAAATGTTCCAAATAAACACTGTTTTGCTACTGCTGTGGAGTGGGAGAGGCATAGTATTACAGCGTTGTTGCAGGGATTAAAACTAGACACTGAAGTTCTTTATTGAAATTGAAATTGAAATAAACTTAAGCTTCCCCAGAATCTGAGTACATGATTCTATTACTTATCGAAATGTAGGTCTCGAACTCGCTTCCAAGGAAGGCGGAGGACACTTGGGCATCTTCCTGCTGGATATCAGAATGGCCCACTTAGCTTAGCAAAGAGAAGGCACCACAAGTCCATGAGGTTTCCCTCAGAAGTGTCAAGGGGAAAGCTATCTCCATGAGTCACCAAAATCTGCTTTTCAGGGTAGGCAGGTGGGTAACCCGTGAAATCGTCTCCCCACCTCTTGGAGCAGCCTCTAGCCATCTGCTTTTTATGGGTCTCCCCTCTTTACGTTTTGACACCTTTGGTGCTGCTCCATGAGAAGTGTGCGGCACATATTTTTGGCACCCGTCAGAGTGGAGGTGGGTGAAAAAGGGAGGTGTGGGGGGGGGGGGGAGGGTGTCAGTGAGCACGACCGCGGATGGAAACTCGATCCACAAATGCTGAGTTTGGGTTAAGAGCCCAGTGTTTGACAGGCCAATAAATTGCCTTCACTTCTTGTTTTTGAAAGGGAGAGCCTTTCTACGTATATGCGCGGGTGTGTGTATTCTTCCTCCTTCGTTTTTAGGTAGATTCCTGGAACTGACTTGGCAGTTCTGCCAGAGGGCTCACCTCTCTTGGTAAGATAATATATTTAGTACGCGCTTATAAAAGCGACTGCCCTGCTTTCCCCAGCCTGCCACTGTCTTAAATTACTCCTTAAAACTATTTGTTGCTGTTCCACGTGCAGTCTAAAAGCCAGGCTGTGACACGGTTTCCCAGAACCCCCTTTGGGTCATTCGCTTTCCTTCCTGTCTGGTCCTGGTAGACTTGGGGGGCCACTGAGTAGGACTGCCAAGCCCCTGGTCTGGAAAGAGGTTCTCCCGTCTGGGAGATTCCCAACCCGCCAGTCCACACTGGGCCAGCGGGGGGACCTCCCCTGACGTGGCCAGTGCGATGACATTACCCGTGAGTGACGTCACATGCCGGCCGCTCTAGGCATTTCCGGGGAAACTCTATGGTTTCCTGGCCGCTCTAGCAATTTGGGAGGGAAAGCTCTATGGTACAAGAGGTACCATAGTTTTTCCCTCCCAAAATGCTAGAGCATCCAGGGAAATCATGGCGTTTTCCTGGAAATGCCTAGAGCAGCCAGTGTGTGATGACATCACTCGAAGCTGGGGGGGGGGGGTACTTAGCAACCCCACCACTGAGCCATCTTAAGAACTGTTGGGTCGCAGGCACCGGCCTGTTTTTCAAAAGTAAAAGCAGCGATAGAAATCTCAGACCCATCAGCAACTTGGGCAGAACTAATGCAAGTTTTAAAAATCTCTCTCACGCACGTGCACTCTGAAGAGTAAGGTTTCGTGAGTCGAAATGCACTTTGTCAGCTGTGCCTGAACATGTGAAGTTGCCTTATACCAAATCAGACCTTTGGTCCATCATTGTCAGTATTATCTACTCAGGTGTAAGAACTTATGAAGAGCCCTGCTGGATCAGACTAGTGAGGGTCTATCTAGTCCAGCATCCTTTCCAACACAGTGGCCAACCAGTTCCCCTGGAAGGCCAACAACAGAGCAGAGAGAATGAGGCCTTCCTCTAATAAGAACATCAGAAGAGCCTTGCTGGGTCAGACTTGCGAGGGTCCATCTAGTTCAGCATCCTGCCTCACAGTGTGGCCAACCACTGTGAGATATGATGTTCCCCTATCCCCAGAGAGCCTGGGAAATTTTGAGGGCCTCAAAGCTTTTACGGGGCTCAAATTATGGTTTGCCACTGCACCGCTATCCACTAGAAACTCTATTTCTATCTGACTTACCCCCCCCCCCCCGCAAAGGATCCAAGGCAGTTTGAAGAAGAAGAAGAAGAAGATATTGGATTTATATCCCGCCCTCCACTCCGAAGAGTCTCAGAGCAGCTCACAATCTCCTTTACCTTCCTCCCCACAACAGACACCCTGTGAGGTAGATGAAGATATTGGATTTATATCCCGCCCTCCACTCCAAAGAGTCTCAGAGTGGCTCACAATCTCCTTTCCCTTCCTCCCCCACAACAGACACCCTGTGAGGTAGGTGGGGCTGGAGAGGGCTCTCACAGCAGCTGCCCTTTCAAGGATAACCTTTGCCAGAGCTATGGCTGACCCAAGGCCATTCCAGCAGGTCCAAGTGGAGGAGTGGGGAATCAAACCCGGTTCTCCCAGATAAGAGTCCACACACTTAACCACTACACCTAACTGGGATGAATACCTGTCTTGTCTATCCAACTGTAGTTTAATTCTTCTTTCCGCCAAGGAATTTGCATGGTTTCCCCTTGTTACGTTTTAATCCTCACAACAACTCTCTGAGGTAGGTTGCTTGGAGACCACTGTGACAGGCCCAGGGTCCCTCTCAGCCTTCACGGCAAGAGCTGGGATTTGAAAGTTCTCTAGCCGGTAGATCACCCGTTGCTCAAATACGTCTGGCTGTCTCTGAATAATATACCCAGAGATACCTTCAAGGAAGGCTCCTACTGACCGTGGCGCTGCTTTCGAGAAAGGCTAGAACGTGAGGGCGTCCAATTAAGCTGATGGGCAATAGGTTCAGGATGGATATCTTTCTTCCTCCATCTCTCTCAAAATCCTGGAACAATGAAAATTGTTAGCAGTCAGCTTACAACGCAATATTCATGCAGTCAAGTCACAGTTATTAAAATTGCTGCCATGAGATTGGGAGGGGGGGAGGTTCACTAGCCGCTATGTCAGATGGTTTTTAAAAGCTAAATAGGGTCATGTAGGCAGAGGTTCTCGGTAGTCTTTGCCTGTGCTGACTGAGCGGAACCTCCACATTTAGGAACAGTGCACCTCTGGTCCTTAGAGTGAGGAGAAGTTGCATTTGGACCTTGTGTGCATCTATCATGTCCTGTTCTCGAACTTCGCCCCCCTGACCTCGTTCCATTTCTTTTCTCTTGGCACTTCTGATAATTCCAAAACTTCCTCCCCCGGGAGTCGGGGGGGGGGGGAGTCACTAAGTTTGCTTTATCTGCAGCTGAAAAGCTGGTTATTTTCCTTTTGCGCAAGGTCCCTCTCTGCAAAGCGGAGATTAGATCCACATGCTGTCATGAAACAATACAATAGGGAAAGAGATGAAACCGAAAGGGGACGATTAAACGGTCTTGTCTTTTAAATAGGATTGTTTTGTCTCCTGTTTTTTTGGCCATGCCCACAATAACTTTGGAGGGGGGCTCTATGTTTGTCCTCCCTCACAGCTTAAATCCAGATAAAGGACATGTAGGGCACAATGCCACCCCCCCGCCCTGAAGTTCTCCCATCAAAACCCCATGTCACTTAATGGGGAGTCTTGTTTGCGTTTCGGTTGGAATTCAGTGCTCGGTTGTGGGAGTCTGCGTTGTTCAGGGTATAGATCAACTTGAACACAACTATCAAAAGGACTTCTCAATTGGCTCTTGCTAATCGTATATAATGTATCCCCTTTTCTCTCCTTCCAAATTAAGGACTCCAAAGTCGGGTTCCCAGCTTGTGCTGGATTCTCCAGCAGAAATGGAGAGCTTTGGGAACTGTGGCTTTTAATGCTCTCTAATAGCGTCTGATTCCCCGCCCCCTGCCCCCAAGCTATCAATCCCAAACAGGTAAAAATAAGTTCTTTCAAAAACAACTGCCTGCCACAAAATTTAAAAAAATGGAGAAAAAGAGTAAAGCGACATCAGTGACCATCGGGAGTACAAAACAGAGCTTGGGATGAGAGAAGGCAACGTGTCAGTTTGGTGTCGTGGTTAAGTGTGCGGACTCTTATCTGGGAGAACCAGGTTTGATTCCCCACTCCTCCACTTGCACCTGCTGGAATGGACTTGGGTCAGCCATAGCTCTCTCGGAGCTGTCCTTGAAAAGGGCAGCTTCTGGGAGAACTCTCTCAGCCCCACCCACCTCATAGGGTGTCTGTTGTGGGGGAAGGAGATAAAGGAGATTGTGAGCCGCTCTGAGTCTCTGATTCAGAGAGAAGGGCGAGATATAAATCTGCAGTCTTCTTCTTCTTGCTCCCATCTGTATCCCCAGGGCAATGCTTCTGAAGCAGCCTTTCATTCATTCTAGTAGCAATGACGTCATGCAGTCACTTAGATTTTTCCATGTGACACTCCCAAGTGAAAGCTGTGAGCCTTGACTGCTCCTTCACTCTGTTTTGAGGGAGAATTTTAAGGTCTGTAAGGGCTTCTTATGAAAACTTTGGAAGGGCTTTTCCCTGCCATTGGTCTGGACAGCCAAGTGACATTCCATTGGTTTTGTTTAGAGAGACAGTGTGGAGTAGAGGTTAAAGTGTGGGGGGGTGCAAATTGTGTCTTGGGAGCTACGTGTGTCTCTTTCACACACATTGTGTGGCTTTCGAAGCCCCCACCGCCCCGTTGGTCAGCTTGGAGAAGGCATTTTTCTCTTTAAATCACTTCTCCAAGCCAAAACCGTCTGGTGGCTTGAAAAATGCATTTAAAGTTAAAGTTGCTTTCTTTCTACCTCTTCCTCCCCAGCTATTTGCCTGCCTGCCTTCCTCTCTTCCCTGCAGCTCTCAAACATCTGATGTTTATTCTGTTTGGCTCCTACGTTAAACAAGTTTGGTCACCCCTGAGTTAAAGCATTGAACTGAGTCCAGGTAGGAAAGGAAAGGTCCCCTGTGCAAGCACCAGTTGTTCCCGATTCTGGGGTGACTTTGCTTTCACAACGTTTTCACGGCAGACCTTTTTACGGGGTGGTTTGCCATTGCCTTCCCCAGTCTTTTACATTTCCCCCCCAGCAAGCTGGGGACTCATTTGACCGACCTCCGAAGGATGGAAGGCTGAGTCAACCTTGGGCCAGCTACCTGAATCCAGCTTCCGCCGGAATCGAACTCAGGTCGTGAGCAGAGAGTTCAGATCACAGTACTGCAGTACTGCTGCTTTACCACTCTGCGCCACGGGGCCGCTAGACACATATACTTTGTCTTGAAGCTCATAAAAACAGAAGAAGAGCCCTGCTGGATCAGACCAATTGTCTAGTCCAGCATCCTGTCTCACACGGTGGCCAACCAGTTCTCCAGATGGCCAACAAAAGGGCAGAGAGGCCGAGGCTTTCCCCAATGTCGCCTCTCGACTCTGGGATTCAGTGGATTAGCACCTCTAAATGCGGAGGTTCCCTCCTCAGTCACTGTGGCTGGTAGCTATGGATAGACATTCCCTCTATTAATCTATCTAACCCCCTTTTAAAGCTGTTTATTCCAGTGGCCATCACTACATCCTCTGGCCTGAAATTCCGCATTTTAATCTTTCGCTGGTGTAAAGTTATATTTCCTTTTGTTTGTCCTGAACTTACTTCCTATCAGCTTCATGGGAACCCCAAAAGTTCCAGTCTTTTGGGAGAGAGAGAAGAAGTTCACTGTCAGTTCTCTCCACCCCATGCATATTTTTACAAACCTCTATCATGCCCCCCCCCCTTAATCTTCTCTTTTCTAAACTGAAAGTCCCAGATCTTCAGCTTTTCCTCATAGAGAAACGCTGAACGGGTCCAGAGGAGGGCGATGAAGATGGTGAGGAAAGGGTGAAGGAGCTGGGGATGTTTAGCCTGGAGAGGAGGCGACTGAGAGGTGATCTGATCACCATCTTCAAGTCCTTGAAGGGCTGTCATAGAGAGGATGCTGTGGAATTATTTTCTGTTGCCCCAGAAGGTAGGACCAGAACCAGTGGGTTGAAATGGAATGAAAAGAGTTTCCGGCTCAACATTAGGAAGAACTTCCTGACTGTTAGAGCAGTTCCTCAGTGGAACAGGCATCCTTGGGAGGTGGTGGGCTCTCCTTCCTTGGAGGTTTTTAAACAGAGGCTAGGTGGCCATCTGAGAGCAATAAAGATCGTGTGAATTTAGGGGGAGGTGCTTGTGAGTTTCCTGCATTGTGCAGGGGGTTGGACTAGATGACCCTGGAGGTCCCTTCCAATTCTATGATTCTATGAGAAGGTATTTTAATCACCTCATCCTCTTGGTGCCCTCCTCTGTACTTCTTTCAGCTCTACAGTGTCCATTTGGAGATACGGTGACCAGAACTGCACACAGGATTTCAAATGAGGCCGCACCATAGACCTATACAGGGGCATTACTCTATTGACTGTTTTATTCACAATCCCCTTCCTAATAATCCCTTAGGTAGAGTTTGCCTTTTTCACCACTGCAGCACATTTGGGTAGACACTTTCATTGAGCTATCCGCTATGTCTCCAAGATTTATGTATTCTTTTTTATTTTAGTATATTTCTATTCCGCCCATTCCCCATAGGGCTCGGGACAGAGCACAACATATAATAATACCCTATTAGCCTAAACTTGAAGCTCACTGAGTGACCATGGGCAATTCGCATCTCTGAACTCTGAGGAGGAGGAGAAGAAGAACATCGTAGATTTATACCCTGCCCTTCTCTCTGAATCAGAGTCTCAGAGCGGCTCACACTCTTCTTTATCTTCATTCCCCACAACAGACACCTTGTGAGGTAGGTGGGGCTGAGAGAGCTGTGACAGAAGCTGCCTTTTCAAGGACAACTCTTGCAAGAGCTATGGCTGACCCAAAGCCATTCCAGCAGCTGCAACTGGAGGAGTGGGGACTCAAACCTGGTTCTCCCAGATAAGAGTCCACACACTTAACCACTACACCAAACTGGAGATTGGAGGAAGGGGAGGATTAAAATGCACTCGATAGATCAACCGATATTGGGAAGTGTTTTTTTGAAATCCATTGCTGTTTCTGTGCCACTTCGGCCCAGTCTTGGGTTGTGCGTCTCTCTCTAAAAACTTTGTTGCCTCCCTGTACCATGTGTCCTATAAACGTAGTTGGCAGACTTTGTGGGACACGAGTCAGCTGTGCAGCTCTCAGCCCAGATTTCCGATCACGCAGTTTGGCTGGCCAACGCTCATTAACAGGCACCCTTCGCCCAATTGCCGAAAAGCTTTACATGTTATGAGGCAGATTCTGCTGAACCTAAACTGTCTCCGAGAGCGACTGTGAGCTTCTCGCGTCTACTGTTTGCCCGTAACGATCTGCAATTAGGTCTCAATCACAGCTAAACCTCGTACGAACCTGTAAAAGACGTCTCGGGGTCCTCCTCGCCCATTTTCTGGCATCAGGGGCTTGTGCGCCAGGGCAAGGGAGAGAAACATAAGGCATAATTGTTTGGGGGCTTAAGGAGCAGGGAAACTTCTTTTTTACCCCCTAAATTAACCCAGCGAGAGCCATGAATCCACGGTATTTCATATGACACTTCATAAAACTCCAGTCATAATCCATAAAACTGACATTATTAGATTAAAAAAAAATACACTAGGTCCTCCTTTCGAGCCCTCGCTCATTAGACATTCTGCAGTTTTATAACCTTACAGTTCCTACCCAATTACCATGATTAATACTGTGTCTTAATAGAAGAAATCCTTCACGATGTGGGGGCGGGTGGGGCGGGGTCATTTGCAGCTTGCTGCAACTCACACTTCGCCAGCTTGGTCAGCCATGCAACCTGTTGTTGGGGGCCGAGGTTCGAGGCCTCGGGGGATTCCTGAACTACCCTGATCCGGAGAATGGTTGCCCAGTGGCCACCTGCCAGCTGCAGTTCAGAGCCATCGTGCGATGAGAACGGCGATTGGCGCAAGACACCAACATACCACTGTACGTTTCAAAGCACTGTCATCTCAGAGCTGTGCCCATCGGTGAGAGTGGTGTTTTGGTCATGGGGTGCGAAAGTAGCATTTCATTTCTAGAAGGAAAAGGTGTCAGGGCCCAGGTATATAGAAAGACTTCCCTTTTGTGGCCTCTCAAGTCAAGTCAAGTTGTTTACCTTGACTTCCAGAAAGCTTTTGATAAAGTTCCTCATCAAAGGCTCCTTAGAAAGCTTGAGAGTCATGGAGTAAAAGGACAGGTCCTCTTGTGGATCAAAAACTGGCTGAGTAAT
Organism: Heteronotia binoei; assembly: GCF_032191835.1. NCBI lineage: Eukaryota > Metazoa > Chordata > Lepidosauria > Squamata > Gekkonidae > Heteronotia > Heteronotia binoei. Next base: position 3,693,565 of record NC_083242.1, read on the forward strand.
AGGAAGCAGAGAGTGAGTATAAATGGGCAGTCTTCGCAGTGGAGGACGGTAAGCAGTGGGGTGCCGCAGGGCTCGGTACTGGGTCCCATGCTCTTTAACTTGTTCATAAATGATTTAGAGTTGGGAGTGAGCAGTGAAGTGGCCAAGTTTGCGGATGACACTAAATTGTTCAGGGTGGTGAGAACCAGAGAGGATTGTGAGGAACTCCAAAGGGATCTGTTGAGGCTGGGTGAGTGGGCGTCAACGTGGCAGATGCGGTTCAATGTGGCCAAGTGCAAAGTAATGCACATTGGGGCTAAGAATCCCAGTTACAAATACAAGTTGATGGGGTGTGAACTGGCAGAGACTGACCAAGAGAGAGATCTTGGGGTCATGATAGATAACTCACTGAAAGTGTCAAGACAGTGTGCGTTTGCAATAAAAAAGGCCAACGCCATGCTGGGAATTATTAGGAAGGGAACTGAAAACAAATCAGCCAGTATCATAATGCCCCTGTATAAATCGATGGTGCGGTCTCATTTGGAGTACTGTGTGCAGTTCTGGTCGCCGCACCTCAAAAAGGATATTATAGCATTAGAGAAGGTGCAGAGAAGGGCAACTAGAATGATTAAAGGGCTGGAGCACTTTCCCTATGAAGAAAGGTTGAAACGCTTGGGACTCTTTAGCTTGGAGAAACGTCGACTGCGGGGTGACATGATAGAGGTTTACAAGATAATGCATGGAATGGAGAAAATAGAGAAAGAAGTACTTTTCTCCCTTTCTCACAATACAAGAACTCGTGGGCATTCGATGAAATTGCTGAGCAGACAGGTTAAAACGGATAAAAGGAAGTACTTCTTCACCCAAAGGGTGATTAACATGTGGAATTCACTGCCACAGGAGGTGGTGACGGCCACAAGTATAGCCACCTTCAAGAGGGGTTAGATAAAAATATGGAGCACAGGTCCATCAGTGGCTATTAGCCACAGTGTATGTGTGTATATAACATTTTTTGCCACTGTGTGACACAGAGTGTTGGACTTGATGGGCCGTTGGCCTGATCCAACATGGCTTCTCTTATGTTCTTAACACCTTAGCAACATGGCATACAATAAGGCATACAATAAGGTGGCACAAAGGATATTAGATACTACCAGACCAACTGACCTAAATAACTCACTAAAATGGTGCACCTTTATAGAGCCGTTTCATAGGTTATCTCCCATGCCGTATTTGTTTCACCTAGAAAACCATGAATACAGAAGAATATTCTCCCTTATGAGGTGGGATGCCTCATAAGGTGTTGGCTTTTGCTGTAGATAAAATCTGTCGCTCAATACATAGAAATGAAGTCCATTTCCTTCCTGTCTGTCTGCCATTTTTATTCTGCCTTTCAAGGTAGGATCTTGAGGCGGCATACATGGTTTTAATCACAGAGCGATTAAGATGCAAGACTTGTTGCCAGAGGGTGTCGTGATGGTCACAGGAATAAACAGCTTTAAAGTGGGATTAGATAGATTTGTGGAGGAGAGGTCTATCAACGTCTACCAGCCATGGGAACTGAGGGGAACCTCCACGTTCAGAGGCAATCAACCTCTGAATCCCAGTGCCAGCGGCAACATCGGAAGAAGGCCTTGGCCTCTGTGCCCTGTCATTGGCCCTCCAGAGGAAGTGGCTGGCCCCCGTTTGAGATTGGATGCTGGACTGGATGGACCACTGATCTGATCCAACAGGACTCTTCTGATGTTCTTAAACTCTCTTGTCCCCTTTGCCTTTAATGACTTCCCTGTGTAGTAGGTTCGACTGTGAGAGAATGGGCTGGTCCGAGTTCTTTGGCCGAGAGGGGGGCTCAAACTGTGGTTCCCCAATCCTATTCCAGCCCACTAACCGCTACTCCTCATCCTCTTGGTTATCCACCACCGATGGAATTCTGCCTTCAAGATTACAGCTGCTGTTTGGCGGATGAATCTTTGGCCTTCCTGTTGGTCAAAGAATGCTGTAGAAATTACATTTTTAGAAACAACAGAGGCATGTAACCAGTCTCAAAAGACCACCGAAACGAGTTCAGCGCCTGAGGGGCTTCCTTCTCAGATAGCATTTTTTTCACTTCCAAACCATTATGTGCTGAGATCCATCCATGGATGCTTTTGGACTCATTTACCCGCCCACTTACAAATGTTGTCTGAATCGGGCCAATGAAGATATGCTGAGGCGGGGGTGGTTGGAAGGTTCCTATTTCCACCCTTGTGTCACAATCTCGGAGGCCAGATTAGTATTATTTTTTGACCTTTGCAGATTTTTTTTTGTTTTTTGGACAGCTGGTAGAAATAAGATTCGTGGGCTTCTGGCTTCTAAAGTAATAATGAGAGGAGAATCGTTACCAAAAGAAAAGAAAAACAGAATGGACCACCCAGTTGCTACATATAGGGCAGTAAAGTGATCCTGTGTCAAAGTGGCAAACCAGGGAATTATTTTTCTTAAAATTTCTTCAGTATTGCGAGCTGGGGAAAGGGGGAGTGAGGTCAAATGAAAGAACTAAGTGAGAAACGTTAGCGAAGTTAACTACTTAATATCCCCCGAATGTTCAGATGAATTTGGATTAGAATAAGGTGTTCGGATTTTTTTTTAAAGTGTAAGCAGTGTGTGTGTGTGTGTGTGTCTGTGTGTGTGTCTGTGTGTGTGTCTGTGTGTGTGTGTGCTGTCAAAATACCAGGCTTAACATGTAAGAACCCCTGTCCATATCAGAGCAGACAAAATATTGTACTCCTGAGGACTTCAGTTTCAAAATTCATGTTGACCCCTGCTATATGTGGAGAAGATGAGCATGTCAGTCTTTTTTAAAGTTTTATTAAGCACATTCTACATACGTAACTCCACAAAAAAAGGAAGGAAAATATTCTGGAATGTGGAGTAAATTTTGACAGTAAAAATCATTTAAAAAACAAAACAAAACCTTATACACTCAAGGAAAATATCAACATAAAATTAAGGCAAGGAAGGTCAACATTGCATCTCAAGCTTGATCAGAAAACTGCCAGTCTTGAATCAAGAGCTTCGAAGTCAGTTGTACCAGCCTTGCTGTTTTTTTAGACTTCCGGTTGGTTCTGCAACTCCAATCCTATTGCACTGTGTACTGAATGCTCTACCCTGTCAATTATATTGACTCTGTAATCCGCCTTAAATCCTAGGGAGAAAGGAGAGCTATGAGCAACATGAAAGATCAGTGCCTATTAGGAAGGCTTGGCCCACAAGCTAACCATCTTCCCCTTCTTTGTCCTCTCTAGGTGCTCCTCATCATTAGCGGAAACCTGAGCTTCCTGAACTGGTTGACCATGATCCCCAGCCTCGCTTGCTTCGACGACGCCTCCTTGGGGTTTCTTTTCAGCTCCAGAGACAAATCCGTCAAGGCCCAAGTCCTGGTGATGCAAAAGGAAGAGTCAAAAGAAAAAGGATCAGCTTTGCCATATGGTAAGACCTCATTGTCGGGTTCAAACGATACGTTGCTTCTGTGCGCGAAGGAATGCATCCTTACGCTTCTTTCAGACACACATGGGGAAAGATAAATTGCTTTCAGGGTGTTTGCTGCCGTCTTGAAGGCTAGAAACTCGATCCTTCCCAAGAAAACGAACTCTGAGCCTTTGCAGAGTTCTTTTAGGTATGAACATATGAAGCTGCCTTATACTGAACCAGACCCTTGGTCCATCAAAGTCAGTATTGTCTTCTCAGACTGGCAGCGGCTCTCCAGGGTCTCAAGCTGAGGTTTTTCACACCTATTTGCCTGGACCCTTTTTTGGAGATGCCAGGGATTGAACCTAGGACCTTCTGCTTCCCAAGCAGATGCTCTACCACTGAGCCACCGTCCCTCCCCAAGGTACCGCCATGCGGATTCTGGAGTCCCGGCGGGAATTTTACAACACTGTTGGTAATCTCAGTTATTGTCTGCTGAGATGCGAAGAAACAGGAAGTTGACATCCCTGAGACTGGATCCCGGAAGCAAACACACAACAGGTGGGCCTGGGAACTGGAAGCTTCCTGCCTGAAAGAATGAATTCTTTTCTGTAGTGACGGATTTTTGTTTTCTCTCCATCCTTTCCGTTCTTTGCAACTGGCCAAGTCCCCGGTCTTTCTGAAATACACTCTTCTTTTCACAGACATGGGTAGGGGAATGGACCTCCCTTTGGAATCAGATTGATTCTCCCAAAATATTCTCAGACTAAACAGTTTATCAGGGCTTCGGAGAGGCTTTAAACAAAGGCAGCTCTCCCGCAGAGAAAGAGAGGAGCTATTTGTGTTTTCCCTTTGAGTCTCATACGTTGGCTTTTAATTATTTTTGTTTTGTTTCTTTTTTAAAAGGCAGGATGCAACATGGGTCAGCTCTGATTATTTGTCTGATTCCCGGTATTTTGGGATCCCTTCTCAGTTTCCATATGCAAAACTCGCAGATGTGTTTAAACCTTCCAAGAAAACTGCAGCCCTTCTGGGTACCTTTACATGCATAGAGAAAGCCAGAATAATAAATAATGACGAAGCGCATTGCAAAGGGGAAATGGAATAGAAAGGAATCCCTTCAAAGCGATCTGTGTCAAACTGGCAAGAACCATTTCTTGGCAATATGGAGAAAATGAAACGTTAGAGGAGGCAGAAGATAATTCTGTTTCCTCTCCTCTGTATTGACCTCCCCCCATCTGTCCTAAGACATCGATTGCTGACAGTTCTTTAAACTAGAGACGTTGGAATGTTCATAAACATTCCATAGCATCTCAGTATCAGAGACAATAACTCAGGAAGAAGAACTTACTTCAGTCTTCCAAAGCTCTTCCAGATAAAAGCTACAGAGATTTCAAACATATTTATTTCTCCTCCTGTTGCAGTTTTGCCTAATTTCACAGGTAAACTGGTAAAATCTGCTAATTTTTTTTCTGCACATTTTTGTGTTAAGAACGTAAGAGAAGCCATGTTGGATCAGGCCAGTGGCCCATCCAGTCTAATACTGTGTGTCACACAGTGGCCCAAAACCCCAGGTGCCATCAGGAGGTCCACCAGTGGGGCCAGGATACTAGAAACCCTCCCACTGTGCCCCCCAAGCACCCAGAATACAGAGCAACACTGTCCCAGACAGAGAGTTCCAGTTTTAGACCCACACCAGTCCGGCTTTCACCCGGGCCATGGACGGAGACAGCGCTGGTCGCCTTAGTAGATGATCTCCAGTGATAACTGGATCGAGGCAGGTCAGCAGTGCTGTTGTTGTTGAACCTGTCGGTGGCGTTCGACATGGTCGACCATCAGTTGCTGATCCACCGCCTCGCCGATGCAGGGATTCAGGGGTTAGCCTTACAATGACTTTCCTCCTTTCTATGTGATCAAGGACAAAGGGTGGCGATCGGGGGATGATCATCCCAGAGGCATCCGCTTGATGTTGTTTAATATCTATATGCGCCCCCTTGCCCAGATTGTCAGGAGATTCGGGCTGGGTTGCCATCAGTATGCAGATGACACCCAGCTTTATCTGCTGATGGCTGGCCGGCCTGCCTCCGCCCCAGAAAAATTGGCCCTGGCACTACAAACCGTGGCGGGGTGGCTCAGGCTGAGTCTTCTGAAGCTGAACCCAACGAAGACAGAAGTCCTTTGTCTGAGTTGCGGTGGCATGGGAAGGGAAATCCCTTTACCAGCCTTTGATGGGGCGCCACTGATATCAGCGCCTAAAGTCAAGAGCTTGGGGATACTACTGGAGTCCACATTGGCTGTGGAGGCCCAGATAGCCACAGGAGGCGGTGGCGGCCACAAGTATAGCCACCTTCAAGAGGGGTTCAGATAAAAATATGGAGCACAGGTCCATCAGTGGCTATTAGCCACAGTGTGTGTGTATATATAAATTTTTTTGCCACTGTGTGACACAGAATGTTGGACTGGATGGGCCGTTGGCCTGATCCAACATGGCTTCTCTTATGTTCTTATAGCAGCCACTGCGAGATCCGCCTTTTTCCATCTTAGGTGGGCACGACAGCTGGCACCCTTCCTAGAGCACAGCGACTTAGCAACAGTGACTCATGCTACGGTCACCTCGAGACTAGACTACTGTAATGCCCTCTACATGGAGCTGCCCATGTCTCGAACCCGGAAGCTGCAGCTGGTGTAGAATGCTGCAGCCAGGCTGTTACTGGGTCTCTCTATTCGGGATCATGTGCAGCCGGGGACTGCATTGGTTGCCAATAGTATTCTGGATTCGCTACAAGGTGCTGGTTATTACCTTTAAAGCCCTATATGGCCGAGGTCCTGTTTACTTTAGGGACTGTCTCTCCCCATATATTCCCCAGAGGGTACTGAGATCTGGATCACAAAATCTACTAGAAATCCCTGGGCCGAGGGAGGCGAGATTGAAAGCTACCAGAGAACAAGCCTTCTCTATTGAGGCCCCCCACTGGTGGAACCAACTCCCTGATGATATTAGAGCCTTGCGGGACTTTGCCCAATTCCGCAAGGCTTGTAAAACAACACTTTTTCGAATGGCCTTCAACTAAAGTACAAAGCTGTTTAACATCATGGTATGGAACTTAGCACCAAAACTGTTTACAAATTGTTCAATCTATAAAGTGCAATTGTTAATTTTAATTGATCTTGCTGTAATTGTTTTTAGTGTTTTATGGTTTTATTGTTTGTTGTGGATATTTAATGTTGTTAGCCGCCCTGAGCCTGCTTCGGCGGGGAGGGCGGGATATAAATGCGTAAATAAATAAATAAACTGTGGCTAATAGCCACTGATAGATCTCTGCTCCATATGCTTATCCAATCCCCTCTTGAAGCTATCTATGCTGGTAGCTGCCGCCACCTGTGGCAGTGAATTTCATGTGTTAACCACCCCTTGGGTGAAGAAGGACTTCCTTTTATCTGTTCTAGCCTGACTGCTCAGCAATTTCATTGAATGTTCACGAGTTCTTGTGTTGTGAGAAAGGGAGAAAAGTACTTCTTTCTCTACCTTCTCTATCCCATGCATAATCTTGTAAACCTCTAGCATGTCACCCCGCAGGCGACGTTTCTCCAAGCTAAAGAGCCCCAAGCGTTTTAACCTTTCTTCACAGGGAAAGTGTTCCAACCCTTGAATCTTTCTAGTTGCCCTTTTCTGCACTTTTCCCAATGCTATAATATCTTTTTTGAGGTGCGTTGACCAGAATTGTAGAGTGTTCCAAATGAGGCCGCACCATCGATTTCTTTGCTTTCTATTTCATGTTCTCCCTCTGTTGTCTTTCTAAAATGCATAGAAAGTGTCCTAAAAGATTTATCTAAAGCTGGAACAGACTTAGTGAATATAGTAGCCATTCCAGGGCACTAGCTAATCCTGCTCATGTATTGTGATCAACAGAGCTGAATGTTCGGTGGGCTGTTCGGCCGGCATTCGCAAAATCCAAATGTGTCTGCTGTAAAAACACTACCTCTGTACCTATACAGAAATGCATTAATCACAGTAACCTTCTCTCCTACACATATGCATACACACTGCAGGCGATAGTTTAAAGAAAGAATTGATAAGATAATATAAAAATAAACAATTTCATGGTCAAATATTTTTTTTTCTTACAGTCTGGTATCCCTCAGAGTGGCCCAACTGTCCAGATCTGGAGTGAATTGTGCTTGTCCGCATTCTCACACCACTTCCTGGGAATTATAGTTTATTCCTCTTTCCCATTGTGTCACTGAAACAATTGATTTTACTATTTAAATGATGAAAGGATGCATTGCATGTGAAACCCACATGGGTAGCTCAGCTGTACAAGCAACCTAACATGAGTTACCTACCACAAGTATTAAAGATCAGCAAATTTGCTTGGCTTAGCGCTATCACTGGTTGGCCAACAGTGAGACAAACCCATCTGAGGCTCGATTCCTAAGTGGATCACAGTAGCCAGACAGGGCACATTTCCTTGGTGAGCACATTCTCTGCAAAGTTCTCAGCTCATCTACAAATGAAATTGTTCGGTGTACATTTCATTCTATTTTCAATCCAGTTTTGGAGTATTGATACAGAGCTTTTCAACGGTGCGACCAAGTAATAACATCTTGAGTGAGGGGTTGTTGTTTTTTTTGTGGAACCAGATGCTCATTTACCAACGTCTAATGTCACAATTCAGTTTCTAAGTCTGAACCTTTGTAGTATTTGATGGGAGAAATAGACCCAATTCTGTCACCTGGACTATTCTGGACTTAACATAAGAGAAGCCATGTTGGATCAGGCCTAATGGCCCATCTAGTCCAACACTGTGTCACACAGTGGCCCAAAAACCCAGGTGCCATCAGGAGGTCCATCAGTGGGGCCAGGACACTAGAAGCCCTCCCACTGTTGCCCCTCCAGCACCAAGAAGACAGAGCATCACTGCCCCAGACAGAGAGTTCCAACGATAAACTGTGGCTAATAGCCACTGATGGACCTCTGCTCCAGATGCTTATCCAATCCCCTCTTGAAGCTGTCTCTGCTTGTAGCTGCCACCACCTCCTATGGCAGTGAATTCCATGTGTTAATCACCCTTTGGGTGAAGAAAGACTTCCTTTTATCCGTTCTAAGCTGACTGCTCAGCAATTTCATTGATTGTCCATGAGTTCTCATATTGTGAGAAAGGGAGAAAAGTGCTTCTTTCTCTGCCTTCTCTATCCCATGCATAATCTTGTAAATCGCTTTCATGTCACCCCTCAGTCGACGTTTCTCCAAGCTAAAGAGCCCCAAGTGTATTAACCTTTCTTCATAGGGAAAGTGTTCCAGCCCTTTCTCTTTGCCCTTTTCTGCACTTTTTCAATGCTATAATATCTTTTTTGAGGTCCAGTGACCAAAATTGTACACAGTACTCGAAATTCAGGGTTCTTTAGTTGAATTTTGAGTGTAGGTTAAGCTTGTCTGGCGGGCAGTGCATCCCCGTTAGAAGAAAAAAACAGATGATTCTCCAAAACCCAGCAATGGCTTCTTTGCCTCCAGCCTTATTATGAACATAGCATTTTAGACATTCTTCTTGTTAGCCTTTTCTCAGACTATTTAGAGAAAGGCAGATCCTTGGCTAGATATGCCGAGGCCAATCAGCTGAGGTCTAGAGTGGTGTTTTGTGAACAGATGTTTGTTTTTGTGTTGGTTTTGGGAGGAACCCGGGTCAGTCTACAGAAAGCCGGTAGGAAGGAGGCTGGAGGGAGCTTGACCCTCACCCCAGTGGTCTGCTGTAATGCAAGATGAGTGTCTGTTGATGTGTGTGTTCTTTTCGTCTCCCAAACGCTGTTCTTTTTTGACCGGCCCTTCTGCAGAACCCTTTGAGCTCCTTAAAAGCTGATTGAGTAACCCTGCTGAAAAAAAACACAAGAGAACATAAGAGAAGCCGTGTTAGATCAGGCCAATGGCCCATCCAGTCCAACACAGTGGCAAAAAAACCCAGGTGCCATCAGGAGGTCCACCAGTGGGGCAAGAACACTAGAAGTTCTTACACTGTGCCCCCCCTAAGCACCAAGAATACAGAGCATCACTTGCCCCAGACAGAGTTTCATCTGTACCTTGTGGCTAATAACCACTAATGGACTTCTGCTCCAGATGTTTATCCAATCCCCTCTTGAAGCCATCCATGCTTGTCGCTGCCGCCACCTCCTGTGGCAGCGAATTCCATGTAAGAACATAAGAGAAGAAAAGCAAAATGACTTCCTCGTATAGTGTGTGTGTGTGTGTGTGTGTGTGGTTTCATGTTTGTCTTTTCCACAGGCTGCTACATCCGCAGAGTAGTGAACATATCTTTTGGGGTCCTGATCGCCTGTCTGAGCGTTCCAGTGGTGGTGAATCTGCTGAGCTCCCGCCAAGTCATGAACACTTCCTTCAATCCCCTCAGGATAGTCAACACCTACGGGGCATTCGGAAGGTACGAATCTTGTTGGCCAAAGATGACTAACGTCGAACTCTGTCTGTCTGTCTGTCTCCGTCTCCTTTAAAGGTGCCATTTTAGATATTTCGGTGGGTGTTTTGCTTCAGTAGTGTTTTTTTAAAAAATAAATCTTCCTAAATTTGCACAAAAGTATGCTTGAAACTCAACATCAAAAAACCTGAGATCATCTCACCTTGGCAAATAGAAGGGGAAGACATGGAAGTCGTGACAGACTTCACATTTCTGGGATCCAAGATTAGATGGTGACTGTAGCCATGAAATTAAAAGACGTTTGCTCCTTGAGAGGACAGCTATGGTGAACCTGGGCAGTATAATAAAAAATATAGACATCAGCCTGCCAACCAAAGTCCGTATAGTCAAAGCGATGGCATTCCCAGTAGTAATGTATGGCTGTGAGAGCTGGACCATAAGGAAGGCCGAGTGCAGAAGAATAGTTGCTTTTGAGCTGTGGTGCTGGAGAAGACTCTTGAAAGTCCCTTGGACTGCAAGAAGATCCAATCAGTCAGTCCTAAGGGAAATCAACCCTGACTGTTCCCTGGAAGGTCAGATGCTGAAGCTCAAATACTTTGGCCACCAAATGAGAAGGGAGCACTCACTGGAGAAGATCCTGATGCTAGGAAAAATCAGAAGGCAAAAGAAGAAGGGGACGGCAAAAGAGGAGATAGCTGGACAGCATTACTGATGCAACAAACACGAATTTGAGCAGACTTCAGAGGATGGTGGAAGACAGGAGGGCCTGGTGTGACTTGGTCCATGGGGTCGCAAAGAGTCGGACTCGACTGTGCAACAGAACAATAACAACAAATTTGCATAGGAATGAGTTTGTTAATTAGTTAAAACACATGTGATTAGTGAACTCTGAGGGGGTTTTTCTTAAGTTCCTCAATCAGTTCCGCAGGGCTTGTAAAACTGTCCTTTTCCAACTGGCTTTTAACGTGGAATCCTGGAAATGACACCTAGCCATCTTGATATATATGTATTGTACTGTAGCACCTTCAATTTATATTGGTTTTAAATTATTTATCTAACTGCATTTTAACTGTATTTTATTGTATTAATTGTATTTTATTGTAATCATGGTATGCGCCATGTCCTGTGAGCTGCCGAGCCTGCCCTGGCGGGGAGGGCGGGATATATATAAAAGTTTATTATTATTATTATTATTATTAAGTTGATCCATGGTTCTCAAAGAGATGCAGAGCTTTTTTTGTGGCAGGAACTCCTTTGCATATTAGGCCACGCCTCCCTGATGTAGCCAATCCTCCAAGAGCTTACAGTAGGCCCTGTACAAAGAGCCCTGTAAGCTCCAGGAGGATTGGCTGCTTCAAGGGTTGTGTGGCCTAATATGCAAAGGAGTTCCTGCTACAAAAAAAGCCCTGAAGAGATTGTACAAAAATGGCACTGATTTAGTTCTAAATGTAGTTTAGATGTAGTTCTAAAAAAGACAAGTTTAGAAATTCACTTTTTCCTGGCATAGGATCTAGGCTACCCAAGTACGGAATCCGGAGTCAGGTGTTTGGCTGGCAGGATTTTAAATTTCTCCGCCATGATACCACGTACAAATTGGAGCTCACGCATGCCGTTGGATTGTTCCTCCAGCCGCGTTTGGAGCAAGCCAAAATGGCTTTTTAGCCTGCAGTACAAAAGTGGGTTTTCCGACAGACGCTATGCCGTCTTTTCACACTGGGAAAATCTCCACCGCTTTTCTGCAGACGTCACCAAGTATTTGGCCATGATTTGGAGAGGGGTTTGGGCGAACGTACCTCTCTCCTCACGCCTCTGGGCTGATCTTGGCTTCTTCGGAGTCCTGGGAGGGTGTTTTCCTTGGGCTGTTGTTTGTCATCCCACTCCTCCCAAAAACTTGAAGCCCGAGCTGGTTTTTCCCTTCGACAGTTACCAGAGCCCGGCAAGCCCGTGATGAAACGCTGCCATTAGGCATCTGTAATTCCAGCCTATGTAAACCAATAAAAAGAGGATTGCAGCCCATAATGAATATATGATTATGTGAAAGCTGACATATTTTGAATAGCACAGTAGGAACATGCTTTTTATTAGTAATTTGGTGTCCCGGATTTACGGCCTGCGTGTAAGCGTCGGGCAGCCGGCCATGGCTTGTAACTCAGCCTGCCATGCGAGAGACCCTGGGATTCTGCGGAACTGTCAGTCACGAGGATTTGGAAAAGTCCGGGCAGAAGAGGGTGCCCGGCGCCGAGCAGAAGGAGGCCATTACACCAGCAGATGGCCGCCCAGAGAGCTTTGTTGGCTCAGGCTGGAGGTTTGTCTGATCCAGCGCTGCGTTATTGTGCTCTGACCACTATGGTCTAGTGCAGGGGTGGCCAGACTTGCTCAGCGGAAGAGCCACACAAAATAAATGTCGGGTCTTTGAGAGCCGCAAGACGGGAAACGAAGGAAAGGTGAAAAGAAAGCAAATGGAGGGGAGGGAGAGGTGGAAAGAAAGCAACTTTAAATACATTCTCCAAGCTGGCTGATGGGGTGGTGGTGGCTTGGAGAGCCACACAAAATAAATGTCGGGTGTTTGAGAGCCGCAAGACGGGAAACGAAGGAAAGGTGAAAAGAAAGCAAATGGAGGGGAGGGAGAGGTGGAAAGAAAGCAACTTTAAATACATTCTCCAAGCTGGCTGATGGGGTGGTGGTGGCTTTGAGAGCCACACGATATGTGTGAAAGAGCCACGTGTGGCTCCTGAGCCACAGTTTGGCCGCCCCTGGTCTAGTGTTTAGAAGTGCATGCTTCCTGGATGTGGAAGGATTCTGCATCTCTGCCCTGATTGTTGATAGAACTCCTGTGATTCCGCCTGTTTCTTTCTAGTGGCTTCCTTCTGTAGTCAGGGAAATCCAGGAGGCGATTTCAGTATTGCAGGAAGAAGCATTTCTTTCCTACGTCCCCACTTCTGTCGTTCAGGTGCATTGGCTAGCGACCAGTTCTGATGTTCCTGTGAGGAGGACAGACTTTATCCATGCAGTCTCTCCATCTAGACCTAGTTCCCACTAGCGTTATGCCACTCTCACTCTCCTCAGTGGGGCTTCCGTCGGATTTCACACTATCTGCCCCGGGGCTGCGACTCGCTCTGCCTCTTTCGTGCAGCAAACAAGATCCCCTGAAAACCAGCTTCTGTTTGCTGCGCAAGAAAGGCAAAGCCAGTTGCAGCCCCGGGGCAGAGAGTGTGAAATCCGATGGAAGCCCTGCGGAGAAGAGGAGGGTGAGAGCGGCAGAAGGCTAGTGGGGAATCGGCCCGAGTTTGTAGCTTTCCAGTCTCCAGTGTTGCTGTCAGTAACCTTGTTTGTCCCCCACCCCACCATTTCATTAATTAATTTAAGAGGTACCTGTCCTGTGCTTTCCAGAATCTGCCCAAGACTGGCTGTCCTTGGGGGGAATTTACACTGACCTCTCAAGGGTTCCCATCTTTTTAGGCACCTTACTTCTTGAAGGCTGTATCCTCACCGGGTCCAAGTCTCTTTTTTTGAGCTGGAATGCACAAGAATGCAGTTCCAGCTGGCTTGGCGGCAGGGGATGTGGCCTAATATGCAAATGAGTTCCTGCAGGGCTTTTTCTTTGAAAAAAAGCCATATGTGCGTCAATGGTGATGTCAGGGGTGTGTGGCCTAATATGCAAATGAGTTCCTGCTGGGCTTATTGTACAAAAAAGCCCTGTGGTGATCAATGGTGATGTCAGGGGGTGTGGCCTAATATGCAAATGAGTTCCTGCAGGGATTTTTCTACAAAAAAAGCCCTGTGTGCGTCAATGGTGATGTCAGGGGTGTGTGGCCTAATATGCAAATGAGTCCCTGCTGGGCTTATTGTACAAAAAAGTCCTGTGGTTATCAATGGTGATGTCAGGGGGTGTGGCCTAATATGCAAATGAGTTCCTGCAGGGATTTTTCTACAAAAAAAGCCATATGTGCGTCAATGGTGATGTCAGGGGTGTGTGGCCTAATATGCAAATGAGTCCCTGCTGGGCTTATTGTACAAAAAAGTCCTGTGGTTATCAATGGTGATGTCAGGGGGTGTGGCCTAATATGCAAATGAGTTCCTGCAGGGATTTTTCTACAAAAAAGCCCTGTGTGCGTCAATGGTGATGTCAGGGGTGTGTGGCCTAATATGCAAATGAGTCCCTGCTGGGCTTATTGTACAAAAAAGTCCTGTGTGGATCAATGGTGATGTCAGGGAGTGTGACCAAATATTCTAATGAGTTCCTGCAGGGCTTTTTCTACAAAAAAAGCCCTGTGTGCATCAATTGTGATGTCAGGGGTGTGTGACCTAATATGCAAATGAGTCCCTGCTGGGCTTATTGTACAAAAAAATCCTGTGGGGATCAAGGGTGATGTCAGGGGATGTGACCTAATATGCAAATGAGTTCCTGCAGGGCTTTTTCTACCCCCCCCCAACTGGTTCACTTCTGCCCCTTGGTACAGGAGTTCAGGTTTGGGTGTCGGTCTACTGGAAGGTCCAAAGAATAACTCTCTTGTCATTGTCATTCTTAGCATCACCAAAGAGAGAACCGAGGTCATCATTCAAGGGACATCCAGCCTGGATCCCAGCGACCCGGCTGCAGTTTGGGAGGAGTACGAGTTCAAGTGTAAACCCGGGGATGTGCACCGGAGGCCCTGCTTCATCAGTCCTTATCACTATCGTCTGGATTGGCTCATGTGGTTTGCTGCCTTCCAGGTGTGTTATCTGAGACTTGTGATTGTAAAAATTGGGGATGCCCTTTGGTTTGGTCTTTGGAGTAAGAATCCAGCGTTTGCAGGTTCACTAGGTGGGTCAAGGAGCAGACCCTAGTCTTGCAGTTGGAACACAGATTGCCATGTGAATGGTGCCCTCCGGAAGACCTCTAAAATCACTAAATTGTATCCCTGGAAGATGACCATCTAACAAAACCAACGCAGGTCTCTTTCTCTGCTTCAAGGCTCAATGATGCGACTTCGCTCAGCTGAAGTCTAAGCAGGTCTTAGCATCTTTGTTTTGTTAGCTGACATTTTACCTAATGCTACCAAAACTAAGACTTCAGCCACCGATGCTCAAGACCAGAAACTTGCTGGACCCTGAAGCAGAAACACATCTAATAGCTCTTGCGAATGGTTCCCTCCACGCTATGCTAGAAATGTTCCATTTTTTCTTTCTGATGTTCGAGTTCTTCCTAAGAACATAAGAGAAGCCATGTTGGATCAGGCCAATGGCCCGTCCAGTCCAACACTCTCTGTCACACAGTGGCCAAAAAAAAAACCAGGTGCCATCAGGAGGTCTATCAGTGGGGCCAGGGCATTAGAAGCCCTCCCACTGTGAGGATGCACACTCATCCTCGCCCCCTGGTAAATTTAAAAGAAACAAAACTTTAAATGCAGATTCGGGGCAGACGAAAGGAAGTACTTCTTCACTCAAGCGGTAATTAAATTGTGGAGACCACCACTGCCTTGGGGGTATATTGATGCCTTTGCATCTAGCTGCTTTTAAAAGACAATTAGACAAATTAATTGAGGACAGGCTCATCAATCGCTGTTAGCTAAACTGGCTTAATGGAACCTCCATCTTCAGAGGCAGTGACTCTGAATACCAGTACTGGGAGGGCAACAACAGAGGGGAGGCGTTGACTTCCAGTGCCGTGTTTGTAAGTCTTCCAGGGGCATCTGTTTGCTACAGTAAAACCTACAGGGTGCAGGGCTAGATGAAGCATTGATTTGATTCCATTACATCAGACAACAGAAGTATCCACTTATTCATAAGTGGAAGAGCAGGGCTGCAAGAGCAAAAAGTCAAAGGCAGGTTTATCGTAGTGAAGTATGGGTCAAAAGGGGAAGTAGGTGCCCATCTCATGGGATTTCAACTGATTGAAGGGTGACAGAGATCAGTTTCCCTGGAGAAAATGGCCACTTTGAAAGTTGGACTCTATGGCATTATACCCCACTGAAGCCCTTCCCCTCCCTGAGCCCCCATTGCCAGACTCCATCCCCAAAACCTCCAAGAATTATCAAAGATTTCAGGTTTTCACGGCTGGTAGCATCATTAGGGTTAGTAGAATCTTTCGGGCTCAAGTGCCGTGTTCTACTGGAGAAAGTTTTCCTTCCAGACGTTTCGTTCTCAGCTGCGGAGAACATCCTCAGTGGCGTTGCAGCTGGAGCAGGCGCTCAGACCTTCTTGGCTGCTGTGCATTGAGTGAGGCCAGGGCTGCTGGAGAGCTGCTATTTCTAGGCTGGAGGGGGTGTGGTGAAAGGGCAATTGGTTTGTGGATGTGCCCATTGTTTAAATGTCTCCAAGAATTTCTCAGCCTGGATCTGGCAGCCTTAAAGTATGAAGGCCTTGAAGACATTTAACTGTGTGCTCACTTCATCAGCGCATATACTAAATTGGAATGACTTTTAACTATGCACATGATAATCTAGTCCCCCAACAGCCCCAGAATCTTTTCTCAATTCGGTGCAACGAATGTTCAAAGAGAAACCTGCATTCCCTCTGTAATTTCATTATGCTAAGATTGAAGTTCCACCTTAGGCAATACGTTTCAGTGCCTCTCTCTCTCGGACGCTTTTCATATCCTCCCTCTGCCAAGCATGCCTGATCACTTTCAGAGCCGAAGACACACAATCTGTGGCCTGCCGGAGGTGGCCAGCTGAACGTCTGACTTGCGACAAGTTGCCGGAAACCAAGCAGGGCTTGGGGAGAAGATATTTACCATCCCATTGTGCCGTTTGTGACAGACGGCTCTTTACACCTCATCACTGCTTGATATACGACACTCTCTTCCCCTTCGGGCTTCCGGAAATATTTTCCACTTGAAGCCAACGACAAGCAGCGCGCAGCCATGTTGAAAGGGCTAGGCCCAAAGCCTGTCATGGCTGACCGGAGGCCCTTCAGGAGACACCTGTTTGAAGAGCTGGCAGATCCGCTCTTGGTGACCTTGAAGGATTTGTCCCAGAACACCCAACCCTGACGAGCAATTTATTAGCAGACTGTCTGTTAATTGTAGCCCCAGCAGGCTGTGGGTTGTATTTCATCTCAGCGCAGCTCAATTTTTTTTTTTAAAGGCCATTCCTTTACTGTAATCGTATTATCCAAATACAATATCTCTTTTCAAAAACCTCTTCTTTGTTTGGAGTGCCTCAGCGCCCGGGGGAGTTGTAGCTCTCAATTTGTGTCCTGCGTTTAGTGATATCGGACACGGCCGGTCCACTCACACATCTGTGGATCATCTTCTTGTCTGCGGAAGAGATAAATCTGCCAGGGGATGCTGAGGCCCGGTGCTGCTGGAAACTGAGTCCGCTTCCAGATGATCCCTCACCTCAGACCTGCAGCACGCCAGCTCCCAAGCGCCTGTTGCTGGAGCCATGCTTTTTCCAAATTAAAATGGGAGGCATGCTCGGGTCTTAACCCTGCCTTCCCACCAAGCTATTTTTGAAGGGTGTGAGAGCCAGAATTCCCCACTCTCCTCCCTGATGGAAGAGGCTAGAGCATGGGTGTCAAACATGTGGCCCAGGGGCCGAATCAGGCCCCAAGAGGGCTCCTATCAGGCCCCCGAGCAACTGGCTGTCATCTGCTCCCTTCTCCCTATATCTTGCTTCCTTCTGCATAACGGCTTGCTTTGAAATGCTTGCTCAATTGCACAGGAGCTACAGAGCAAAACCTCTATTTTCTCCATTGGCTGAGGCTTCTCTGAGGCAGAGCTTGTTTTTCCAGGCTCTCTCAATCACACAGCAGAGCTACTGAGCCAAGCCTCTCTTCCTTCTACTGGCTGAGACTCCTCCCCCACCAGACCCGTGAGGAAGGAAGGAAAGAGCCAGAGCTTCCTTTGCCCAGTTCACTGGATCCCATGGGAGAAATACAAAGAAAGAACCTTTAAAACCAACGAGTGCTAACATTTTAAGCATGTTTTTTAAGTTTTTTTTTAAAAAAATACTTAATCATGTTTGTCTGTGTCCTTTATAAAGTTTATATCTCTGCTAGCTAATCTTAAATAGATACACACATGGCCTGGCCCAACCCAACATGGCCCAGCCCAACAAAGTCTCATTTAGGTCAGATCTGCCCTCATAACAAATGAGTTTGACACCCGTGGCATTATCTAGAGATCCACAGCGCCCCTCCTCTCTGGAAAGATGCTGTGATCCACAGTGCCCTTGACTCATTCTACTTAATTCATTGCCCGGCACAATACCTGTTTTCTTGCATCTCCACGTGACAAGGTTCACAACAAAATTTGGGACTTGCTGTCTTCAGGAAGAGCCCTGATGGATCAGACCAGGGAGGGTCCATTTAGTCCAGCCTCCTGTCTCACACAGTGGCCAGCCAGTTCCTCTGGAGGGCCAACAACAGGGCACAGAGGCTGAGGCCTTCCCCTGAGAAGGACATCAGGAGAGCCCTGCTGGGTCAGACCAGTGAGGGTCCATCTAGTCCAGCCTCCTGTCTCACACAGAGACCAGCCAGTTCCTCTGGAGGGCCAACAACAGGGCAGAGGCCTTCCCCTGAGAAGAACATCAGAAGAGCCGTGACGGGTCACATCAGTGGGGGTTCATCTAGTCCAACCTCCCATCTCACACAGTGGCCACCCAGTTCCTCTGGAGGGCCAACAACAGGGCAGAGAGGCTGAGGCCTTCCCCTGAGAAGAACATCAGAAGATCCCTGCTGGGTCAGACCAGTGAGGGTCCATCTAGTCCAGCCTCCTGTCTCACAGTGGCCAGCCAGTTCCTCTGGAGGGCCAACAACAGGGCAGAGGCCTTCCCCTGAGAAGAACATCAGAAGAGCCCTGACGGGTCACATCAGTGGGGGTTCATCTAGTCCAACCTCCCATCTCACACAGTGGCCACCCAGTTCCTCTGGAGGGCCAGCAACAGGGCAGAGAGGCCGAGGCCTTCCCCTGAGAAGGACATCAGGAGAGCCCTGCTGGGTCAGACCAGTGAGGGTCCATCTAGTCCAGCCTCCTGTCTCACACAGGGGCCAAGCAGTTCCTCTGGAGGGTGAACAACAGGGCAAAGAGGCCGAGGCCTTCCCATGAGAAGGACATCAGAAGAGCCCTGCTGGGTCAGACAAGGGAGGGTCCATCTAGTCCAGCCTCCTGTCTCACACAGTGGCCAGCCAGTTCCTCTGGAGGGCCAGCAACAGGGCAGAGAGACCGAGGCCTTCCCTTGATGTTGCCTCCTGCCTCTGGGATGCAGAGGATTAGTGCCTCTGAATGTGGAGTTTTCCTTTAGCCAGCACGGCTAGTAGCCACTGCTAGACCTCTCCTCCATGAATCTATCGAATCCCAAATGTCTCTTATTATCATAGCAAAAGTGGTCTTAGGAATCAGCCCGTTGTTGCAAAGAGCTTGTATTTTTACCCTGACCTGGGATAGTTTTGCACAGCTCGAGGAAACGACATCTCATGCAGCATATTCTAACGCAGCTGGTCTCAGGTGAAAACTTGCTCAGTCCTTTGTCTTGCTGAGGCACCACTCATTTTAAATGGGGAGGACTGTAGGAATCTCTTTTTTTGACAAATTCTGCCTTCTAGTGCTAATCCAGAGCATTCTGCCTTCCGAACGTGGGGCCTCTGACCCACCTCCATCTCTGCTTTTCCCAGAATAGCAAAAGAGGACACAAAGCCGCTGAGCAACCTCGCATGTTATGCTGCAGTTGCTGTAGTTTTCCTGACTGCTGAGTTCTGCTTTCCTACACTGTCCCCTGCTGCTTGTTGTGAAGAAAGCCCAGCCCTACAGGATGGACAGAGGCCAAAGCAGCTCTTTCTCGTAGTATCATAGAGACGGAAGGGATCTCCAGGGTCATCTAGTCCAACCCTCTGCTCAGTGTTGGAAATTCACAAATACCTCCCCCACACACATACCCAGCGACCCCTGCTCCAAGCCCCCAAAAGATGGTGGGGGGGAGGGAACTCTCCAGGAAGCCTGGCCAAACTGGCCTGAAGAAGAAATTTTGCCTGACTCAGAAGTGGCAATCAGCAGTTCCCTGGGCACGTAAGAAAGGGCCATGAGAACTAAGCCGTGATGCAGCCCTTCCTGCCCTCCTTCTCATGAACAGTCTAAGCTCACAGAATTAGCAGTGCTGTACGATGATCATCTAGCCCAGGGGTGGGGAACGTCCATCCCAAGGGCCATTTGTGGCCCTCGAGATCACTTGGTTTGGCCCTCGGGGATTGCTGGGCCGAGCAGAGCCACGTGGTGGCCTCTACAAAAGAAGCCCTGAACCTCAGCATTTGCCTAGGGTAGCAGGTCGTGTGTGTGTGTGCGTGCCAAATTAGGCTCTCCCCCACGTGACTTCAAATAGAAAAACAATTATCTGTATTCATTTTGCTGACTTGAATCATTCCCCCTCGGCGGAGCAGTTTTTTAAGTTGATAATTTTGTATGGCCCACGAGTGATGTTATAAATATCCAAATGGCCCTTGGCAGAAAAAAGGTTCCCCACCCCTGATCTAGCCTCTGCTTTAAAACCTCCAAAGAAAGAGAGCCACCACCTCTTGAGAAAGCCTGCTCCACGGAGGAACTGCTCTCACTGTCAGGAAATTCTTCCTAAAGTTTAGCCAAAAACTCTTCTGGTTTAATTTCCACTCGTTGGTTCTGTTCCAACTTTCTGGGGCCACAGGAAACAGCTCTGCACCACCTTCTATATGACAGCCCTTTGAGTACTTGAAGATGGTGATCCTATCACCTCTCAGCCGCCTCCTCTCCAGACTAAACATCCCCAGCTCCTTCAACCTTTCCTCATGGGACTTAGTCTCCAGACCCTTCCCCATCTTTTCCTTGCAGGGTAGTCAGAATATTTAGCCAGGCAATTGAGCGCAGACTTGAAGTCGACTTGGGAAGACCTTGGGTTCCAGTCCTCATTTGGCCGCACAACATATGCGCCAAGTCCTCAGAAGAAGAAGAAGATGAAGAAGATATTGGATTTATATCCCGCCCTCCACTCCGAAGAGTCTCAGAGCGGCTCACAATCTCTTTTACCTTCCTCCCCCACAACAGACACCCTGTGAGGTGGGTGGGGCTGGAGAGGGCTCTTACAGCAGCTGCCCTTTCAAGGACAACCTCTGCCAGAGCTATGACTGACCCAAGGCCCTTCCAGCAGGTGCAAGTGGAGGAGTGGGGAATCAAACCCGGTTCTCCCAGATAAGAGTCCACACACTTAACCACTACACCAAACTGGCTCTCAGAGAAAATGTAGCTAAGTGCATAAATAGTCCTGCCCTTGCAAAGACATGAGTTTCTAATGCAAGAGAAGCTTGAGGTTTGGGTTTCCAGATTCCCTGGCAGGGCAAGTCCTGCCCAAGCAACACGCAAGATCGCAGGGAAACAAAGACCAGGGAGGTCTGTAACACAATCTGCTGTGATACTGTAGGACTGTAAGAAGTTATATCTAGTCATAGAAATTCCAGCAGGGAACTCGGAACACCAGGAGTAGTTCCCCGCTCCTCCTCCATGTTGGATCAGGCCAATGGCCCATCCAGTCCAACACTCTGTGTCACATAAGAACACAAGAGAAGCCATGTTGGATCAGGCCAATGGACCCTCCAGTCCAACACTTTGTGTCACACAGTGGCGAAGAAAAACCAGGTGCCATCAGGAGGTCCATCAGTGGGGCCAGGACACTAGAAACCCTCCCGCTCTGCCCCCCCCCCAACACCAAGAATACAGAGCATCACTGCCCCAGACATAACATAAGAGAAGCCATGTTGGATCAGGCCAATGGCCCATCCAGTCCAACACTCTGTGTCACACAGTTGCCAAAAGAAACCCCTAGTGCCATCAGAAGGTCCATCAGTGGGGCCAGGACACTAGAAGCCCTCCCCCTGTTGCCCCCCAACACCAAGAATACAGAGCATCACTGCCCCATACAGAGAGTTCCAACAATATGCTGTGGCTAATAGCCACTGATGGACCTCTGCTCCATCTGTTTATCCAATCCCCTCTTGAAGCTATACCTGTAGCCACCGCCATCTCCTGTGGCAGTGAATTCCATGTGTTAATCACCTTTTGGGTGAAGAAATACTTCCTTTTATCAGTTCTATCCCAACTGCTCAGCAATTTCATAGAGTGTCCACAAGCTCTCGTATTATGAGAAAGGGGATAAAAGTACCTCTTTTTCTGTCTTCTCTATCCCATGCATAATCTTGTAAACCTCAGTCATGTCACCTTCGACCATATCATGATTCTGAGGTTCCCCAGCAGAAACACTGCCCCATACCCCCCTAGACTTCCTTGGTTCTAAATTACAAACAGACCCCTTAAATTAGTGGTTCCCTTTTCTGTCTGTTGCAGAAGTGCTGTAAAAATGCCAGTAACCCAGCTGAGTTAGCGTAAACACACCCTTGGGTGTAATGCAATCGATAAAACACCGTTTTGTGTTGAGTAATGGATACGTCTCTTCCCCCATTTCGTGCTCGTCTTCCGCTAGACCTACGAGCAGAACGAATGGATCATCCACTTGGCGGGAAAGCTGTTGGCCAACGAGAAGGAAGTCTTGTCCCTGATGGCCTTCAGTCCCTTTGAGGGCAAGGCACCTCCCAGGTAAGTCCAAGCGGCACTCTGAAGGTACGTTGGGTACTTTGCAGAGAAACTGAGGTAGCCTGGCTGTGCACAGTTAATGCTCCAAAAGTGACTAGCCCTTGCGTTGGCTAGTCAGAGAACAAAGTCTAGTTCTGAACAGTGAGCAGGTGAGGCAGCTTGGTGAGGGCAACAGATAACAGAAAACTGTCTCCTTTCCCCGCTTTGTCCTCACAACAACCCTGTGAGGTGGGTTAGCCTGAAAAGGAGGAGATTTGGATTTATACCTTGCCCTTCTCTCGGAGTCTCCGAACAGCTTACCGTCTCCTTCCCTTCCGCTCCCGATAACAGACACCTTGTCAGTGGGGCTGAGAGAGCTCTGAGAGAACTGCTCTTGAGAGAACAGCTCCGAGAGAGCTGTGACTGATCCAAAGTCGCCCAGCTGGCTTCATGTGGAGGAGGAGCGGGGAACTACACCAAACTGAATCTCTGAGGAGGGAGCGGTTGGCCCAAACTCACCCAGAAAGTTCCAATAGCAAAGTAGGGATTTGAACCCCATCCTCCAAGATCTTGCTCTGACATTCCAACCATTACATCGCTCTGACTCTCTGTTATGGAGGGTGCTCCTTGGGTTTCTGGACTCAGGCTCTTCCCTTCCATTGCGGCAGGGTATGCAGCTATACCTGAGGTTTGGTTTTCAGCACAAAAGGGGCGACGTGTGAAATACCTGTGAAAATTCCTCTTTCCTTGGTCGTTTTTCCCATTGTCTGTCTGCAGCCACGATAGTCTGTCACACAGATGTCACTCTTAAGGTTCCGATGCAAAAATCCTAGCCTATCAGGGAACACGGCGATGATGAGGTGCATGGTCTCAGCCAGTCAGCCTATCAGGAGACGCAATTTTGATGCGTTGAATAACCCTAACCAATCAGGTCTCCTGGCCCATCATGGACATGATAACAATGTATTGTGGAATCCTAGCCAGTCAGAGATCCGGGCATATCAGGGAACGTTATGGTGTTGCAGTGCTGTGAGGCAACATCACACAGGGAATCCTCCCACTAGGGGTGCATTACAGAGGCAAGTGTCTGATGCTCCCCATCATCTTGTGCTACTCTCACGACCCATAAATGCTGCACAGCAAACCTCCCACGATCTAGTCAAGCTCTGTTCCATGTGGCTAGTTAAAGCACGGTGTTACTGGGAGTCTCCTAGAGACCTCAGACGTCTGCTGTTTCCTGCAGCCTGACATTCAACAGGATGCACATGGATTGACTCTGTGTGTGTGTGTGTGTGTGTGTGTGCCAATGCAACATTGTCTCAAAAGTTATTATGAATCAAGGGAAAGGAGTGTCCTCTTGGTTGCCTTAATGATGCCGATGTGCGGGCTCTTCTTCGGGAGAACCGGGTATGATTCCCCACTCCTCCACTTGCAGCTGCAGGAATGACCTTGGGTCAGCCATAGCTCTCACAGAGCTGTCCTTGAAAGGGCAGCTTCTGGGAGAGCTCTCTCAGCCCCACCTATCTCACAGGGTGTCTGTTGTGGGGGAGGAAGGTAAAGGAGATTGTGAGCTCTTTGAGATTCGGAGTGGAGGGCAGGATATAAATCCTATATCATTATCTTCTTCTTCTTCTTCTCTCTCTCTCTCTCTCACACACACTCATACATGTTTTGAACAGTTCTGCAACTTTTAAGAAATGGGTTCCAAAGGCACTAATTTGAAAGGAAGTCCACAAGGAATGATATCAGAAGATAGCATTTATTTATTTAGTTTCTGGTGTCGTTAGAAACATTTTTGTTTCATCTGTCTCCGATTCCGCATTTGTTTGTTCCTTTGCACCATTCCAATGCAGTTGACAAGCAAAAATAACATTAATGGTTCCGTGGATTTTGTGGGGGGGGGGGGGGAATTCAGTACCAGCAAACAGCGAATAGTGCAGGGATGAAGATGTCCGGGTACATTTCGGTGTGAGAGAGAAGGGAAGTGAAAATAGTGGGGCTGAGAAATTTGGTATCATCCCTACAGTCCTGGAGCTAAAAAGATCCTCTACCTCCTTGTCCTTAAGAGTTTGTCCTGCAGATAGAGTCTGTGATCACCAAGGAATTTTCCCTGTTTCTCAATGCCTTGGAAATGAAATTTTCTGAGAGTAGAGTAGGCAAATTCCCCCCCCCCCCCCGGCCGGATTCTTAAAATTATGGCTGTTTTTTTCTGGTTTTGGAAGTGTGATAAGTATGAAATGAGAAGCAGGTGACCGATTTTTTTAAAAAACGAACCCATTGTGTCATGGGGAGCTGCCAAAATTGAGTGTGAAACCCCGACTTCAAGCACAGCGAGTTTTGCAAAACTTCGACGCGCAGAATACGGGGGTCTGGGCGGGTGGGGGTCATAAAACAGAGTCGCCGTAAATCTCCAAACCCTGGACGTTTCAGCAGAGAAAATTAATAAGTGATTTAGCTAGCCGTCACCCAGGCCGGCTGCAGCGCCCCCTCTCCCCCCTTTCACGTGGTTTTGCTTAGGTGAGAAAGGGGCAATTAGATTTCAATTAGAAAAGAGATCCATATTGATGTTTCCAGCGACGTCACGTGATCCTTGCGCCCCGTCCGAAATTTGCTTTCTCAGCTGTGGCTCCCAAAGGAATCTTGAAGTGGAATAAACCGTTCGGGTTTCTAACTCTGGGGTTCTTGGCACCAAGCACGGGTGGGCTGAACTTCCCAGAAACCCCATGGTTTGTATTATGTGGATTCTCCATGCATCACAGCACAAGTAGACGTGAGCTGGATATTGGTGTTACCTGCAATGAATCGATGCGGCATTGTGCTTAAACTCAACAAAGGGAAATGTTAATTTCACTGACCTGCAGTGGGGTGTAGGAAAGCATCTAGAGCAGGGGTGTCAAACATGCAGCCCGGGGGCCAAATCAGGCCAACTCAGACCCCTGAGCAGCCGGCTGCCATCCGCTTCCTTCTCCCTCTCTCTTGCTTCCTTCTGCATCACAGCTTGCTTTGCCAGGCTTGCGCAATCGCACAGGAGCTATAGCCGCTATTTTCTCCATTGGCCAAGGTGCCTCCCTTGGGGAGGAAGTGGGGAGGAATAGCTTGCTTGGCCAGGCTCTCTCAATCGCACAGCAGAGCTACTGAGCCAAGCCTCTCTTCCTTCTGTTGGCTGAGGCTCCTCCCCCTCCTGGTCCCCAGAAGACGGAAGGAACGAGCCAGAGCTTCCTTTGCCCAGTTCCCTGGACCCTTTGAGAGATACAAAGAAAACACTTTTAAAACCAATGAAGGCTAATGGCGTGAGCATGCTTTATCTTAAGTTTTTAAAAAATCTCTGTGTTTGTTTGTGTCCTTTATAAAGTTTATATCTCTGCTACCTGGTCGAACTCATCTGTTATGAGGGCTGGATCTGACATAAATGAGACCATGTTGGGCCAGGCCATGTGTGTACCTATTTATTATTAGGTAGCAGAGATATAAACTTTTAAAAGGACACCAACAAACACGACTAAATATTTATTTAAAAAAAAATTAAATAAAGTATGCTTAAAACATTAGCACTTGTTGCTCTAAAGGTTCTTTCTTTGTATTTCTCCCATGGGATCCAGGGAACTGGGCAAAGGAAGCCCTGGCTCTTTCCCTCCCTCCCTCCCTCGCGGAGCAGGAGGGGAGGAGCCTCAACCAATGGAGAAAATTGAGGTTTTGCTCTGTAGCTCCTTTGCGATTGAGCAAGCCTTGCAAAGCAAGTTGAGATGCAGAATGAAGCAAGAGAGAAGGAGAAGGAAGCAGATAAGAGCCAGTTGCTTGGGGGCCTGAAAGGTGCCCTCTGGAGGCCTGATTTGGCCCCCCGGCCACATGTTTGACACCCCTATGTTATGACATACATGGCCAGGCGAGACAATGTCATCTCTGGCCCTCATAACAAACAAATTTAATGCCCCTGATCTAGAGATGGGTCCGCCTACCATTAATTGATGACTGTGCGTGAGCCATTTACTTGAGTTCCCCCAAATGAAGGGACGTTTAATTCAGGGGAAAGCCACAGAACTCCACCTCATCAGGTTTTACATCTAGAATCTGCCAAGCCTTAAACGGGAGCTCTTTGTCTTCCTTAGCTCATTCCGCAGATAGTCCTAGTTCTCTCCCCGCAAGAAGTCAAGTTCAGGCTGCCTTGTGTTTGAGTTTTCCAGCTGCCTCAAATGGTTCCTAGCTCGGTTTGTAGTTTGGGGTTCAGATCATAACGGCGCTGATTTTGCCGGATCAGACTCATGACCCATCCCATCCGGCATCCTTTGCCTCTGTGGCAGAGCATCTGCTTGGCATGCAGAAGGTCCCAGGTTCAATCCCCACCATCTCCATTTGATAGGACCAAGCAGTAAGTGATGGGAAAGACCTCCACCTGAGACCCTGGGAGCTACTGCTGGCCCAAGTACTGACTTTGGGTGTTTTTACATTCAGTTTGATCCAGTTTTTACATTCAGTTTACATTCAGTTTGATTTTAGAGTCTTCAAGTTGCCTGCCACTGTTCCGCTTTAATTATTTTCCTTTTACATTTAAGTGTTTCAATTGGGGAGGGGGGGTGTCTCTGATCAGAGGGCAGCCGGGATACCAGTGCTTAGTTAAATGTATACGATTGCTTGGAAATCGTGTCAACGCTGCAAAAAGAATACAAATTTAAATTACTAGATGAGGCAAGCAATGATACGTAAAAATTTCAAGTGCTGTCAGTTCTCGTGCAAATTACCGCGCCTCGTGGCGGCTTTTGGAGGAGTCTTTTAAAACGCATGAAAACTTCTACAATACAAGTTTGAGACGCCTGTAGAGAAAAGGCCGGATCAAAACTAGTGTGGAGAAAAACGTTGCAGCAGCAGCAGCTCCAAAACTCGTCTCACCAAAATGAATGTAGATGCTTCGGGCAGCAACGATGCAAAACAGTTGTGAGAACGTTAGGTAATGGAAAAGGTGAGTTTCCAATGCGGTGATAGTCACAAACTGTCAATGTAAAAACACCCTTGGATGGACCAAGGATCTGATTCAGTAGAAGGCAACTTTGTGTGTGTGCGCGCATTCCAGCAGTGGCAACTGATATGCCCCAGGCAAAGCCCACAAGATACACCTGCTGATGGCTTCCCAGAACTGGTACTCTTAAACTGGAGTTCCCGTTTATCATGTGTAATGTACTCAGAGACGAGACGTGTAGAAGGCAACGTGGTTTATTGGATGGTACATCACAGAACAGGGCAACGCGGGCCGGGACCCGCTTTATATACATTCAACCCAGAACAGCCCTCTAGCTGGCCAGTCCAATCCTGGCCAGTCAAACTTCCCGCCACTGATCTTGATTGGCGGAGTCTTTTCCCGCGCTGCGCAGGGTGACCAAGGGACTTCCCCTGGTCGCCTCTGCTGCATGGCCGCGCGGTGCTTTAGTTAAACACAAGACACTACATCATGGCAAATAGCCAGCAGTAGACCTGTTTTGCATACATTTGCCCCGTTTCCCAATCCACCGAAGTCAATAGCCACCCCTCCCCCCCATTGTGGCAGAGAATTCCACGTGTTGACCATGCAGCTCCAAGATCTGTCATGTTGTCTGGCCTTTAGCGTCGGTAGAAAATTTATTTATTTTTTTTATTTTATCACATTTATATCCCGCCCTCCCCTAACGGGCTCAGGGCGGCTTACAACAATTAAAACGAAATTTTAAAACCGGATATGCAACAAAATCGTTTCCATACATTTTTACAATAATTGCGTCCAAGATATACATTGATATTCTGATTATTCCGATGTTTTTGGTTTCAGTTCTTTCCGTTCAGTGAGACGGCCGGTGCTGTGGAATAATAGCCACCTCCCCCTAACCGTTGAAAGCAAGTTTGAACCATTCGGTCTTACAGGCCCTGCGGAACTGTGGCAGGTCCCGGAGGGCCCTGATGTTTTCGGGGAGGGCATTCCACAGTGCGGGGGCTATTACCAAGAGCGCTCTGGCTCTGATGATGGATAATTGAGCTTCTTTCGGTCCAGCAATCTTAAGGAGATTTTGGGACCCCGAACGTAGTGCTCTCTGGGGTACATATGGGGAAAGGCGATCCCGAAGATAGACAGTGGTAGGCAGATCCCTCTGCCCTTTCAGATACCTTCCCGTCCAAAGTAGGGTGAGACTTTGGCACTGCCTTTGGCAGTCCCTTCATCCCACCCGTCATGTGTGTGAGCTTATGCTTTCCCTCCAAAAGGTCTCATCTGTTCCGGAGAGACAGCTGGGCCTTCTGCAACTAATTACAGCTGTCAGGAAGATTTAGATGCTGCAATACCCCCCCCCCCACACACACACACAACAGCTTAAAGATGGCTGCTTGTTTTTAGCACTCTCACAGTTGGGAGACGTCATCGAGGGCCGATAGCGGGTAGCATCTCCCCAGAGCAGCTGCAACTGGCAATCCGGGGACGGGGAAGGAAATTGGGGAATGTCAGTTTTAAAACAAATGGTCCTTCCTTTGCTGCTGGCAGACAGAAGGGGAGTCGGTTTCTCTCCCGCTCAAGTTTTGACCCTGTTGGGTTGGAGGCACAGTAATTAATGCAGGTTTTGCCTGAATGGCGAAAGAGGCCAAATGCCCATTGATGGGTAGATTTTACTGAACACATCTCAATTTAGGGGCTTCTACTTTTGGGGTTTTCCACTGTTTTTATCATAGCAACAAACGTGTAAGGTGGATGAGGCTGAGACCCACCAACCCTTGTTGCCTCGCCTCTTTGAACGAGTGGACACCTGTGGAATTCTGACACAGGATGGCGAGCACAACAATAAAATGGCTACCCCAGGAGGCGGGGCCAGGCACAAAATGGCTGCCACAAAAGGTGCAGCCAAGCACACTCCTAGAGGAAGTCCAAGGGCAGTTTTGAAATTAAACTGGGAAAGAGGAGTGAGAAAGAGAATACAACACTGAAGTGGCAACTGCCACCTCAGCAGCATTATTTTAATCTGCACCGCCAATCCAGTCTTCAGTGGGCTGCTATACCTGGCCCCTCCCACTTTCAGAAAAGGCGTGGCAAGTGACAGGTAGGCCCTGTTCACACTGTGTTGAGTCCGTGTTAAACTGACCCGGCTCTGTTCCGAATATCTTTGTTCCGGATATTATCGATCAGACTGCCATACTGCAATTCTAATCACTCCGCGGTGAAACCGTCTTCGGCTGTCCACACGACGGCACCAAGCAGTTCTTTTTTTTCTCCACTATTATGCACACGTGCGCACTGTGCATTTGCACACATGCACTGTGCATTGCGCACATGCGCATAGGTTGAAGCATTATGTGGTTATGCGCATATCGCTAAGTAGTAAAAAAAAAATAGCGATGGTAAACCAGATGTCTGAGGCTCCTTTTGCCTCTGGGACAGCCTTCAGACATCTGGAAGTTGGTTAATATTGCAGCAGAACTATCCAGACGGAGAAAACTACGAGGTGAAACCGGAGAACTCAAAAAACACCACAAAGGAGCAGGTAACAAAATAATCCGGTTCTGAGACGGATGGGGGGGGGGCTACCACAAGTTAATACCGGGAGGCAGATGCTGCTGTCTGATCAGCCACTTTAAATCCAGAAGGAAACAGCAGCGACATCTGATTATACTGTGCGTCTGAACAGGGCCGTAAGGCGTCAACTGGCCTCCCAGTGCCCGTGGGCCTCACATGGACAACCCCTGGTCTAGGTGGAGCTGGAAGACCCAGTGGTGCTGTTGCCACCACTGGGGCCCACAACGCAAACCCCAGGTTGCTGGTGAGAAGGGGTTTCCGCCTTTCCCCTAATCCCCCCTCTGGACCTGCATTGGGACCATCCCAGGCAAGCCCACAGTTCGAGAAGAAATGACAAAACTCAACTCAGAAGCCAACAAAACCACCTCAGCGCCCTCTCCCCAAAAGACCAGCGTGGTACCAAATCAGTTAAGGCTGCTCCAGAAGACGTGTGCATTTTTGAAAGGCGGAGGGGGAGTTGTGCCACTTTAAAACCTGCAACGTCTCAGAACGAAGCCCATGAGGCTGCCCGGGCTCACATAAACGTCGATACTCTGTAATGCTCTAATTATTAACAGGAAACTTTCTGCTCCCGAAAAGTAAACACTCTGGGAGCAACACTTCAGCTCCGGGGTTTTTTTTTTTTAAGGGTGGGGAGAGAGAAGGGGCCTCCCCTTCCACCACAGATAATTAAAACAGCAGCTGGGAGGGAATTCGGTGTGATGGAATCCAGGTTTGCCGAGAACGGCAGCAAAACAGAAACCAGCCTGCAGGGCCAAGGCCGGGGGTAGAGGGGGAATTATTAATTGCCCTACAATGGAAGGGGGACTACGGAATGCTAGCGAAATGTCTGTCATTAAATCGGGTGGCGTCACAAAAATATCGGCACCACGGAGGTAAATTAGCTAGAAACACAACACCAACTCTCCATGTACAAAGTTAACAAATGGATATATTAGAACTCTACTAAGCAAATCATACCAATATTATATACCAAACAATGTAAAAATTGGGTTTGGATAAACATCTGGAGTAAAGGTCCGTCGGTGGCTATTAGCCACAGCGTATTGTTGAAACTCTCTGTCTGAGGCAGTGATGCTCTGTATTCTTGGTGCTTGGGGGGGGGGGGAACAGTGGGAGGGCCAATAGTGTCCTAGTCCTACTGGTGGATCTCCTGATGGCGCCTGGTTTTTTGGCCACTGTGTGACACAGACTGTTGGACTGGATGGGCCATTTGGCCTGATCCAACATGTCTTCTCTTATGTTCTTATGTCTGGGGCAATGATACTCTGTATTCTTGGTGCTTGGGAGGGGCAACAGTGGGAGGGCTTCTAGTGTCCTGGCCCCACTGATGGATCTCCTGATGGCACCTGGGTTTTTTTGGCCACTGTGTGACACAGAGCGTTGGGCTGGATGGACCATTGGCTTGATCCAATATGGCTCCTCTTATGTTCTTATGTGACACAGAGTGTTGGACTGGATGGGCCATTGGCCTGATCCAACATGGCTTCTCTTATGTTCTTATGTGACACAGAGCGTTGGGCTGGATGGACCATTGGCCTGATCCAATATGGCTCCTCTTATGCTCTTATAAATGGTGCAGAGATGCTCTGTATTCTTGGTGCTTGGGAGGGACAGTGGGAAAGCTTCTAGTGCCCTAGCCCCACTGATGGACCTCCTGATGGCACCTGGGTTTTTTGGCCACTGTGTGACACAAATTTACCAAAATAAAATAAGAGTGTTGGACTGTAGGGGCCATTGGCCTGATCCAACATGGCTTCTCTTATGTTCTTAATAAATAGTGAGTAAGCCATCTATAGTACACAACACGACTACTGTCCATATAAGACGGAAAATCCAAATATATCCAAATCTATTGCAGTCTTCTCATGAAAGTCCAATGGGAGAACTAGTCCAATTATGAAACCATTTTGGATTAAGCGATCCTTCTTCCTGGAACCATTTTATATTGTTCTGAAAAGTCTGGTTGGTTCAGTAGTGCCATAAATCATTTCAGCAATCCACTGTATTCCATTTGTCCTGGCTTCCTCTAATGATTATTTAATTGTCTGCGGGACGCCACTGTTAATTGCCTTCCATGTCAGCATCGAAAGCTTTTCAGAACAATATAAAATGGTCCAAGGAAGAAGGATTGTTTAATCCAAAACGGTTTCACAATTGGATCGGTTCTCTCGTTGGACTTTCATGAGACTGCAATAGATTTGGATATATTTGGACTTCCTGTCTTATATGGACAGTCGTTGCGTCGTGCACTAAAGATGGCTTACTCACTGTATTCATTGTTCACGTTGTTTGGTATGTAATATTGGTATGATTCACTTAGTAGATTTCTAATATATCTATTTGTTAACTTTGTATACGGAAAGTTGGTTTTGTGTTTGTAATTACATTGGGTGGAGCAGATGGGGAGGCGGGTCGCAAACAACAGAGGCCCCGTGGGGATAAGGGGGGGCGGTTCCATGTACATTGC
Organism: Heteronotia binoei; assembly: GCF_032191835.1. NCBI lineage: Eukaryota > Metazoa > Chordata > Lepidosauria > Squamata > Gekkonidae > Heteronotia > Heteronotia binoei. Next base: position 3,725,913 of record NC_083242.1, read on the forward strand.
CATAGATCATTGCAGAATGGCTCACCGAACCTTGGGCAACAATGGCAATTTCTATCATTCATCTTATTTATTCACCTTTGTGCTCGAAGGAGATCCAAAGCCTCTTACAACATTCTCCTCTCCTTTATTGTATCCTCACAACAGCCCTCACGCTGAGAGTGTTGTGACTGGCCTACAGTCCCCTAGAAAGCTTCCATTGCCGGGTTGGGATTCGAATCCAAGTCTCCCAGACCCTAATTCAACATCCTCACCATTACCCCATGCTGAGTCTCAATTGCAATGGAAGGGGTGTGTTGAAGATCACCTGCAAGGTGGAGCTAAGCATGCTCTGGATTGAGCGATTATTCCTCTTTCTGACTGCCCAAACCATGTTCTCCCTTGCAGTCCCTCCGACTTTAATGGGAGCTGGCCTCTGCATAGCCCCAACCAACCCTGGGATTGGTGCACAAGAGGGTTTGTGAGAGGTTAGCGCTGAAAGCTGCAGTTATAAACATAAGATACTTTTAGTCTAGGTTCTCTTAGTGACACTCTCATTGGAGTCACAGCTGGGCAATAGAAGAAGAAGAAGATATAGGATTTATATCCCGCCCTCCACTCCGAAGAGTCTCAGAGCGGCTCAATCTCCTTTACTTTCCTCCCCCACAACAGACACCCTGTGAGGTGGGTGGGGCTGAGAGAGCTCTTACAGCAGCTGCCCTTTCAAGGACAACCTTTGCTAGAGCTATGGCTGGCCCAAGGCCATGCTAGCAGGTGCAAGTGGAGGAGTGGGGAATCAAACCCGGTTCTCCCAGATAAGAGCCCGCGTACTTAACCACTACACCAAACTGGGAACTAATTTGATGTGGGCATTTCAGTGCATCCTCATTTCCCCTGGCTTCCTCTGACCCTTGATTTAAGAACATAAGAGAAGCCATATTGGATCAGGCCAATGGCCCATCCAGTCCAACACTCCGTGTCACACAGTGGCCCAAAAAAACCCCTAGTGCCATCAGAAGGTCCATCAGTGGGGCCAGGACACTAGAAGCCCTCCCACTGTGCCCCCCCCAAGCACCAAGAATACAGAGCATCACTGCCCCAGACAGAGAGTTCCATCTACATCCTGTGGCTAATAGCCACTGATGGACCTCTGCTCCAGATGTTTATCCAATCTCCTCTTGAAGCCGTCCATGCTTGTAGCCACCACCACCTCCTGTGGTGTTAATCACCCTTTGGGTGAAGAAGTACTTTTTATCAGTTCTAACCCGACTGCTGAGCAATTTCATTGAATGCCCACGAGTTCTTGTATTGTGAGAAAGGGAGAAAAGTCCTTCTTTCTCTCCTTTATCCCATGCATAATCTTGTAAACCTCTGTTATGTCACCCCTCAGTCAACTTTTCTCCAAACTAAAGAGCCCCAGGGGCTTTAACCTTTCTTCATAGGGAAAATGTTCCAACCCTGTAATCATTCTAGTTGCCTTACAGTCCTTGATATGTTTACGCTCCTGTAAAGAGAAGAGCCCCATGCCTCTGCTCACGACTTGAGTTCGATCCCAGCGGAAGCTGGTTCAGGTAACCAGCTCAGGGTTGACTCATCTTTCCGAGGTTGGTCAAATGAGTACCCAGCTTGCTGGGGGGCGGGGGAGTGGGGAAGGCAATGGCAAACCACCCCATAAAAAGTCTGCCATAGAAACATTGTGAAAGCAGCGTCATCCCAGAGTCGAATGGTGCTTGCACTGGGAAAGAAAAGGCACCCTACACTTTCCTTAGTCCTGCTGAGGTTTTGAACCTTGGTCCTTGGATCTTACATTCCTGAACTCCACAATTCTGCTGTCCCCCTTTTCATGTGTTACCCACACCCTTCTCTCCGTCAGTTCTCTTCTCCACATGGTGTGATTCCTTTTACCCCAGCCACTGCTTCTGGGCTTACTTCCCTCTCCACAGCCCCTCTTGTCGTCTTGTAGGTTTTCTTCCCACCAACTCCTGCCCCCCCCCAGCCCAACGTTACGTGCAGCTATACTGGGACTCTCTTGCTAACGAGGAGGCCTTCGTACACTTGCGTTGCCGACAATTGTCCCAGATTGAACTTTCGCTGGTCGGTGGCTCATTAAGGACTTATGAACAAACAGCAACAAACAAGAGAACCGCGGCCGAATTGTCTCCTTCTCAACTCGACCACTAGCAGAGCTTCCAAGGAGACAATTCGGCCGCCGGTTCTCTTGTTTGTTGCTGTTTGTTCATAAGTCCTTAATGAGCCCCGACCCAGCGAAAGTTCATCTGGACACATTGTCGGCAACGCAAGTGTACGAAAGGCCTCCTCGTTAGCAAGAGGTCCCCAGTGTTAGCTGCCACGTAACGTGGGGGGGGGGGGTGTTGGTGGGAGGGGAATCCATCCACCGCCCCAACCGCTGAACCTACCTCTCCACTTCAATAGCAACATTTGTATTTGAGTAGCCAAGCAAGGGAGTTTGAAATGCGCTCTGATTTGCCTCTGACATTTTTATACGGTGGCTTATTTTATTAACTTCTCCAGCAAGTGGCACAAAGGAATCCACGGCGACGGCGGCTCCGAAACATGTCAGCATGTTTCCCATCGAGGGGCACTGGGGGGGGGGGGGTTAAAGGCAGTACTAGGAACCGAAACAGGGGCCCGCAATAGCTTGTGCAGACGCCAGAAGTGTGTTGGATGACTGATGAATGTTTCTTTCTCCACTTCCTCCCCCCCTTCCCATTTTTTTGCTTTTGCTTTTCAATAGGGGCCTTTCTGTTGCAACTCTCTTGGGGCGAGAGTTTTCCAAGTGTCGCGAATACACAGTAATAGGCAGCATGGCGGGGTGTGGCTCCGTGCAAGAGCCTCTGCTTGGCATGCAGAAGGTCCCAGGTTCAATCCCTGGCATCTCCAGTTTAAATAAGATGAGGCATTGGTGATGGGGAAGACCTCTGCCTGAGACCCTGGAGAGCAGCTAGCTGCTATTTCGAAGTAGTCTTTGGTGGACTGATGCTCTGATTCAGTATAAGGCAAAAAAACTAAAGCTCTAGATCTTATTGAGAAGTGCCTTGTCATGATTGGAGCTTAGAGAAAGCCTGGAAGGCGAAAACGGGTTCTGAATTCCCGGATACCTCGTTTCGTTCTAATGCAGTAAAAATAGAAATTTCCTGCACGTTTAAGAATCTAAGAAACTACAGTTTGGTGTAGTGGTTAAGTGCGCGGGCTCTTATCTGGGAGAACCGGGTTTGATTCCCCACTCCCCCACTCACACCTGTTGGAATGGCCCTGGGTCAGCCAGAGCTATCGCAGGAGTTGTCCTTGAAAGGGCATCTTCTGTGAGAGCTCTCTCAGCCCCACCCACCTCACAGGGTGTCTGTTGTGGGGGGAGAAGATATAGGAGATTGTAAGCCGCTCTGAGTCTCTGATGCAGAGAGAAGGGCGGGGTATAAATCTGCAGTCTTCTACATTGACCAGCCAACTGTTGCCCATTCCCCTTGGCGTTCTTAAGGCGGTCCTTCACTCTGTTTGCTTCACAGGAAACTGAATTTGCACCTTCTATATATATGTGTGTGTGTGTGTGTGTGTGTGTGTGTGTGTGTGTGTTTGGCTCTTCTGCTGATGTTTCGTTTGCTCTAAATATATTTTGATAAGGCCAGTTATATTTTTGTGTTAGAGTAACTTTATTTGTGTTAGCGTTCAGAAGTACAGTCGAGACTAATTTATAGACGGAAGCGTGGCTTTGTATCTCTCCCCCCCCCCCTTATCTGTGTTTCACTTTGGTTGCTTACTGATTCAATATAAGGCAGGCCCAGGCTAGTCATCTCCCATCAGATCTCAGAAGTTAAGCAGGGTTGGCCTTAGCTAGTGTTTGGGTGGGCGCCCTCCAAGGAATACCAGGGTTGTGACGCAGAAGCAGACAGTGACTAACCACCTCTGAAACGTCTCTTGCCTTTAAAAAAGTCTAGCTCGCCGCCTAGCGGTGCATAATAGTAAAAGAGCTAGAACTGGCTGCTGCCAGGCAATCTTAGGATCGCCTGGCTCTACTACACATGTTGCCATACAATGATTATTTTTAATCATTTCCCCAGTGCTAGTGTGACGCTCTAAGCACTAGCGCCAGTTTGGTGTAGTGGTTAAGTGCATGGACTCTTATCTGGGAGAACTGGGCTCGATTCCCCACTCCTCCATATTAAGCTGCTGGAGTGACCTTAGGCCAGTCATAACTTCAGACATAACTCTCTCAGAGCTGTTCTACTCAAGAGCAGATCTTGGAGAGCTCTCTCAGCCCCACCTACCTCACAGGGTGTCTGTTGCGGGGAGGGGAAGGGAAAGGAGATTGAGAAGCTGCTCTGAGACTCCGGGTGGGGTATAAATGTTAATCTCCTCCTCCTCGTCTTCTTCTCCTCCTCTGCCACTTTTTCTCCTCCTCCTCCTCCTCCAGGCTGTTCATAAAAATAAGCGCTAAGGGTAATGAGTTTCGTTCTTTACTTCAGGACTCATCCAAGCTCTGTTGCTTTCGGTTATTCCTAGATGGGTCCGTGGAGAGCATTTCCGGTACAAGTTCAGCCGGCCAGGAGGGAAGCATGCCGGAGATGGAAAGTGGTGGATCCGGAAGAGGATCGGGCCCTACTTCCCGCCTGTCAACCTGGAGGGTCTGAGGAAATATTTCGAGGCCCGTCAGTGGCCTCTCCCGTCACCGAACTGACACGCAGGTCTTGGCAACAGAGACGTGTACACCCCACCCCGGTCTTCCAGACTGTCCTTTTTTATTACCCATCTCTCCTTCCTCTGAAAATGTTTCGCAGTAAAGTATGCAGAGCAGGAGAATACACTGGTTTGCCTCTGCTTCCATTTGGTCTTGAATGGTCTGGAGTTCATGAGTTTGTTTTTGTCTTTCTGTCTCTCTTGATCAGTCTAATACTAGGGTCTCTCAAGGTAAGTCTTGATCAGTCTAATACTAGGGTCTCTCAAGGCTGGGAGATGTAGGGAATGCCCACAAAAATTTCAGGAGCCGAAAAGACGCCTGCTTCGCTCGAGGCATCTTCAAGGATCAGAGATTGTCGCAGTTAGTTCAGTTCCATTCAATTCAAAGACCTTTATTGGCATTAAAAAAAAAGATGAAGGTAGTCCCCTGTGCAAGCACCAGTCGTTTTCGACTCTGGGGTGACATTGCTTTCACAACGTTTTCACAGCAGACTTTTTACGGGGTGGTTTGCCATTGCCTTCCCCAGTCCTCTGCACTTTCCCCCCCAGCAAGCTGGGTACTCATTTTACCAACCTCGGAGGAATGGAAGGCTGAGTCAACCTCGAGCCGGCTACCTGAACCAGCTTCCGCTGGGATCGAACTCAGGTCGTGAGCAGAGGGCCCCGACTGCAGTACTGCAGCTTTACCACTCTGTGCCACGGGGCTCTTTTTATTGGCATATCTGCAGTCAAAAGCAAATAAAGCATTGTAACATAGCAATAAGGTCTAGGGAAGATCAAGTACATTTAAAAGCAGTACTGTTGAGAATTTTAAAAATTCCTAAGAAAATTGGCAGCATATAAAACATTGAGCCAAGGGAATCAGATCTAGGATTCCATACAAATAAGTATAGTAAAGAACATTGCTATCTAAAATTTTGAATTTTAAGAACTTCTATAAGAAATTTGGCGACAGCATTAGTGATCTCAGAGACCAAATAATTTAAAAGAAATCGACATTACAACTTAGTATTTAGATAGCTTTTGGGATAGAGCCAAGTTAAGAGCAGTTTTTCACGGGGTAATTGATGCAGAGGACATCATGCACAATTATGTGCTTTATTGTATCCAGACAGTTAAGACTACAAGGACATAGCCGTTCTTGTCTCGGGATCTGATGGCATCTGCCATAGAGCATTCTAGAGGGGAGTGTGTTAACCCTTGTCAGAAGAAAGACTCTGCGTTGGAGCGGAATAGCAAGATTATAAAAATACTGGGGCATTTTCCCAAAGTGATTAGTGAGACCAAGCATAGCAGAAGAACAGATATGGGGTGTTTTGTGTGAGCAAGGCCTTATTCTAGCCCAAGCCTGGTTAAAATTGCAAAATTCCTCTTCATCGTTAAATCGACAAATGTATTTACTTCATTTACACCTGACCTTTCCCCGCAGTGAGGACTCAAAGCGTCTTACATCGCTCTTCTCTCCTCTGTTTTATGCTCACAACAACACTGTGAGGTGGGCTAGGGTCAGTGTGTATGCCTGGCCTAAGGTTGCTAAATTCCCAGGCAGCGTGGGGGTTCTCCCCCTCTGGGGGTCCCCAACCCGCTGACCCACAGTGGGCTGTTGGGGGGATCCCCTCCCAACATCACCGGCGAGATGACATCACTTGCAAGTGATGTCATCGCGGCGGTGATGTCATTCACCGGCCGCTCTAGGAGCTTCCGGGAAAACTCTATGGTTTCCCCAGACGCTCTAGCAATTTGGGAGACTGTGGGGAACTTGGCAACCCTAGCTTAGCCTGAGGTCATCTAGCGAGCTTCCGTGGCAAAACAGAGATTTGAATCTAGGTCTTCTGGATCCTAGTCCAGCAGTATGCAACACTGGCTCTCAAAGAGGGCAGCCGCCCTGAGCCTGCTTTGGTGGGGAGGGCGGGATACAAATTAAATATTATTATTATTATTATTGATGAGAGCAAAAACATCCTGATGTGGAAGCCTTAGCCCAGGGGATCCCCAACGTTTTTGAGCCTGTGCACAACTTTGGAATCCTGGCACAGGATAATGGGTGTAACCACAACATGACTGCCCCCGGGAGTGGAGCTAGCTACAAAATGGCCCCCGCAAGAGGTGGAGCTAAGCACTCAGAAGAAGCCCAATTGCAGGGGAGGAGAGGAGTAATTAAACAAATAAAACACTGTGAGAAGGAGACGTAAAAGAGAACAAAACCAATGCTGTGGTGGCAGCTCTTTCGGAAACGTTATTTTGATCTGCTCAACCAGTTGGCTCCCCAGTGGCCAATCAGAAGCCCAGCTGGGTGAAACCACCATCTGGCTTCACTTACTTTCTAAAAACACTCAGTAAATGCTAGGAAAGTTGTTGGCAGGCACCCCTGTCTTAGCTGTTTGCACATCACACAGCAACAAATCCAAGTGAATTTAGATCCTGTGAATTTAGGGGGAGGCGTTTGTGAGTTTCCTGCATTGTGCAGGGGGTTGGACTAGATGACCCTGGAGGTCCCTTCCAACTCTATGATTCTAAGTTTGCAATTCCCATGTGGCGACAACAGGCAAAAATGTACCTGAGATGCACCACCATGCCTGCGTGTTCCAAAATGTATTTGTCTCAGTCATACGTAGAAGTGCATACGTGTGGAGAACATAGGTGCATAACTTAAAAAAAAAAAACAATCTGAGGCCCAGAAAAGAGGCTTCCAGAGTTCTCGGGTTTTGCCCTGATCTGTTCAGTTTTGTTCTGCTGTGAGACCTCTCAACCCCAAATGACTCTCTGAGCCCAAAACCGCAGGGCGTTCTCTGCACGGTGTCACACAAAAGGTTTCTAGGCCAACGGGTTTCTGCCTTAAGTGACGTGCTCCTTCCAGCGATTACTGATTGATGATTCTTAGGCGTGAAATGATTTAGAGGACAAGTGGGATACTGTTCCCTCCAATGCACACATGTTTTGAAATGGTGAAGGGTTTTTTTTTTTTAAACCTCTGAGCTGTTCCTTCGCTACTGAGGCTGAAGATAGTTTTTCAAAAAAAAACCTGCGTCTCCTGTGAAGCAAAGACCCTTCTGATTACTGAGAACGTGTGTTTGCGCAGACATGTTTCAGACAAGTCTATTGCAGTTGGAGACAAGTCTGTGGCCAACTCGGCCCCAGTTAAACGGGCCTTGTTTTCAGGTGCCTCCCTGGCTTGGCTTTCCTAATTTCTCTTTCCTGTCAGTTTCTACCTGGCAGTTGCCGGCGGTTCCGTGATTCTGAGGGCTCCGTGAGCGGCCAAAGCACGCCACACTCAGCTGGGCCTGTTAGACCTCTCCTCGAGCCGCCGGCTTGTCTCCAGAGTCTGCTGAGAAGAAGGTGGGGCAGAATTTCATCCAAGAACAGCTAGCCTATGTACCAGTCACCTTCAGGTGACCTGAGGTCTCTTATTTTAAGAGATATACCTTATGTTTTAGGCTGGGCCTATATTCAGCATCTGCAGGTATCTCTCTTCTTATAAGCATTTTGTTAAATGTGGGGTAAGGATGGGGAATTTTCAAATTCATTTTATATGTACAGGTATCTGGAATGTATATGCATTCTTTTGGAATGTATATACATGACAGAGGGGGGACCTGCAACGATTTGGAGACGGGGCACCTCATTTTCCCCTCCTCAACCGTTTTCTCTTTCCCTTCCCTGAAATGCTTCATCGCCTCTCCCCCTTCTCTGCTTCCTTCTCTCCTTCCCACCATCAGCTGATCTACCTTTTATCTGCCCCCCCCCCCATCTTCAGCTATTTTTATTATTTTCTTTACATATATCCCACCTTTCTCCCCAGTGGGATCCCAAAAGTAGCTTCCTTCATTCTCCTCTGTTTTTCCCTCGCAAAAACGCTGTGAGGTAGGTTAGGTTGAGTGCATGTGACTGTCCCAAAGTCACACACAGAGAGCTTCTGCAGAGTACAGATTCAAATCTGGGTCTCCCAGATTCTAGTCTGAAACTGTAACCTCTTCATCGCACTGCCTTCAGTGGCGTGGCTGCCATTGAACAGCAAGAAGCAAGCCTTGGGTAAGTCATGCAAACTGCATGTTATTAAGTCTAGTGATTGCTACTGGGCCTGATCATATGTGTTCTCCTTCAAAGGCTGAAACAACTCTGGAAAGTGCCCTGCTCCCTCCCCCAATTTTTACTGACAGAAACCAAGGCTTGAAGGCAGGCTGTGCTCTTCTGGTTGCCTAGCAACAGCCACTGAGGGCATTTTTCTCTTAAAGATAGAAGAAGATGATGATGATACTGGGTTTATATTCCACCCTTCACTCTGAATCTCACAGCAGTTCACAGACACCCTGTGAGGTAGGTGGAGCTGAGAGAGCTCTCATAGCAGCTGCCCTTTCAAGGACAACCTCTGCTATGGCTGACCCAAGGCCATTCCAGCAGGTGCAAGTGGAGGAGTGGGAGTCAAACCCGGTTCTCCCAGATAAGAGTCCGCACACTTAACCACTACACCAAACTGGAGCATTCTGTTATTTGAAGGGGGTTTTAACACACACACACCCATTATATATCCCCCTCCCAAAAAAAAAGATGATTTAAAGCATATACAAAATAAATAAAATCACATTAAAATCATATTAAGAACATATATGACACATATGTGAAAGCAATACAACTGAGCATGTTAGCAGTTTGATGATTTAGACAAACTAGAGTATTATGCAGATATAAATTCCTATAGAAGAGTTCATATATAACACCAATATATATATATATATATATATATATATATATATATATATATATATATATATATATATATATATATATATATATATATATATATATATATATATATATATATATATATATATATAAAATTTACATTTAAGATCTTTCGGAAATACTGGGGCTTTTCCATCTATAGCCCCAGTTTCTGAATGTAAGTATCCAAAGAAGGGACAGTGTTTGAGAATTAAATATGTTGATTCACACTTATTCAAAAAGTTTGTATATAGCACATGGGCATTTAATGCAGAAAACTTCAAGGTAAAATTAACAAAAACGAGGAAGAGACAGATTTTTTTTTAAGTATCATAGATTAAAATCCATTAACATTCTAAGCCAGTCATGTATATATGAATATCAGAGAGACTGATTGATTGATTGGCTGACTGATTGAGGGCAAGCTAGAAAACCTGGTAGTCCACCCAGAATACAAAGAAGGTGGGAACAGCCAATATGAGACAGGAGGAGCAGTTAACAAAGATGTCTTAGCAGATTGTCTGCCCTTTAATTGATCAATCAGTCTGAAATTGATATAATGTTAAATCTATTGGCTCATAATCAGAACCTAAAAGAAAGCGCCTTTGTTGGAATGTTTGCAGACGTAGAAGATGAATTTCCAAAGTAAACATCATATGGTTAGAAGTCATGCTATCTTTAATATTTTTCCTTCCCTATCGCAGTAATGTTCCACAGCCCAATCTACTCCCTCAGTGACTTAATTGTTGCAACTCGGATATGTCACCCTTGAGAGAAAATGATAAGTTATTCCAGTAGTTAAGTGCGTGGACTCTTATCTGGGAGAACCAGGTTTGATTCCCCACTCCTCCACTTGCAGCTGCTGGAATGGCCTTGGGTCAGCCATGACTCTCACAGAGGTTGTCCCTGAAAGGGCAGCTTCTGTGAGAGCTCTCTCAGCCCCACCTTCCCCACAGGATGTCTGTTGTGGGGGAAGACGATAAAGGAGATTGTAAGCTGCTCTGAGACTCTGATTCAGAGAGAAGAGCAGGGTATAAATCCATGGTCTTCTTCTTTTGGTGGTGGACCAGGAAAGATTATTCTGCATTTTGGCTCCGTAATATAGGACATAATAACAGTCAGTTTCTTAGGAGAGGTGCCAGTGTCCACACCTACTGACTTTGCCGTTGCCTTTGAGAGATCTTTGAGGGTTGGATTGGAATTTGGATGCAGAGTTCAGGAGAGAGCACAGAGACAGAAATATGCCCACTACAAGTGACCTTGATCTCTAGTTACAATTTCCATCAACCAGTTACCAAAACTAGCAAATTCAGCACAACTTGGGTGACCCCCGATTGGCACAATGATCCATAGTTGAAAAAGCAGTTCAGTATATCGCCGAGGCCCTTTTCAACGGCATCTCATTCAGCTGCCGTTCTGGAAGACGTGCTCTCGTCTGGACAGCTTTCTGCAAAACCAATTAGCATCACAAGTGAACTCAGCTGGGGGGGGGGGGGTGTCCTGGGGGAGGGAGACACGCAGCTGCAACCGTGTTGTGTCTTTTTGCTCCCACTGGCCCAAGAGTGAAGAGGCTGAGAGAAGAAGGAGAAATGGCGAGTCGGGCAGACTCTGGCAGAGCAGCGGAAGCGTCCCAGACAAATACTGATCATTCTCCAAAGAGCAAAAAAGTGAGGGCTGTAAAAACACTGGTTCTTCCTCTTCTCCCCTCCTTTCCCTTGTAAACTTGAGAGGGTTTTTTTTCACCTCCTCTCAATCCCTCCACATCACTTTTGTTGAAGGAAGTATTGCAGACTGAGCCCCCTTCCCATGATGGTTCTATGTGTGTGTACATGTGAAAAACACAAGATATGGAGATTCTCTGTCTCTGCAAACATTGAGAAGGAACTTTGGGCTGTGTACCGCACATCTGTGCAAACCTGTTGTCTGTTGAAATACTCAATTACACCACCAACACTACGTTAAGAACTATTCCCTGATTCCGTTGCAAGTCCATAGACATAGAGAATAAAACGAGGGTGGGATAGGAGCGAGAAATTCCAGGATCAAGCCGCAGGGAGGCCCATGGGAAATCATTCCTTGTAATTAATTTACTTTTAACAATACAAGTCGGTGCGGGACACGGGGGCAGGAACTCGTCCACTTGGGAAAGAATGATTATAGAAAAGGTCTCCGAGCTGGTGTCGTGTTAGAACATAAGAGAAGCCATGTTAGATCAGGCCAATGGCCCATCCAGTCCAACATTCTGTGTCACACAGTGGCCAAATATATATATATATATATATATATATATATATATATATATATATATATATATATATATATATATATATATATATATATATATACACACACACACACACACATACACACTGTGGCTAATAGCCACTGATGGACCTCTGCTCCATATTTTTATCTAACCCCCTCTTGAAGGTGGCCATGCTTGTGGCCGCCACCACCTCCTGTGGCAGTGAATTCCACATGTTAATCACCCTTTGGGTGAAGAAGTACTTCCTTTTATCCGTCTTAACCTGTCTGCTCAGCAATTTCATCGAATGCCCACGAGTTCTCGTATTGTGAGAAAGGGAGAAAAGTACTTCTTTCTCTACTTTCTCCATCCCATGCATTATCTTGTAAACCTCTATCATGTCAGTCGACGTTTCTCCAAGCTAAAGAGCCCTAAGCGTTTCAACCTTTCTTCATAGGGAAGGTGTTCCAGCCCTTTAATCATTCTAGTTGCCCTTTTCTGAACTTTCTCCAATGCTATAATATCCTTTTTGAGGTGCGGCGACCAGAACAGCACACAGTACTCCAAATGAGACCGCACCATCGATTTATACAGGGGCATTATGATACTGGCTGATTTGTTTTCAATTCCCTTCCTAATAATTCCCAGCATGGCGTTGGCCTTTTTTATTGCAAACGCACACTGCCTTGACATTTTCAGTGAATTATCTACCACGACCCCAAGATCTCTCTCTTGGTCAGTCTCTGCCAGTTCACACCCCATCAACTTGTATTTGTAGCTGGGATTCTTGGCCCCAATGTGCATTACTTTGCACTTGGCTCAAGACAGCATCAGCCCTGCAGGAGGACACTTGGAGGGCAGATGCGATGTTCTATAAGCACATCTGTGAATCTCTTGCCGTTCTTCACCAGCGAAATAGATACAGGATCCTGCTAAATGAGAACTCTGGGACCGATTTCCCGCTAGTCTTACCTCACCTCAGCGAGGCTTCTGTCGGATTTCTCACAAGCTGTCCCGAGTTTGCGACTTGCTCCGTCTCTTTCGCGCAGCAAACAAGATCCTCTAAAAACCAGTTTCCCACTATTTGTGCCGGGGCTGCAGCAGACATCGTGGTTTTCGTGCAGCAAACGGAAACCACTAAAAACCAGTTTCCGTTTGCTGCACGAAAACCACGATGTCCGCTGCAGCCCCGACGCAAATAGTGGGAACTCGGGAGGACGCCGCGCTGAGAAGACGGACGTGAGAGTGGCATAAGGTGAGTGAAATTGACCCCGAACAAAAATGCTTGGAAATGTGCAGGTGAGATTGCCAAAGCACGAGAAGGGGTCTGCGTAAACCAGCAGTTGGGGCGGGAAGTGGGCAGGGGCTTCTGTTCCTTCCCCTGACTGCAAGCAGAATAATTTGTGCTAGCGTAGAGAGATTTATTCAGATTTGCATGATTTGTACAAATTGTAGGATTTAAATCTCTTTCGTTGGCTTAGGGTGTGGGTTAGTTGGCACCTAATTACAATTTGGGCTTTTTCTCCCTAGCTCAGCTGAGGTGTCTGGATTGCTGATGCATGGCTGCAAATGGTCCTCAGAGACTGGTGTCCCCCCCCCCCCGCCCCCAATAGATGAAGATAAAATTACATCTCGCCAAGTCTTTTCGGTGTCATGGAGGAAACCGTGAGGTTAAGCTCCTATTACCTGCAAGCTATTAGCAAAAATAATGTCAGCTATGGGCTCTCAGGTGAGGTTTTCCGCCTGTGATCAGCTAAATAGCTTTTGTATCAATCAGTTTCACAAAACTGTTGAGATAAGAGGCCAATTAGGGTATTGGCTAAAGGGGGAAAGGTATATTAAAAGATCTGTCACAGAATACGTGCAAATTGCTTTTATCTATGCAAAAAAACCTCTCTGAAAATTAGGAAATGCTCTTTTCAACTTAATAAGAAAGGGAGATGTAGAGAAGAAGAAAAGATTGGATTTATACTTCACCTTTCACTCAGTCTCAGAGCAGCTTACAATCTCCTTCCATTCCTCTCCCCAAAACAGACATCCTGTGAGGTAGGTGAGGCTGAGTGAGCCCTGAGAGAACTGCTTTTGAGAGGACAGCTCTGAGAGAACTGGGACTGATCCAAGGTCATTCCAGCAGCTGCCTGCAGAGGAGGAGTGGGGAATCAAACCTGGTTCTCCCAGGAAGTGTACATATTTTGGTGCTTTTTAAGGAACAAATTGTGTCTAAGTAGCATTAAAATGGCTTAAGAGCAGCAACCAAAATGAGACGGACCAAAGCCAATTAAAAATGATGAATGTACAAATTCAGGAAAGAAACAAAGCCAGCTAGATTGGCTGACCCCTGACTTCACCGTGTGCATCAACAGCAATATATAAATACATTTTTGAAATGTAAATTTCTCACTGAGAAGTTGAATGGAGTTGACCATTCCCTGGAACACAGTTTGAAAAGTCTTGTGTTCAGTCAACGAGTGTACGGAATTTGCCAACAGATTGCTTTTGTTATACACATTTATTATTTTTGAATGTGTCTGCTCCTCTGGACTTTCTGTATATTTATATGTACATTGTGTGTCTGTGATATGTTTTATATATGTTGATGGTATATATGCCAATCATGGCCATAAACCTGTCCAATAACCTTGGAGAAACTCATTGTCAGGAAAAACACAAAATAATCGGTGCGTATTACCGTGCTCGAATGGATTTCCCATCTGGACTTCCATTTTCCATGAAAATCCATCTGTGTTTGTCGGCAACGCTTTTGAGAATTAGTATGTCTCCACAATCCCGTTGTGGAATCTGAGTTTTCTAATGCACATTAACATTTATTAAGTGTCGTCTGGTGAAAAACCCAGAGCAGTTTTTCCCCTCAGTTCTCTACAGATCAGCCAAAGAAACAACAAACTGTGCTGAAGGCCAAGGAAAGAGACAAGACATCAGATTAGAGGGAAGACCGAGTTCAAATCACCACCACCACCACCCCAAAAAATTGGGAAACTCAACCAAAGTTCAAATCACCACCACCCAAAAAATTGGGAAACTCAACCAAAGTTAAAGTCAGAGGTAAGGCAATCCATACTGTGCAGTTCTGGTCACTGTTATCCAGGCGTCGTCTTGTAGAAAAATAGGTGCTGGAGCTCATTAGCATATGCCAGCCCCCCACCAGCCAAAGTAACCTGACACAAGAAAAAAAAAAAGAGCCCTGGGTGAGTGAGGCCTGCTTGGGCCAGCTAGAGATCCAGCCAGCCCAATCAGGCCTTGCTTGCCTGGGGCTTTCCTTGGCCACCCCTCCCCAATAGTCAAACGGCCAGCAAGCCACCCATCGCCCAAACTCACATAAGTGGATAAAGAGTGGTGCAGGCTTCTCTAGGGGTTAATGAGGGCTGCTGGGGGCGTGGCAAAGCCCCTGGTGGCTGGCTGGCTGCCCGCTCTCCTAATCCAGGGATTGTTATGCAGCTGCACCTGCTATCCAATGGACAAGGTAGGTGGGGAGGAGGAGGGGGAACCCTCAGAAAGGTTCAGGAGCTGCGCTCCCGTGAGCTCCTACTGAATTCAAGGCCTGCTGTTATCTCCAAAAAAGGCTTTGCAGAGCTGGAAAAAGTACAGAGAAGGGCAACCCAGATGATGAGGGGGGGTTGGTGCACCTTCTCCGTGAGGAAAGGCTGAAGAGGCTGGGACTTTTCAGTTTAGAAAAGGGACGGCTAAGGGGGAGGAGGGGACATGGGAGAGGTTTGTAAAATTATGCCCTGGGTAGAGAGAGCGGACAAAGAACTTTTTCTCCCTCCGAATCCTAGAACTCCAGGGAATCCAATGAAAACATGGGCAGTAGGATCAAGAGAGACAAAAGGAAATACTACTTGCCACGGAGGGCGATGAAAATGTGGAATTCTCTGACAGAAGATGTGGTGATGGCCACAGCTTGAAAAGGGGATTAGATAGATTCATGGAGGATAAGTCTATCAATGGCTAGTAGCCATGGTGACTGAGGGGAACCTCCACATTTCATCTGAATCTCTGAACTCCTAGACCACTGGGGGGGTGGGGTGCTGTGGTCACGCTACTGTTTTTCAAACCAAGCTACCGTACAGGGTTGCTTCGAAGGCTGCTTCACACAAGGACTCATGAAAATGACATACAGAATCAGACCACTGGTCCATCGAGGTCTTGCAGGCAAACTCCGGGGTTTCCGGTTGAAGTCCCTCACATCAATTACTGCTTGGTATTTCTTTTGTCTGTAGATGCTGGGGACTGAACCCAGGACTTCTCACATGCCAAGCAGATGCTCTACCACTTATGATTATTCATGGGATAGAGAAGGTAGAGAAAGAAGTACGTTTCTCCCTTTCTCACAATACGAGAACCTGTGGACATTCAATGAAATTGCTGAGCAGTCGGGTTAGAACGGATAGAAGGAAATACTTCTTCACCTGAAGGGTGGTTAACACATGGAATTCACTGCCACAGGAGGTGGCGGCGGCTACAAGCATAGGCAGCTTCCAGAGGGGATTGGATAAGCATCTGGAGCAGAGGTCCATCAGTGGCTATTAGCCACAGCGTATTGTTGGAACTCTCTGTCTGGGGCATTGTATTTTTGGTGCTTGGTGGGGGCAACAGTGGGAGGGCTTCTAGCCCCACTGGTGAACCTCTTGATGGCACTTCAGGTTTTTTGGCCACTGTGTGACACAGAATGTTGGACTGGATGGGCCATTGACCTGATCCAACATGGCTTCTCTTATGTGACACAGAGTGTTGGACTGGATGGGCCATTGACCTGATCCAAGATGGCTTCTCTTATGTTCTTTTGTGACACAGAGTGTTGGACTGGATGGGCCATTGACCTGATCCAACATGGCTTCTCTTATGTTCTTATGTGACACAGAGTGTTGGACTAGATGGACCATTGGCCTGATCCAATATGGCTCCTCTTACGTTCTTATGTGACACAGAGTGTTGGACTGGATAGGCCATTGGCCTGATCCAACATGGCTTCTCTTATGTGACACAGAGTGTCGGACTGGATGGGCCATTGGCCTGATCCAACATGGCTTCTCTTATGTTCTTATGTGACACAGAGTGTCGGACTGGATGGGCCATTGGCCTGATCCAACATGGCTCCCCTTATGTTCTTATGTGACACAGAGAGTTGGACTGGATGGGCCATTGGCCTGATCCAACATGGCTCCCCTTATGTTCTTATGTGACACAGAGAGTTGGACTGGATAGGCCATTGGCCTGATCCAACATGGCTTGTCTTATGTGACACAGAGTGTTGGACTGGATGGGCCATTGACCTGATCCAACATGGCTTCTCTTATGTCTTATGTTTTGTCTGGGGCAGTGATGCTCTGTACTCTTGGTGCTTGGGGGGAGGGATACAGTGGGAGGACTTCTAGTGTCCTGGCCCCACTGGTAGGCCTCCTGATGGCACTTGGGTTTTTTGGCCACTGTGTGACACAGAGTATTGGACTGGATGGGCCATTGGCCTGATCCAGCATGGCTTCTCTTATGTTCACTGAGCTGCACCCTCCCGTTCCCTGACTGCAGCACGCTGGGCGTATCAACCTTCTTTGCTGTCCTGGTGTAAGGGCCGGGTCGCTGCTGGAAAGATGCTTGTTTGTTTGGGACAGCAACTTTTGGAAGAAGGTAAAACTGGACTAGATGGGCTAACTAAGGTAGCTTCATAGATGTGCATTGGGAAAAGTTCTGGAGCGACCTGTTTGATTGGAGCCCCAACTCCAGAGCATGGCTAGCATCCTAACATCTGACTTCCCCGCTCTCTTTCTGCATGAACTTCGTCCAGGTGAGGCTGTGTCTCCCTGCAGCCTCGCTCGGCCTGCCGTGGCTGAAATGAATGCTTATATATCCTTCACAGGGCATTACTTTTATGGCCTGCCTATAAAGAGCACATGGCACTCGTCGGGGTCTGACAGCATGTACATCACTCCCGGGCGGGGAGTTGCGTTTCTGTCGGATCCAGGAATGAGCTGTTTATTGCCTGCGGTGCCCCAGGCTCTGGTCCAAGCACATGCACGCACATGGGTGGCTGGAGAGGCCCCGGGCTTGGGTTTTATGTCCTCCTTTTCTCCTGGCAGGTCATCTAAAGTTTCTGTCTTGGGGTCAAGTCGATGTATATTTCGGCTGCCTGCGATTAGCCTGCTCTGGCCCAGAATCTGTCTCCTCCCGCTGCTACGGGAAGACTTTTATCGACCTCCTGATCCTAGAGTGATCTAATTATTACAATGTAGTGGAGGGGTGGCCAAACTTGCTTAACGTAAGAGCCACATAGAATAGACGTCAGATGTTTGAGAGCCGCAAGACACAAACGTTAGATGTTTAAAAGCTACAAGACAGGGAGGAAGGGAAGGAAGGAAGGAAAATACAGTAACTTGGCCACTAAAGACAAGTGAGGGAAGGGTTTCAGAGACTAGAGAGTAAGTTTGGTGTAGTGATTGGGAGCATGGGCTCTAATTGGGGAGAACCCTAGCCTCACCTGCCTCACAGGGTGTTTGTTGTGGGGAGATTGGAAGCCACTCTGAGACTCCGTGTGAAGGGTGGGGTATAAATCCAACCTCCTCCTCTTCCTCTTCTTCCAGAGCTGTAGGCCAAGGGATTCTAGGAGGCCGTGATGTCGAACGGGTAGAGACAAAGACTCTCTCTGTAGATGCGTGTGGCTTTTACACCGTGGGATTTGTACTGGATCTTTGGCAGCTGTGCAGAAAGTCTTCTTGCCTTAATGGATTGGGAGAAGGTCCCCCCCGCTTTTGGTATCCTGTTCTCTCTTCCTTCATCCATTACACCCTCAGAAGGGACCGTTCGTGACGCCTTTCTTTCTTCAGTTCATTAGTTAACATTCTCGTGCGCCGTCTGCGCACAGATGAGGGGCAGCGTCTGCAGCTGCGGTGGTTGTTGACCGAGGAGCCACCTGCGGTATCGTCTCTGTGATTTTTAAAAAAGAAAAAAATTAATTTGCAGCTGCCTTTGGCTGGTGCTGGGGGAGCCCGAGCAGACGTGGGCATTCACCGGCGAACAAATCCTGCAATGTCTCGTTTTCCCGGGTTCGCTCTTTTACACCTTTCGTGTCTAGAATCTCTGCCATCCGAAAGCATCTGTCCCAATCAGTATCGTAAGAGCAAAAATAGCATGAATGTAGACATGCAGGTGTTTGCGGGCAAATCTTGAGAGCCAGCTTGGCGTAGTGGTTAAGTGTGTGGACTCTAATCGGGGAGAACCAGGTTTGATTCCCCACACACAAGTGCTGGCATGACCTTGGGTCGGTCACACAGCTCTCACAGAGTTGTTTTGCTCAGGAGCTGTTTCTGTCAGAGCTCTCTCAGCCCCACCTCCCTCACACGGTGTCTGTTGTGCAGAGGGGACGGGAAGGAGATTACAAGCACCTCTGAGACTCCCTTGGGTAGCGAAGGGTGGGGTATAAATCCAATTTCCTCCTCCTCCTCCTCTTCCTCTTCTTCTTCTCTGTGATAGTCTCTGCTGTAGCAATGATCTTTGCTAACCCACCAGGACCCCGCCTTGGTTGGCCCAGATTTTGTCAGGCCTCGAAAGCCAAAAACGATCAGCCCTGGTTAGTCCTTGGATGGGAGATCGCCAAGAAAGTCCAGGGTCCTTATGCTGAGGCAGGCGATGGCAAACCACCTCTGTTTGTCTCTTGCCTTAAAAAACCTACAACCACCAACCCACCAAACCATACCTCGGGGGGAAGAGCCTTTGCCCTGTGGATCAACATCTGAAGCAGAGGGGCATCAATGGCTGTTAGCCACAGGGTATAGATAGAACTCTCTGTCTGGGGCAGTGATGTTCTGTATTAACATAAGATCATAAGAGAAGCCATGTTAGATCAGGCCAATGGCCCATCCAGTCCAACACTCTGTCACATAAGAACATAAGAGAGGCCATGTTGGATCAGGCCAATGGCCCATCCAGTCCAACACTCTGTGTCACACATAAGAACCTAAGAGAAGCCATGCTGGATCAGGCCAATGGCCCAACCCATCCAACACTCTGTGTCACACATAAGAACCTAAGAGGAGCCATGTTGGATCAGGCCAGTGGCCCATCCAGTCCAACACTCTGTGTCACTTAAGAACATAAGAGGAGCCATGTTGGATCAGGCCAGTGGCCCATCCAGTCCAACACTCTGTGTCACTTAAGAACATAAGAGGAGCCATGTTGGATCAGGCCAGTGGCCCATCCAGTCCAACACTCTGTCACATAAGAACATAAGAGAGGCCATGTTGGATCAGGCCAATGGCCCATCCAGTCCAACACTCTGTGTCACACATAAGAACCTAAGAGAAGCCATGCTGGATCAGGCCAATGGCCCAACCCATCCAACACTCTGTGTCACACATAAGAAGCTAAGAGGAGCCATGTTGGATCAGGCCAGTGGCCCATCCAGTCCAACACTTTGTGTCACTTAAGAACATAAGAGGAGCCATGTTGGATCAGGCCAGTGGCCCATCCAGTCCAACACTCTGTGTCACTTAAGAACATAAGAGGAGCCATGTTGGATCAGGCCAGTGGCCCATCCAGTCCAACACTCTGTGTCACTTAAGAACATAAGAGAAGCCATGTTGGATCAGGCCAATGGCCCATCCAGTCCAACACTCTGTGTCACTTAAGAACATAAGAGAAGCCATGTTGGATCAGGCCAATGGCCCATCCAGTCCAACACTCTGTGTCACATAAGAACATAAGAGGAGCCATGTTGGATCAGGCCAGTGGCCCATCCAGTCCAACACTCTGTCACATAAGAACATAAGAGAGGCCATGTTGGATCAGGCCAATGGCCCATCCAGTCCAACACTCTGTGTCACACATAAGAACCTAAGAGAAGCCATGCTGGATCAGGCCAATGGCCCAACCCATCCAACACTCTGTGTCACACATAAGAAGCTAAGAGGAGCCATGTTGGATCAGGCCAGTGGCCCATCCAGTCCAACACTTTGTGTCACTTAAGAACATAAGAGGAGCCATGTTGGATCAGGCCAGTGGCCCATCCAGTCCAACACTCTGTGTCACTTAAGAACATAAGAGGAGCCATGTTGGATCAGGCCAGTGGCCCATCCAGTCCAACACTCTGTGTCACTTAAGAACATAAGAGAAGCCATGTTGGATCAGGCCAATGGCCCATCCAGTCCAACACTCTGTGTCACTTAAGAACATAAGAGAAGCCATGTTGGATCAGGCCAATGGCCCATCCAGTCCAACACTCTGTGTCACATAAGAACATAAGAGAAGCCATGTTGGATCAGGCCAGTGGCCCATCCAGTCCAACACTCTGTGTCACATGGTGGCCAAATACACACACACACTGTGGCTAATAGCCACTGATGGACCTCTGCTCCATATTTTTATCTAACCCCCTCTTAAAGCTGGCTATGCTTGTAGCCGCCGCCACCTCCTGTGGTATTCTTGGTGCTTGGGGGGGGGCAACAGGGGGAGGGCGTCTAGTGTCCTGGCCCCAATGGTGGACTTCCTAATGGCACCTGAGTTTTTTGGCCACTGTGTGACACAGAATGTTGGACTGGATGGGCCATTGGCCTGATCCAACATGGCTTCTCTTATATTCTTAATAGGGACCACCTTAACTTGCCTATCAGAGGTATCAGGATATCCCAGTAGCAGTGTCCCCTTTAAGCTGAGTTAGCGTGAGCTAGCTCACAAATTTTTAGCCTCCAGCTCACGCATTTTTGTCTTAGCTCAGGAAAAAATGGCTCCGGAGCAAACTAACTGATGCAGTCGCTCACAACTTGAACGCCCGTCGCTCACAAATTAATACCAGTAGCTCACAAAGCAGAATTTTTGCTCACAAGACTCTGCAGCTTAGAGGGAATACTGGCAGGATAACACAGTGTCGTATTGGAAAAACATGAACTGGTGACCGCTACGCCCTCTCCTTAACCGCCAATCAAAGGGAAGAAAAGGAGAACATTGATTCAGGGGCTGGGGGTCAAGTCATAGGACTGCGCAACCAACAACTGGGCGAGCGATGTCTTTTTCCGACCTGGCTTCCTTTCAGCGGGACACCTGGACTTTTCCTGTTTACTTCTGATCTTGGAAGCCGAACAAGGGATAATTGACGGGCGATCGGTTGGCCAACGTCCAGGCAGCCCAGCGGTGCTGGTGAAGAATCTTGATTTCCATTGGCAGCTTCCCAAGGGGTGAAACGCCAAGCAACAGTTGGGTTGAGGGGACAGCTATGGGCACGTTCCTAAGAGAACCACCTTGCATGAGCGGGCGGGGGGGTGGTTTGTTGAGGGGCTACAAGGCATCCCCCACATCTCTGTCCCCCCACCACCACCCCAGATAGCTCCCACAGCCTTATTAACAACCAACTTGGATGACTGTCTCGGCTTCTGGCACCTGTATATTCGGATTCTTATTCATCTCTAGGAAAGAGACTCTGCAGGGGGGGGGGTGCCTCTTCTCTGCAGCTGCAAGGGCATTATTGAGCATTAACATATTTGCATTTCAATGAGGCTGTAATATTTAAAGGGCCAGCTGCCCCAAAGCCCTGTTTGTGGGAAGAGGAGGGGGGGTCGGGTGGGATGGAATTTTTTTTGGAAGGAGACTTCCCATTCCCCCCCCCCCCCGCCCAATCCTTTTCTCCCTCCTTTTCTTTTTATCCAGCAACGAATACCGACAGGAGAGAAGAATATTAAGGTATCAAACATCAGAGACGGTTTATCAGCAGGATGGTTGTGTCCGTCTTTCAGACATCATCTTTGCAGCTTGGGGGGGGGGGATTCAATTTAAAAGCCAAGCCAGGGTCAAAGATTGAAGAATTGGGAAAGAGCAGCGCCACGGAACCGGCCACTGAAGGATCACGAAACCACTCCGATGCATTCCAAATGCCTTCAGTTCCTGATTTCTGATCTCGTCAATAAGCTGAAGCTGATCTAGATCTGCAAATTGCCCAGTCTGATCTGCAACTCTGTCTACTTAAATGTTGGTTTACTAGCAAAGGTTTATGTGGGTCCAAATTTTGTGCGCTATCAAAACCCACCATGTTTATGGGGATATGGGATGTTTCCCTGCATCTGCAGCTCAGGAGCCACATGTGCCTCTTTCACACATATTGTGTGGCTCTTAAAGCCCCCACCACCCAACTTGGAGAAAGCATGTCTTTAAATCACATCTCCAAGATAAGCCAGCCAGCGGCTTGAAGAATGCATTTAAAATTGCCTTCTTTCCACCTCTCCTTCCTCACCCATCTATTTTCCTTCCTTCCTTCCATCCATCCCTCTTGCAGCTCTCAAACATCTGATGTTTATTCTATGTGGTTCTTACGTTAAGCAAGTTTTGCCACCCCTGATCTATCCTATAAGGTTTTTCTCCCTCTCCTCATCCAGGGAACCCAGGGTAGCATATGGAATTGCCCTTTTGTACCCTCACGATGACCCTGGAAGGTAGGCCCAAGGTCATCCAGCAAGTGTTGTGACTGAGTTGGGATCTGAACCTCAATCTCTTCCAAATCCCAGTCTGACGCTCTAAGCACTCCACCACTTCCTGCGTCTCTACTTCTTTCCACCCTTTCTTCTGTCGGTGGGTTGAAGTCCCATGGAACTCACAGAGACATGAAGGAACTCCCAGCACAGCGTTGTCGAGGACTGAACCTCAGGATGCTGAGGGGAAATAACTGTCAGTGGAGGGAGAAGAAGAAATAATAAAAGCGAGTGGAACCTCTTCTGGGGGGGTGGGGGCTTTTGTGTCACTGGAAGAATCCGTGTGCCAATAGCAAGGGGCCAACATCATAAGAACACAAGTGAAGCCATCTTGGATCGGATCAGTGGTCAATTCAGTCCAACACTCTGTGTCACACTGTGACCAAAACCCAGTGCCATCAGGAGGTCCACCAGTAGAGCCGGAAGCCCTCCCACTGTTCCCGCACCTCCGCCGCAAGCACCAAGAATACAGAGCATGAGTGCCCCAGACATAAGAACCTAAGAGAAGCCATATTGGATCAGGTCAAGGGCCCCTCCAGTCCAACACTCTGTGTCACATAAGAACAGAAGAGAAGCCATGTTGGATCAGGCCAATGGCCCATCCGCCCTTTCCCAAGCGCTCTCAGGGCAGATTACATCCAAGTAAAACCAGTCAAATACAATAAAACCAATAAAATGCAATTAAAAACAACACAACACAATATTATATAATAGCTGATGGTATAGACAATGAGGAGAACCGCTTGCCTCAACCAAATGCCTGGTGGAACAGCTCCGTCATTCAAGCCCTACGGAAAGGTAACAAATCCATAGGGAGCTGATTCCACCAGGTTGGGGCCAGGGCCGAAAAGGATGCCCTTTTGTCTGAATTAGAGTGGTGTCATCCGCATATTCAAACCACTGGAATTTGTCCTTTGGGGAAGGGAGGGGGGCTAGTCTTGCCACAAAGAACTGAAGACAGGAACAGACAAAATTGCTTTCCAGTGGAGCTCAACGATTCCTCTGCTGGGAAGAGGGAGGGAAAGAGAGACAGCAAGCACCAGCAGCGCCCAATTCAGAACAGAGATTAGCACCATCAGTATAGTGGTGAGGACCCTCCAGGGTTAACATGGGCTGCCGCAAGGAAGCGGCCAAACGCTCCAACTCCCCTCCCCTCCCCTTGGAACGGCTACTGCGTTGGAAGGACAGCTGCGCCCGTCACCTGTTCGAGTTCAGACAGCCACAGCTGTGCCCGCTGCAAACCCCTCCAACTTTGAACCCGGCCGGATTAGAAAAACAAAGTGGCACACACTTGTGCGGAGCATTCCAATTGCCAGCTTCCCCTGCAAATGGCTGGCCGTTTCTTGGCGCGGGCCAGCTCCAGCCGTGGTGTGAATGCGTCTCCTGGGGTCCTGCCTCCCCCCCCCCCCGCCCCGGGACCACAAAGAACTGCTCTGTGAAGCTGGGCTAGCAGGTTGTGCCAGGCTGAACTCCCCCTGGCCGATTGGCTGAGGCTGGCCGGCAAAATCCCACCACTGTCTTGTCTGTCTAGCATGGCGTGGATGGCTCTCTCCCATTTTAGACTTACAAGTCACGAAAGCCCTGCAAGGTCAACCCAATGAACTTCGTGGCAGAAGGTTGCCAATCCCTAGGTGGGGGCAGAGGATCCCCTGGTTTGGAGGCCTTCCCCTCATTTCAGGGTCATCAGAAAGCAGGGGGAGGGAAACGTCTGCTGGACATTCCATTATTCCTTATGGTGACCAATTCCCATGGGGTATAATGGAGAATTCATCCATGGGTATCTGGGGCTCGAGGAGCTGTTTTTTGAGGTTGAGGCACTAAATTTGCAGCACAGCATCCGGTGTCTCTCCTCAGAATACCCTCCAAGTGTCAAAAAGATTGGACCAGGGTGTCCAATTCTATGAGCCCCCAAAGAAGGTGCCCCAGTCCTTCAATATTTCCAATGGAGGGAAGGCATTTAAAAGGTGTATGGTCCCTTCAAATGTGATGGCCAGAACTCCCTTTGGAGTTCAATCATGCTTGTCGCAAATTTGTTCCTGGCTCCACCCTAATGCCTCCTGACCCCACCCCCAAAGTCTCCTGGCCCCACCCCCAAAGTCCCCAGATATTTCTGGAATAGGACCTGCCAACCCTATTTGAACTGGGGTCTCCAAGCTCCTTGTCTAATACCCTCATCTAGAGGGGAGATACTCAGGCAGGTCTGTGTTACAAACACCAACCGCTTTTCAAACCAGCTTTTCCTTCTCCATCCTCTCCACCCCAAAGAAACTGGGGAATGGTCATATTCTGATCTTTTGTAGAGACTCCAGTGGTGAGGACCCTTCAAAAAGCCACAATCCTCAGGCGTCCTTGACTAGGAACTGTGAAACTGAAACAAGAATAGATCTGTCAATGGAGAGGCAGTGCGGCTGCCCTGTTTAGAATGTCAGAGCAGCCTGAAAACTCACAGGGAGGCCTTGGGCAAGTTGTGCCCTTTCTCATCCTACCTTACTTTGCAGGGTTGTCATAAGGACAGAACAGAGGACAGGAGCATTTATTTCCCAGACATGCTTATTCCCAAGTATTTAATTGAGTTAGTTTCCCAATCACAGCCAGTGATTGCTTTGATGTTGTCTTCTTCTTGCTTTGTTAAAAAATTCAGGGATTGTTTGAGGTTCCCGCCCCCACCCCCATTTATTTTAAATAGTGAAAAAGAGCCAGGCCGATTTCCCACTCACCTTACACAGCTCTCACGTTCCTCTTCTCAGTGGGGCTTACTTCCAATTTCACACTATCTGCCCCGGGACTGCAAGTAACGGCGTTTTCGCACAGCAAACAGAAACCTCTAAAAAGCAGTTTCTGTTCTACTGAGAAGAGGAACGTAAAATTGGCATATGGTGAGTGGGAAATCGGTCCTAACCATCTCAATTTGCTCCATAACATACCATCAGTGTTCCCTCTAAGCTGAGTTAACGTGAGCTAGCTCAAAGATTTTTAGCCTCCAGCTCACACGTTTTTGTCTTAGCTCAGTAAAAATGGCCCTAGAGCACAATAATTTTTGCAGTAGCTCACAACTTTAATGCCAGTAAGCTCACAAAGTAGAGTTTTTGCTCACAAAACTCTGCAGCTTAGAGGGAACATTGCATACCATATAGTATTTTGTGGGTTTATTATTTGTCAATGCAACATCATCCGCATAACTTTGAGAGCCAGTTTGGTGTAGTGGTTAAGTGTGCGTACTCTTATCTGGGAGAACCGGGTTTGATTCCCCACTCCTCCACTTGCAGCTGCTGGAATGGCCTTGAATCAGCCATAGCTCTCGCAGAGCTGTCGGCAGCTTCTCTGAGAGCTCTCTCAGCCCCATCTACCTCATTAGGAAGGGAATTGAAAACAAATCAGCCAGTTTCATAATGCCCCTGTATAAATCGATGGTGCGGTCTCATTTGGGGTACTGTGTGCAGTTCTGGTCGCCGCACCTCAAAAAGGATATTATAGCATTGGAGAAAGTCCAGAAAAGGGCAACTAGAATGATTAAAGGGCTGGAACACTTTCCCTATGAAGAAAGGTTGAAATGCTTGGGGCTCTTTAGCTTGGAGAAACGTCGACTGCGGGGTGACATGATAGAGGTTTACAAGATAATGCATGGGATGGAGAAAGTAGAGAAAGAAGTACTTTTCTCCCTTTCTCACAATACAAGAACTCGTGGGCATTCAATGAAATTGCTGAGCAGTTGGGTTAGAACAGATAAAAGGAATTACTTCTTCACCCAAAGGGTGATTAACATGTGGAATTCACTGCCACAGGAGGTGGTGGCGGCCTCAAGAA
This sequence comes from Heteronotia binoei, assembly GCF_032191835.1. Lineage (NCBI taxonomy): Eukaryota > Metazoa > Chordata > Lepidosauria > Squamata > Gekkonidae > Heteronotia > Heteronotia binoei. The sequence goes on from NC_083242.1 coordinate 3,752,811, forward strand.
GGGGTTAGATAAAAATATGGAGCAGAGGTCCATCAGTGGCTAATAGCCACAGTGTGTATATGTGTGTGTGTGTGTGTATATATATATATATATAATTTTTTTGGCCACTGTGTGACACAGAGTGTTGGACTGGATGGGCCATTGGCCTGATCTAACATGGCTTCTCTTATGTTCTTATGTTCATCGAGAGTGGAGGGCGGGATATAAATCCAATATCTTCAATATGTTTTTAATTTAAATTCTTCTCTGTCAGCTTTCAACCCTTTGACATTTTGGTCTCTCGAATTCTTGAAGCGAAGATTCCCACTGCAAAAAATAAACAGCAGCGGGCAATACAGGACATCCTTCTCTCGACCCCTTTTCAATCTGAAATCCATCTGTTAAAAGTCCATTAATTAAGGGTTTTTTTGCATTCGGCTCCTCATAAATCCCTTGAATCCAATTCGTAAATCTGCGTCCACAGTTGAAGAACTCGGACAGAAGCATTTTTATGTGCTGCCCCATTTCCCCTGGAGGGAATGCAGGATACAGATGCGATGAATTGACAGCAGGAACATGTGCCAAATGCGAGCCGGCTATCAGGTAGGTGTTGGAAGCCAAAGGGGAACACTACAGTGTCCAGGTGTAGAACACACCTGCCTGTTACTTGAAATCCAGCCTCAAGGTACTGCTGCCTAGCAGGTAGATAGGAAGAAGGATCTGTATCACTTGGGTTTCTTTGCAACCATCTCTTGTGCTGATCTAGTCCACAGATCATAGAATCAAAATTTAAGACTGTCTGGTTCTCTTTTTTAGAATACCTATCCAATAACAATGAATATTATAATTTTGGGGAGGCAATTAATACCATAGTCTGATTATTATTGCCTTCAGGTATGTGATTAAGTTTAAGTATTTATTTTTTCATGTATGCTAATATAGGTATAAATGAGCAAATGCATATGTATGTGAATGTGTGTATGTGTATATGTATTTGTTTATATGTATGTATATATGCATGTGTGCATATGTATATATTTACATGCATATTTACATATTTTCATTTCCCTCCAAATGCATGTATGTATAATTTGCACTATTATTATATTTTCTGGAGAGCCAGTTTGGTGTAGTGGTTAAGTGTACGGACTCTTATCTGGGAGAACCGGGTTTGATTCCCCACTCCTCCACTTGCACCTGCTGGAATGGCCTTGGGTCAGCCATAGCTCTGGCAGAGGTTGTCCTTGAAAGGGCAGCTGCTGTGAGAGCCCTCCCCAGCCCCACCCACCTCACAGGGTGTCTGTTGTGGGGGAGGAAGGTAAAGGAGATTGTGAGCCGCCCTGAGACTCTTCGGAGTGGAGGGCGGGATATAAATTCAATATCTTCATCTACCTCACAGGGTGTCTGTTGTGGGGGAGGAAGGGAAAGGAGATTGTGAGCCGCCCTGAGACTCTTCGGAGTGGAGGGCGGGATATAAATCCAATATCTTCATCTACCTCACAGGGTGTCTGTTGTGGGAGAGGAAGGGAAAGGAGATTGTGAGCCGCTCTGAGACTCTTCGGAGTGGAGGGCGGGATATAAATCCAATATCATCATCATCTTCTTCTTCTTCTTCTTCTTCTTCTTCTTCTTCTTCTTCTTCTTCTTCTTCTTCTTCTTCTTCTTCTTCTTCTTCTTCCTCCTCGTCTTCACTTGCCACTAACGATTAGGAGTTGATATTTTAAAAATAAAGTTATATTTGTTTTGGTTTTTTTAAAAAAATAGAATCGTAGAGTTGGAAGGGATCTCCACAGTCATCTAGTCCAGCCCCCTGCATAATGCAGGGAATTCATAAATCCCTCCCCCTCCATACCCCCCGTGACCCCTGTTCCATCCCCGGAAGATGGCAAAAAACCTCCAGGCTTCCTGGCCAAACTGGTCTGGAGAAAAATGTCTGCCTGCAGAGTGGTGGCTGGCATTTCGCTGGGCGTGTAAGAAGAGGCCACGAGAACCAAACACAGATGCAACCCTTCCTGCCCTCTCTCTCATGATTTACCTAAGTTCACAGAACCAGCATTGCTGTCAGAGGGCCATCTGGCCTTTGTTTAAAAGCCTCCGAAGATGGAACGCTCGCCACCCCCCAATGAGGAAGCCTGTTCCACTGAGGAACATAAGAACATAAGAGAAGCCATGTTGGATCAGGCCAATGGCCCATCCAGTCCAACACTCTGTGTCACACAGTGGCCAATACATATATACACACACACACACATATATATATACACACACACATATATATACACACTGTGGCTAATAGCCACTGGTGGACCTCTGCTCCATATTTTTATCTAACCCCTCTTGAAGCTGGCTATGCTTGTAGCCGCCGCCACCTCCTGTGGCAGTGAATTCCACATGTTAATCACCCTTTGGGTGAAAAAGGACTTCCTTTTATCCATTCTAACCCGAACACTCAGCTATTTCATCGAGTGTCCACGAGTTCTTGTATTGTGAGAAAGGGAGAAAAGTACTTCTTTCTCTGCTTTCTCCATCCCATGCATAATCTTGTAAACCTCTATCATGTCACCCCGCAGTCGGCGTTTCTCCAAGCTAAAGAGCCCCAAGCGTTTTAACCTTTCTTCATAGGGAAAGTGTTCCAACCCTTTAATCATTCTAGTTGCCCTTTTCTGAACTGCTGTCAGGAAGTTCTTTCTAATGTTTAGTCGAAAGCTCTTGATTTGATTTCAATTTTAATGGGGATTACAAACAACAAAGGGCTATCTTGAGACTGAGCGGAAAGGTAGATTTCAAAGTGACTGGACCACAGAAGTTCTAGCTAAGGGGAAGCCTTGTCATGCTTTGGTCTGGTTGTCTTTTTTAAATGAGGTTTGACATGGGGAGTGGGGGGGGGGCAGGTTCAACACTTTGCCTGTCAGCTGTTCGACTCCGCCAATCGACCCTAATTAAATCCCAAAATAGTTTCCCTGAGAGATTGAAATCCGGTGCGTTTGAGGGCTGGGATTCCATTTCATTCAATGTCTCCCACCTGTTCTGAGCTTAATGCTCTCTTGCTCTCTGGGAGGGCGGCATTGATGCGTCGGCAGAGAGGGCAAGTAGAGAACTGGGCAAGGGGTGGGGGAACGAGCCATGAAGCCATCGGAAAGAGAGCTGGATGCCGCCTTCCGGATGTGTTAGTCCACAAAGCTTTGGAGCTGCTGAGATGGCTACCAAACTGCATTTAAGCCCCATATGTGTGTAAAGGACCAGGAAGTCATGCAACCAACTTAAGACGATCCCAGCAAGGGACTTTGAAGGCATGGGAGAAGCAAGGGTGGTTTGTCCTTGACTTCCTCTGCAGAGTCTTCCTTGGAGGTCTCCTAAGTATTGACCCTGCTGAGCCTATAACAGAGCGATCCCAGCAAGGGGCTTTCAAGGCAAGGGAGAAGCAGAGGTGGCTGGCCATTGCCTTCCTCTGCAGAGCCTTCTTTGGTAGTCTCCCTTCCAAGACTTATGGAGACCCCAGCAAGGGGCTTTCATGGCAGAGGAGAAGCAGAGATGGTTTGCCATTGCCTTCCTCTGCAGAGTCTTTCTCGGAGATCTTCCATCCCAGCTTTGAGCTTGCGCAGTTTCTGAGATCTGACAAAACCGGACTATACCGTGTCCCCTTTCATTCCATGAAGCCCTGCAAATCAATTTTTAAAAGCATTTAAATCGGTAAACTGTTTAAAAAAAAAAAGTATCAATCACAGGAAAGGAAAGGTCCCCTGTGCAAGCACCAGTCGTTTCCGACTCTGGGGTGACGTTGCTTTCACAACATTTTCACGGCAGACTTTTTACGGGTTGGTTTGCCATTGCCTTCCCCAGTCATCTATGCTTTCCCCCCAAGCTGGGTACTCATTTGACCGACCTCGGAAGGATGAAAAGCTGAGTCAACCTCGAGCCGGCTACCTGAAAACCCAGCTTCCACTGGGGATTGAACTCAGGTCGTGAGCAGAGCTTAGGACTGCAGTTCTGCAGCTTTAACACTCTGTGGCACGGGGCTCTGAATCAATCACAACAGCCCAGCAAAATAATATATAATCCAGTTAGATCACACATGAAACTGTTTTATACTGGACCAGACGTTGAGTCCATTAAAGTCAGTCTTGTCTAGTCAAACTGGCCGCTGCTCTCCAGGGTCTTGGGCAGAAAAGGGTCTTTCCCCTCACTTAGTCAAAGCAATGGTATTCCCAGTCGTAATGTATGGCTGTGAGAGTTGGACCACAAGGAAGGCCAAGTGCAGAAAAATAGATACTTTTGAGCTGTGGTGCTGGAGAAGACTCTTGAGAGTCCCTTGGACTTCAAGAAGATCATACCAGTGAGTCCTAAGAGAAATCAACCTTTGACTGTTCCCTGGAAGGTCAGATGCTGAAGCTGAAGCTCAAATACTTTGGCCACCAAATGAGAAGGGAGCCCTCACTGGAGAAGACCCTGATGCTGGTAAAGACAGAAGGCAAAAGAAGAAGGGGACGGCAAAAGATGAGATGGCTGGACAGTGTTACTGATGCAACAAACACAAATTTTAGCAGACTTCGGAGGATGGTGGAAGACAGGAGGGCCTGGCATGACTTGGTCCATGGGGGTCACAAAGAGTCAGACTTCACTGTGCGACTGAAAAACAACAACAAGTATCTGGAAAGGCTTTGTAACTGAGCCAGGGCCTCTTCTTACCCCCCCCCCCCCAGGAGTGTTTAAAAAAATAAAACCCAGCTAACCCTCAATTGGGGTATTTCGTTAAGATAACAGTTTTGCCCAGTCACAGAAGCGCAATAACTGAGTGCCATAAATAAATCTCCCAAGAAGTATATTGCAGAAAAAAGGGCAAACTTACAGTGATTTAAGTCGATCCCGTTCACATTCAGGTTGCAGTCAAAAGAAGAGAGAGAGAGAGAGAAGCCTAATTTAAAGATGGCTTTCCCAATTTGCAAATGCCCAGCTTGTCCGGCATTGTGTGGGAGGATGAGGGCACGGGGTCTACAGGAGAGACCTGCAAAGACCTGTGTCTCCATGGAAGGCCATGTTGAGAAGTGAAAGGACAAAGGGAGAGAGAAGGGAAGGGTCAGAGGGCAACTCCCAGGTTAAGACAAAGGGAGGCATCCCATTCAAGGAGGGAACACCGGGACACACTTAGAGTGAGGTAATGACCAGGCATGCTGCGTCACTCCCTCCCATACCCCCTTCCAAATTAAATTAAGGCATGTATAATGAAGAAGTTTGACAATTCAGCCTGCAAACCTGGATGTGTGCTTTGATCTGGCTCCTAAAACTTAGCAGCTGTGCATGCCCTATAGCAGGGGTGTCAAACATGTGGCCCAGGGGCTGAATCAAGCCCCCGGAGGGCTCCTATCAGGCTCCCAAGCAACTGGCTGTCATCTGCTTTCTTCTCCCTCTCTCTTGCTTCCTTCTGCATTACAGCTTGCTTTCCCAGGTTCTCTCAATCGCACACCAGAGCTACTGAGCCAAACCTATTGGCCGAGGCTCCTCCCCCTCCTGGTCCCCTGGGGAAGGAAGGAAAGAACCAGAGCTTCCTTTGCCCAGTTCCCTGGATTGCACAGGAGAGGTACAAAGAAAGCACCTTCAAGACCAAGCGCTTTGTCTGTGTCCTTTATGAAGTTTATATCTCTGCTACCTAATCTTAAATAGGTATACACATGGCCCAACCTGAGATGACCCGGCCTGACAAGGTCTCATTTATGTCAGATTCGGCCCTCATAACAAATGAATTCGACACCCCTGCCCTAGAGAGTTCCACAGGTCAGGTGCCACTGCAGAAAAGCCCCCGTGTTTGGGGAGCCTCCCCCTCCCTCTGAAACAGGTGAATCTCACCAAGAAGAGCCTTTATTTATTTATTTTTTAAAAAATGTTGGCTGAGGGAGACGTTTTAAACACCCCAGTCGGAGACTTTGCAGCTGATTGATTCTGGCACCCCTTTGCGGCACAGGAGTGACAGTTTTATAAGCGGGTTACTGATGATTTGCTTCAGTGGGGAGGTGGAACCAAGGCAGAGGCCAGCGTGAGGCGAGGCACAGTACTGCTAGACTCCAGTTTATTTTGGCTAAAGCGGTTTCCCCCAAGCCCCTCGTGGCTTCAGGATGACCGCTGACTTCGAGCAGAGGAAAGTCTTTCCTCCACTTTAACACAGCCAGTGAGATGAGAGAGATTCTTCTCTGATTACCAGAGACGGCCCCGAGAGGGACATATGTTTGGGACAGACATCTGCAGAGAAAGGATGCTGCATTGGCTGTCTGGGAGTCTGAAATGCTACGAGTTCTCTTCCCATTACGTGTGTGTGGGCTTGCCTTGTGGAAGACTGTCTTTTAAATGTAGGTTTCAGAGAAGAGAGGCTGAGGAATGGATAGGAAGAACCGGACTGCCATTGCAATAAAGTTGATCCCCTAGCATTGGAATTCCAAGGTACACAGCCTCTGAACATGGAGGTTCTGTTTGGTCATCGTGCCTTCCTGGCTACAGAGGGGGACTGCTCCTTCGTGAATCTGCCTTCTTTTAAAGTTAAACAGCTCAATGAGCTCTGTGGCACAGAGTGGTAAAGCTGCAGTACTGCAGTCCAAAGTTCCGCTCACGACCTGAGTTCGATCTCGGCGGAAGCCGGGTTCAAGTAGCCGGCTCAAGGTTGACCCAGCCTTCCATCCTTCCGAGGTCGGTAAAAGGAGTATCCAGCTTGCTGGGGGGAAAGTGTAGATGACTGGGGAAGGCAATGGCAAACCACCCCGTAAAAAGTCTGCTGTGAAAACGTTGTGATGCGACATCACCCCAGCGTCGGAAAAGACTGGTGCTTGCACAGGGGACTACCTTTACCTTTAAAGTTAACCAAACTTGCAGCCCAACCTCTATGATTTCGGGGGGCTCTCTGGAGGTTCCACAGCAGATCTTTCTTGCATGCCCTTGTCGAGGTTTAGGGTAGTAGGCACCCTGATTTAAAATGGATCGAAAATTTCAAAATCGAGTCGGTTCGAAGGCCAACAACAAACCATCTGAGAACTGGCGAGTCATGAGAACTCTCAAAGGAGGAGGCTTTAGCGAGGGACCCTTTTTCAGGAGACAAACCGCCTTTGGACTTAAGTGAATACTGAGTCCTAGACGGTACAGCAGCTGCCGTGTCCAAAGAGATTTGTGTTTTCTCGCCTGGTCCGTTCAAGACATGACATAATGGGCCGCTCCAAGGCGAGCGAGCTGAAGACGGGCAGGTGTTTATCGGGTTTCGTTTTGTTTCTCTTGATTCATCATCAAGACAACAGGCTAAAAAAGCACCATTAGGTCAGGTCTCGTCCGAGCCAAGGCAGAACTGGGTCACTTTCAAAACGTTTTGTCCAGGAGACATTAAACGTAAAAGAGCATACAGCGCGCCAGAAGGGATTGCTCAGAAAAACTGTGGTGCAGCCCAGTCCGAGAAAAAAGCTTCTCCTTGGACGGTAACTGTGAGATAGAGTGCTAACCCCCTAAGCTTGCCAGGCCCTAGGTCTAGGCAGGGGATCCCCCCAGTTTTGCTGTCTTCACACCACCAACCAGCCAGCTGGCCAGCAAGGAGAAGCCCCACCCCAACAACCAGGATGTGCCTTTCGATCTCTGCAGGCTTAGAAGAAGCCTGCAAACTGTTTGTGTTTTGGAATGTGTGTGTGCCTTTAAATCTGAGCAGGAAGCAAAAACTGCATCGGGAGTGGTGAGCAGGCAGAGCACAGCACAGTCCCTGCATTCATTTCAGAAGTTAAATGGATAGTAAAAAAGTTAACTGAAACCTGATTATGGGATGGAGGAAAACTCCACCCCCCTGGAGGAGACCTCTCTCTCCTGTACTTTGGTTTTCTTGTGTTAGCCTGAGGAAGTTGGTAGAAATACAGCAGATTGTTATGTTCAGCAACTCCCGAGTAAAGTGATTTCCCATTGCTCCAGTGAGACCACAAAATTGTGGGCTTGCAAACTGTTTATTTTGCCTGCATTGTGTGCGTGTGTTCACTTTCATTTAGTGGAAGAGTAGCTGCTGGGGGTGGAGGAAATGAAGACCGTATTCAGGGAAACAGCACTGCTGTATTTTTATTTATTTATTTTAGAGAACAGGCACGTCTCCTGGCTCAACCCCAAAGTTTCCAGGCTCCAACCCCAAAGTCCCCAGTTATTTTCTGGGCTGGACCTGGCAACCCTATAACCTCCACCTGGTGGCTGGAGTTTTCCAGGGATTAAAACTGAGGTGACAGAGATTAGTTCCCCTGGAGAAAATGGCTGTTCTGCTAGGCTGACTCTATGGCCTTATACCCCTCTGAAATCCCTCCCCACTCCAAACCCCGCCCTCCTCAGTCTCCACCCCCAAAATCTCCTGACATCTTTCCACCCAGAGCTGGCAACCCACAGCCTCTGGGATCTCAACCACAAACACACACACCCTGCCATTTCCCTTTAGACTGACCCTCTTTCCTGCCTCATAGAATCATAGAGTTGGAAGGGACCTCCAAGGTCATCTAGTCCAACCCCCTGCACAATGTAGGAAATTCACAAATCCCTCCCCCTAAATACACAGGATCAGCATTGCTGTCAGATGATCATCCAGCCTCTGCTTTAAAACCTCCAAGGAAGGAGAGCCTACCACCTCCCGAGGAAGCCCATTCCACTGAGGAACTGCTCTGTCAGGAAGTTCTTCCTAATGTTTAGCCGGAAACTCTTCTAATTTAATTTCAACCCACTGGTTCTGGTCCAACCTTCTGGGGCAGAAGAAGAAGAAGAAGAAGAAGAAGAAGAAGAAGAAGAAGAAGAAGAAGAAGAAGAAGAAGAAGAAGAAGAAGAAGAAGAAGAAGAAGAAGAAGAAGAAGAAGAAGAAGAAGAAGACGACGATGATATTGGATTCATATCCTGCCCTATACTCTGAATCTCAGTGTCTCAGAGCAGCTCACAATCTCCTTTACCTTCGCCCCCCACACACACAACAGACACCCTGTGTGGTAGGTGGGGCTGAGAGAGCTCTTACAGCAGCTGCCCTTTCAAGGACTCCTACGAGAGCTATGGCTGACCCAAGGCCATTCCAGCAGCTGCAAGTGGAGGAGTGGGAAATCAAACCCAGTTCTCCCAGATAAGAGTCCATGTACTTAACCACTACACCAAACCACAAAACAGTTCTGCACCATTCGCTATATGACAGCTCTTCAAGTACTTGAAGATGGTGATCCTATCACTTCTCAGCCGCCACCTCTCCAGGCGAAACAGGCCCAGCTCCTTCAACCTTTCCTCATAGGACTTGGTCTCCAGACCCCTCACCATCTTTGTTGCCTTTTCCAAACCCTCCCATCCCCCACTGGCCGGACCGACCAGACGGCCCTCCTCGGAGTTCACGTCTTCCTCCCCGGCAGCCTGATCTCACGGCCGTCCAAAATGAAGTTATTCTGAACAGTTGTTCATGAGTTCATCTCCTGGAAAGCCTCAGGCCCAGCTGTTGCACATTGCAAGCCCACCCCCCCACCCCCGGCCTTTTAATGCATTATTCTTTTAAATTTTTTTTATTAAACTCCAATGTGGGAGGGGGGATTAAGAGGGTTAAGCGAGTGGCCTCCTGGATGTCAGGTGCCCGCCGGGGCCCATCAACCCTCCTTTGTGTGCAACTTCTGTGCCTCTTTCTCTCGAAATTGGCAAAGGGGCGCTGGGAGGGCTTGGCACAGTCCCATAGGGAGCCGAAAGGGGAGACGGTTGGCAGGGCCCCCTCCTCTGCTGCTCCCTGGCACTCGGCACCAGCCGCTGGCTCGCCTGCCGCAGCAGAAGGCAGAGCATGTCAAAAGAGCCCTGGGACGGCCGCCAAGGATATTTGTTAAGAGACAAAGAATGGGAAACGCAGCAGGAGGAGGAGGGAAAATTCACTGTGCTGGAGAGGGAAGAGTAGAAGATTCGAGGGAAGAAGAAGAGGAGGAGGAGGGAAAATTCACTGTGTTGGAGAGGGAAGAGTAGAAGATTTGGGGGAAAAGGAAGAGGAGGAGGAGGAGGGAAAATTCACTGTGCTGGAGAGGGAAGAGTAGAAGATTCGAGGGAAGAAGAGGAGGAGAAGGAGGGAAAATTCACTGCGTTGGAGAGGGAAGAGTAGAAGATTTGAGGGAAGAAGAAGAGGAGGAGGAGGGAAAATTCACTGTGCTGGAGAGGGAAGAGTAGAAGATTTGGGGGAAAAGGAAGAGGAGGAGGGAAAATTCACTGTGCTGGAGAGGAAAGAGGAGAAGATTCAGGGGAAGAAGAGGAGGAGAAGGAGGGAAAATTCACTGTGTTGGAGAGGGAAGAGTAGAAGATTCGAGGGAAGAAGAAGAGGAGGAGGAGGAGGGAAAATTCACTGTGCTGGAGAGGGAAGAGTAGAAGATTCGAGGGAAGAAGAGGAGAAGGAGGAGGGAAAATTCACTGTGCTGGAAAGGGAAGAGAAGAGAAGATGATTTGAGGGAAGAAGAAGAGGAGGACGGAAAATTCACTGCTCTGGAGAAGGAAGAGCAGAAGATTTGGGGAAAGAAGAACAGGAGGAGGAGGGAAAATTCATTGTGCTGGAAAGGGAAGAGCAGAAGATTTGGGGGAAGAGGAGGAGAAGGAGGGAAAATTCACTGTGCTAGAGAGAGAAGAGTAGAAGATTTGGGGGAAGAGGAGGAGGGAAAATTCACTGTGCTGGAGAGGGAAGAGTAGAAGATTTGGGGGAAGAGGAAGAAGAGGAGGAGGGAAAATTTACTGTGCTGGAGAGGAAAGAGTAGAAGATTTGGGGGAAGAGGAAGAAGAGGAGGAGGGAAAATTCACTGTGCTGGAGAGGGAAGAGTAGAAGATTTGGGGGAAGAGGAAGAAGAGGAGGAGGGAAAATTTACTGTGCTGGAGAGGAAAGAGCAGAAGATTTGGGGGAAGAAGAAGAGGAGGAGGAGGGAAAATTCACTGTGCTGGAGAGGAAAGAGTAGAAGATTTGGGGGAAGAGGAGGAGGGAAAATTCACTGTGCTGGAGAGGGAAGAGTAGAAGATTTGGGGGAAGAGGAGGAGGGAAAATTCACTGTGCTAGAGAGAGAAGAGTAGAAGATTTGGGGGAAGAAGAAGAGGAGAAGGAGGGAAAATTCACTGTGTTGGGGAGGGAAGAGTAGAAGATTCGGGGGAAGAGGAAGAGGAGGAGGAGGGAAAATTCACTGTGCTGGAGAGGGACGAGCAGAAGATTCGGGGGGAGAAGAAGATGACGACAGCAGATTTGTGCCCCATCCTTCTCTCTGAATCAGAATGGCTCACAATCTCCTATATCTCCTCCCCCCACAACAGACATCCTGTGAGGTGGGTGGGACTGAGAGAGCTCTTCCAGAAGCTGCCCGTTCAAGAACAACCCCTGTGAGAGCTATGGCTGACCCAAGGCCATTCCAGCAGGTGCAAATGAAGGAGGAGTGGGGAATCAAACCCGATTCTCCCAGATAAGAGTCTGCGCACAACACCAAACTGGCTCTCAAAGTGGGTGGCAGGCCCGTAAAGGGGGAGGGGGGCAGCAGCAGGAACAGCCCCACCTGGAAAGAAGCTTTACAGCATTCTGATAGGTATAAGATGCACGCCCTGGTTTTCGGCTTTCTGTCCTAGCTAGGAGTTGTCGGGTTCCCCGGGGATAGCAGGGGGGGGCAGGGTGTGTAAGTAGGGCCAGCCCTTCCGCTAGGCAAACTAGACAATTTCCTAGGGCGCCATCTTCTGAGAGGTTCATGGTAGAACAGGGATTGGAACTCAGGTCTTTAATGGCCGACCAGAACATGCTTACCTCTGCCATGCCACACTGTGATAGTCAGGTTGTTTGTGAAATCGGTATTTTTTTTTAATAATAATAGAACGTTTGGCCTTAAAAAGTAACTGGGGGGGAGGGGTAAAGAGAAAAAGTTCAATGCCAAGGCAAATCAGAGAAGGGAAATGGGAAGATATCCAGAATAGATTTCCGGGTTTTGTCCCCTGCTGGCACAAAGATCAGCTGGGGGGTGAGGGTGGGGGTGCTTTGAAAATGGTATGGCACCAGGAAGTCTTAACCCCTCTTCTGGAGCCCCCCCCCCATGGCTACTTTCCTAGGGCCAACTTACACATCTGGAGTTCCTGTCGTGGCATGCCAAACCTCCTCGCAGTTTGGCCCACCATGGAGAAAGACCGTCATTAGCCTGTGGTTAATTGATCCTGATTTGCATGTTTATTTTTGTACTGGAGAGCGGAGTCATGAAAGAATCCCAGACTTCAGAGTGTAGAGAGCCACAGTGGAAGGGAACTATGCGTATCCTAGAGGTATGTGGTGAAGAATTTCTTTTGAGAAAAGCCCGTTTCTAGCTCTTGCAATAGAGCAGGAGTGGCCAAACTGTGGCTCATATTATGTGGCTCTTGAAGCCCTCACCACCCCATTGGCCAGCATGGAGAAGGCATTTGCCTCTTTAAATCACTTCTCAAACCAGCCAATAAGTGGATTGGAAAATGCATTTGGAGTTAAAGTTGCTTTCTTTCCACCTCTCCCCTTCCTTCTTTCCTTCCTTCCGGCTCTCAGACATATGATGTTCATGTCTTGTGACTCTTGAATGTCTCCTGTTTATTCTATTTGGCTCTTACATTAAGCAAATTTGGCTGCCCCTGCAATAGAGTGTGGTGTGGTGGTTCAACTGTCGGATTCAATCTGGGAGAACCAGGTTTGAATCTCTGCTCTGCATTACAGTGGAGTCCCAAGAATGGTTTTATTTATTTTTATTTTTAGCACTGAATACTCCTGACTCCTCTGCTTGAGGAGCGAAAGAGAACCTCCATGTTTGAAGGCAGCATACCAGATGTTTCTGGCAGATCAATGCATTGCTACAAGAAGTGGCGGCTAAAGGCATAGGCAGTTTCAAGATGGGATTGGATAAACATACGGAGCAGAAGTTTATCAGTGACTCTTAGCCACAATGTACGGATAGAACACTGTCTGGGGCAGTGATGCCCTGTCTTCTTGGTGCTTTGAGGGCAACAGTGGGGGGGGGCTTCTGAAGTTCTGGCCACAATGGTGGACCTCCTGATGGCCCCTGGATTTTGGCCACTGTGTGACTCAGAGTGTTGGACAGGGTGGGCCATTGGCCTAATCCAACATGGCTTCTCTTATGCTCTTATTTATGGGGCAATGATGCTCTGTCTTCTTGGTGCTTGGGGGGCCACAGTGGGAGGACTTCTGGAGTTCTGGCCCTACCGGTGGACCTCCTGATGGCCCCTGGATTTTGGCCACTGTGTGAACTAGATGAGCCACTGGCCTGATCCAGTATGTCAACTCTTCCATCCTTACGTCTGGAGCCCCAACATGGTCCCCCAAGCACCAAGAAGATGCTCTGTCTTCTTGGTGCTTGGGGGACAAGAGTGGGAAGGCTTCTGGAGTTCCGGTCTCTCACATGCATCTCCTTATGGCATCTGGGTTTTGGCCACTGTGTGACACAGAATGTTGGACAGGGTGGACCATTGGCCTAATCCAACATGGCTTCTCTTATGCTGTTATGTCTGGGGCAGTGATGCTCTGTCTTCTTGGTGCTTGGGGGGCCACAGTGAGAGGACTTCTGGAGTTCTGGCCCTGCCGGTGGACCTCCTGATGGCCCCTGGTTTTTGGCCACTGTGTGACCCAGAGTGTTGGAGTGGAAGGGCCACTGGCCTGATCCAACATGGCTTCTTTATGTCCCTTCCTACACTCCTTGTGGGTCAGCCTCTATCAAGAAATGTGCTGCTCTCAGCGGGGTCTGATCCACCACCAGACCGAGTATTTCCTTGCTCAGCTTCTCCCAACCCTACAGCCACAATCCTCACTTCTCAGCTAGCTCTTCCTTGCTTCTGCTATCAAATTGGGATCCCCTCAAGGTGCGGAAGACTGGGAGAAATGGTCTCAGCAACTGCTAAGCTTCCATTGCTATGGAGTGCAACCCTTGGGCAAGCCTTTAGAGCCAGCCGCCTGAAGAAAACTACGAGTGGCTTCATCTATTGGGGGGGGGGCAGACAGCAGCCCCATCCAGCTAGCAACGGCTATGGGCTTTGTGCCAGCCTCAGCCCGCAGCTATGCCTTTGGGGGCACTGCTGGTGCTCTCTGCTTTGGGGCAGAGTGGCATAGCTGGCCACAGGCGAATCCTCGGGGGGGGGGGGGTGGAAGTCAGGAGGCCAAGTTTCGGCCAGCCGCAGAGGCTCATCTTGCCCACCACATCTGCGACCCCCTCCCCATTCCATCCTCGCCACACACATTGTGGTCCATGGATTTTCGGCCTGGCCTGCCAAGAGTGACTCATTCACTGCAGAGCTGAAATAAAAAAGAGGAGCTGGAGGGTTCGGTGAAGGGGGGAGTGCTTTGTTGTGAGGCAGTCTGGGCGGGGTGGGGGGGGGGGAGGAAGAGAGCTGTGTCGCCCGGAAGAAAGATGGCCCCGAAGACTGAGCTGTGATCTTCAGGGGAGGCCTGAGAGAGTTGTAGGAAACGTTCTCTCGTTCCTATGATGACTCATGGCCATCCGATAGCAACCAGAAAAGGGCATGAAAATGTAATGCGAAAATTCAGGATGAGTGAAAGGAGCGCTGACTTCGCTAAAAAGAGGAATAGAGCACCAGTTTGGTGCAGTGATTAACTGCACGGACTGTTATCTGGGAAAACCAGGTTTGATTCCCCACTCCTCCACATGCACCTGCTGGTGTGACCTTGGGCTCGTCATAACTCTGTCAGAGCTATTCTCTCAGGAGCAGTTTCTGTCAGAGCTCTCTCAGCCCCACCTACCTCACAAGGTGTTCGTTGCGAGGAGAGGGGTTGAAAGGAGATTGTAAACCGCTCTGAGATTCCTTCAGGTAGTAAAGGGCCGGATATAAATCCAATTTCTTCTTCTTCTTTGTTTGTGCAAGTCCCCGGCCACAAGTCACCGTGGGCACTGAGGGCAGGCCCGTTGGATGGTTGTCGGCCATGTTGGCTGAACAAAACCTCTACGTTCAGAAGCAGTGTAGCTCTAAATGCCCGGGAGTGGGAGGAGCAACAACAGCAGGTGGGGCTGGCTTCCCTCCCCCGGCTTGTAGGCATTAAAACCCACTGAGGTCCCTCTCCTTTTCAGGCTCCGTCCACAACACGAGTTTCCTAACCTGGAATGGGCAACCCGGCCCTCCCCATCCCCCCACCAGTGGCCAGAGGGGGCCTCTCCCTCCCCTTATAGACCTGGCTAGGGTTGCCAAGTCCAATTCAAGAAATATCTGGGGACTTTGGGGTGGAGCCAGGAGACATTAGGGGTGGAGCCAAGATCAAGGCTGTGACAGGCATAATTGAACTCCAAAGGGAGTTCTGGCCATCACATTTTAAAGGACGGCACGCCGTTTCAATCCTTCCTTCCATAGGAAATCATGAAGGATAGGGGCACCTTCTTTTGGGGCTCATAGATTGGACCCCCCGGTCCAATCTGTTTTGAAACTTGGGGGGTATTTTGGGAGAGGCACTAGATGCTGTACTGAAAATTTGGGTGCCTCTACCCCCAAAAACAGCCCCCCCAGAGCCCCAGATACCCGCAGATTCAATTCTCCATTATTTTCTATGGGAATAAATCTCCATAGGGAATAACAGAGTCCCCAGCAGACATTTCCCTCCCCTCCCCCCGCTTTCTGATAACCCTCAAGCAGGGGGAGGGTCTCCAAACCGGGGGATCCCCTGCCCCCACCTGGGGATTGGCAACTCTAGACCTGGCAGATTAAGCACCACTCCCCCCCCCCTTGAGTTCGATGCCATTTTTAATTACATAGTTACTTTGTAATACAATTTATTTTATTGTATATTGCTAGGCATGTTGTTGTATTCACTGTATTATCAGATGGCAGCCACTGGTCTTGTCAGCCACCAGCGAGCCTGCAGCAGACGTGGACTACTGCACCTTTCTTAAATCTTCGTTCGCGAAGTCAAGCCGAGAGAGATTATGCATTAGAACAGGGGTGTCAAACTCATTTGTTATGAGGGTCAAATGTGACCTAAATGAGACTTTGTTGGGCTGAGCCATGTCAGGTTGGGCCGGGCCATGTGTGTACCTATTTATAATTAGGCAGCAGGGATATAAACTTTATAAAGGACACAAACAAACCCAAAGATTTTTTACAAACCTTAAAATATTAGCACTTGGTCTTTAAAGGTGCTTTCTTTGTATTTCTCCCATGGGATCCAGGGAACTGGGCAAAGGAAGCTCTGGCTCGTTCCTTCCTTTTCCAGGGGACCAGGAGGGAGAGGAGCCTCAGCCAATAGAAGGAAGAGAGGCTTGGCTCAGTAGCTCTGCTGTGTGATGGAGAGAGCCTGGCAAAGCAAGCTACCCGTCCCCCACTTCCTCCCCAAGGGAGGAGCCTCAGCCAATGCAGAAAATAGAGCTGCTCTGTAAGCTCCTGTGCGATTGAGCAAGCCTGGCAAAGCAAGCTGTGATGCAGAAGGAAGCAAGAGAGAGGGAGAAGGAAGCAGATGACAGCCAGTTGCTTGGGGGGCTGATAGGAGCCCTACGGGGGTCTGATTCAGCCCCCAGGCCGCATGTTTGACACCCCTGCCTTAGAATGTTTTTATCGTGATGTTCCGCACTCTGTGCCTGGACACAGGGAGAGCGGAATACAAATCTAATCCACTGAATCAATTCAAATAAAAACCTTACTTGCAGGTCTTCTGGCTACGGCATGAAAAGGGGACTCATCCTGCAAAACCGCTCTCTTCACTGGCTGTGTGGATCGCCTTAATTCTTCTTCTCTCCCCCCCAAAAAAACTTTCTCCCGAGTAGAATGACCAATATAATTCCCTTCCATGTATCTGAAGAAGCAAGCTGCAACTCACAAATGCTGCTTGTGAGATAAATGTTGGTAGTCTTTTAAGGTGCAGCTACATTTCGGGTCTTGCAAAGGCCGTCTGGATTTGGGTGGGTCAGGGGAGGGGGCATTAGAGCTGGCTGTCACAATCTGGGGATTTGCCAAGGGATTGGGTTGAATATCGAAGACCCCGGCTCTGTCAATCTCTCTCTCTCTCTCTCTTGTTTCCCAGTTGGTGGGCAATGCTGCCCTCTGGTGTTCGTTGCCCTCCAGAAATGCTGGTCTCCAGACCTTGTCTTGACCCGTACCTACCGAGCTCTGGCTGGGCCCTGGAATTCCTCAGCTTAATTCCAGTGTGTCTTTTCCAGCCCATGCACCCACCCCACCCCCAGTCGCCCACCCTTACGCACCCAAGCAGCCACCTGATATTTCCTGCCGGCTGTGCGCATGTCGGGCCGATTAGCGGCGTGAAATCGGGATCATAACTGGCAGGGCCATGTGGCGGATCAGGAATATCGGGGCTGGCAGAGGATTCACCAACTGGATGCAGTTTAACCCTCACTTTTACACACACACACACAGAGGAAGGCGCACAGGCCATCCAAAGCCTTGTCAATTTAAAATGAAACCAACATGAATGGCTCTCTTTGTGGAAATCGACAGGGCGCTTCTCCTCGCTGGGTCCCCAACTTGAGGTCATTTTTGGTCCTTTTAATATGAAGTGGATTATACAGGGCAGAGCAGAACATGTGTCTTTTTTGCCTTGCCCAGCATTGTGCTTTACGACAGCAGCACGGCAGTTTTGCAGCACTGTGAATTGGCGTGATGCTTTCAGGCATAGCCAGGCGTTGCTTTTCACCTGAAGGTCACAGGAGGAGCTGCAGGCAGAGGAGAAGCAGGAATAAGGTAAGTTTTGTTTATTATTATTATTGATTATTATTGTTATTATTATTATTACTGTACCAGCATGTTAAGTGCGGCTTTTGATCTTAAGAACATAAGAGAAGCCATGTTGGATCAGGCCAACGGCCCATCCAGTCCAACACTCTGTGTCACACAGTAGCAAAAAATTTTATATATACACACACACTAATAGCCACTGATGGACCTGTGCTCCATATTTGTATCTAAACCCCTCTTGAAGGTGGCTATACTTGTGGCCGCCACCACCTCCTGTGGCAGTGAATTCCACATGTTAATCACCCTTTGGGTGAAGAAGTACTTCCTTTTATCCGTTTTAACCTGTCTGCTCAGCAATTTCATCGAATGCCCACGAGTTCTTGTATTGTGAGAAAGGGAGAAAAGTACTTCTTTCTCTACTTTCTCCATCCCATGCATTATCTTGTAAACCTCTATCATGTCACCCCGCAGTCGACATTTCTCCAAGATAAAGAGCCCCAAGCGACGTTTCTCCAAGCTAAAGAGCCCCAAGCGATTTATCTTCCAGATAAATCATTAGAATAGTCTAGGATTGTCTCTGCTTTGCCCACAATAAGCTTAACAAAAGCCTAGGACACGCAGGAGCATCTATTTGGCACAAAATGGTCTCAAGATAAGCAGTGTTCATGGGCAGACACAGAAGGTTCATAGAGGCACCTAAGTAGTAAGTCTCAAAATATATCAAATTTCGTCTTTTTTTTCCTTTCAACCACATGCCCTTTAAAATGGAAGTGGGGGCAGCTGCAAAAAGCATTTCTAATTGCATGAGAACAAGGTACGTAATCATGCAAACAGACACATCCTCATTCCTTTCGATACACCCAAACAGCTTGCTGAACAATTGAAAACGTGCAAATATAACGCGCGCATGCAGTTTTGATGTTTTGAATACTTTATTCATAAGACTGATGGATAGAAGTCACAGAGGGGTGGTTCTTTGGTGTTTTGAGAACAAATGTATCTGGCAAGCGGGATCTCAGCAGAACTAGCAAGTGCTCAGGTCTCTTTGGTTTTTCATGGCTCAGTCTTTTATGCTTTACTGTCCGAGTAAATCATGTTTTACTGTCCGAGAGTCATACTTAGCTTGATTTCTTTAGCCCGTTTACATAACCTAGCTTTGTTGCAACTTTCTCCGAAGATTCATTTCTGTGTCTGGAGTCCATGTCTCTTGGGGCGATGCTTTTTTTCTGTTGAGCCTTCAGTCTGCCTTCCCAGGGAGTTTCCAAAGGCAGATAACACACGTGCTCACATTACATCCAAGTGGGGGAGAAACAACAGCTCATGAGCTGTGGGAGAGGCTCTTACGATCTGATGCTAATTTTAGCTGTTCACCTTGGCTGGTGTTTTTGGAAGTCACCGGGACTGCCAAAAAACCCAGACTCACAGAGTGATGTATGATGATCCAAAGGATTACATCCGTCTGTGTATCTTTCTGCATTCAGACCTCCCCCTCCTTTTTAACAGCTCCGAGTCATCCAAGGCCATCCGTTTCAGCCTCGAACACCCTGGCCTTTGGGGCTTTTAAACCGTCTCAGAATATGAGGAGGAGAATTATAAACAGTGGGGAAAGGGGGGAGTCATCTTCCTCGTTCAGTCGCACAGTCGAATCCGACTCTTTGCGACCCCATGGACAAAGTCATGCCAGGCCCTCCTGTCTTCCACCATCCTCCAAAGTCTGCTCGAATTCATGTTAGTTACATCAGTAACGCTGTCCAGCCATCTCCTCTTTTGCCGTCCCCTTCTTCTTTTGCCTTCTGATTTTTCCTAGCAGCAGAACTTCTCCAGAGAGTGCTCCCTTCTCATTTGGTGGCCAAACTATTGGAGCTTCAGCTTCAGCATCTGACCTTCCAGGGAACAGTCTGGGTTGATTTCCCTTAGGACTGACTGACTGGATCTTCTTGCAGTCCAAGGGACTCTCAAAAGTCTTCTCCAGCACCACATCTCAAAAGCATCTATTCTTCTGCGCTTGGCCTTCCTTATGGTCCAGCTCTCACAGCCATACGTTACTACTGGGAATACCATTGCTTTGACTATGCGGACTTTTGTTGGCAGGGTGATGTCTCTACTTTCTATTATACTGCCCAGGTTCGCCATAGCTGTCCTCCCTAAAAAAAATAGAGTTCTGTACAGTTAAACGGATTGGTCACAGAAAGGACTTCCTGGAAAAAAAATAATAAAATAGGGGTTTTGGACTGCAGATTTATACCCTGCCCATCTCTATGAACCAGAGACTCAGAGCGGCTTACAATCTCCTTTATCTTCTTCCCCCACAGCAGACACCCTGTGAGGTGGGTGGGGCTGAAAGATTTCTTGCAGCAGCTGCCCTTTCAAGGACTACTCCTGCAACAGCCGTGGCTAACCTTTCCAGCAGGTGCAAGTGGAGGAGTGGGGAATCAAATCCGGTTCTCCCAGATAAGAGGCTGCACACTTAACCACTTAAACTGGCTCTCAGTGTCATGCCCCAGAGTCCACCCTCCAAAGCAGCCATTTTCTCCAGGGGATCTGATCCCTGTAGTCTGAAGATAAGCTGTAATTCTGGGGGATCCCCAGGTCCCACTAGGAGGCTGGCATCTCTACAATGCAGTGCTTTGGTCTGCTTTGGAAGGTGGACAGCTCTTTGAAATTGTACACTACTGTGGTCCTTCCCCTCCCCCAACCCTGCCCTCCCAGGCTCCACCCCCAAAATCTCCTGGAATTTCCCAAGCTAGTGTTGGCAATCCTACCATGGGTGGGTGTGTTTTGCTAGCTTCCATTTTCCAGAGCTGAAACCTAGCAATATATTCAGGATTTCAAGGATAAGATAAAAAATGCTTTGTGGTGAGAGGACGAAACTCAAAAATGAACTGGATCCGTACTGTCTGGATCACCTAGTAGAAATCCAGCCGAACCTTGAATGTGCCTCTATCCCAGCCCCGGTTTCTCTTCTCCGGGGGTCTCTCTCTCTCTTAGGGTTGCCAATCCCCAGGTGGGGGCAGGGGATCCCCCGGTTTGGAGGCCCTCCCCCCGCTTCAGGGTGATCAGAAAGCAGTGGGGGGGAGAGGAAATGTCTGCTGGGCACTCCATTGTTCCCCACGGAGACCAATTCCCATAGGCCTAAGGGTATAATTGTGAATTGATCCATGGGTATCTGGGGCTCTGGGGGGGGGACTGTTGTTTGAGGTAGATGCGCCACATTTGCCGCATAGCATCCAGTGCCTCTCTTCAAAACACCCTCCAAGTTTCAGAAAGATTGGACCAGGGGGATGCAATTTTATGAGCCCCAAAAGAAGGTGCCTCTATCCTTCATTATTTCCAGTGGACGGAAGGCATTTAAAAGGTGTGCAGTCCCTTGAAATGTGATGGCCAGAACTCCCTTCGGAGTTCAGTTATACTTGTCACACCCTTGCTCCTGGCTCCACCCCCAAAGTCTCCTGGTTCCACCCCCAAAGTCCCCAGATATTTCTTGAATTGGACTTGGCAACCCTGCTCTCTCTCTCTCTCTCTCTCTCTCTCTCTCCCTCCCAGGTCCCAACTCTGCAAGACTTCTGAACTGTTCTTTTAGATGAGGCTGGCACATGAGAACACCCTGGTGGATTGGGCCCAGAACAAAATTGCACACAGACCTTGTGAAGAGTCCCTTGTTTCCTCAGGTGAGAGAGAACAGGCCGGTTTCCTACACCGGAGCTCCAGTCGGGTGTTATTTTAAATATAGCCAAGGAAAAAAGGGGGGGAGGAAGACAGGGTAACATCCCCCCCTTCTGAAAACATAGGCTTTATTTCTCTTATAAATGCCACAGAGATAGAAGACGGTGGGGGGAGGGGGGGAAGAGGGAACGTCAATTTTCCAAACTATGTGACTTGACCAAATGCAAGATCATGTTACTTTCGGCAAGCTACAGAAGAACTTTGCGCCCCCAGATTTATGGAGCCTCTTTCTGAGGAGTGATGGATTGATGCTGGTGATTTTTATTAGACTGGGAAGGCAGGGCAAAGGCGGGAGATTGGGGTGGGAGGGGGGGAGAAATAATTTAAAAAGCATAAATCAGAAATGCAACTTGACGTCTGGAGCGCCAGTGAGCGTTTGGCTCACAGCAAGGGAAAAGAAAACTCTGTGGAGCCTGAGGTGGGAATGAAATGCAAGGCGGGGGGAATGGGGGAGGACACCACATGCTTGGGAGAGCAGGAGTTAAAAAGAGGAGGCCCTTTTATCAGAGTGGCTTTTGTCAGTGTGAAAAGTAGGCCAGTTTCCAGGTTACACAGGACGCATTGAAGCCTCGCATTGAAGCATTGGGGCCTTGCGGTGGTGTGGGTGAAATGGCCTTTATTTTTTTAATCAGACTTTTTAAATGACAGCTTTTTTGAGGTGAGGGGGACTACAAGCCACAAGACGTATGCAGCCATACACGTCTCTCTCTCCACTGGGGTACAAGTGAAAAATAAGAAATAATAATTTTGTATGACATTGTGTGTGGTCTAGCCAGGAGATCTGAAGATTGTCTGGCTGCCAGAAGTACTATTAGCATTATGCACCACTAGGTGGCGAACTAGACCAGTTTTAGGGAGGGGAACTGAGAGAACTGTGACTGACCCAAGGTCTCCAGGGGGGGAGTGTGGAATCAAACCCAGTTCTCCGGAGTGGAGTTTGCCACTTTTAACCACTGTGCCACACTGGCTCTTGAGTGAACTGAATATAAACAACGGATAAATCTAGGCCTCATTTTGGACAGGAGCTCACAGGAGCAGAGCTCCAGAACCTCTAAATTTTATTGTGCCAGTTTGGTGTAGTGGTTAAGTGAGCAGACTCTTATCTGGGAGAACCGGGTTTGATTCCCCACTCCTCCACTTGCACCTGCTGGAATGGCCTTGGGTCAGCCGTAGCTCTGGCAGAGGTTGTCCTTGAAAGGGCAGCTGCTGTGAGAGCCCTCAGCACCACCCACCTCACAGGGTGTCTGTTGTGGGGGAGGAAGGGAAAGGAGATTGTGAGCCCCTCTGAGACTCTTCGGAGTGGAGGGTGGGATATAAATCCAATATCTTCATCTACCTCACACGGTGTCTGTTGTGGGGGAGGAAGGGAAAGGAGATTGTGAGCTGCTCTGAGACTCTTCGGAGTGGAGGGCGGGATATAAATCCAATATCTTCATCTACCTCACACGGTGTCTGTTGTGGGGGAGGAAGGGAAAGGAGATTGTGAGCCGCTCTGAGACTCTTCGGAGTGGAGGGCGGGATATAAATCCAATATCTTCATCTACCTCACAGGGTGTCTGTTGTGGGGGGGAAAGGGAAAGGAGATTGTGAGCCGCTCTGAGACTCTTCGGAGTGGAGTGTGGGATATAAATCCAATATCTTCATCTACCTCGCAGGGTGTCTGTTGTGGGGGAGAAAAGGAAAGGAGATTGTGAGCCGCTCTGAGACTCTTCGGAGTGGAGGGCGGGATATAAATCCAATATCTTCATCTACCTCACACGGTGTCTGTTGTGGGGGAGGAAGGGAAAGGAGATTGTGAGCCGCTCTGAGACTCTTCGGAGTGGAGGGCGGGATATAAATCCAATATCTTCTTCTTTCTTTCTTACCCCCACCCAAAAAAACTTGCTTCTGGGCTCCATTGTTCAACCCCCTGTGAGAATTTTGCTGAACTCTAAGATCTGGCAAACTTTCTAATATTTCCCCCCACAAAAAAAAGGTAAAAATAACCAAAACATATCAAGCAGACAGATCGAACTCTTCATCACGCCACTGTGGCCACAGAGGAGAAAGTAATTTAAAAACTATGATGGGAGTAAAGTTTGATTGTGACAGTTATAATTCCAGAAGCATTTTAAGGTAGATGTTGAGCTGATAGAATTTAGTACACCTTCTGGTGATATCAGGGGTGTGGCGTGTGCAAATGCGTTGTGTTCATGAGCTCTGGCACCTCTTTTTCTATGAAATGATCCCTGGATAAATCCAAGCGTCCATGAACCTAGCAGAACAAGCCTTCACTGTTTCTCCTTTCCCTGCAATCCACTGAGACACCCCGAGCACTTCCACAATGGTCTCCCGTCCAATTACTAACCAGGGCTGACCCTGTTTAGTTTCCAAGATCTAACAAGATCAGGTTTGCCTGAGCTACCAAGGTGGGACACAGACTGGCAGGGCTTTTTTTTGTAGCAGGAACTCCTTTGCATATTAGGCCACACACCCCTGATGTAGCCAATTCTCCAAGAGCTTAGAGGGCTCTTCTTACAGGGCTCACTGTAAGCTCTTGGAGGATTGACTACACCAGGGGGCATGGCCTAATATGCAAAGGAGTTCCTGCCACAAAAAAAGCCCAGCAGACTGGTAAATTTTTACCCGTCCAAGTGTGGGCATGTACCAGAAAGAGGTACACGCACCCCAGGAGTCGTCTGGTTCTCTTCACCCCACTGTGGCGCCATTTGTGGACGGCGTGACTGCGAAAGGCAACGGTTGTAGGGACAGGAGTACACAGTGCAGAGTGAGGGTCGTAAATCTGAAAAATTAACGTGGAGGGAAAGGCAAAAAAGGGGAACAATATGTTTTGGTAATCATTCTGAACTGCTGACCCCTCCAGGTACAGTTCAGAACTTGCCCGGTATTAGACATCTGTCGTTCAAGGCATGATTAACACATTACCAAATTTCTCCGGCCGTTTAATAAAAGTTGGACATTGGGCGGGCGAGTAATTGCTTCCAAATGACAGGGCCGAGGTCGGTGCTTCTAAGAATGGCTTTGTGGGTTGGGGGGGGGCTGTAGGGAAAACCCTCCCGATTCATCCATGCAAAGAATCACCCCCTTGCACTCCATTTGAAGGGGCTTTAGAAAACAAAAAAGCAGGCATTGAAACAGGCCCAAAAGATTACATGGGTGGAAGGTGGTGTATTTTCTTGCTGGAGATCTCAGCACAACCCCCCAAGTAAGCCGACCTCCTCTTTTCGGCAGTCCGAGTCAAAGCGCTTCAGATGAAAAATGTTCCTTGCTGGAAAGATTAGGTCACGTCCAAACGTGGGCAAAGATAGCTGCAAAATCGAACCCAAACTCCATTTCTTGGGATCAACAGGTGGAAGTCCAGCAAGTGAGGAGTCCTCCAGCCCCAGCTTGTCTAGGTTTACTCAGAAGGTGGTTCATTGAGCTCGCTAGGCCTAAACTGCAAGCAGTTGTGCATTGGATGGTTTGCTCCGTGGGCACCGTTCCGATCTCTTCTTGCTTTATTTCTAGACTCCGTCTCTCACCCATGTTGGAAAATTCGTTTTTGACCAGCTTGCCAAGATCTGACCTCATGGTATGTTGAGCTAGCAAGCTGGATTCTCATAGGGTTGCCAATCTCCAGGTGGAGAAAGACAGACAGACAGACAGACATAACCTTTGTTGGCATAACAGAAAAGAAATACAGGATCCAAAGGAACTTCAAAATGGGACATACAAACCACAGTAATTTGCAAGCCCAAACAGCATGGGAATGCAAGGTTACAAGCAAAACTTAACAAAGAAAAGTGGAGAAAGGTATTCTATTTATTTATTTATATTAAGATTTATACCCCGCCCTTCTCACCTAAGTGTCTCAGGGCGGCTGACAACATAATAATTCGAACACTTCAGTTTAAAACATTTAAAATACAGTTAAACCATAAATTAATAAAAACAAGATAGAATAAAACCGGCGGTCTATAGCTACATTTTGTTCCATCCAAGATATTTTTCATAGTCAGTTAATGTCATAGGCCTGCCGGAAGAGGGCTGTCTTACAGGCCCTGCGGAATTCTCCTACCTGACTCCATTTTTAATTTCTTTCTCATTCACTGCTAGGGCCAGAAATTCTGCAACCTGCTCAGTAATTGAGGGACATTCGTCAGCCAACAAAAACTATCCGTTTGTTTGTCACCAAGCTGGGGGTTAAGAGGAGAGGAATGATCAGTCGCCGTCGGTTTTACTTGTAACCTTGTATTCCCGTGCTGGTTGGGCTTGCAAATTACTGTGGTTTGTATGTCCCATTTTGAAATTCTTTTGGATCTTGTATTTCTTTTCTGTTACGCCAACGAAGGTTATGTCTGTCTGTCAAGGTGGAAAAAAAACACTGTTACAAAAACCGTGTACTCAAATTATACACTCAATTGAATTTCACTTATTCATCACTTGCGTTATTGACGTTCCACAACTCTGTTTAATGCAACTGAAACATAAATGATTTATACCACATAAGACAACAAAATCTTCGGCCTCCACATACGCACTGCACTTCCTGGTCGCTGCTAGATGAACGCTGACTCAGAAGAAGACCCAATTCAGACATGACTTGAATGATGGAAGCGGCAGTTCCTGAAGTCAAAAATCTTTTACCATCAGTAGATAAACAGGACAATCCTCATAGCCTTGCAGACTTCATTGGCTGAACAAAGAGGACTGGCTACATGATTTCCTGGATACAATCATGTTTCGATGAATAAACAACCCTTCTTCTGACCAGCCGACTTACCACGGAATCTGTGCTCACAATTATTCACTACAGAAATCATTCTAAATACTTCCCAAGGCACCAGTTCTCGCTAGCGAATCATCGAAACATGATTGTATCCAGGAGGTGGGCTTAAGGGTGGGTTTAAGAGGTGAGTTTGGGGGTGTGGTGTGGGGCAGGATATGACATCAGAAGGGGTGGTGCCTAGCAAGTGCCATCACCTGACCTTTGACCTGGAAGTTACACCACAAGGCATGACATCACATTCTTGCTAGGTGCCACCATCACAGTCTCCTGGCTCCACCCCCAAATGTGAAAATATGCAAATTTTGCTTTTATTACCATGTTATTATGGTTTCACTTCACTGCACGAGACTGTCAAAGATAAACACAACAGTGGTAAAAACACAAAAGACATTCCTAATGATATCCATTCTAGCATCTGGTCGAAACATAGACAAAAATATGTAAACCAATTAAATTTTGGATTGTACTCTGTATATTGGTATTTCCCAGCCTTCAGTTGGCAGCCCTGCATCCAACCAATTTGAGAGGACTTGGAGTTGCAAATATACAACTACCGTCATGAGGTTGGTGGATTTGTGAGGGTATTTCCCTGGTAAAGACGGGCTCATTTTTAAAGTCCTTCACTCCAGGAAACGTTCAAGGAAAGGATTTAATTTAATTGAAGCAAAGAAGATCAGAACAATCCAGTTTTAAAAGCAGTATCTTGGGAATGGTATGAAGTTAAATCTTCTTTAAGCTCTGGTCCTTTCCCCATTATTAAGAGCAGCAGACTCTAATATGGAGAACTGGGTTTGATCCCCCTCCCTCCACATGCAGTCGGCTGGGTCACCTTGGGTCAGTCACAAGTTCTCTCAGAGCTCTCTCAGCCTCACCAACCTCACAGGGAGAGGAAGAGAATGGAGATTGGAAGCTGCTCTGAGACGCTGGGTGAAGGGCAGGGTACAAATCCAACTCTTCTTCTGTCTCAGCAGGCTCAGACATATCCCATATTTTATGCTGCATTTGTCTACGGCTTGCTGGTTTTAATAGCTTGTTTAGTTTTTATATTGATTATTATTTTTGTGTGCAGGTATGCACTTGGAAGTCACGGCAACCTCTGGTGACGGACCTCCACTGGGAGCCTGGAGGAGATTCAGAGAGGTGGCTGGTAAATCCTGCCCCAGCCTCCCAGCTCTGGTATTTCAAGATCTCCCATCTAAGTACTTGTCAGAGTTCACCCTGCTTAGCTTCCAAGATATGACGAGATCGGACTTGCCTGGATTATCCAGGTTAGGGCGACTTTTTAATGAATATTACAATATTGTTTTTAATTGTAATCCACCTGAGCAGGACTCTAGAAAGGCAGGCATAAAAATGTCCTAGATAAGTAAATAGACATCAAAAATCAGAGAGCTGGAGGGAGCCCCTGCCAAAAATATAAACACAGAGATCTTTTTTGGGAGCAGGAATGCACAGGAACACAGTTCTGGCTGGCTTGGTGTCAGGGGTGTGGCCTAACATGCAAATGAGTTCCTGCTGGGCTTTTTCTATCAAAAAGCCCTGTGTAAAACAATGGTGATGTCAGGCGGTGTGGCCTAATATGCAAATGAGTTCCTGCAGGGCTTTTTTTGTAGAAAAGGTAGAATATGTAAAGACATATTTTATTCATTTATTCAGGGACGCCTACATAGCATTTAGGCTTTTGGACAAAATAATATAGCAATCATAGAAATAAGTGAGAAAAAGTAACGTTCAGCAGTTTAGGGGAAAAGTAAATATTAAAGACACAAGTTGAAATATCGAAATAGCCACAGGATCACTGCGTATTTATCTGGGCACTAAACTGATGGCAGTATGTCAAATTTCGAGCGAGCCAAGACATATTTGGCAACTGCCAGGGAGCTGTGATGCTAAACAGGTATCAAAAACAAAATGGCGGGCATTTGCTGTTCCCTGCCTTGGGGTTAACTGTCCCATCCCGAACAGAACGGCTCTTTGCTAGCTCACAAAAACGTGCCCTTTATAATCAGAGGGTGAGTCCCGCAAGACGGGACTCAAAAACCCTATAACATTCTGTCCTCAAGCCAAGAGAGGCTTGCGGCCTGTCTGTCAGACAGGGTTCAAATTATCCCCACCTGGGGCCTATCTCCAGAGGGCGGCTGCTTGAAACCAGAGCTCCCGCGGCTGATGGCCTGGAGACGTGGGAGATAGAGGTCAAAACTGGATGTTCCTGTGAGCTTTCCTCCACTTCTGACACCTTCCCGGCACTCACTCCCTGCTCCCCTCGCTATCTTTAAAGATTTACAGGTTGGCGGTTAAGCGCTTTCCCAGTTCTTTATTAATAAGGCCGTAATAAAAAAAAGCGTCAACATCCTTTCACTGAAGGCTGGCGAAGCCATTCCTAATCCGAAGAGGGATTTAGTCCTCCTTGAGAGGTAGACTTTTATCGGTGGCCCTTTCTTTATCGTCTCTCCTTTTGTTTCAGGGCCTCCACCGGCAAAGTCTGAATCGAAGCTTTGTCATGGGGCAAACCCGTAAATCTCTCATCTCGAACCCTTTTCCCCCCCTCAGGCATTCAGACTCAAGAAGCAGAGGGCGGTAAGTGTCTGCCTGAAAGGGGGACCATGTTTCTCCAGTAATATTTTGGAAGTCCCTCGTTGAGGCTGGAAGATAGTGCAAATGTTATCTTGGAGGTCGCCTGATCCTAAATGTACGTGAAATGTGGAGTTGAAAGCTAACTGATATTGTGGAGGTTTCTAATAGTCCAGGGTGCAATTCGAGCAGTGATTCTTGCATCCTTATGTAAACTTGTCTCTTCTTTTCCCGCTTTTCAAGTTAGGGTGTGTGTGAGACCATTCCAATCCCCCCCCCCCCCCCAATTTTGACTTACATATTTATGTACATCATTTATTGTCTGCCTTTCTGCCTTGGATTCAAGGTGGATTACACAGTACCACTGACAGTACTGCAGTCCAAACTCTGCTCACAACCTGAATTCGATCCCAGCGGAAGCTGGGTTCAGGTAGCCAGTTCAAGGTTGACTCAGCCTTCAATCCTTCTGAGGTCAGTAAAATGAGTCTCCAGCTTGCTGGGGGTAAAGTGTAGATAACTGGGGAAGGCAATGGCAAACCACCCCGTAAAAAGTCTGCTGTGAAAACGTTGTGAAGGCAACGTCACCCCAGAGTCAGAAATGACTGGTGCTTGCACCTTTACCTTTTTACCATTGACAGGACGGGGTATTCAATAAACAATGCCATGGTATCTGGGTTGTGGAACCAACCAGAAGTCAAAACAACAGAACTGAAGCAAAGCATAAGTCTTAACATGACACATTAAGTTATGCAAAAATTTCAGACAGTTACAATATCTCAATCCACCTTAATATCTAGTATAATACTATTCAGAGTCTGTTCCCTTCCCTTCTACCCCTCCTACCTGAAAACCTAATAAATCTATTTAAAATGGAAATTATGCAAAAATTACCCAGTAGGATCCTAGTTTCAGAAAGCGAAACATGATCGTATGTACCACCGTCCCTAATAATTTTCCCAAGTAACTTTGTCAGTTTGGCACGAAGATCCGTCGCTCTGTGTCGATCTCCAAAAAGCCTCTGACCATTTTCATATGCACTGAGTTGAACTGGGATCAGTAGCTGGCAAACCCTCACAAATCTAGTACAGTGGAACTTTTTTGCCTGTGTAGAAAAAACCCTTTTGAGTGCTTCAGTTTTGCGAAGTTTGCAGAAAGCCGGGAGCCTGCCAGACCTCTTCAGGAAGTCCATTCCACAATTTTTCCACTGCTCTGATGCCTCATGTCCAGTGTCTGTCCCTAAGAAAAACAAAAGTACACACGTTTGTCAAACGTTATTTGCCCCTTGACCGCTCATCAATAAGGGATAAATGGCCTTAAAAGGCCTTAAAAGGCCTGAAAAGGGATAGCAGTGAAAGTGAAATACAGACCAACGTCCACGTATGAAATAAAAAAGAAATGCAGACGGTTCCATCAGCTTCTCCCTGTTTCTAGTAGCCGCAACGCCAAGTATAGGGCTGCCAAAATGGCTGCCTGGGAAGGTGGGCTTTATGGCATCATAACCCATTGAAGTCCCTCCCCCCACCCCATGCTCCACCCCCTCCAAATCTCCAGGTATTTCCCAACCCAGAGCCGGCCGTCTCCTAGCTGAGGTGATGTACGTTTGATAGAATCATAGAGTTGGAAGGGACCTCCAGGGTCATCTAGTCCAACCCCCTGCACAATGCAGGAAACTCACAAATACCTCCCCCTAAATTCATAGGATCCTCATTGCTGTCAGATGACCATCTAGCCTCTGCTTAAAAACCTCTGAGCAAGGAGAGCCCACCACCTCCCAAGGAGGAAGCCTGTTCCACTGAGGAACCGCTCTAACCGTCAGGAAGTTCTTCCTAATGTTGAGCTGGAAATTCTTTTGATTTAATTTCAACCCACTGGTTCTGGTCCTACCTTCTGGTTCTACCAGCCTCCAGGTGAGCATGTAGCCAACAGAGAGTCACGGGATAAGTCAAAGACAAAATACAAGCCATGACAAAAAAACAAGGAATAGGAATATAACAACATTCAGTAACCCTTTTGTACAAATTACATATCCACAAATAGAAAAATTATATCTCACAAAGTCCATATATTGTCCATAATATTGTACTCAGACATAAGTCTCAAGTTTTCGCCCATGAAGTGCTTGAGATGTGATTGGCTGATGGGCACTAGGTTCAGGATGGACAAGAGGAAATACTACTTTGCGCAGAGAGTGACTGAAATGTGGAATTCGCTGGCAGAGGATGTAGTGATGGCCACAGGAATAAAACAGCTTTAAAATGGGATTAGACAGTTTCCTGGTGGATAAGTCTAGTCATGACTACTAGCCACGGTGACTGAGGGGGAGATTCGCATTCAGAGGCACTAAACCTCTGAATCCCAGAGCCAGGAGGCAACATCAGGGGAAGGCCTCAGCCTCTGTGCCCTGTTGCTGGTCCTCCAGAAGAACAGGTTGGCCACTGTTGTGTGAGGCAGGAGGCTTCTCTGGTCCGATCCAGCAGGGCTCTTCTGATGTTCTTCTCAGGGGAAGGCTTCGGCCTGTGTGCCCTGTTGTTGGTCCTCCAGAAGAACAGGTTGGCCACTGTTGTGTGAGGCAGGAGGCTTCTCTGGTCCGATCCAGCAGGGCTTTTCTGATGTTCTTCTCAGGGAAGTCTTTGACCTCTGAGCCCTGTTCTGTGACTTCCAGAGGTTCTGGCCACTGTGTGAGATGGGATGCTGGACAAGATGGATCCCTGGTCTGATCCAGCAGGGATCTTCTGCTGTTCTTATACAAATTGTGGTGCAACTCTCTCTAAAATAAACCAGGGAAAACCCCAGTGATAGAGAGGCAAGAGGTGAGAGTAGAGCTGCCAATCCCCAGGTGGGGGCAGGGGATCCCCCGGTTTGGAGGCCCTCCCCCCACTTCAGGGTCATCAGAAAGTTGGGGAGGAAAATGTCTGCTGGGCACTCCATTATTCCCTATGGAGACCAATTCCAAGAGGATACAATGGAGAATTGATGCTTGAGTATCTGGGGATCTGGAGGAGCTGTGTTTTCAGGTAGAGGCACCAAATTTTCAGCATAGGATCTGGTACCTCTCTCCAAAACACTTTCCAAGTTTCAAAATGATTGGACCAGGGGGTCCAATTCTATGAGCTCCCAAAGTAGGTGCCCCTATCCTTCATTATTTCCAATGGCGGGAAGGCATTTAAAAGGTGTCCAGTCCCTTTAAAAGTGATGACTAGAATGCCCCTTGGAGTTCAATTCTGCTTGTCACAACCTTGCTCCCGGCTCCACCCCCCAAAGTCTCCTGGCTCCACCCCCAAAGTCCCCGGATATTTCTTGAATGGGACCTGCCAACCCTAGGTAAGAGGGTTCCCATTGCAGAATTATTCAAGGAGTGAAAAGTTTGCATGGTGTCCCTTTTCCCTCACACCCCAGGACGTGACAAGTTGCACCTGCTAAGGTGAGCTACCTCCAACTGTCCCAAAAGGAACGAACCGCGGCTGGCTTTGTACAGATGTGACAACAGAGCTAACCAGCCCATCCTTGGACCATGAGGTGCCCATTTTTCATCTCCGTGGCCAACATCTCCATCTTCTAAAGGTTTGGGAGAAAAATAAAGACAGGCTTTGGAGTATCCATCTTTTCTCCCCCCCATAAAGGCCTTTAAAGTCTGGATTTATAAGCCCCGGTGAAAGGCCTTTGCGATGGGCCAGAGGTCTGCTTCTGAAATTGAACAAATTGTCGTTTTATGGCTCCCGCAGGTTTGGGGCCTCATAAATCTCTCGCCGGCGTGTAAAGCAGCTGCTCTTTCCCAGCCGCACCCCCCCCCCCCCAGCTTCTGGCGGAGGAGGGACGCCCTGTCGCTTCCTGAGGCTGGCGGCAGCCCCAACCCTCAGGGAGCGCTTCAGAAAAAAAACGTTTTAAAAGCAATATTTATGGATGCTGCGAATCAAGGCCTTGCAAGGTAAAGCCGGGCCTGGTCTTCATTAAAGGCTTGGAACTCTGCGCCAAAGTTTTCCCTGTGGGAAGACAACAGAAATTGAGTGAAAGAGAAAGGGTTTTAGAGTTAAGCCAGTGGTTCCCTCCCTCTCCTTTGCTTCTCTTTTCTTTCAGTCTTTTCATTTTTCGCCATTTTTTCCCTGCGTACTTAATCTTTTTTTCCCTCCCTTCCTAAATGGGGTACACTGCCTGTAGCCATGGAGGATCTATTAAAGATTCCCAGCTACAGGAGGCTTCTACAGTGGGCCCCTTCTCTTCCACCCAGCCATTGGTGTTCTAGCATT
Organism: Heteronotia binoei; assembly: GCF_032191835.1. Taxonomy (NCBI): domain Eukaryota; kingdom Metazoa; phylum Chordata; class Lepidosauria; order Squamata; family Gekkonidae; genus Heteronotia; species Heteronotia binoei. Next base: position 3,785,751 of record NC_083242.1, read on the forward strand.
GGCTGCAGACAAGATCCACATATCGATTGGCTGAAGGATCCACATATCGATGAAGACTGCACCTGTGAATGTATATCCCCCTCCACTCGTTTTTGCCTTCTGCACGGTAGGTTCCATTCCATTAGAATCTCAAATCAATTTATTTCCCTCCTGTTTACTGATGCCAGTGAACATATAACTCCATCCAGAGCCAGTTTGGTGCAGTGGTGAAGTGTGCAGACTGTTCTCTGGGAGAACCGGGTCTGATTCCCCACTCCTCCACTTGCACCTGCTGGAATGGTCTTGGGTCAGCCATAGCTCTGGCAAAGGTTGTCCCTGAAAGGGCAGCTGCTGTGAGAACCCTCTCAGCCCAACTCACCTCACAGGGTGTCTGTTGTGGGGGAGGAAGATAAAGTAGATCGTGAGCCGCTCTGAGATTTGGAGTGGAGGGCAGAATATAAATCCAATATCTTCTTCTTCCTCCTCTTCATGCAGCCAGCTGGGTGACCTTGGGTCAGTCTCTGTTCTCTCAGAGCTGTTCTCTCAAGAGCAGTTTCTCTCAGAGCTCTCTCAGCCCCACCTACCTCACAGAGGGTCTGTGGTGGGGAGGGGAAGGGAAAGGAGATTGGAAGCTGCTCTGAGACTCCGAGTGAAGAGCGGGGTATAAATCTGATCTCCTCTTCTTCGTTGTTTTTCGTTTCAGTGTGAGCAGATGAGGGCTAATCAGAGTTGGTACTGGGGGTGCTCAGCCTACGATTTGCAGAGATCGACTTCTGCAGTTACCATCAATGGAAAGAACCACATTGATTTCTGTCTGTGGTGTGAGGCCTACACTACAGGAATGTTTGCAGCTTACCCATTCCTCCAGTGGTAGCTGTTTCAATATGGCAACCGCTTTTTTGGAATGTGGGACAAGGGCCACATGCCTGACAAAGAGCCACAGGTGGCACCCAAACCACTGAGGGAGTTGCCACTGTATTATGCACTTGTGAGTTGCTGCCATTTCTAGGTTTATCATTCGACAGCTTACTGTTGTCTTGGATGTCACTGTACAGAAAATCGCCTACTGATATTATTTATTATTTCATTCGATTTATATCCCGCCCTACCCCACCGAGGCGGGCTCAGGGAAAGGATAAAAACAGAAATGGGGGCGTTCACAATGGCATAATAGTGCTATGGTTTATTTTTTTTAAAGTTGTGGGGCGTGCACAAAACCCACACATTTGTCACCAATCAGCTCCTCGGAGAAAACAGGACCCTAGCCCAGAAAGAACAGGAGAACAATGGATGAATGGTGATGAGGGATGGGCATGAACCAGCTAACAAACTGAAGTCCGTCACAATTTTTGTGCGATTCATGGTTTGGGAAGCAAAATTCGTGAACTGAAGAACTGCCATGAACTTTTGGTGAATTTCGATGCAGTTTGTGGTGGTTCGAGAAGAGCAGAAAGCAGCTGGGAGCCGTTTAAACCTCTGCTTTCTACTCCCCGTGGCTTTTTGCCACAGCTGAGCGGTGGGGAGGTCTCCACTGCTTGGCTGTTCGGTCTAAATGGCCCTCTGCTTTCTACACCCCACTGCCGCTTTTTGTGGGGAGCAGAAAGCAGGGGTTTAAACTTTAAATGGCTCACAAACCAATAAGGACTGGGACAGTTCACGAACCAACCTTCCCATTCAAATGGGTTTGTCGTTCGGTTCTTGGCAATGGCGTTCTGTGATGATCAAGCTCCATTTGGCTAGCGTGGGACCTCCATAAGAACCCTGAGCACATTTTTTGGAAACCAGACCTTTCTCTTGAGCATACAGTTTGGAACGACAGCCTTTCTTCTCCATGGCTCCTTCACCATGGGTTTCCCTCCTGTCGGTGACCCATTTGCAAGCCTGTTTTGGAAAACCGTTCCTGGGTGTCAGTTTGTTTGGGTGCCAGTCCAGTGCCAGCGACCTTCTGGATTTCCTTTCCAACCTAGTAGCTTCCCCACCTTGAGCGGCAGAACTGGCAAGCGCGCCTCTGGCGGGGTTTTGTTTTTGGACAGCGCGCTAGTTCCATCCTGGTTACACCTCTTCTCCCGTCCTTTATTTTCCTTTCAAAATTGCCTCTGGAATGTGCCGGGAAACCTGTCCCAAAATATCACTGGACTCTCGCCCGGCTGTGGGCGTGAAGACTTGGAGCGGAGAAGCCGAGGTGCGTCGATTGCAGCCGCGGGACGGTTTCTGTCAGTCTTGGCACTTCGTCGTGGCTGGGGGAAGGATCCCGAATTGATGAGGGCTCCATCCTCTCTCCAGAGATTTTCAGAGGGCTCGCCTCTGGTTTCTGGTTGGCCCCATCGCTGTCCTCTAACCATTGCTTCTTGGCAACGCCACCCTGGACACGCGGGCAGCAGGCCCCGGTGAAAGTCACCATTCAAGCTTTGTTGTTGAGTTTCATTCCAAGAGCTTTGGTTTGCAGGCATGAAAATAATTCAGCATTAAAAGGACGCAACTATTACATTCATGGGACCCTGCTTACCTATAAACTGTTCTTCTTTAGCAAAGGCAGTCAAGATTGTCTGGTTCCAGCCCTTCAGGTGTCTTCAGTTAAAGTCCTTATGCTGTCACTAAAGGGCGGCTTTTAAAATTTGTCTGTGCATGCAAGCTCTCTGCAGTTTTCCAGGGCTTTGTGCCCCTATTTCTCTGCTCCTAATTAAGGTTGCCAACCTCCAGGTGGGACCTGGGGAGCCCCCAAAATCACAGCTGATCTTCAGACTATAGAGATCAGCTCCCTTGGAGAAAGTGGTGGCTTCAGAGGGGGGATTCTAGGGCATTGCATTTCTACTGAGAGCCAGTTTGGTGTAGTGGTTAAGTGCGTGGACTCCGTTCTGGGAGAACCAGGTTTGATTCCCCACTCCTCCACTTGCAGCTGCTGGATTGGCCTTGGGTCAGCCATAGCTTTCACAGAGCTATTCTTGAAAAGGCAGCTTCTGTCAGAGCTCTCTCAGCCCCCCCCCCCCCCCCACCTCACAGGGTGTCTGTTGTGGGGAAGGAAGGGAAAGGAGATTGTGAGCCCCTCTGAGATTCAGGGTGGAGGGCGGAATATAAATCCAATGTTGTCTACTGTGCTCTTTCCTCTCCCCAAACCCTGCTTTTCCTAAACTTCACCCCAAATCTCCAGGAATTTCCCAACCCAGAAATGGCAACCCTCCGTAGCTGTGAATGGAAATAGGGCCTTTTTGTTGGTTGCACCATGTCAGCGGTGGAGGTCGCTCCTCTCGGAAGCTCGATTGGCTCCTTTCTCTTTCCCAGAAGGATCATAGACTGAAACAAAGGACAAAGAGGGCTGCCGTTCTGCATCAGCACAGGGTGGGGTGGGGGGGGGGAATCTGTGGGGTTATAGCGTTGCCAGCTGTGGATTCCTGGAGATTTGGGGTGGAGCCTGAGTAGGGTGGCTTTTGGGGAGGGATCAAAGTGGAGAATAATGCCACAAAGTCCACTCTCCAAAGTAGCAATTCCCTCCAGTGAACTTGACTACTTCTTTTTAGTCCAGAAATCAGCTGTCATTCTGGGAGTTGTCTCATCTCCACCTGGAGGTTCAGCAACAAAACTTGGGGAACTGCAGTGGCCAAAGTGTGGCTCGTGGGCCACATGTGGCTCTTTTACACATAGCTTGGCTCTAAAAAAAAACCCCTCACCCCATTGGCCAGCTGGTGGCTTGGAGAATGCATTTACAGTTAAAGTTGCTTTCTTTCTACCTCTCCCTCCCTCCTCCCTCCCCATCTATCTTCCTTCCCTCCCTCCCTCCCTCGCAGCTCTGAAACATCTAATGCTTATTCTATGTGGCTCTCACATTAAGCGTGTTTGGCCATGCTTGGCTGGTATGGTCCAAAATAGAAGCCAGTGCTATGTTGCAATAGCTACTAATGCGTTATTAATGCACACATGCAACAGTACCCTAAGTACACCATATAAACATCGTAGTTATTCCAAAGTTATTGCGATATCTCAACCAGTCCAATTCCTCTTGTTGTAGGTATGCATTAATAACACATTAGCAGTTATTGGAACACAGCGTTGGCTTCTGTTTTGGTTCACCTGGAGGTTGGTGACCAGCCAACGCCTCTGGAGCAAGTCTCGATGCTGTCCTTGTGACCAAAGGAAACTCTAGCGAAGAGATAGGGTTGCCAGGTCCAAGGCAAGAAATATCTGGGGACTTTGGGGGTGGGGCCAGGAGACCTTGGGGGTGGAGCCAGGGGCAAGGTTATGACAAGCAGAATTGAACTCCAAAGGGAGTTCTGGCCTTAACATTGAAAGGGACCGCACACCTTGTAAATGCCTTCCCTTCGCTGGAAATAATAAAGGATGGGGCACCTTCTTTGGGGGCTCATAGAATTGGACCCCCTGGTCCAATCTTTTTGAAACTTGGAGTGCATTTTGAGGAAGGCACTGGATGCTATGCTGTAAATTTGGTGCCTCTACCTCAAAAAACTTTCCCCCTTGGAGCCCCAGATACCTGCAGATCAATTCTCCATTGTACCCTGTAGGAATTGGTCTCCATAGGGAATAATGGAGTGCCCAGCAGAGATTCCCCCCCCTCGCTTTCTGATGATCCTGAAGTGGGGGGAGGGCCTCCAAACTGGGGGATCCCCTGCCCCCCACCTGGGGATTGGCAACCCTACAACCAGCCAACCCCTCTGGAGCATGGCCTCCGGGCATCAGGTGAGGAGAGGCACAAAGTCATCTGGTCTGTCTTCCAGAAGACTCTCCCAAAGTCAGACTTCAAGGCAGACGCCGAAATGGTGGCAAAAAGACTTGAAGAACAGAGAACAATCTTCAAGTCTTTGCGCTAAATGCAACCTTTCAGCTCCATATCAATTGGAGGCGCAGCAACACAAAGGAAAGGGGCCAAGGGTTGACCCAGAGCCATCACTGGATAAATCTCTTCGGAATTTAATTTCAAGGAGCTGACATGGGTGCAAATCACGCCGTCATCCCTGGCTCTTTCTCCCTGGGCCGTGCCGCTCCTCCTCTCTTGATTCTCGGTGACACCCTAAAGCACCCAGAGCCTCCTTTAAGCCTCGTTCTGAGCCGCGCGTAATCTTTCCCTCGGCCTAAGAAGAAAGAACATCTGTTAGAAAAATCGACCCGCCAGGAGCTGCAATCATGGATGTAAGAACTTATAAAAAAAAAATAAGAAAGAAAGAAAAGGAAAAAAAGGAAAGGAAAAGAGCTGGCAATTTGAAACAGTGGCTCGTCTGGAGAGAAAAAAACCACCTCGGCCTTGGTCACGTGGAAGGAGGAGTACCCAGAAAGCGATTGTCTCATCTGTCTACAATCTGGAGAGATTAAAAGCGTTCAAAGGATCGTGCCAGGCTGGGGGAGGCAGACAAAAAGAGGGAGGACAAAGGAGGGGAGAGGAAAAGGGGATGCCAGGAAACTGGGGAGGTGGAAGATGGAGTTGGGTGGTGGCGAGAGCCAAAGAGAAACATGGATAATGAAGGGGAAGGAAAGAGAGAGAAGGCCGTACGTGCATTCAGAGGCATGCAGTAGGCCGAGAGAGAGTCAGCGCTCCCTCGTTTCTTTCTTTGGGGGCTGACACAGAAGGACTTTCTGCTTGGATCGTGGCCCAGGCTGATTAGCAAAGCGTAAGAGGCGCTGCTTGACGTTTTCCCCCCATTTGTGGGTAAATCATCCCCGCCCCCACCAGACAAAGCAGTGTGACATGCCCCCTGAAAACCACAGAGGAGCCTAGCTGCGTGCCTCCTTTAGTTGAGTTGTCAGGCCCATTTTGCCTCCCAGTTGGCAAGCCAGCTTTCACACACACACACCCCGTTCCAGTGTGCCAGTGTCTAGACCGTGGCATCTTCTGAGAGGCGGGGAAGCGAGCATGTGCCAGCGGATAAGTTTAAATAGAACTAGCATCACTTGAAACCCGGTATTGAAAGCACCGCAGGGGGAAAGCGGAAAGGTTGGGAGATTTTCTCCCTCCCCTTTTACAAAAAAGGGGGGGGGTTGGGGGGGGAGTCAGGAGAGAAAGAAAGAAGCGCTTTACTTTTATCTGGAGGTTTTCCAACTTAAAATCTAATCCATCATCCTCTCTGGGTGACTGGCCGTAATGAAAATTTAGAGGCTGCGACTGAAACTTAGAATTCAGCAGGGAGGCCATTAGGAAAGACGTCTCGTGGTGCGGAGTAACCTGCTGGACCCACGGCCCTTGCTTGGAGCCAAGAGCGAAAAGGGGGAGTTTGTCATTCGGTACCCCAAGTCCTCTGAGAGCTGGAGCCCTAAAAGCGAGTCGGAGCTCTGACTTTGCTGCTGATCAAAGCCTGTGAAACGCCATTAGAGGCAGCCTTGCCGTTCTCACGGACTCTTCCCTGTTTGGGTCAGTGCTTCCAGCAGCCTTAGAAATCCAGGCTGCAGGCACCAGCTGGCAAGCAAGGCTGGGCCTAGACTGTCTGCCATCCTAGCCAAGGCTAACTTCTGTCCCCCCCCCCCCCCCGCCCTGTACTGATAATGTCACCATGGGGAGGGATGATGGCTCAGTGGTAGAGCATCTGCTTGGTAAGCAGAAGGTCCCAGGTTCAATCCCCGGCATCATCAACTAAAAAAGGTCCAGGCAAGTAGGCGTGAAGAACCTCAGCTTGAGACCCTGAAGAGCCATGAATGAGGCTGTGGCTCAGTAGCAGAGCATCTGCTTGGTAAGCAGAAGGTCCCAGGTTCAATCCCCAACGAAAAAGGGTCCAGGCAAGTCGGCGTGAAGAACCTCAGCTGGAGACCCTGGAGAGCCACTGCCAGTCTGAATGGACGAGACTGACTTGGACCCAGGGGGGGTCTAAGTCAGTAGAAGGCAGCTTCATAAGTGCTAGGGAGGGATGATGGTTCAGTGGTAGAGCATCTGCTTGGTAAGCAGAAGGTCTCCGGTTCGATTCCCAGCATCTCCAACTCTAAAGGGTCCAGGCAAATAGGTATGGAAAACCTCAGCTTGAGACCCTGGAGAGCTGCTGCCAGTCTGAGGAGACAATACTGACTTTGATGGACCCAGGGTCTGATTCAGCAGCTTCATATGTTCAATTTGTTTCTCTTTAGGGGAGGGACAGTGGCTAAGTGGCAGAGGATCTCCTTGGTAAGCAGAAAGTCCCAGGTTCAATCCCCGGCATCTCCACTAAAAAAGGGTCCAGGCAAATAGGCATGAAAAACCTCAGCTGGAGACCCTGGAGAGCCACTGCCAGTCTGAGGAGACAATACTGACTTGAATCTGATTCAGGGGGGTCTGATTCAGTAGAAGGCAGCTTCATATGTTCATAAGTCACATGGGGGGGGGGGAACACAATTTGGTGTCCCAGAAGGTCAGATGCCAAGTTTGCCTAGCGGCAGGGCTAACCCTAAAGCCACCCAAACCTGACTTGGCCGCAGCCTCATCGGAATCAGGCGTAATGGAATTGGCAAGGCACTTATTCAATAGGGGAGGCTGTTTTTTTCAAAAAAATCAGGTGTGTGGCTGTAAAAAGAGACAGACAAAAACAAGGGAAATGATTGATGGCCTTCTGAAAGCGACCTGCTGCTTTGGCCCGTGAAGGGCAAAGTTTATGGTGTCAAAGTTTATGGTGACATACACATTTCTTTAAAATCAACTCGACTTGCCAACTCCAGCTTGGGAGATTCTGAGTGAAGGGCAGGGTATAAATCCAACTCCTCCTCCTGTTCCTCCTTCTGTCATTCAGGGCCTCAGTTTTCCATTCGTCACCCCCTTTCCGGTTGAAGGTATCCAGGGCATTTTTTGCAGCAGGAGCTCCTTTGCATATTAGGCCACACCTCCCCAATGTAGCCAATCCTCCAAGAGCTTCCAAGGCTCTTAATACAGGGCCTCCTGTAAGCTCTTGCAGGATTGGCTACATCAGGGGGTGTGGCCTAATAGGCAAAGGAGTTCCTGCTACAAAAAAAAGCCCTGCAGGTATCAAAACGTAGGTATGGCCTCCACTAGTAGATGATGAAAAAGTAGATATTGGATTTATACCCCCTCCCCCCCTTCACTCTGAATCTCAGAGTCCCAAAGCAGCTCGCAATCTCCTTTACCTTCGTCCCCCACAAGAGACACCCTGTGAGGTAGGTGCGGCTGAGAGAGCTCTCCCAGAAGCTGCCCTTTCAAGGACAACTTCTGCCAGAGCTATGGCTGACCCAAGGCCATTCCAGCAGGTGCAAGTGGAGGAGTGGGGAATCGAACCTGCTTCTCCCAGACAAGAGTGCACGCACTTAACCGCTACACCAAACTGACTCTCAAGAGATCCAAGAGTAACCCCAGACACCATGTGCTGTTATTGTGGAGGAGAGGTCAATCAGTGACTAAAAGCCACGGCGACTGAGGGGAACCTTTATGTCCAGAAGCAGTCAGCCTCAGAATCCCAGAGCCAGGAGGCAACGTCAGCGGAAGGCCTCAGTCTCTGCGCCCTGTTGTCAGCCCTCCAAAGGGAACGGTTCCTGGGAATGTGTTGGAAAGCACCGATGAAATCACAGATCCTTGATAGATGCTCACACTAAAAGGGATTTATTAAATTTTTGCTGGCAGAGGGGATCGCCGGTGGATTTTTGAAGGGGCGCCAACCCAGACAGCGTGCATCTGTTTCTTCCATTGGGAGCTTTTGGACAGTGCGTTTCCAAGGCAGAGAAACATCCCCCGTTCTCCCACACTCCTCACCTGCTCAGCCGTTGAGGGCCAAAGGACCAGAGCGCCAGAAACGCATCTTGTGATTCCGACAGCTCTCTTTGAACTGGGAAACCTATTTGGGGAAGAGGCGAGTCTGATCAGAAAGAGAGCAGGGCTCATGAGCTTTTCTTTCTCTGAACCCAACTGCCCCCCTTCCTGTAAGTGGTCTTTCTGGTTGAAGAGAGTGGTACGTTTTACAGGCCGGTCCTGTTTCCAGTATCCACCACATTTGGACACTCTGGCGGCTACTCAGCCTCCTGCCTTGGCTAACCTTGTAGACGATACTGACCCTGAGGGGGCGAGAGTCTGATTCAATAACAGGCGACTTTGTGTGGGTGTTTGTGTGTTTGTGGCTTGTTAGTGGGCTCATAGCACCGTCCACAGCACGGAATTTGAAGCGACCCAAGAAAAGAGAGAATCGCAACCCTGCTGTCCCACTGAGCTTATTTCCACGGTGCCATTTAGAAGGAGGTGAGAACTGCTCTTGGCTGATCCTGCATTGTGCAGCGGGTTGGACTAGATGGCCTCTATGGGCCCTCCCAACTCGGAGATTCGATGTCAGTCTCTGAACTTACTGGTTCATGGAGCTGTAGAACAAAGTTTAAGCAACAGAACAAAGCAGGAGTCCAGTAGCACCTTTAAGACCAACAAAGTTTTATTCAGAATGGACGCTTTTGCAAGCATACATACTTCATCAGACAATGGAATGGGGTGCAGTGAGCAGAGTTACATATAGCTGGTGGGCTGTGGTTTAGAATGCAAAGTTTAAGCAAGGTGTGTGTGTGTATATACACACACACAAACATAAGAGAAGCCATGTTGGATCAGACCAATGGCCCATCCAGTCCAACACTCTGTGTCACACAGTGGCCAAAAAACCCAAGTGCCATCAGGAGGTCCACCAGTGGGGCCAGGACACTAGAAGCCCTTCCTCTGTGCCCCCCCAAGCACCAAGCATTGTTCAAGGACACCCAAGCACCAAGAATACAGAGCTTCACTTCCCCAGAGAGTTCCAACAATAAGCTGTGGCTAATAGCCACTGATGGACCTCTACTCCAGATGCTTATCCAGTCCCCTCTGGAAGCTGTCTATGCTTGTAACCACCACCACCTCCTGTGGCAGTGAATTCCACGTGTTAATCACCCTTTGGGTGAAGAAGGACTTCCTTTTATCTGTTCTAACCCGACTGCTCAGCAATTTCACTGAATGTCCACGAGTTCTCGTATTGTGAGAAAGGGAGAAAAGTGCTTCTTTCTCTACCTTTTCTCTATATTTATGTTTCATGTGCTGCCCCATCTCAAGTCAGACTCGACTGATGGGGTTTCCAAGAGATGTTCAGAGGTGTCTGCCTCTGCGTAGTAACCCTGGACTTCTCCCATCCAAGAATTAGCCAGGGTCTACCCAGCTTAGCTTCTAAGATCTGACAGGAACAACCAGTCTGGGCAGGTCAGGGCTTCTACTTGCTGAATATTACCAATAAACAGAACAATCTTGGACTAGTAGAAACGAGGTGATTCCCTAGAAAACGCTTTGCCGGCATTGGGAAAGGCCAGCAGTCAAATCAATTTGGGGTGATTTTTGGATCTGACTGGCCTTTCCCCGCATCGGCCAGGAGATGGCGCTCCAGTTCGCGGTTCTTTTCTCTGCCTTCTGAGCCGCCGCCACGTGTGAATGCGCGACAGTCCTGGAAGGTTTGCTCGCGCGCTCTCCCTGCAGGCGGCTCTTTTCCGTTTGCATCTCACACACAGACGCACGCGCTGATCCAAACTGCCTTCCCCCGGGGTGGATGGATGGACGGACGGACAGGCACACTCTGGTGCTCTCTTGGAAACATAGTCCGGGCACGCTTCCTAGAGTTGCCAGCGTCCCCCTTCCTGCTAATAAGGTCGAACTACACTGCTGGGCTGTTGTGAAGCACGCTGTTGTTCCGCTGTTTCAGCCCAACACGGCTGCCCACCTGGGTCTACCAAAGTGTGCAGTATTCTATCCCAGTGTTGCAATACACCAATATTGGGAGTGTACAGCAGGGGCAGTGTCAAAGCACGCCCCCCACCCGGGACTGCATGGCGGGGCTGTTGCAAAACTCCTTCCTCCCCCCTCCACCCCCCAAAAATGGCATTGCACGGTCTCCACGCCAGTCTACTGCAGCAAAATTCAAGGGGGCTCCAGTGGGCACCTTAAGGCGCAGCATTTGCTCCAGCGTGGGGTTTTTGAGCCAAAAGAGCACATTTCTGCAGGATGGGGTTGCCAGGTACCCAGGCCATCAGCGGGGGATGGAGGGTAGGGTTGCCAGCTCCAGGTTGGGAAACTCCTGGAGATTTGGGGGTGGAGCCCGGGGAGGAAAGTGACTTCAGTGAGGTGCAATGCCCCCAGAGCCCACCCTGCAAAGCATCCAGTTTCCTCCAGGGGAGCTGATCTCTGTCGCCTGGAGAGGAGCTGTAATTGTAGGCGGTCTCCAGGTGCCACCTGGAAGTTGGCACCCCAACAAATCGAGAGCTTCTTTCTTGCGTCAAGCCAGGCCACCGCTGCTTTACAGGGCTGGGCCATCCCAATCTCCCGGTTGCAACCCCCACGCCGCCCTACCCTGCCGGGCCGTTGTGCGCCCCTAACCTTTCGCCACAAGCTACAGAAAATAGGAGGAAGTCCCGCCTCCAGGCGGCGTCGCTGTCAGTCTCCTCGCTCGGGCTCCCCAAGACCGGAAATGCCTCGGCTCACCATAGAGGCGCGCGAGACAGAGCGTCCCGCGCAGCTTTCCAGAGCTGCTGCTGCGTCGCCCTCTAGGGGGCGCGGGCGGCCGTTTGCGGCAGTGTGGCGCGGCGGCGGCGCTTTACGGCGGGGCGCCCAAGATGGCGGCGGTTGTGTCCCCCTTCAGCGGGGTCCTGCAGCTCACCGACCTGGACGACTATATCGGGCCCTCGCAGGTGCGCAGGGGAGGCGGGGGGTGGGGTTGCCAACCCCCAGGTGGGGGCAGGGGATCCCCCCAAGTCAGAGTCTCTGCTGGGCACTCCATTATTCCCTATGGAGACCGATTCCCATAGGCGGGTATCTGGGGCTCTGGGGGGGGGGGGCTGTTTTTTGAGGTAGAGGTGCCAAATTTGCAGCATAGCATCCGATGCCTCTCCTCGAAATGCTCGCCAAGTTTCAGAAGGATTGGGCCAGGGAATCCAATTCTATGAGCCCCCAAAATAATGTGCCGCTTTCCTTCACTATTTCCTATGGAAGGAAGGCATTTAACAGGCGTGCGGTCCCTTTTCACTGTGACGGCCAGAACTCCCTTTGGAGTTCAATTATGCTTGTCACACCTTTGCTCCAGGCTCCACCCCTCAAAGTCTCCTTGCTCCACCCCAAAAGTCCCCAGATATTTCTTGAATTAGACTTGGCAACCCTAGCTGGGAGAGCATTATTTGGTGTAGTGGTTAAGTGCGCAGAGTCTTATCTGGGAGAACCGGGTTTGATTCTCCACTCCTCCACTTGCACCTGCTGGGATGGCCTCGAGTCAGCCCTAGCTCTTGCAGAGGTCCTTGAAAGGGCAGCTGCTTCAAGAGCTCTCTCAGCCCCACCCACCTCACAGGGTGCCTGTTGTGGGGGGAGAAGATATAGGAGATGGTAAGCCGCTCTGAGACTCTGATTCAGAGAGAAGGGCAGGGTATAAATCTACAGTCGTCATCTTCTCACTGTGGTCATTATTAGCTGATGTTTGTGCTTGGAGCATTTGGAGTGGTGGCGGCTGCTGCCTCTTACAGCTGAACAACAGCCCTGCAAGGGAGACCACACGTTACCAGGGGTTGGGCTGCAGCTGCCTGCTGGGTTTGGCCTGAGGTGAGGTCTGGGTCAGAACCCCTCTGGGCCAGGCCTCTTCCCCATGTCTTTTATTAGAGAATTCTTCACAATTTTTGTGCCTTGGTTTTGACTGCCCTAAATAATTTGGTGCAGGCCTTTTTTTTGTAGCAGGAACTCCTGTGCATATTAGGTTGCACCCCCTGATGTAGCCAATCCTCCTGGAGTTTGCAGTAGGCCCTGTACTGAGAGCCCTGTAAGCTCCTGGAGGATTGGCTGCATCGGGAGGGTGTGTGTGTGGCCTAATATGCAAAGGAGTTCCTGCTACCAAAAAAAAAGCCATGATTTGGTGTCATCTGCAAACTTGGCCACTGCACTGTTCATCCCCAATCCCAGATAGTTTATGAACAGAGATCACAATGTTCCAATTCCAAGGCTTGTAGGGACATCTCCCCACCCCGTTCATTTCCCACCATTGTGAAAACTGTCACTCCTAATCTCTGCTGTTTAACCAATTTTTAATACATAAGAGGACGCAGCCTTTTTACCATCCATGATTTCCTTGACGAGTAATTAACCATGAAGTCATCATTTTTAGATTTTTCTAACATGGCCCTCAATTAGTATGTAGCTTGAAACGAAAGCTTACATTCTGAATAGAACTTGGTTGGTCTTAAAGGTGCAACTTGACTCCTGCTTCGTTCAGTTATACAGCTTGAAATAATTCCAGTAACTTTGTGAAGCACTGACACTCTCTTGATCTGCTGCTTTTTCAGTAACGATCCCTCTTTTGCCTTTCAGGACTGCATCAAACCTGTCAAAGTTGACAAGAAGCCTGGGAAAGCGGCGGCCAAGATCCGTATTGAAGACGACGGGAGTTACTTCCAAGTGAACGAGGTCAGGCCTTTCTTCCTCTGCCCCTGTCTAAGAGCAAGAGAGCAGGGCTGAGGTATCAGCCCAAGACTTTCGGCTCTTCGTCCCAAGCAGTGGCTCTGGCCAACCTCTGGGATGGAGGAAAGCAGAGATCGGCCACTTTTAGTTTCACGGAAGAATCCTATGCAGAGTTATTCCAGTCTAAGTCATAAAAACATAAGAACAGAAGAGAAGCCATGTTGGATCAGGCCACTGGCCCATCCAGTCCTACACTCTGTGTCACACAGTGGCCAAAAACCCCGGGTGCCATCAGGAGGTCCATCAGTGGGGCCAGGACACTAGAAGCCCTTACCCTGTTGCTCCCCACAAAGCACCAAGAATACAGAGCATCACTGCCCCAGACAGAGAGTTCCAACAATACGCTGTGGCTAGTAGCCACTGATGGACTTCTGCTCCATATGCTTATCCAATCCCCTCTTGAAGCTGTCTATGCTTGTAGCCGCCACTACCTCCTGTGGCAGCGAATTCCTTGTGTTAATCACCCTTTGAGTGAAGAAGTCTGTTGATTTCAGTGGGTTTGGACCGAAGGAACTCTGCATGGGATTTCACTGTTAATCAAAAAGTCAAAATGATTAGAAATGCTTTTCCCAGTCAATCAATCAAAGTGATCATTGTCTGCTCTTTGTTTGGCCCAGCGTTGCAAGAGCTGTATCCTGTATCACTTTCAAGCCAACATCCTTGCTGGACCAATCTAACATCTGAGGTTCTGCCAGTGGTGCTTTACCCCCTAGTTCTCCTCCAGCTTAATTGGGATAGAGGCCCCTGGAATGGCTGCCGGTGGCAGACGGCAGCTTTTGCTGATGCTTCCAATCCCGTCTCTCCCACCTCCCTTTCAGGATGGAGAATCGCAGAAGCTCGAAAAAGCCAAAATCACGCTCAACGACTGTCTGGCTTGTAGCGGCTGCATCACGTCGGCCGAGAGTGTCCTGATAACTCAGCAGAGCCATGAAGAGCTCCACAAAGTGTTGAATGCCAACAAGGTCAGTTGGTGATGTTCCAGCTGGGGAGCAATAGGGGCTTACTTCCTGTCAGGCCAATGACCCTTGGGAAGATGGGGCTTTTTCACTCAGGGCTTCTTTCCCAGTTCTCTATTGCAGGGGTGGCCAACAGTAGCTCTCCAGATGTTTTTTTTGCCTACATCTCCCATCAGCCCCAGCCATCAGCCATGCTGGCTGGGGCTGATGGGAGTTGTAGGCAAAAAACATCTGGAGAGCTACCGTTGGCCACCCCTGCTCTATTGGCTTGCTTCCGAACTTTCGGTATGTAGTTGCTTGCTTTCCCGTTTAAAAAAGAAGGGGTTGTCTAATCCGTACCAGCATAAAGACAGGAAGACAATTGCAGGGAAACAAATGAAAATTCAGATTAGACTGCCTCTTTGCAAAAGCAGTTCAGTAGTCCATGTGCCCAGCCAGTGTGCTGTTGTGGTTGAGACTGTCGGACTAGCATCTGGGAGACCCAGGTTCGAATCCCAGCTTGTAACGTGGAAACTTGCTGGGTGGCCTTGGGTCAGACTTTCTCAGCCTAACCTACCTTATAGGGTTGTTGTGACGATGTAACAGAGGAGAGGAGGACAACGTCAGCTGCTTTGGGGGTTCTCATTTGAGAAGAAAGGAAGGGATCTAAATGAATTGAATAAAGATAGAGGTTGCCTTGCAGTAGATAGACTGACGGCTTTTAAAAATTGAGAACGAAAGAGTACTTTCTACACTATGCCAAGGAACTATAAAAATGCTTATTTTCCTTTGCCTCTCTGGCAAATTTTAATGCATTGTAATGGTTTTTTTCTTTCCCCCAAAAGACATCAGATTCTGCTTCCCAGAAGCTGGTGGTGGTTTCTGTGTCTCCACAATCCAGAGCTTCGCTGGCCGCCAGATACAAACTGACTCCTTTAGACACTGCCAAGAAGTTGACGGGATTCTTTAAAAAATTAGGTGAGACGCATTCTGGGAGGAATTGGGGGCTGAGAATTAAGTCAACGGGGAGCAACAAGGACCGTTTTAGGTTGTCCCTTGACTGTGACATCAGCCCACTTGGATGCAGTCGGGGTTATTTCTGAATAAATCAGTTTAGGATCCAATTGCATAGGTCTGTCTTAGAAGTTCTGGCCAGAGGGGCTTCCTTCTGTTCGAGAGCAGAATTTTTTGTGGGGCAGGGCTGAGTCCCCATTGTGCTGGGGGACAGGAGGGGTGGAGGTTTGTAGATGCGCGGGGGCGGGGGGGGCATGGGGTGAGCAGCGTTGAATGTGGATTGCTTTTCATCCTGGAGTGCAGACTCCAAACACCCACGTTGAAAACGCAGACCAGCTAAGAGGTTTGTTTGATTTCTCTGGCAGTCTTTAAGCAGCAGCCGGACAAGCGCTTGTCAGGGAGGCTGTAATCCTGCTTTGAGCAAGGGTTGGACTAGATGGCCTCTGTGAACCCTCCCAATTCTGATTCTGATGCTTTGCATTTAATTTGGCCATCAGCCCACTTGTCCGGTATTGTCTGCAACTTTTTAAAGCAGGCACCCAACTCTTGACCGTGAGGGCCAAAGCATTTAGCGGGTGTGTTTCTCAGGGACTGAACCTCTGGGATCAGTGCATCGGAAGGCAGTGCCCAGGTGTTCCCCCATTTCATGAAAACTTTTCAGAAGGTGGTTTTTCTCACTAGCTGCAGGTTCCCTGTTGGCGACATTGAAGAGGATTAACCAAAGCGTCACATGTCGACAGACCAGGGATGCGTTCCTGCAGATCTGACAAAGGCAGTGTATTGCCAGATTGTCTAGCACTGTGGTTGAGGCTCTGGGTTCTGGGGAAATTCCCCCCTTAGGCAGCACGGCCGGAAAAACGGCTTGGGGAGGGGGTGGGGAATCCAAAATCCTCCTCGCCGTTCCCTTCCCTGCAAGGCAGAAATCACAGATTTTGTTTTCACATTGTTTTAAAGCAGAGGTGGCCAAACTTGCTTAATGTGAGAGCCATGTAGTATAAAAGATGTCTGAGAGCTGCAAGACAGGATGGATGGATGGAAGGAAGGAAGGAAGGAAGGAAGGAAGGAAGGAAGGAAGGAAGGAAGGAAGGAAGGAAGGAAGGAAGATGGGGAGAGAGGCGGGAGGGAGAGATGGAAAGAAAGCAACTCTAAATGCATTCTCCAAGCCACTGGCTGTCTTGGCTTGGAGAAGTGATTTAAAGAGACAGATGCTTTCTCCAAGCCAGCCAACAGGGTGGTGGGGGCCTCAAGAGCCACACAGCATGTGTGAAACAGCCGCGTGCAACTCCTGAGCCACAGTTTGGCCACCCCATTCTAAAGCATGCTTTTTAGAAGAGGCAGTTGGGTGGCCGTACAGAGAATCCGTCCTGCACCTAACATTGCTTCCACCGCCAGCTGAAAACCTTCTCCTTGCCCCGTCACCAACATAGCCAAACTCTTTGCTGTCTTCCTCAGGGGTGGCCTTTGTCTTTGACACAACTTTCTCCCGGACCTTCAGCCTCCTGGAGAGCCAGCGGGAGTTCGTGCGCCGCTTCCAGAGACGAGACGATGACGGAAGGGCGCTCCCCATGTTGGCTGCCGCCTGCCCAGGTGGGGTGAGATTGCCGTGGTTGTGGGGGTGCGGGGAGCATGGACAGGAAAGCGGACCTAGCTGGAGGTGGGGAGAAAGAGAGACCGCCTGCCGACCCAGAAAAATCGGGACCTCCGGCCTCCCTCACTCCCTGAACCCTGGGTCGCCCTTTCCCCCCCTGTTAATTTCAGTTTAGCAGTGGCTTTTGGTTTATCGTCGGAGAGGAAGGGAAAGAGGTGTGCAGGGGGAGAGGAGCCGCAGCCGCGAGTGTGAAATGTGGACAAAACGCGCACGATGGGTCCCTCCCCCTGGAAGCCAGGCTCCTCGCTCCAGCCCCCCTCCCTCCAAGTTTATGGGGGACTTTCCTTCTTCCCCGGAAGTGTTGTGGGATCCTCTGCGCGACTCTATCCCGGAGGAGCAGCGTTCCCTCTAAGCTGAGTTAGGGTGAGCTAACTGACAGCCTTTTAGCCTCCGGCTCACCCGTTTCTGTCTTCGCTCAGGAGAAATGGCTCCAGAGCAAACTAATCGATGCAGCGGCTCGCCGCTTTAATGCCAGCCGCTCAGAAAGTAGAATTGTTGCTCCCAAGACGCTACAGCTTAGAGGGAGGATTGCTTGTGAGCTGGACCACGGAGGCGCCCTCGGCCCACCTCCCCTCTCCCTTTGCTCTTTCAGGCTGGATCTGCTACGCCGAAAAAACCCACGGGAGCTTCATCATCCCTTACGTCAGCACCGCCAAGTCGCCCCAGCAGGTGATGGGGTCCCTCGTCAAGGGCCGCTTCGCGGAACAGCAGGTGAGGCTCTCTGGAAGGTGGCATTTCCTGAGGAGTGCGAGACGTAGTGCCGAGATCTCGGCTGACTTCCGGCCAGGGGGTCCGATGGACCCTGAGCCCAAGCCCACAGGCCAGCACAGAGTGAGTTTTTTGCTCCAGAGTGCTTTGAACCTAAACTGAGCCCCGTCGGAAGCGTTCTGTTGTGTTCCGCGGAGAAAACTTTTGCGTGGATTTGGGCTCAGGATCCCTTTCACTCCCTCCTTCCAACACCTTGTGTTGGAAGCCACTTTGGTGCAGTGGTGAAGTGTGTGGACTCTTACCTGGGAGAACGGGGTTTGATTCCCCCCTTCTCCACTTGCAGCTGCTGGAATGGCCTTGGGTCAGCCAGAGCTCTCTTACCTGGGAGAACCGGGTTGGATTCCCCATTCCTCCACTTGCAGCGGCTGGAATGGCCTTGGGTCAGCCAGAGCTCTCTTACCTGGGAGAACCGGGTTGGATTCCCCATTCCTCCACTTGCAGCTGCTGGAATGGCCTTGGGTCAGCCAGAGCTCTCTTACCTGGGAGAACCGGGTTGGATTCCCCACTCCTCCACTTGCACCTGCTGGAATAACCTTGGGTTAGCCATAGCTCTCTTATCTGGGAGAACCGGGTTTGATTCCCCTCTCCTCCACTTGCAGCTGCTGGAATGGCCTTGGGTCAGCCATAGCTCTCTTACCTGGGAGAACCGGGTTTGATTCCCCACTCCTCCACTTGCAGCTGCTGGAATGGCCTTGGGTCAGCCATAGCTCTCTTATCTGGGAGAACCGGGTTTGATTCCCCACTCCTCCACTTGCACCTGCTAGCATGGCTTTGGGTCAGCCAGAGCTCTCTTATCTGGGAGAACCGGGTTCGATTCCCCACTCCTCCACTTGCACCTGCTGAGATGGCCTTGGGTCAGCCACAGCTCTGGCAGAAGTTGTCCTTGAAAGGGCAGCTGCTGGGAGAGCCCTCTCCAGCCCCACCCACCTCACAGGGTGTCTGTTGTGGGGGAGGAAGGTAAAGGAGATTGTGAGCCGCTCTGAGACTCTTGAGTGGAGGGCGGAATATAAATCCAATGTCGTCGTCGTCTTCTTCCTCTTAGCACTTGAGACCTGACCAGATCTACCACGTGGCCGTGATGCCCTGCTATGACAAAAAACTGGAGGCTTCCCGACCTGATTTCTTCATCCAGGAGCACCAGACTCGGGAGGTCGACTGCGTGATCACCACAGGTAAACAGCAGGCCGGGCCGGAGAGCGCTGTTCCTTTAGGGAAGGACGGGCAGGCCCCTCGCTCACTTCCCTCCAAACAGCCCCCTTTCCCAGGACCGTCTTGGAAAGCAGGAGGCGGTTGCCCTTGGCACTGTCGCTGGCCAATCTGTCCTAGGCCAGGCCCCGACTGAATTCCTTTCTCTCTCTTCCTTCCACCTGTGCTCCTCCCCAGCCGCTTCTAATTGGGAAGGACCATGAAACCTGTCCGTTTTCACCTCATAGGCGGAGAGCAACTGACAGTGCTTGTGTCTTAGTCATGCTTCTCAGGAGCAGAAGTACCTTTCAAGCAACCCGAGGAGGCCTGCTGGGATGATGAGTGGGGAATACTTTGCCCCAGCAGCTGCTAGGGAAAGCCCCAGGTCCTGCCCACCTTCTGGTATCTCTCCTGGACAGGGTTTTTTTTTGGGGGGGGGGGGCGGATGCAGCAGCAGCAGCTTTATTTTTCTTTTAAATATTTTATTCAGTTTTTAGACATAAGAGACAGGAAGGGAGGGGAAAATTGAATGTAGGGATACTGTCAAGCATGCTGTTTCTAAGTGCTGGTTTATCCATACCTTTCTTCTCTTCCCTCTCCCTTCCCCCCTATGGATGCATAATAAATCCCTCTGACTCCAGGATGTTTAGTGTAACCTTGTATTAACGGTGTAAAGTGCCTCTCCCCCAGATTCACACAGCCATGTCTTAGCTAGCAGAGAATGCGTGAGAAATGGAGATGTTAACATTCCTTTGTCATAAAAGAGATACTAGCGAGTAGCTTTTGGACCTTCAACTCAATTTGCATCCTTATGTTATTCTTTTGAAGTTATCTGTAACCCTGCCTTTTGAAGTAGTCTATAAGATACTATTCAATACTGTGTCAATCATTACTTCCAAGGAATCCGTCCTTGGGGCAAGTCATGGAGTTTCAATAAAGCAAGTCTTTGATTAAAAACAAAAGCTTGATTATTGCGAAATATCGATGCTTGACAGATACAAGGAAAGAGAATATGCAAAATAACTTTCTGCTTTAACCACTAATACAAATATATGTACAAGAGTACTGTCTGAGAAGACAATACT
This sequence comes from Heteronotia binoei, assembly GCF_032191835.1. Classification (NCBI taxonomy): domain Eukaryota; kingdom Metazoa; phylum Chordata; class Lepidosauria; order Squamata; family Gekkonidae; genus Heteronotia; species Heteronotia binoei. Next base: position 3,805,764 of record NC_083242.1, read on the forward strand.
GACTTTGATGGACCAAGGGTCTGATTCAGTATAAGGCAGCTTCATATGTTCATAGGTTCATATGTTCATATGTTTAGAAAATAGTACCATCCAGGGGTCGCTTTGTAGAAAAAGAGCTGGTGGAGCTCACCCAGGGATTGTTATGCAGCTGCACCTACTCTTCAGTGGGCAAGGTGGGAAGGAGAAGGGGGAGCCCTCAGAAAGGTTCAGGAGCTCTGCTGCTGTGAGCTCCCGCTGAATCCGAGGCCTGGTACCATCAGGAGTAAGAGAAATCATAATTCAATAAGTAATCTGGAACTAATTATTATCTTATATAAAAAAAATCAGTACCGCAAAGATAGTTTCAACTAAAATAGTACAGCTACTCAGAACACAGGTTATCACAATTTGTCTAGACCAGGGGTGGGGAACAGTGGCTCTCCAGATGTTTTTTTGCCTACAGCTCCCATCAGCCCCCAGCCAGCGTGGCCAATGGCTGGGGCTGATGGGAGTTGTAGGCTAAAAACATCTGGAGAGCCACTGTTCCCCAGCCCTGGTCTAGACAGTCTCTATCTCATGAATCAGTTTTTCTTTCAGGAAAGAGGAGAGTTTATCCAGTTCTGCTGTTATACTATCTTTCCAATTAAGTCTTCTTTTGTTGGTGCCTCTGGACGTTTCCAGTTTGCAGCAGCTTTATCTTTAATCTGTCCTTTTGGTTCTCTGTGCTCAGGAGAAGTGGTGAAGCTGTTGGATCAAGAGGGGGTTTCCCTTCCAGATGTGGAGCCTGCCCCGCTGGATGGCTTGTGAGTGCCCTTTCCTCGGGTCTTGGGTTCAAATTCCTCCCTTCCTGTGCTGTGTTTTGAACCCTGTGGATTCCCCGCCCGCCCCCCTCCTCCAGGCGTGCCTTCCTCTGCTTTTCACCCTTGCTGGTGAAGCCTGCTGCAAACAGGAAAGTGGTGGTATCCTGTCTGTGAAGGTTTCTGAACCTCTGAATGCTCACACGGGGTCAGCCTGGCGCGCCATTGTCCCATTCTGTGCAGTGAACAGAAGAGAAGCCATGTTGGATCAGGCCAGTGGCCCATCCAGTCCGTCGCTCTGTGTCACACAGTGGCCAAAATCCAGGGGCCATCAGGCGGTCCATCAGTGGAGCCAGAACTCCAGAAGCCCTCCCACTGTGGCCCCCCAAGCACCAAGGATACATAGCATCGCTGCCGCAGAGAGAGTGTCCCATCTATGCCTTGTGGCTAAGAGCCAGTCATGGACCTCTGCTTCATATATTTATCTAATCCGCTCTTTTGTAAGCTGCTTTCTTTATTCCTTCCCCTCTTAGATTCAGCAGCTCCTCTGAAGACGGGCTCTGTGGCCACGCCGGAGGCGGTTCCGGTGGCTACCTGGAACACATCTTCAAACACGCAGCCATGGAGCTTTTCGGGATTCAAGTGGACAAACTGGAGTACAAGCCCTTGAGGTGCGGAGTTCGAACTTCCTCCCAGATCTCCCCTCCAGCAGCCTAGCCAGAACGCCCTTCCCTGGACATGTCTCTGAGCAAGAAAGTCTCTGCGTACCGGTCAGGTCGTTTGTCTAGCAGGCTGCCTGTTTTTTTCACAATTCGTGTTTTCTCCAAGAATGACTCCCTGCTTCGGCCACGAGGGTTTAAAGCAGGTGGAGCCGAAGGAGATAAGATGAGAGATTTTTCCCGATGGGATTTGGGAAAGGGATTCCCAGCAGCCGTGCAAACAGCAGATGAGAAAGGAGGAGGCATTTCCCCCCCCCCCCACACACACACACAACCAATGTTCCCTCTAAGCTGTGGAGTCTTGTGAGCAGAAATTCTACTTTGTGAGCAACTGGCATTCAAATGGTGAGCTCTTGCAAAAATTATTGTGCTCTGGGGCCATTTTCCCTGAGCTAGGACAAAAATGTGTGAGCTGGAGGCTGAAAATCTGAGCTAGCTCACGCTAACTCAGCTTAGAGGAAACACGGCCCACAACCCAACTGACTCCTCCCCCCCTACCAATAATTCCGTGTTACTAGCCAGCATTCTCTAGTTGCTGGTTTCCTCTTGAACAGTTGGAATGTTTATGAACGTTCCTTGAAACCACAGCCGAGAGAGCTGGCGGGCAAGCGTTGTCAGGAAGAAGCCGCAGCAGGTAAGAACGGCACGTGCTTGTGTTTCTGTCCCTCCCCCACCCCTTCAGGAACAAAGATTTTCAGGAGGTGACTCTGGAGAAGGAGGGCGAAACCCTGCTGCGCTTTGCCCTGGCGTACGGATTCCGGAACATCCAGAACCTGGTGCAGAAACTGAAGCGGGGGAAATCGCCCTACCACTACGTGGAGGTCATGGCTTGCCCTTCAGGTGGGTGGGGGGGGGGGTTTGGGGAGGGGGGGCTCTGAGCCTTGCAAAAGCCAATCAGGAATGCCTTCCCGCTCGTTCAGGCCCAGTGCTGCCTGGGAGGGGCAAGCAACCGCTCCTTCCATCTCTCCCCCCACCCCCAGTTATAGCCGAGGCTTCTGTAGCTGTGTAGAGTCGATGGAGGATTTCTGGAGGGGGATGGGAGGAGGGACTTGGGAGCCTGAGTTGGTGGGGGTGGGCACATTCCCCCCAGGTCTGTTTCCCCAAGCACCTCAGCAGGAGATTGTGTACCACAAGGCACAGCGAACGCCAAGGTGCCAGCGATTGTAGCATCGTCCCCAGCACCTTCAGCAGTCATTTTCGAGCATCTCTTGGTGAAGCTCAGACAAAGGTAAAACTTATTTATGTGAGATAAAGGTGCACTGGCATCCAGGGCTGGTCGTTGAGGAAAGCGCCACTAGATGGCAGTGGACTTTCCAAGGCAAGAGAGGGTCATAGCATCATAGAATCATAGAGCTGGAAGGGACTGCCAGGGTCATCTAGTCCAACCCCCTGCACAATACAGGAAACTCCCAAATACCTACACCCGAAGTTCACAGGCTCAGCATTGCTGCCAGATGGCCATCTAGCCTCTGTTGAAAAACCTCCAAGGAAGGAGAGCCCACCACCTCCCAAGGAGGAAGCCTGTTCTACTGAGGAACTGCTCTAATGGTCAGGAAGTTCTTCCTAATGTTGAGCCGGAAACTCTTTTGATTTAATTTCAACCCACTGGTTCTGGTCCTACTTTCCGGGGCCACAGAAAACAATTCCACACCATCCTCTATAGCAGGGGTGGCCAACGGTAGCTCTCCAGATGTTTTTTTTTGCCTACAACTCTCATCAGCCCCAGCCAGCATGGCCAATGGCTGGGGCTGATGGGAGCTGTAGGCAAAAAAACATCTGGAGAGCTACTGTTGGCCACCTCTGCTCTATAGAACAGCCCTTCAAGTACTTGAAGATGGTGATCCTATCATATCAGAGGTGGTTGACCATTGCTTGCCTCTGCCTAGCAGCCCTGGGACCTTCCTTGGGGTTCTCTCATCCAGGCTGAGCTTCCAAGATCTGATGAGATCAGGTTCGCCTGGAGTATCCGGGCCTGGGCCAAGTAGGGTTATCCCCTTTGTAAAGTTAATGCAGCCAGACTAGCTGAAAGCAACGACGAGGAAGTGGGAAGACGAGGCTTCGTGGCAGCCATAAGTAGAAAGGACGGTTGAGGAAATACGAAACCCAGAAGGCTGAATAGTAAGGCGATGCCTGAATTTTTGTAGAGCAAAAGAGCACCGGACTGGTCAATGGGGACGGCAAACCGGCCTGGCTGCCTGGAAACCTGCCGGGGGCCGGAGTCCCCACAGAGGCCAACGCCCACCTCTTTCGGCTGCGGAAGTTGGCCCTTCGGCCTTGCAGGAAGCGGTGAAAGCCTTCTGAGGAGCTGACTTCGGCCCTGCCGGGGCTTCTTTCGCTTTGCAGGGTGCCTGAACGGAGGAGGCCAGCTCCGGGCGGACCGTGAAGCCGGCAGAGACCTGCTGCGCGAAGTGGAGAGGCTGTACGAGTCGGTGGAGCCGGAAGAGCCCGAGAGGAACGAGGAAGTGAGCGCCCTCTACCGAGACTGGCTGGGGGGCCCCGAGTCAGAGCGCGCGCGCCGCGCCCTGCACACCCAGTACCACCCAGTGGAGAAGACGAACGCGGCCACGTTTAACATCAAGTGGTGACGAGGGGCCGGCTCTAGCGCTGAGGTCCACGCTGCAGTTCCTTCAGGACAGCGTCTCGACTGCTGCCAGAGCAAGGGGAGAAGCCGGGGTCGGCAGCGAGGACGGAGAGCTCAGGCCGATTTGGGTTGGGCTGGGGAAAGGGGATTTCTCCCCTCCGGCCACAGCTGGAGACCTCATGTCCTGCTTCGGCTCTCGAGCTGACGCTGTCAGAAAGCCTTCCTTTGCGGCTGTGGTTCGCACACGCGCCAGGGCAGCGCTGTGAAAAAAGGCACCCCTGCCTCCCCCATGGGACAGGGATACAAAGGGGACCGTTGCTTCGCTGTGCCCTTTCCCAGGGCCCCCAGGAAACTGGGCTGGAAGGGAACCCCCCTTTTTATCTGACTTCCAGGTGATGTTCTGCATGCCTTCTCCCCCGGCAGAGTAAATGTGTCCTCAGGAACTCAAGAGACTCTTGGGAAGAAAGGGTAGGGGAGAAACTAGAAGAGAGACACACTTGGGCGTCTGCTTCCTTCATCTCCCCCTTCTCCCTTCCCCCTCTCAGCTTCTGCCCCCTCCTCTCTCTTTCTCTGGGCCACGCTCTCCTCCCTCTTTTCCGGTCGCTCTCAGAACTTGTCTCCTTTCCTCCTTGGTCAGGTCTCCTTCCTTGATTCTTTCCCTGTCCTCTTTCTCCCTCCCACTCAGCCTCTCTCTGCTTGCCTTTCTCTTTTCTGCCTCCTCTCTTCTGTTTCTCATCTCCTTTCTTCTGCGTCTCATTTTCCGTTTCCCTATCTTACTCTGTTTCTCTTCGTTTACTCCCACCCTCCCATTATTTCCCCCCCAGTTTGTCTACTTGCCCTCCCTTTTCTCTCTTTTTTCTGTGTTTCCCCTTCAGGCAACTGGCAGGCCCCATTTTGTCTTTCTGTTCTCCTTCCTGACACGAGGGGGAGTGGGGAGAGAGGACCCAAGCCGGCCTCATCCCTCAGCGTTTTCAAACAGCGCCCCAGAAAACTGCTGTCTGCCATTTTGTTTTCTGTTCTATTCATTTCTGCTCCTGTTAATAAAAATTATTTTTAAGTCCTGACGCCAGTCTGTCTCCCAAACTGGGAACCCCCTTTCCAAAGCAACTCTTCCCGAAGATGGCTGGCCGTTCTTTAAAAAGTGGCTCCATCACATAAACATTTCAATGTTTGTAGGAAAGGAAAGGCCCCCTGTGCAAGCACCAGTCGTTTCCGACTCTGGGGTGACGTTGCTTTCACAACGTTTTCCCAGCAGACTTTTTACGGGGTCGTTTCCATTGCCTTCCCCAGTCATCTGCACTTCCCCTCAGCAATTTGGGTACTCATTTTACCAACCTCGGAAGGATGGAAGGCTGAGTCAACCTCGAGCCAGCTAACTGAAAACCCAGCTTCCGCCAGGGATCGAACTCAAGTCGTGAGCAGAGCTTAGGACTGCAGTACTGCAGCTTTAACCCTCTGCGCCACGGGGCTCTTTCAATGTTTATAGGCAGGGGTGGAATTCTAGCAGGAGCTCCTTTGCATATTAGGCCACACCCCCTGATGTAGCCAATTTTCCAGGAGCTTACAAAAAAGAGCCTTGTAAGTTTTGGTGGATTGGCTACATCAGGGGTGTGTGGCGTAATATGCAAAGGAGCGCCTACTAGAATTCCACCCCAGTCTATAGGAGTGGAATTAAGATGGACAGCTGTATCAGTCTGCCTAGAGCAGCAGAAAAGAGCCAGCAGTAGGAGGGCAGGAGCTTTTGTGAGCCAGGGCTCCCTTCTCGAGTGGGAGAGCCCCACAGCTTTGCAGGAGGCGGGAATGAGCATTCCTGGATCAGGAGAGAGCCCTCGAGGATTCCTGGATCAGGAGAGCCAGTGTGGTGTAGTGGTTAAGTGTGCGGACTCTTATCTGGGAGAACCGGGTTTGATTCCCCACTCCTCCACTTGCACCTGCTGGAATGGCCTTGGGTCAGCCATAGCTCTGGCAGAAGTTGTCCTTGAAAGGGCAGCTGCTGTGAGAGCCCTCTCCAGCCCCACCCACCTCACAGGGTGTCTGCTGTGGGGGAGGAAGGTAAAGGAGATTGTGAGCCGCTCTGAGACTCTTCGGAGTGGAGGGCGGGATATAAATCCAATATCTTCTTCTATCTTCTCGAGCACAGAGATCCCAGGTGAGCGAGGCCCGTGGACATCTGTCATACTGGAAACGTTGTCAATAAACTCGGGTTTTAAAATGTAGTTATTATGCTAGACTATTATTTTTGTAATGCTATACTTCATCAGGAGTTTGTAGAGGCAGCATGAAAATACCGTACCTGAATTCAGCGAGGAGCTCTTTTCTGAAGATGCGGTTGGATTGGGACCGGGGGTGGGGGGCAGAAGTGCAGCCCTCCTGCTGAAACATTTTCACCCAAGAACAGCACCGGAGGGGTCTTTCTTATGTCCCAAGGCCTTGAACATTCGGGCCAGTTTGATTTCAGGTCTCCCTCCCCCCTCCCGCGATAAGAGTCAAGATCTCCCAGCCAGGCAGTCAGCAGTTTGCGTGTTTTCACACTCTCAATTCGATTTTATTTTGCATTTGTTCTGCTCTCGGGAGCCATGACATTTTGGGGGGGGGGGGGAATCTGTGGTGCGGCCCTGATTTTCGCTGAGTGTAAATGGCTGTTGTGCCCAGAGCTGGCTCACGTCAAATACTTTAACTCACCAGAAACTGGCTGCAGCATAAATCCCTCAGCAAGGATTTATGGGGTGCAGAGCCATAAAGTTCACCCCCCCCCCCCCCGAAGAATCCATTTTTCGTCAGGGGAAACTGATTTCTGCAGTCTGGAGATAAGCTGTAGAATCATCAGCGTTTGAAGGGATCTCCAGGGTCATCAGCGGCCCCGTGGTGCAGAGTGGTAAAGCAGCGGTACTGCAGTGCTGTGATCTGAACTCTGCTCACGACCCGAGTTCGATCTCAGGTCTCCGGCCCGAGGTTGACTCAGCCTTGAAGGTCAAATGAGTCCCCAGCTTGCTGGGGGGAAAGCGTAGAGGACTGGCGAAGGAGATGGCAAACCACCCCGTAAAAAAAGCCTGCCGTGAAAACGGGAAAGCAACGTCACCCCAGAGTCAGAAACGACTGGTGCTTGCACAGGGGACCTTCCCTTTCCCAGGGGCATCTAGTCCAACCCCCTTGCACAATGCAGGCCCTGAATTCCAGATCCCTGGGTCCCACCTGGAGGCTGGCCTCCGTTTTTGGTGCTGTTTAACACCCCAACTCCCAGCATTACAGGGGACAAGGCTAAGGTTGCCAGATCCACGTTGGGAAATACCTGGAGGTTTTTGGGGGGTGGAGGCGGAGGAGGGTGGGGAGCAGGGACCTTCGCAGGGTATAACGCCCTAGAGACAGGGTTGCCTGGTCGATGTTGGAAAATACCTGGAGACTTTGGGGGTGGAGCCAGGAGGGCGGGGTTTGGGGAGGGGCCTCAGAATGGTACAATGCTCTAGAGTCCACCCTTCAAAGTGGCCGTTTTCTCCAGAGGAGCTGATGAGTGTTGTCCCCAGGAGATCAGTCGTGCCAGCGTCCTTGTGTAACCCGCCCTGAGCCTGCTTGCAGGAAGGATGGCGTAGAAATTAAGCTAAATAAAAAGCGGGAGCTCTCCAGCCACCGCCTGGAGGTTGGCACGAAGCATCAATGCGTAAAGAGAACTGCTTTCTCCCCAAGCTTTGCTGCTTTTTCTTTTGAGTGCAGAACACAGATCATTCCCGGGAATCCTGGGTTCCAATCCACCCGCAGCTTACCTGCCCGCTACCTTACTTAGGCGAATAAATGGGAGACGTGCATGGGGAGGGCCCTCCTTTCGACCGGAAGTGTATATAGCGCAGGTACAATTTGTTTCTACCTCTTTGGCGAAGGAACCATGTGCGCTTTTTTAAATGGTCCGTGCGGAAACTCGCGCTGTCCTCGCGATCGTTGTGTTCCGCGTTTGGTTGGTAGGCCAACTGCAAAAAAAGGGGGGGGGCACGTCGGGAGGATTTCTCCTCGCAATCTCCCCTTCCGAGGCGACCCCTAAGGCGGAGGGGATGCTAGAAAGCCCGAAAGGACGGCCTGCATAGACCGCGCGACCGGAAGTATATGTCGTGGGTCTCTGCACACCTCTTGGTTTTTTCCTCTGGTTTAGAAGCCCAGGGAGCTGCTGCCATCTGGTGGCCAAATTGAGAAATTGCTTGGCTAAGCCATTGAAAAGGTAAATCCACGTGGGCAGCCGTGTTTCCGAAACCCTCGAGGGTTTATACGTTGAATAAAACTCTGTTGGAATGTTAAAGGTGAAACTGGACTCGAATTTTCTTCTGCTGCTGCAGACCCACACGGCTGCCCGCCTGCATCGACCTTTCCAATGGCTTAGCTGTGCAATTCCTCAATTTGGCCACGAGACGGCAGCATCTCCCTGGGTTTTGGAGCCAAAGAGATAAAGCAAAGGATCGACAGAGACCCACAACATACACTTCCGGTCTCGCCGTCTAAGCGGGGCGTCCTTTCGGGCTTTCTTGCATCCCCCCGCCTTAGGTGTCGCCTCGGAAGGGGAGTCTGCGGGAAGAAAAGGTCGGGTAGCCGCGTCTGAAGCGATAGGACGAAGTTGGACTCCTATGGCACGTATCTGAAGAAGTGGGCATGGAGGCGCCACTGGACTCAAAACTGTTCTGTGGTCAAACTGAGATACTTGCGTGGCAGATGCTGCCCTCTAGTGGCGGAATCGGGAAGCTGCATGGCTAAGACCAGCAAGGAAAGGAAAGGTCCCCCGTGCAAGCACCAGTCGTTTCCGACTCTGGGGTGACGTTGCTTTCACAACGTTTTCACGGCAGACTTTTTACGGGGTGGTTTGCCATTGCCTTTCCTAGTCATCTACACTTTCCCCCCAGTAATTTGAGTACTCATTTTACCGACCTCGGAAGGATGGAAGGCTGAGTCAAACTCGAGCCGGCTATCTGAAAACCCAGCTTCCGCCGGGGCCCAGGGATCGAATTCAGGTCGTGAGCAGAGCTTAAAACTGCAGTACTGTAGCTTTAACACTCTGCACCACGGGGCTCTTCTGGAAAAGGAAGGAAAGGTCCCCTGCGCAAGCACCAGGCATTTCCGACTATGGGGTGACGTTGCCTTAACGTTTTCATGGCAGACTTTTTACTGGCTGGTTTGCCATTGCCTTCCCCAGTCATCTACGTTTTCCCCCCAGCAAGCTGCGTACTCATTTTACCGACCTTGGAAGCATGGAAGGCTGAGTCAACCTTGAGCCGGCTACCTGAACCCAGCTTCCTCCGGAATCAAACTCAGGTCGTGAGCACAGAGTTCAGACCACAGTACTGCAGTACCGCTGCTTTACCGCTCTGCACCACAGGACCAGCAAAGGAGAAAGCTATTCTTTCCCCTGTCCACACAAATCAGAACCTGCAGTTCAGAGCCAAATCGATGCAGAAAGCCTGCAGCCATGGCCTTGTTTAGACTAGCAGGGAGCCCTGACAGGCAGCCCAAGTTAACCTGATCTCATCAGATTTTGGAAGCTATGCGGGGTCAGTCCCGGCTAGTATGTGGAAGGGTGATCTCAAAGGAATACCAGGGTTGCTGTGCAGTCAGGCAATGGGAAACCACCTCAGAAACTTCTCGTCTTAAAAAAACAAGCCTAGTTTGCCACTTAGTGGTGTATAATGCTAAAAGAGTTAGAACATGTGGCTGCCAGACAATCTTAAGATCTCTAGGCTGCCATACAATAACTAGCAGGGTTTTTTGCAGAAAAAGCCCAGCAGGCACTCATTTGCATATTAGGCCACACCCCATGACATCACTATTGTTTCACACAGGGCTTTTTTGTAGAAAAGGCCCAGAAGGAACTGTTTGCATACTAAGCCACACCCCCTGACACCAAGCCAGCCGAAACTGTGTTCCTACTCTACATGGTTTTCTACTGCTTTGGCCCAGAAACCCAGTGCTCCTGCGTAAGCGGACCATGCAGAATTTGGGCTGACTCCAACTGTTCTGGCCATTGCTTATGAAAAACCCACACCATCAGATGGTTCCATTTTGGTCTCCCTCCACTCTTCCCTTTCAAGTTGACATCAAAAGCTAAGCGGATGCAGAAAGCGATGTCCCGCTGGCAGCAGAAGTAGAGGTTGAATGTCTTTTTTTTCTACCTCTTTGGAGCAGAAACCTGGTGGGCATTTCTAAGCAGCCCGTGTGGAAACTGCATTCTTTGCATTTGTAATTTTGAGGGGAAATCAAAGTACTGCATTTCTAGTCTCCTGTTTCCTAACTCTACTCAATGTATTGAACCCTATGATAAAACTAACGTGACGCTACATAAAAATGGCACTTTGCCTCTAAAAAGCAACTGCTTTCGACGCCCTAATCTGAAACGTATTTGTTACAGAAGGAAATCACCATAAACAGTCAAAAATAGATTTATTTCTTCCCCATTTACACAAGTGACATTTGACAGTTTCCATTATTTCCATATTAGACACACATTTGCATTTTTCCCCATTGGCGAAAAGGAACTGTTTCGCTTAACTGTCTCTAAAGAAGAGACTAAGAAGTGTTGTGTGTGTGTTGTTGCCTCTTCTACCAACCCAGGGAATGTTCTACATAACGGCAGGAGAGCTTGCCAGAGGGGCAACTGCGTGCTGGATCCAGAGATCTCCTTCTATCACAAACCTTCTGTGCTTCTTTCTAATCGGGAGAAAGGACCTAGATTGCGTAACAGGGACACAGCAGTGAAGGGGGAAAAGAGCTTCCCTCTTCTGGCTGCAGAAGGAAAGGCAGTTCTCTGGAACCAATCATTTGCCAAAACCAGACTTGTGGGTTTTCCTAGCTTTGCCCAGATTGTACCGTGTGAGGTCTTTTAGCTGCCGTTGGACCCCCTGAGACCTAGAACAGAAGACACACTTAATTGTCCAGGAATGCACACTGAGAGGCCGGATTTGCAGTGTCAGGTAGGTGCATGCGCAGTTTCCACGTGGAAGCAAATCGACACCCTGTGTGACACAGGGCTGCCCCCCAAAACAGCATTCCCGCATAGACTCCTTCTCCCTGGATTGAGGGTCGCTCCTTTTCGTGTCGTGACTTCATCAGCTTGTCGAGTGACCGGACCGAGGTCACCCGGTGATGTGAGGAAGGGCAAGTGACGCCGCGGCATCCCCATGCCGATGAACGTGGTATCAGTGGTGGGAGGGAGAAGGAGAGGTTCTTGGTGTTAAGAAGAAAGGCATCCGTGGAAACAGAATGAGTCACTTGCCGAAACACAGGCAGGCTTCTGGAATCCTTTTTGGGGAAGCCCCATGCCCACTCTGGCTTTGAGATGTGCCGGAAGCGACTGTCGGTGCGTCCCTGTCCGAAACAAGCCCCCCTGGTTTAGTTAAAGAACAGGGCTTCACAGATCTGCTTTGTCTGCTCAGGCGACGTCACGCTGTGGCCGATGGTTCTGGGGTCGGTGTAAATTTCATAGTCGTTGCCTCCCTGCAAGGAGAGGGAAATCTTTAATTGCAAAAGCAAAAAGAGCACAAGGAGAGGGACTGAAACCCTGAAATTCTCTTTCCTTTAATCTTCAGCCGGCTGTTTTTTGCTACAGTTCTGTCCCCCCTCACTCAAATGCGGATCGTTTTCCCATGCAGAAAGCGGTCGTCCTCAAATACTTGACTCGGGGGGGGGGGGGGTCTGCTCAAGGAAATTTTTTTGCTCCGGCTAATGTGAGCCCACTGAGGAATGGAAGCCCAGTATGGACACATTTTAAGCAAACACGTTACATGAAACCAGCATCCGGTACCAACCGAACTGTTCTGTACTCACCGGCATGGTCTTGTCTCCGAAAAAGTAGATCTTTTTGAAGCCATCGTTGCCCACGATGCCCAAACAATATCGCTTGTCCCAGCCGTCTGGGAACACGTCGAAGCTTATCTGGCCCCCTGGAAGGATAAAGGTTTTTTAAAAGCTGCTCTAGCACAGAGCAAGTCTGATTGCTTTCTTCTTTTGTAGCTCCAATTTTTTCCCCTGGATTAGGGGGGACGGATTGAGGGAGAAGCCCAGTTTAGCAAAATTCAGCCTGGATCTGCATTTTTATAGTAGGGGAAAAAAAACTGTAGCTCTGCCTTATGATCTCCTGGAAGATTTGAATGGGCCAGCAGCGTCTGAATATTACATTTCTCTGTGCTTTTATTTTTTCTTTTAAAGAAAAAAAATTATTGACGGTTGACAATGTAAACAGCTCACAGAAAGCATTAAAATGGTGTGGTTTAAGAAATACAATCCACACATGTACGATAACACGTGCAAAAGTTCAGTTCAAAGAACTTATGATAAGGATAGTCAGCGGTTAGTTTTTAAAAAGGGAGACCACGTATGTGCGGAGAGCCAGTTTGGTGTAGTGGTTAAGTGTGTGGACTCTTATCTGGGAGAACCGGGTTTGATTCCCCACTCCTCCACTTGCACCTGCTGGAATGGCCTTGGGTCAGCCAGAGCTCTCTTATCTGGGAGAACCGGGTTGGATTCCCCCCTCCTCCACTTGCAGCAGCTGGAATGGTCTTGGGTCAGCCAGAGCTCTCTTATCTGGGAGAACCGGGTTGGATTCCCCCCTCCTCCACTTACAGCTGCTGGAATGGCCTTGGGTCAGCCAGAGCTCTCTTATCTGGGAGAACCGGGTTTGATTCCCCACTCCTCCACTTGCAGCTGCTGGAATGGCCTTGGGTCAGCCAGAGCTCTCTTATCTGGGAGAACCGGGTTTGATTCCCCACTCCTCCACTTGCACCTGCTGGAATGGCCTTGGGTCAGCCATAGCTCTGGCAGAGGTTGTCCTTGAAAGGGCAGCTGCTGGGAGAGCCCTCTCCGGCCCCACCCACCTCACAGGGTGTCTGTTGTGGGGGAGGAAGGTAAAGGAGATTGTGAGCCGCTCTGAGACTCTTCGGAGTGGAGGGCGGGATATAAATCCAATATCTTCATCTACCTCACAGGTTGTCTGTTGTGGGGGAGGAAGGAAAGGAGATTGTGAGCCGCTCTGAGACTCTTTGGAGTGGAGGGCGGGATATAAATCCAATATCTTCATCTACCTCACAGGTTGTCTGTTGTGGGGGAGGAAGGAAAGGAGATTGTGAGCCGCTCTGAGACTCTTTGGAGTGGAGGGCGGGATATAAATCCAATATCTTCATCTACCTCACAGGTTGTCTGTTGTGGGGGAGGAAGGAAAGGAGATTGTGAGCCGCTCTGAGACTCTTTGGAGTGGAGGGCGGGATATAAATCCAATATCTTCATCTACCTCACAGGGTGTCTGTTGTGGGGGAGGAAGGAAAGGAGATTGTGAGCCGCTCTGAGACTCTTCGGAGTGGAGGGCGGGATATAAATCCAATATCTTCATCTACCTCATAGGGTGTCTGTTGTGGGGGAGGAAGGTAAAGGAGATTGTGAGCCTCTCTGAGACTCTTCGGAGTGGAGGGCGGGATATAAATCCAATGTCTTCATCTACCTCACAGGGTGTCTGTTGTGGGGGAGGAAGGAAAGGAGATTGTGAGCCGCTCTGAGACTCTTCGGAGTGGAGGGCGGGATATAAATCCAATATCTTCTTCTTCATCATCTTTTATAAATCTCCTCAGGCCAAATACCATGTTACGATCGCATTTGCTCCCAAGAGAAATATACGGGCCTGTTGCAGGCTTAGGATCACAAGAAAATGTTTTCCCAGATGGGACCTTCTCAGGTCCCATATTAGAAATAATCCCAAATGCTTCTCTTATGGAATCCATCACATTCTGCTGATGTTGTGCTTTAAAAAAAAACCCCAAACTTACCTATTGAGAATGTAAGGCCTCTTCCTGCAAAGTCTCTCTGCAGATCGGCAACAAATTTCTCTCTGATATGCTCTCTCTGTTTGAAAAAAAAAACAAAACACCCCAATGCGGTGATTATTATGGCTGGCGTCGAGCACACGCCTTGCCCCAGTTCCTTTGGAGTCTTCTCCCACCCTTCTGGCCTCTCCCGAGAACCCCGGTGCATGCTGGGAGATCTGCTTGCTTGGCAAAGGATTCGGGGACGCACTCTAAGGCACGCACTCCATTCACGTAGGCTGTGGCGAGCCTCGTCTTCCCCCTCTGTGGAATGGGCGCAGACTTCAGAGCCTATTCCTCTCCCAAAGCACTGTAGTGGCGAAGACAGTCCACTGGCGGCCAGTGTCCCCTCTCAGCTGAGTGAGCGTGAGCCGGCTCACGGATTTTTAGCCTCCAGCTCACACATTTTTGTCTTCGCTCAAGAGGGACGACCCCAGAGCAAACTAATTGATGCTCCCGGCTCACAGCTTTCATGCCAGTCGCTCACAAAGTAAAATTTTGGCTCACAAGACACTGCAGCTTCGAGAGAACGTCGGTGGTGGCCCCACATGTCTCAGTGCAGCCTGACCACTGCGGGATCGAGTGTTTACAAGCTTGCAGCGTGTTTAAAAAGGAATGCTCCAGAGCCCTCCCACCAGGGTCTAACTCTGCACAGCCGCTCACATATTCATGGTTGGTTGCTGCCGGCACTGGGCTCCCATCAGCCCCGGGGAAGCCAGGCCTGAGGAAAACCTTCAAGCAGGATGGACGGCAGGATTTTACCTGACACCTGTTCACAAGAGGCGGCACGCAGCCTGGTTGGAAACCCGCACTGACCTTATCAAGCTCATAGAACTCCATCCGTTCCTCCCGGCTGCAGCTTCTGCCCACGGGACAGACATTCAACATCCCGCTTCGGAATTCGATAAAAGTGCCCCTGGAAGAGAAGTCTGGAAATTACAACCCAGACGGATGCCAGGGGGCAAAGTTTGGCGAGCCAGTTTGGTCTAGTGGTTAAGTGCAAGGACTCTTATCTGGGAGAATCGGGTTTGATTCCCCACTCCTCCACTTGCAGCTGCTGGAATGGCCTTGGGTTAGCCAGAGCTCTTGTAGGAGTTGTCTTTGAAAGGGCAGCTGCAGGGAAAGCTCTCTCAGCCCCACCCACCTCACAAGTTGTCTGCTGTGGGGGGAAAAGATATAGGAGATTGTAAGCCACTCTGAGTCTCTGATTCAGAGAAAAAAGCGGGGTATAAATCTGCAATTCTTCTTCTTCTAGGTGCTGGAATGGCTTTGGGTTAGCATAGCTCTTGTAGGAGTCGTCCTTGAAAAGGCAGCTTCTGTGAGAGCCCTCTCAGCCCCACCCACCTCACAGGGTGTCTGTTGTGGGGGGAGAAGTTATAGGCGATTGTAAGCCACTCTGAGTCTCTGATTCAGAGAGAAGGGTGGGTTATAAATCTGCAATTCTTCTTCTTCTTCTTGGTGCAGGAATGGCCTTGGGTCAGGCATAGCTCTTGTAGGAGTTGTCTTTGAAAGTGCAGCTGCTGGGAGAGCTCTCTCAGCCCCACCCACCCCACAGGTTGTCTGTTGAGGGGGGAGAAAATATAGGAGATTGTAAGCCACTCTGAGTCTCTGATTCAGAGAGAAGGGCAGGGTATAAATCTGCAATTCTTCTTCTTGGTGCTGGAATGGCCTTGGGTTAGCCATAGCTCTTGTAGGAGTTGTCCTTGAAAGGGCAGCTTCTGGGAGAGCCCTCTCAGCCCCACCCACCTCACAGGGTGTCTGTTGTGGGGGAAGGAGATATAGGAGATTGTGAGCTGCTCTGAGACTCTGATTCAGAGAGAAGGGTGGGATATAAATCCGCAATCTTCTTCTTCTTCTTCTTCGTGTAGTGGTTAAGTGTGCGGACTCTTATCCGGGAGAACTGGGTTTGATTCCCCACTCCTCCACTTGCAGCTGCTGGAATGGCCTTGGGTCAGCCATAGCTCTGGCAGAGGTTGTCCTTGAAAGGGCAGCTTCTGTCAGAGCTCTCTCAGCCCCACCCACCTCACAGGGTGTCTGTTGTGGGGGGAGAAGGTATGGGAGATTGTGAGCCACTCTGAGTCTCTGATTCAGAGAGAAGGGTGGGATATAAATCCGCAATCTTCTTCTTCTTCTTCTTCGTGTAGTGGTTAAGTGTGCGGACTCTTATCCGGGAGAACTGGGTTTGATTCCCCACTCCTCCACTTGCAGCTGCTGGAATGGCCTTGGGTCAGCCATAGCTCTGGCAGAGGTTGTCCTTGAAAGGGCAGCTTCTGTCAGAGCTCTCTCAGCCCCACCCACCTCACAGGGTGTCTGTTGTGGGGGGAGAAGGTATGGGAGATTGTGAGCCACTCTGAGTCTCTGATTCAGAGAGAAGGGTGGGGTATAAATCTGCAGACTTCTTCTTCAAAGCCCTTGAGGGGGGGTGTATTAATGGGGTGGGGGTTAGCCCAGCAGCGTCAGAGGCCTATTGCCCCAAAAGCACACACAGTACGTTGCTGGAGGGGAAGAAACAGGACACGGAGATGTAGGGCACTAGGAAAGAGGAGACCTGAATTCAAATCCCGCAACGGGCCATGAAACTCCCTGGGTGCTCTGGGGCCAGCCGCTCTCAGCCGAACCCACCTCACTGGATTGTTGTGTGGATAAAAGGGCGGAGGAGTAGGAGGAAACCAAGGAGGGAATTGAGCACACAAAGGAGGGAGGGGAAATGGAGTTATAAGGGCTGGGGCAGGCTCCCCCAGTGGTCACTTTGTATGTAAAGGTTCGTCTCACCCAGTTACAAAGAACAACATGGCAGAAAGAGGAGAGAGAGAGAGAGAGAGAGGATTTTTGGCCTGAGCAGCTTCAAACTGCACGGGTGCAAAGGAAGGATTAACTTGTGGAACTCACTGCCACTGGATGCAGCAACGGCCCCTAATTCAAGTGGTGATCCGACAAATGGACAGAGAAACCCCATCCACGGTTGTTAGCCACGTTTTATGACAGGCGAGGAGCTCAGCAAATGAACACACACACACCCCGGCTAGGAAACCCCGGCTCACGCACCGTTTCCTGGGCAGCTTGATTTTCGCGATGTAACTCAGGCAGTAGTTGATCAGCTCTTGTAGGAGTTCTTCCCCCAGATGGTTCTGGATGCTCTGCAGGGGGGAAAAGGAGAAAACGCAGAAAGGAGGTCAAAACGTGAGCCGCAAAGGAAATGGCAACAGGAAGCCGAAGGTCCAGACAGCAAGGGCGCTTCTGTTTTCTTAAATATGCCACTTTTCCAGACCAGCTTCACACCACTTGCAACAATAAACCAAACCCAAGCAACTGGGTAATGAGAAGGAACACGGACATAAAGCAAATCCAGCCAGTACACAAAGGCTGTGAACCAACAAGAAAACCAGGCCAGGACATTAACGGAACATGAAGCAAACTCAACAGCCTGAAATGAGATCGACAAAACTGTTCTCGGACTTGGAGCATTTGATAAACCTGCTTTTTGGTGCAGTTTGGTGTTGTGGTTAAGTGTGCGCACTCTTATCTGGGAGAACCAGGTTTGATTCCCCACTCCTCCACTTGCAGCTACTGGAATAGCCTTGGGTCAGCCATAGTGGTGAAGTGTGCGGACTTTTATCTGGGAGAACTGGGTTTGATTCCCCACTCCTCCACTTGCAGCTGCTGGAAAGGCCTTGGGTCAGCCATAGTGGTTAAGTGTGCGGACTCTTATCTGGGAGAACCGGGTTTGATTCCCCGCTCCTCCACTTGCAGCTACTGGAATGGCCTTGGGTCATCCATAGCTTTTGTAAGAGTTGTCCTTGAAAGGGCAGCTGCTGTGAGAGCTAAAGGGGGATTTGAACCCAAGCCTGTTTCGACATCCTCGCCAGATGGGCGGTTATTTAGTCTGCAAAAACAAAACTGAATGAGAGTCTTTGGGCACCTTGAGGACTTACTACATTTATTCTGGCTTTTCTGGAACAGAAACCACGTGCCAGAAGCTATACAGGACCTCTTTTGTAGAAAAAGCCCAGCAGGAGCTCATTTGCATATTAGGCCACACCCCTGATGCCAAGTCAGCCGGAACTGTGTCCCTGTGCGTTCTGGCTCAAAAAAAAGCCCCGGTTACGCTCACAACTGCAGATAACAGAACGCCTGATGGATGCTCACTTCTGTGCTTCTCGGGTTGTGAGTTCTGATCCACAAGTGTTTACGCTGGAATAACCTTCATCTGTAATATGCCACAGCAGTCTAAGCACAATACCACACCAGCTCTCACCAAAGACCTTGAGGTTGGATTCCCGGGGAGGTTACTTCCATTTTTGGTGGGATTGACTCCTCGCATGGCGATTTTTGTCATTTCCCTGTAACGAATGTTTCATTTCAACACAGCCGCGCGCCGCACGATGCCCCGTTCACCCTACTGAGAAACCTCACTGAATATCCCCCTCCCCCGCGAGGATCCATCCAAACAGAGTCCCCGCCCGGCGTTCCCTCTAAGCTGAGTTAGTGCGAGCCAGCTCACAGGTTTTTTAGCCTCTGGCTCACGCGTTTCTGTTTGAGCGCAGGAAAAATGGCCGCAGAGCAAACTCATCGGTGTAGCAGCTCACCACTGGAAACGCCAGCAGCTCACAAAGTAGAATTTTGTCTCACAAGACTCCACAGGGAGTACTGATTCCCACCACCACATATCGACAGCAGTCTGGAATGGTGTAAACACCCTCTGAGGGCTTTTTCTGCCGGTAAAGCTGAAATATGCATGTAGAACAAAATCTGAGTCCAGGGGCATCTCCAAGACCAGGGGTGGCCAAACTTGCTTAACGTTGGAGCCACACAGAATAAACATCGGATGTTTGAGAGCTGCAAGACTAGGAGGGAGGGAGGGAAGGTAGGAAGGAAACAGATAAGAGGAAAGAGAGAAGATGATGATAATGGATTTATATCCCACCCTCCACTGCAAAGAGTCTCAGAGCGGCTCACAATTGCCTTTCCCTTCCTCCCCCACAGCAGACACCCTGTGAGGTAGATGAAGATATTGGATTTATATCCCGCCCTCCACTCTGAAGAGTCTCAGAGCGGCTCACAATCCCCTTTCCCTTCCTCCCCCACAACAGACACCCTGTGAGGTAGATGAAGATATTGGATTTATATCCCGCCCTCCACTGCAAAGAGTCTCAGAGCGGCTCACAATTGCCTTTCCCTTCCTCCCCCACAGCAGACACCCTGTGAGGTAGATGAAGATATTGGATTTATATCCCGCCCTCCACTCCAAAGAGTCTCAGAGCAGCTCACAATCTCCTTTCCCTTCCTCCCCCACAACACCCTGTGAGGTAGATGAAGATATTGGATTTATATCCTGCCCTCCACTCCAAAGAGTCTCAGAGCAGCTCACAATCTCCTTTCCCTTCCTCCCCCACAACACCCTGTGAGGTAGATGAAGATATTGGATTTATATCCCGCCCTCCACTCCAAAGAGTCTCAGAGCAGCTCACAATCTCCTTTATCTTCTCCCCCCACAACAGACACCCTGTGAGGTAGATGAAGATATTGGATTTATATCCCGCCCTCCACTCCGAAGAGTCTCAGAGCGGCTCACAATCTCCTTTCCCTTCCTCCCCCACAACAGACACCCTGTGAGGTGGGTGGGGCTGGAGAGGGCTCTCCCAGCTGCTGCTCTTTCAAGGACAACCTGTGCCAGAGCTATGGCTGAGCCAAGGCCATGCTAGCAGGTGCAAGTGGAGGAGTGGGGAATCAAACCCGGTTCTCCCAGATAAGAGTCCGTACACTTTACCACTACACCAAACTGGCTCTCCAGAGATAGATAGAAAGCAACTTTAAATGCATTCTCCAAGCCACCCTTGAGACAAATGCTCGTCTCCAAGAGCCAAATGCCTTCTCCAAGCTGACCAATGGGTTGGTGGGGTCTTTGAGAGCCACACAATATGTGTGAAAGAGCCACAGTACGGCCAACACGACCAACAGAGCTTAATTCTGGGTACAAGCTTTCGTGCGCACGCACTTCTTCAAATATACGAAGAAGCATGCACACACCCAAAATTTTATACCTTGAATAAAACTGTGTTGGTCTTAAAGATGGCCCTGGACTCTAAGTTTGTTCTGCTGCTTCAGACCAACATGGCTACGCTACCATTTCACCTTTGGTTTAAACATTTCTGGTTGGTTTTTCTTTGGGGGGGTGCAAAATAAACCCCCAGGTTACACCAGAAGCAAGCCCTCTCAAGCCAGCAAGCTTCGCTAGGGTGCCATTTCGTTTTCTCTTATCCTCACCTGCTTCTTCAACAGTTTCCCTTCTTTGTAGGCCACCAGACCATTTTCGGGGAAGACGTAGTCAAATTTCTCAGTCACTAGGAAAAGAAATGTGGGCAACAAATAAGCGTGCTGTTTTCTTTATTACGGAATCTGCGGCGATGGAGTAGGTTCATCTACCAGCTCCCAACAGATCTCTCGTTCCAGCCCCCACATCAGTAAAACGGGGAGGCGAGGAGAGAATCTAACCTTGAACATGTGCAGAAAATGACTTTACGAATTAGACAGCAGGATCCGGGACAGAGAGAGACTGAGAACAGGGCTCTACAGGCCACCAAAGGAAAGGTGCAAAAAATCAGAGCGGCCCAGCTGAAGTTTCTGAGATCGAAATACAGCAAGCGTGCTTACATTTTTTTTTTAACAGACAACAGCTCCAGCCAGCACCGAGGCGGCTGTAAGGCAAAGTCTTATAGGCCAACACGTATGAATTGCCTAATGGTTTTGGGAAGGCATACAATGAAAGGGTGTCCATGAAATGCTTTGGTAGATCAGCCCAGAGTCCAAGTGCTAGGGTATTCTGCTGGCTGGATCAGGAAAGCCAATGGACAAGGTACAAAAGCCCCTGCATTATTGCCAGCAAGTACAATTCGGAGGTACACTGCAGCTGACTGTGGAGGCTCCATTTAGGGACTGTAGCTGCCCTCCGCAAATCCAATCCAATCAGGGGGCATGTCATAGGAAAAGAGGTGCCAGATCTCATTCGCGCAACACATTTGCATATGCCACACCCCCTGACATCTCTGGAAGGTGTACTAAATTGTATCAGCTCAGCATCTACCTTAAAATGCTTCTGGGATTATTAACAGTCATAATAAAACCTGACTCCCGTAACTTTTTAAATTACTGTCTCCTATGTGGCCGCAGAGGAATTATGAAGATTTCCACCCGTCTGCTTTATATGTTTTGGTTCTTTTCCCATTTTTTTTTGTGTGTGTGAGGGGGAAATATTAGAAAGTTCGTTAAATCTCAAGAGTTCAGCAAAATTCTCACAGGGGGTTTGAACAATGGAGCCCAGAAGCAAGGGTGTGGGGGGTTTTTTGGGGGGGGGGGAGAGAAAGAGAGAGCACAATAAAATTTAGAGGTTCCGGAGCTCTGCTCCTGTGAGCTCCTGCCCAAAATGAGGCCTGAATTCAACGCTTCCAAGATTGCTTGCTCCGAAATAAGGTGCGGCTTTGAACAGGAGCTAAAAGCTCTCTTCAGGAGCGCAAATGTCGTTTGTGGAACTTAATTTGGGGTGGGCAAAAGTCAACAGAGCCGGATTTCCGCACAAGCTTACGCACCCAGAATACGACCTGGCCAGCTGTTCGCTTACTGAGCTCGAAAGGGCCACGCTCCAGCCTTACCGTCTTCTCCAAGTTGCTCCTGGATTTTGTCAAAGTCCGAGCCGCCCACTACGCCCACTTTCATCTTCTTCCGCAGAACCTGCAGAAAATCTGCCATTTCTGGAGTTATTTTCTAGAATGACAGAGAAGGGGGAAAAGCAAATAAAACCACTGCGCGTCAACTACAATCTAGACAATAACTTTTTCTGCTCCAACTGGCTTTCAAAGAGCAACCAAAAAATCCACAGTTGTAAAGAGGCAATACAATGAAGAAATGTCAACTGTATAGCACAAGGGTGGCCAGACTTGCTTAACATAAGAGCCACATAGAATAGTCAGATGTTTGAGAGAGGAAGGAAGGAAGGAAGGAAGGAAGGAAGGAAGGAAGGAAGGAAGGAAGGAAGGAAGGAAGGAAGGAAGGAAGGAAGGAAGGAAGGAAGGAAGGAAGGAAGGAAGGAAGGAAGGAAGGAAGGAAGGAAGGAAGGATAGAATAGATGGGAAGGGGAAAGGGAGAGAGGGGTGGAAAGGTGGCAACTTTAAATGAATTCTCCAAGCCACCAGCTGATGAGGTGGTGGGGGTTCAAGAGCCACACAATATGTGTGAAAGAGCCACATGTGGTTCCTGAGCCACAGTTTGGCCACCCCGGTATAGCACTATAATAAAATGTTATTATCACATTAAAGCACAAGGCAGCGTTAAGTAGCTTTGTTCTCAGGTCCCCGCACAACAGCCCTGCAAGGCGGCTCACACCTCTTCCCCTCATGCCCAAGCTGAATTCCAAAGACGCTTTTAATTTTTTTTTTACAGCACGAAGGAAAAAGAAAAATAGTCCCCATTGATTTAACTTCCAACAAAGGGCAAGCGAAGGTCACCTGCTCCTATAGACATGCACCCCCCTACCGAGTTGGGAAAATTAAAAAAGAGCGGCCCCTAAGTATGCACAGAGTGCAGTTTCCTCTCTGCTGAGAGTAGCACACGTTTGATTGTCAGCGGTGTGCTTTTGCATAATGGCATTTATTTCTTTATTTTTAAAATGAATTCTAGGTCAACTCAGGCTGCAAAAGGAAGAGGACGACTGGGGAAATCAGTTCTATAAGGAAACCGGATTGCAGGATCACCTTGTTTTTACGGCACCGCCTTTCACCTTTGTAACCTGCTCTTGGCATTATGGGATGCCAGGCCTTACCATTCTTCCTTGTTCGCCTTGTTTCCTAATTCAGTAATCCGCTGTATTATTCGCCGTCTTATACTATCTGATTTAGGGTGCCAACTTCCAGGTAGTGCCTGGAAATGTCTTGCTATTACAGCTGCTCTCCAGATGATAGAGTCCCCCTGGAGAAAATGGCTTTGGAAGGGGGGCTTTATTGGCAGTATAACCCTCTGAAGCCCCTCCCTTCCTCAAGGCCCACCCTCCCCAAGTCCCACCCCCCAAATCTCCAGTTATTTCATAACCCAGATCTGGAAAACCCTACACATTTTTTATGCTTTGCATTTCCTTGGGGATCAGCAAAAAAGGAGGGGGGGGACTAGAAATGAAGTCAGTAAACAAATGCATTTCCTTGGGCCCTTTCGGTGTTTCAAGTGCTTTGCAGACATTAGAAATATAAAACTGAATGAGACTCCTAAGGGTCATCTAGTCCAACCCCCTGCACAGTGCAGGTAATTTACAACTGCCTCTCCTACACCCCCAAACATACACTCCACCTGCTCCATGTCCAGAGGAAGGTGGAAAAAAAAAACCCTCTGGGATCTCTGGGCCAATCTGACCTGGAGGAAAATTTCTTCCTGACCCCAAAGTAGTAACTGGCATTATCCTGGACATATAAGAATGGGCCACATTCATCCCCTCCTGCTCTCCCTCTCATGGTCTGCCTAAATTCCTAGAATTATCTGGCTGTTACCCTTACTATATTACAGATTTAAATCGAGGCCAAGAACTGAGATCAAGAGTCCTGTTGAAATAAACATTTGTTAGTCTTTTAAGTGACAAGACTATTGGTTTTCTTTCGCTACAATAAAGAGAGCTACCCCTTTACAATTGCCCAAGACTACCCAACAGGGTGGTGGCAGAGACCTCACACAAGCTGGGTCCTGGTTCGAATCCCATCTCTGCCTGAAACCCATCAGAAATGCTGCTGGAAATATTACGAGAAACCACCATTCAAAGCACAGCCTTTTATCAGACATTAGTGACCTCTGGGCCAGTCATTTCCCTTACTCTTCAGATGAAAAGGCAGAAGGGAGGAGTAAGTATGCTGCTCTAAGTTCACTTTCAAGTCCAACAAAGTGTACAATTCTGAGTATAAGCTTTTGCATGCATGCGCACAACTTATAACCAGAATTAAACTTTGTTGGCCTGAAAGGTGCCGCTGGACTCGAACCGGGGTCCCACATCGCACGCAGTGGCCATTCACTGCTGTTAGCAGACCTCTTTATTTGCTTTATTCCCTTGTTTCATTCTTTGCCTGCATTTCTGGTGGAGACTCAAGGCAGGTATCTATCTATGGCTTTTTTTGAACAAGAACGCAGTTCCGGCAGGCTTGCTGTCAGAGGGCGTGGCCTACTATGCAAATGAGTTCCTGTTGGGCTTTTTCCTACAAAAACATCTATCTATCCATCCATATATATCAGGGACGGCCAAGCTTTCGTAACGTAAGAGCTACATTGAATAAGCGTGAGATGTTTGAGAGCCGCAAGACACGGACATCAGACGTTTGAGACCCTCAACACAGAAAGGAAGGAGGAAAGAAGGCAAATAGATGGGAGGAGGAGAGGTGGAAAGAAAGCAACTTTAATTATAATCGCCTTCTCCAAGCGGGCTGGCAGAGCGATGGGGGCTTCGGGAGCCACACGATAAGTGCGAAAGAGCCACGCGGGCCTCCCGAGCCGCAGTTTGGCCACCCCACACATACAGCCGTCGAACCAGACCGCGCAAGACACCCACAAGCCATGCAACAAGAATTGCGGGGATGCAAAGAGGACCATCTTTCTGAGCCATGCCATAACTAGGCTTCCCAATCCCCAGGTCCCAGCAGGGATCTCCTGGTTTTAAAGGTTCCCCCACCCCCGCCCCCAGCCAGCTAGCCAGCGGGGGAAGCCCCATCCCCACAGCTCTAGATCTCCAGCAGTTTTAGGGAATAATGGGGACTTGATCCACGGATACCGGGGGCTCTAGGGAGGCTGTGTTTTGAGGCAGAGGCACCAAATTTTCAGTATAGCATCTAGTGCCACTCCCCAAAATACCCTCCAAGTTTCAAAACCAGGGGGTCCAATTCTATGAGCCCCCAAAAAAGGTGCTCCTATCCTTCATTATTTCCTATGGAAGGAAGGCATTTAAAAAGCTGTGCTGTCCCTTTCAACGTGATGGCCAGAACTCCCTTGGAGTTCAATTATGCTTGTCACACCCTTGCTCCTGGCTCCGCCCCCAATGTCTCCTGGCTCCACCCCCAAAGTCTCCTGGCTCTGCCCCCAAAGTCCCCAGATATTTCATGAATTGGACTTGGCAACCCTAGCCATAACTAACACAAGCTCACGGCGAAAGAGGATTGCAAAAGACTAGTCCGGTGCAACACGTCACCGCTGCCCATCACCGCCCCAGTCGCCGGGCACTCTGCACGTGCTCAGAGGAGGGGCTCGCGCGGGCTCCCACCTGGCGGGGCGCGGTGAGGGTGCCGTCCACGTCGAAGAGGCAGAGGGCGCGGCCGCCGTCCAGGCTCCCTTCGCCGCCGTCCTCCATGCTTCACCTGCCGGCTGGGTCCGAATTAGCGATGAGTTGGCGCCGGTTCCGCTTCCCCCGCCCAGACTACGACTCCCGGCATGCCCCGCGGGAGAAGACTCCTAGGGGGGCGGAAGCGCGCCCGCTCAGCGCACGCGCACTCGGAAAGAGAAGAGGAAGACTTCCGGCTGGGCGTCGATTTGACGGTTTGGGCGCCGTTGCTGTCTATGGTGCTCCTCTGAACGCTGAGCGGGCGGCCAGGCAGGTACGGAAAGCGGCTTAGGGAAAACGCTGATTTGTTCGGGGTGCCAACATCCAGGTGGGACCTGGAGATCCCCCCGCCTGGAGAAAACGGATGCTTGAAGGGGGTGGGCTCTATGGCGTTTTACCCCACTGAAGCCCCTCCCCCTAGCCCCACCCCCGAGTCCTAGGGATGCCAACCTCCAGGTGGTGCAAACCAAGGGGAACGAACACAGCGAGGTTAGGAACAGGCGAGAACCGTGTTCTGCTAAAGAATAAATTCGTTACGTGAAGTTGTTTCTGAGCAATGCTGAAGCCCTTTGCAGAATATGTTTCTGAAAACTAGATGCAATAAATGCAGGATGTCTCGTTATCTTCAGTGCTTAGCACTGCATGGTTTATAATGTACAAAAAACATTCTTGCAGTTTACAATATGCATTTGCATAAAGGCAATTGCCAGTTTGCAATTTAATGGAAGAGTCCACTCAGAACGAAGACTGATAGATGCGAAAAAGCCCCTCCAAATCAGTAATGTTGCCAACGAAGTCAAGGTTACTTTGCAGAAAATTAAGGCAATGTCTTTATATGTGTCGCTGATAATGAAGTGCAGCTGATAACACGTTCCCTAGGTTTACAAAGCCGTGCTTCAGCGTCAGCCTTCATCTAATCATTCATTTCATATTATCTGGAACCAATGCTCACAGCGGTATAAGTGCAGTCAGCTCCTCCAAAGGGCATTAGCTGTTCTCTGATTTCCTGCTGTTAGAACTCATCTCCAGGAGACAGAAATCAGTTCCCCTGAAGAAAATGGCCACTTTGGACAGTGGACTTTATGGCATTAGACCCCGATGGAGTCCCTCCCCAGGATCCACCCCCCAAAATCTCCAATTTTCCAATCTGGATCTAGCAATCCTATTCTTAATCACCGCCACCTGCATCACCTGCCAGTAGCCAAGAGGAAATCTGGCAACCCTTGTTGTTACATATGTGGCCGTTGTACATGAATGTAGGTTTGTGTGCATTTGTGTGTAGTTCAATGGGTGTGCGTATCCATGTTGCATCTGTATTTTATATGTGTGCATGCAGGGAGACAGAATATGTGCAGATCTCTCACAGTGTATGCAGAATCAAGATATAAAAACAGATCTTCAAGCGCATAGAGAACAAAATAAGAGTCCAGTGGCTCCTTTAAGACCAACCAAAGTTTATTCAAGGTATGCGCATTCACGTGCATGCACACTTCCTCAGG
Organism: Heteronotia binoei; assembly: GCF_032191835.1. Classification (NCBI taxonomy): domain Eukaryota; kingdom Metazoa; phylum Chordata; class Lepidosauria; order Squamata; family Gekkonidae; genus Heteronotia; species Heteronotia binoei. Next base: position 3,832,486 of record NC_083242.1, read on the forward strand.
TACATCAAAAGTATATATATATATATATATGATGAAATGAAAGTGTGTGTGTATAATGAAATGAAATTATATATATATAAGGCAGATGCCTATATTTTCAATTAATTGTACTCTTCACCTGTGTAGAGACATCTGCCTGTATATGTGACTGGTTAACTTCAATTTCTGTGTATCTGAGGAAGTGTGCCTTGCACAGAAAAGCTCATAGCTTAAATAAACTTTTGTTGGTCTTAAAGGTGATCCTGGACTCAAACTTTGCTCTGCCGCTTCAGACCAACATGGCTACCCACCTGGACCTACAGGAAGGTCTGCCCACCAGGTAGAGCTGTACAGAGAGATTTGCACGCACGCAAAATAAATACGATAGACCTGCACACACAGACGAGATCTAAACAGAAACCTGTCTTTTTTTTTTTTAAGGTTGTGCTTGCAGGATTTCTTTTTAATCCCGCCCTTCTTTGCGCTCGAAATGTCTCATGCATTCTAAGGGAAGCCTCACCAGGTGCCTCTCTGCTTCACCCAGTATCCTATTTTAGGGCATAGCACGGGATGGCCAAACTGTGGCTCTTTCACACATATTGTGTGGCTCTCAAAGCCCCCACCACCCCATTGGCCAACTTGGAGAATGCATTTAAAGTTGATTTCTTTTGACCTCTCCCTCCCCCCCATCTATTTTCCTTTTCCTTCCTTCCTTCCTTCCTTCCTTCCTTCCTTCCTTCCTTCCTTCCTTCCTTCCTTCCTTCCTTCCTTCCTTCCTACCTACCTACCTACCTACCTACATTGGACATTCATGTCTTGCAGCTCACAAATATCTGACATTTATTCTATTTAGCTCTTAAGTCAAACAAGTTTGGCCACCTCTGGCATAGCAGGTCTTAACAGAAACGCATGCTTTGTTTCAGGCCGGAATGCTGGGTGCTTGCCGTCGCCCGTGCCTCTTTCGATCCTGGGGAAGGCGTCTCCCAAATGCCGCTTGGTTGGGGCAGTCGGAAAAGGCCTCGCTCCCTTCCTTTAGAACGCGACCAGCAGTGCACCCGTGTGGCTGGCAGAGTCCTGCAGTCCGGCAAGTCCTGCCCAGATGGCTTGGCATTTCAGCCCCTTCTCAGCCGGCCCTGGAGGAAAAAAACGCCGAGAGCCCCAAAGACTTCAGACTGATTTACAGGTTCCCCGGGATCCGGTACTGCCGAGCCCTGTCAAGGTTGAAACTACTTCAGACAGCCATTACGGCGCTGATTCTCCCTCCAGTCTGGCTTCTCCACTGGCAAGACCAAGTGACCCAAGCCCAGTGTCTCTACAGCACAGGCATCGCTTGCTTTGCCGGCTTCATGCTGTATGCCATGAGTTATTACTTCCGGCGAATCGTAGGACTGATGTACTTGAACCAAGACGGCACGGTGCTAAGAGTGGCTCATTTGACGTTTTGGGGGAGGAGGAAGGACTTCTGCTGCCCGGTCGAAACTGTGATGACCTTGGCTGACCTTGGTGAAGACAGGAACGAGCTTCTGGTCTGCCTCCAGCGGTACGACAGGGATCATTTCTTCTACTTCACTCTCCGCTTTGGGCAGGTTGTGGACGAGGAAGGGTTCAGAAGGGTATTTGGAACAGTTTAGGAAGCGGCGAGGAAACTCCGATGGACAAATTTGCCAGTGTCTGGAAGCCACTGGGGGGGCCTCGTCTTTAATTCAGCGCAGGGATAGGTCAGTCCACGCTTCAGCCCGCCATTCTGGGAGACGTCTCTCACACGAGACGCATCATGAGTTACGTTTCACAGAGGTGTCTTTCCTTGAGGGAGTGCGTTCCCTCCAGCACCCCGAGGTCTCCCTGTACTGGATGTGGGTGGGGATGTCCTCTCTTAGAGGTGCCAGTTGCCAGCTGGGGACAGGGGATCCCCCAATTTTGGGGGCTCCCCCCCCAAAAGCCAGCCAGCAATCCTCCACAGCCCTGCTTAAAAAGACGGGGCGCTGTGGACGCCTGCCCTGCAAACCACGAATTCACAGTCGTAATATGCAGGGCATTTTTTGTAGCAGAAACTCCTCACCCACCTCACAGGGTGTCTGTTGTGGGGGAGGAAGGGAAAGGAGATTGTGAGCCGCTCTGAGACTCTTCGGAGTGGAGGGCGGGATATAAATCCAATATCTTCTTCTTCTTCTTTGCATATTAGGCCACACACCCCTGATGCAGCCAGTCCTCCAGGAGCTTACAGTAGGCCCCGTACTAAGAGCCCTGCAAGCTCCTGGAGGATTGGCTACATCAGTGGGGTGTGGCCTAATATGCAAAGGCGTTCCTGCTACAAAGAAAGCCCTGATAATATGTCACTGTTGGAGCCAGGCCGGGGGGGGGGGGGGATGAGGGGACTCGGGAGTGGTCTGCTGGCTTCTGTGGGATAATTATTGCTTCTTTTAGATGGGGATCTTCCAAGCCATAGGTCTAGAATGTCGTGTTCCACCTTGTTACTTGCGACACCAGAGAACTATGGGATTCCTACATTAAACTTTAAAATGTCCAATCTCTTTGAAGGCAGTTGTCTGTTCGCACTCGGGTCAGGGTGGGAGACCAGCTGATAGCAGAAGCAAGAGCCCCCATGGGAATGAGGGAGGGAAGGAACCAAAATTCAGACAACGGCCAAGCGCAGGACTTAGAAAACCACATTGCTAATAGACAGCAAGTTTAAATGCATGCTGCACAAGTGTGCACAGCTAACAGGCACTGAGAAGCACATACTCCTTGGTGAGGAAAGATCCAGTTGGGAGTAGCGTGAGCCAGCTCACAGGTTTTTTAGCCTCCAGCTCACAACCTTTGATCTTGGCTCAGGAAAAAAGCTCACAACTTTAATGTCAGTAGCTCACAAAGTAGAATTTTTGCTCACAAGACCCCACGACTTAGAGGGAGTATTGGCAGCCATGTTGGTGTGAAGCTGTAGAACGAAGTTTGAGTCCAGTGGCACCCTTAAGACGAACACAGTTTTATTCAAAGTAGCTTTCTGAGGAAGTGTACATACACGCAAAAGCTCATACCTTGAATAAAACTTTGTTGGTCTTAAAGGTGCCCCTGGACTAAAAACCTCCCAACTTTGCTCTAGTGATAAAGTGCAGAAAGCATTTCTATGGATTTAAAATGGACCCTCCCTGGTCTGACCCAGCAGGGCTCTTCTGATGTTCTTCTCAGGGGAAGGCCTCAGCCTCTCTGCCCTGTTGTTGGCCCTCCAGAGGAACTGGCTGGCCACTGTGTGAGACAGGAGGCTGGACTAGATGGACCCTCCCTGGTCTGACCCAGCAGGGCTCCTCTGATGTTCTTCTCAGGGGAAGGCCTCAGCCTCTCTGCCCTGTTGTTGGCCCTCCAGAGGAACTGGGTGGCCACTGTGTGAGACAGGAGGCTGGACTACATGGACCCTCCCTGGTCTGATCCAGCAGGGCTCTTCTGATGTTCTTCTCAGGGGAAGGCCTCAGCCTCTCTGCCCTGTTGTTGGCCCTCCAGAGGAACTGGCTGGCCACTGTGTGAGGCAGGAGGCTGGATTAGATGGACCCTCACTGGTCTGACCCAGCAGGGCTCTTCTGATGTTCTTCTCAGAGGAAGGCCTTGGCCTCTCTGCCCTGTTGTTGGCCCTCCAGAGGAAATGCTTGGCCACTGTGTGAGACAGGAGGCTGCTAGATGGACCCTCCCTGGTCTGACCCAGCAGGGCTCCTCTGATGTTCTTCTCAGGGGAAGGCCTCAGCCTCTCTGCCCTGTTGTTGGCTCTCCAGAGGAACTGGTTGGCCCCTGTGTGAGACAGGAGGCTGGACTAGATGGACCCTCCCTGGTCTGATCCAGCAGGGCTCTTCTAATGCTCTTCTCAGGGGAAGGCCTCAGCCTCTCTGCCCTGTTGTTGGCCCTCCAGAGGAACTGGCTGGCCGTATGAGACAGGAGGCTGGACTAGATGGACCCTCCCTGACCTGATCCAGCAGGGCTCTTCTGTTCTTCTCATGGGAAGGCTTTGGCCTTTCTGCCCTGTTGTTGGCCCTCCAGAGGAACTGGCTGGCCACTGTGTGAGACAGGATGCTGGACTAGATGGACCCTCCCTGGTCTGATGCAGCAGGGCTCTTCGGATGTTCTCAGGGGAAGGCCTCAGCCTCTCAGCCCTGTTGTTGACCCTCCAGAGGAACTGGCTGGCCACTGTTGGGACCGGATGCTGGACTAGATGGACCCTCCCTGGTCTGATCCAGCAGGGCTCTTCTGATGTTCTTTCTTACCACAGGGCAGCTTATCTACCACACAGCTCTCAGGCCTAAGAAAATCTAGTCATGCTTAACCCTCCACAGGACTAACCCCGTCATGTCTTGACTTGAGCCCCTTTGATTGCCCTACAAAGAGGTTTTGTGACTAAGCCAAGCCTCCAGATTACAGCACTTTTAACAAAGCTGACTTAAGAACCATGCCTCTTGCAGAGAGCAAATTCAGTTATAAATATTTTTATTATTATTTTAAGAATACTGATTAACACAAGGAAACTTAAAATCTCATGGATCCGTGTGAAATGGCTACTGGCTACATATTGAGAAGGTCGGTTAAGCATCGGTTTTACGCATGAATTTGGCACGGACGACAGGTTGTAAACAAGATTATTACTTTTTAAAGACAGAATTAGACCACACCGCCGGGGGTGCGCGCCAGTTCACAGTTAAGAGTTCCATAAAAATTACTGTTAAAAAAAACATAAGACACACTTAGAAGTATTTATACCCCTCCCTCAAAAAAAAAATAAAGACACCCCCCCACCCCAAACAGAACGTGGCAAAAGTTTTGGTTACCAGATCATGGATTTGGTTACTGGGAAAGGGGTTTCTAGAGATGGCAATCCCCTTAACTGCACCAATATGTTGACAGAACCAGGTCTCCCCAGTCGATGAGAAACGCAAACCTGTTTCTCCATGCGTGAAACTCGATGGGGTGGAGATGGGAACAGGGCAGGAAGGAAGTTGGGATTGCCCCGGTCGACCTTCTAGAAATGTGGAAGGGCTGTGGAAAAAAAATGGATGGCTAGTAAGGCCAGGAGGTCAAATAAGTGCCAAGAAGTGCTGAGAAGATAGAGGGCAGGGGTGGGGGTCAACGCCCACCTATCCTCTACGCGCCAAACTTCTGTGCATGTGTTTGCGCAGCCCCTCTCCTCCTCAGTGCACATGAAAAGACTCCTGGCTGTTTCAGAGATCATCCAAGAGGACATAAAAGGGAAGAAGAGCAGGCTGACTGAGTTGCAGCACCCATCTGAGTATGGCTGTGGGGTATTGTGGGGTACTTTGCTGATGCTCAGGCAGTTAAACGATGCTCGGCCCTGCTTAATGATGCACCCAGCCAATAGCCATTGTAAGGGGAAAGGGGACCGTCTCGAACTGATGTCCCTCGCATTCAGTTCTGGGGCCCCCCTCAGATCCACTGCCGTTAAGGCTGCAAGAATGTGCTGCGGGGTCAAAGCAGAATTAATCAAGTGAGGAAAAGGTTTGTGAGGGGCGGCCCCGAGAGCGAAATCTGGCCACCTGAAGGGCACTCCGCGTTCGGCTCGAAAGGTTCTTTCCCCTTCTTGGAGAGCACCAGAGAGACACGATTCAGCAACGGCGTGAGGGAAAGAAGGAGCGCGTCTTCTCTTAAAAGCTCCTTCATTCTCCCTTCAACCAACACTGACACGAAGGGAGTGAGAAAGAGGCAGAGTTGGATGCGCTTCTGGGGGAGTGGGGATTTCGGGGTAAGGATCTGAAGGCACAATATAGAAGAAACACCTTTGTTTGGTCCAGTCTGGGACAGCCAGCTCTATGCTAGCGCTCAGCCCACCTAAAACGCTCAAAACTCAATTGATAAGTATGTCGGGGGTGGGTGGAGGAGGGCGGGACTCAACGTTTCCACCTACATCTCTTTCTCTCCCTCAGCCCCTACGAAAGACAACACTTTCTGCTTAGCAGAGAAACTCTTCCAAAAAAAACCCCCCCAGACAAACGTCAAACCCATGCTCACAGACCCGGTTGCTTCTTCCTTTCCTCTGAATACCCGAAACGGGCAGTGAGAAACACCACGTTTGTGCTTCTACCCTGGCACAGTGAGGAGTTAAAGTCAGACCTAATGGAGCCTTGGTACCAGCCCCACACGGACACCTGGCTTTTTCTCCCTGAAACGATGGAGCTGGTGAAGCCCCCGGCAGGCGGTGACGCACAAGCTGTCTCCTGACACTTCTCAGAGAATTAGGTCTCTGCTCCGGTGTCAACATGGGGCCTCTCTTTACCCATTTTAGGCCCCAGCCTGGGGTGTTTGTTAAGAAAGGGGTTGTGCACAGCAGCAAAGAGCACATTGTATTGTTGGTGATTGTGGGAAAGAGGAGTGGCACATTTTGGGCTACACAGCTCGACGGTGACGCTTGCCAAAGTTCGCTGAGCCAGCTCTCTGTCAAAAGGATAGCAAATTTGGGACAGACCTCTGCTGGGTCAGGAGAGAGGCTCCTGAGAATTGACCAGACATCCCAAACTCTCAGAATCATACTCCAAAGGGTGTGGAGATGCTGTGTCACTCAGCCTTTCTGCCTCGATTTTCAAAACCCCACGGCCTAAATTAAGCTGGCAGCGGTAGATGGAAATGGTGGAAGTGGAAAATTCCACTAGTGCAGGTGGGAAATTCTTTTGAGTAGTCTTTGAGAGACAAAGCTGCTATTACGCTACCAAAAATATTTGGGGCGAGGGGAGGAATACGTAAGTATCGTCTGCGTTGACAACCGCTTCTGTTTTGGAAAGCACGTTTTGCAGTTCCGGTCATTTCCGTGTCAATCAATAAAACATCAATAATTGGGTTTAAAAAAAAAAAAAGACAATGATACAGAAAGGGGCACGACGACAGTGGCAAGCCAGCTACATCTTGGAGTGCCGCCCTAACCACTGGTGTGTACCTTGTTGTGATGCCGTGGTGACATTTTCCAGAATGTTGGCCAAAGCCCTGAGGGCTTGAGAGAATCTGAAGAAGATCAATTCGGCTGCTCAACTGCCAAAGTCCTCCCCTTGTGTACGATTTGGCACATGCTGAACGAGGGGGTGGAAGGAACAGCTCTGCCCACCCCTCACCCCCCATCCATTTGAACCCCACCGCCCCGGAACTCAGTACACTTGCAAGAGATTCCAGCTGCACCAGCGGTGTCCAGAGTTCGAGTCCGAAGCATCTTGAATTGGTGGCAAGCATGGGACAATACCAGTTTTTTTTTTTTAAAAAACCTGTTAGTGAAAATAGATATATAGATATATATATCTATGTGTATATATTTATGATTTTAAATAAACTAAATCTCAGATTGTTGTAGGATTTGGGCTCTCGGCAGTGCAAGGTGAAGAGATTCCGCTACTTGAAGTCCGCCAAGATGTCGCTGAAGATGTTCAGGAAGAGATGGGCGTGATGGTCCCGGAAGACCAGCATGGGCCGGAAACGGATAGACCGGTCGCCGCTGCCTCCCAAGACGACACCTGAGGGGAAAGGAGCAGGAAAGGAAAGGTTTCTTCCCAGCGATAAGGCAGATGGCACAGAATATAGGCAGAGGACTCTGCGTTAAAAACACTACCAGGTTTTCAGTCACGTGGATTCAAGACTGGTGACGAGTGTCAGAACTTGTAACTTTCATGTATGCTGTGAGCCACACCGACTCCATATTGCAGGCTCCCCTTAACACATAACGCTTGTCCTCTGCAACTAACACCCAAATGCTTTGCATTTCAAACACCCTGTGATCTTTGGAGGGTAACAGATAACCTCTGGTCAACATCTGCAGATGGCCGTTTGAAGCCAGGCCGAATAGGCCTTCACAGCGGGAATGCATCCTCCCTCCTGATAACGATCCCTGAGAACGAGACACTGGTCTGTACCCCGTGTGAAAGATGGTTTTATTGTTGCTGTCCTAACCACATAAAATGTAACTGGATGCCAGGCCTAGGCATCAGTGTTATCTTGTAGCTTCAGCTCTGTAGTTCTCAAATAAACGCCTATACTTTGTAACAAGTTTGGACTCTGTTTGACGTTCTGCCAGTTCTGACATTGAGAGCACATTAGGTCATGGTTGTCCCTCCCAAAATTAACAGTGCTGGAACAAATTGTGCCCCAAATGGCAAAAACATGGAATAAATGATGTCGTGGCTTCATATGCAAAATGCCTGCACGCCAGAGAACTTGGCTCTGCAAAATATTAACTCTCTTTTTATAGCAACTCTTTTTTGGGTGCAAAATTTAACTCTGAGGGCACACAGCCCGAAGCTTCACGGGGAATGCGGCGCCTCTAAAAAAGGCCATTGTTTTACCTTTGTTTCTGGCTAATACGATGAGCTTGTTCCTAACGGCGTCATTTGGAGCGTCGAACGAGCAGAAAGTCCCCCGTCCTCGCGCCCGGCTGACCAGGTGAGGGTAGCGATCCTGGAAAGAAAATCGTTCATGAATTCTCCATTTGAAGGGGGCGAACAAGATAAAGAGTTAGTAAGGTGCCCGCTGCTGTTGGCTTTCCCAGCACAAGAATCAAGACCCCTGCTGTGGGACAATCGACAAACAGCATGCTGGCCCAAATTTTGAAAAATTCTTTAAATGCAGGTCTGTGGGGGGTGAGAACCAAACATCGGCAGTCTGGTACCAGCACTGACGCAGCATGGTTTAGTGGTTAAGAGCGGCAGAATCTAATCTGGGGCACAACGCTAAAAGAGTTAGCACTTCCAACAGCCAGACAATCTTAGGATCTGGGCTATACCACTCACATAGCCACACGATAATAACAATTATGATGTCTACCAAATATTTTTGACCCTGTGCCAGAGACAGATTTGACTTCTGCCACAGCCCGAGGCAGTTTTTTCTCTTTTGGGGGCCTCATGAGATCTTCCCAGGCTGTGCCAGGTGAAAACTCTCCCAGGTGCTCTTGCCTGTAAATCTAGCAGCCCCGCCAGCAAGACTTTCCCGGCGTGAGCGGCGTTGCTGATAAGGTCCTCTCTTCGAATGACGTTAATGACTTCTGCCAGAAGCAGGTTCTTGGAGGGATCGCCCATCCACGTGTTGAAAATCCGATACGGCTGCAGGAGGGGATGGACAGAAGGGGGGAGAATAGAGAAAATGGAAAATGCAGGACGGAAGAACATAAGAGAAGCCATGTTGGATCAGGCCAATGGCCCCTCCAGTCCAACACTCTGTGTCACTTAAGAACACAAGAGAAGCCATGTTGGATCAGGCCAATGGCCCATCCAGCCCAACACTCTGAGACACATAAGAACATAAGAGAAGCCATGTTGGATCAGGCCAATGGCCCATCCAGTCCAACACTCTGAGTCACATAAGAGAAGCCATGTTGGATCAGGCCAATGGCCCATCCAGTCCAACACTCTGTGTCACTTAAGAACATAAGAGAAGCCATGTTGGATCAGGCCAATGACCCATCCAGTCCAACACTCTGTGTCACTTAAGAACGTAAGAGAAGCCATGTTGGATCAGGCCAATGGCCTATCCAGTCCAACACTCTGAGTCACATAAGAACATAAGAGAAGCCATGTTGGATCAGGCCAATGGCCCATCCAGTCCAACACTCTGAGTCACATAAGAACATAAGAGAAGCCATGTTGGATCAGGCCAATGGCCCATCCAACACTCTGTGTCACACGGCGGCCAATATATGTGTGTGTGTATATATATATATATATATGTATGTGTGTGTGTGTGTGTATATATACACACACACACATACATATATATACATACTGGCTATGCTTCTAGCTGCCACCACCTCCTGTGGCAGTGAATTCCACATGCTAATCACCCTTTGGGTGAAGAAGTACTTCCTTTTATCCGTTTTAACGTGACTGCTCAGCAATTTCATTGAATGCCCAAGAGTTCTTGTATTGTGAGAAAGGGAGAAAAGTACTTCTTTCTCTACTTTCTCCATCCCATGCATAATCTTGGAAACCTCTCTCATGTTACCCCGCAGTCGACGTTTCTCCAAGCTAAAGAGCCCCAAGTGTTTTAACCTTTCTTCATAGGGAAAGTGTTCCAAACCTTCAATCATTCTAGTTGCCCTTTTCTGGACTTTTTCCAATGCTATAATATCCTTTTTGAGGTATGGTGACCAGAATTGTACACAATATTCCAAATGAGACCGCACCATCGATTTATACAGGGGCATTATGATACTGGCTGATTTGTTTTCAGTTCCCTTCCTAATAATTCCCAGCATGGCGTTGGCCTTTTTTATTGCAAACGCACACTGTCTTGACATTTTCAGTGAGTTATCTACCACGACCCTAAGATCTCTCTCTTGGTCAGTCTCTGCCAGTTCACACCCATCAACTTGTATTTGTAGCTGGGATTCTTGGCCCCAAAGTGCATTACTTTGCACTTGGCCACATTGAACCTCATCTGCCACGTTGGCGCCCACTCACCCAAACTCAACAGATCCCTTTGGAGTTCCTCACAATCCTCTCTGGTTCTCACCACCCTGAACAATTTAGTGTCATCTGCAAACTTGGCCACTTCGTTGCTTACTCCCAACTCCAGATCATTAATGAACAAGCTAAAGAACATGGGACCCAGTACTGAGCCCTGCGGCACCCCACTGCTTACCACTGCACTCCACTGTGAAGACTGCCCATTTATACTCACTCACTGCTTCCTATTAATTAGCCAGTTTTTTATCCACAAGAGGACCTGTCCTTTTACTCCACGACTCTTGAGCTTACTAAGGAGACTTTGATGAGGAACTTTTTCAAAAGCTTTCTGGAAGTCAAGGTAAACAACATCTATTGGGTCCCCTTTGTTCACCCCCTCAAAGAACTGTAACAGGTTAGTGAGGCAAGCTCTTCCCTTACAGAACCCATGTTGAGTCTTCCTCAGTAACTTGTGTTCATCAATGTGCCTACTCATTCTGTCCTTGATAATGGTTTCTGCCAACTTTCCCGGTATTGAAGTCAGACTGACTGGCCTGTAATTTCCCGGTTCTCCTCTGGAACCCTTTTTAAAGATGGGGGTGACATTTGCTACCTTCCAGTCCTCAGGAACGGAGGCAGTTTTCAATAAAAGATAACATATTTTTGTCAGAAGATCCACAACTTCAACTTTGAGTTCTTTCAGAACTCTTGGATGTATGTCATCTGGACCTGGTGACTTATTAATTTTTAATTTGTCTATCAGTTGTAGGACCTCCTCTCTTGTCACCTCAGTTTGACTCAGGTCTTTCAACACCCCTTCCAAAATTAAAAAACCGCTTGGTAGACACCTGGATTCTGGGAATAAACTGCTGCTGTGGCAGCCTCCATAACTAACCAACCCCTAAAAACAGCCTCTAAAGATCTGGTTACTGAGAAATCAGTCAGGCTTCCACCATTTCATCTTCAACGGTATCAAGAGGGCTAGAAGCTTATATATATTTATATCTATCAGGGCTGGCCAAACTGTGGCTCAGGAGCCACATGTGGCTCTTTCACACATATTGTGTGGCTCTCGAAGCCCCTACTGCCTCATTGGCCAGCTTGGAGAAGGCATTTGTCTCTTTAAAAAATCACTTCTCCAAGCCAAGCCAGCTGGTGGCTTCGAGAATGCATTTAAAGTTAAAGTTGCTTTCTTTCTACCTCTCTGTCCCCCATCTATTTTCTTTCTTTCTTTCTTTCTTTCTTTCTTTCTTTCTTTCTTTCTTTCTTTCTTTCTTTCTTTCTTTCTTTCTTTCTTTCTTTCTTTCTTTCTTTCTTTCTTTCTTTCTTTCTTTCTTTCCTTCCTTCCTTCCTTCCTTCCTTCCTTCCTTCCTCCCCTCCCTTCCCCCCTTGCGGCTCTCAAACATCTGACATTTATTCTATGTGGCTCTTAAGTTAAGCAGGTTTGGCCACCCCTGGTATATAGTATCCCAATGATCTTGGATTAGATTATCAGGATACTATATACTGTGGCTGCCAGTGCAACTGAAGAATGCGTGTAGCCCTGGTTAGAAGGCAGGCCGGCCACTGAAATACCAATTCATCCAGTGCCCACAAATGATCGTTTCAGATGCTGGATTCTGCAGACTTACAGCATTGGGCCGCAATTCCTCCTTGTGGAAAAACCCTCCTGTCATCATCTTCTTACTGAAGCTCAGGACATCGGCGGGGTCGTCCAGGCCCCAGTGTTCATGGGCCCAAAACTTCCCAGTGCAGCCGCCCCCCGTCTGCACCTCGTCCACCAAGAAACCGCAGCCGTGCTGTTCAAAGAGATCGGAAAAGCAAGGTCGATTCAGCCAAAGAACTGGGATGCGGCAGGAGGGACTGGGATCTGGGTGGGTGGACAAAATCCTTCTGATCTCTACCTTGGCCATGAAGGCAGAGAAGCATGGAATATTAAGGGGGTGGAGGCCCGGATTCAAGTGCTACTTCTGGAGAAAGTTCTTAGCAAGCCAGCCTCTTTCAATCTCTATTTCCAGATGACAAAACAAGAATGGAAGCTAAGATAGGTCTCCGACCGTACGGGGCGGGGTCTTCTTGGGTTAGGGGTGGCGTCTAGCAGCTTGGGAGGTGGAGCTTGAGTTGCAAGAAAAGAAAAGAAAAGGGATGGTTCCCTCCCTGCCAAAATGCTCCCCTTTGCAAATGTGACAGGACCAACCTTTCTGGCGATGTTCCTTAACTTCCGGAAGAAGTCGTCTGAAGCGTGGCTGTCGCCGCCTTCCGACTGAATCGGCTCGACGATGATCCCAGCTACCACTTTCTTCTTTTTCCTGTATTTCACAATCAAATCTTCCACCTAGACATGGGTTAAGAAAAGAAACTTAAGAAAAGAAAGTATTTCCCTCTAGATGCAGCGAAATAATGCCAACCCGTTTTGTTTCTAAGGAAAAAGTGAACCGGAGAACTTTGGTGTTTTGTACCGAAAGAATGCTGTCCCGGGGAACTCGGATTGTGCAGTTAGGACTTTAACAATCTTACAACCAGTGTTCCCTCTAAGATGCGTTAGTGTGAGCCAGCTCACAGGGTTTTTTAGCCTCCGGCTCACACATTTTTGTCTTAGCTCAGGAAAAATGGCTCCAGATTTATGCAGTAGCTCACAACGTTAATGCCAGTAGCTCACAAATTAGAATTTTTTTGCTCACAAGACTCCACAGCTTAGAGGGAGTATTGGACATTTGAAAGGCCAAGGCCCAGGCCGGAAATATTAAAAGAATAAACAGAGCCTCCTAGAGCATGCGCAAAGTGCTTTCCTCTTGCACTGCTGCAGAATTAGAACCTTTGCCATCTAGGAGTAGGAGGAAGGACCTCACCCCCAAGCACTCTCACCTCTTCCAAACAGCGGGACTCCTCCTGTTCGTTTTCTTTCACAAACTCCTCCAGCGGGTACTTCAGTCTTGGAAACGGAGCGATGGGCCAGTCGAAGGACGGGATGTCCAGCTTGTGGATGGCTTTGGAGTGCGTGGCGGCCAGGCAGCCTGAGCGGAGGAGGAGAAAAAGACGCCCACTGAGAGACCATCCTGCCTCCCCTCCCCGGCACTCTGCATTGCACGGGCCAACCGGGCTTGAAGCTGGATTGTGTGACGGCACCTCGAACCTCTCAGAAGGACTGAGGTCTTAGGGTCCTGAGGTGGCAGAACTGGCTGCCCCGGTTCAGACGGCAGGTGAGAGATAAGATAGCATTTTTCAGGTCTGCAGAACCCTTGAGTCTCCCCAAACGGAAAACTAGCAGATCGGAAAGTCGAGATTCTAGGACACCCACCCCGGTTCCCTTTGATGCTAGCTTTTTGTGGGGGATTGGGGCTTTCCCTCCACCTTTTTCACATAGGGGAGCATGCCGAAGAGGCAGTAGAACAGACGAAAGGAAGTCCTTCTTCACCTAAAGGGTAATTAACATGTGGAATTCACTGCCACCAGAAGTGGTGGTGGATATGAGCACAGAAAGCTTCAAGAGGGGATTGGATAAACCTGTGAAGCAGAGGTCCATCAGTGGCTCTTAGCCACAAGGTCTAGATGGAATACTCTGTCTGGGGCAGTGATGCTCTGTCTTCTTGGTGCTTGAGGGGGTGGGGGTGACAGTGGGAGGGCTTCTGGAGTTCTGGTCCCACTGGTGGACCTCCTGATGACACCTGGGTTTTGGCCACTGTGTGACACAGTGTTGGACCAGAAGGGCTAATCCAACATGGTTTCTCACATTGTTATGTCTGGGGTAGTGATACTCCGTCTTCTTGTTGCTGGGGGGGGGGTGTGGGCAACAGTGGGAGGACTTCTCAAGTTCTGGCCTTGCTGATGGACCTCTTGATGTCACCTGGGTTTTGGCCACTGTGTGACAGAGTGTTGGACTGAAGGGGCCACTGGCCTGACCCAACATGGCTTCTCTTATGTTCTTATGTCTGAGGCTGTGATACTCTGTATTCTTGGTTCTTGGGGGGCAAGAGTGGGAGGGCTTCTGGAATTTTGGCTGCACTGGTGGACCTCCTGATGGCCCCTGGGTTTTGGCCACTGTTTGAGACAGAGTGTTGGACTGGAGGGGCCACTGGCCTGACCCAACATGGCTTCTCTTATGTTCTTATGTCTGAGGCTGTGATACTCTGTGTTCTTGGTTCTTGGGGGGCAAGAGTGGAAGGGCTTCTGGAATTTTGGCTGCACTGGTGGATCTCCTGATAACAACAACAACACGTTTTATTTATATCCCGCCCTCCCTGCCGGAGCAGGCTCAGGGCGGCTCACAACAAATGGCCCCTGGGTTTTGGCCACTGTTTGAGACAGAGTGATGGCCCCTGGGTTTCGACCACTGTTTGAGACAGAGTGTCGGACTGGAGGGGCCACTGGCCTGATCTAACATGGCTTCTCTTTTGTTCTTATGTTTGAGGCTGTGATACTCTGTATTCTTGGTTCTTGGGGGGCAAGAGTGGGAGGGCTTCTGGAATTTTGGCCGCACTGGTGGACCTCCTGATGGCCCCTGGGTTTTGGCCACTGTGTGAGACAGAGTGTTGGACTGGAGGGGCCGCCGGCCTAATCTAACATGGCGTCTCTTATGTTCTTATCTTCCACCCGCAGCCTGAAGCAGAGCAAGCCAGTTCATTAATTACCCCATGACTCTGATTCACCTTTTGGTTAGGCCTTTGGCAGTTTTCATCATTGGTCTCTTCCATCGTACTCTCGCACACCCATGAACTGCATTTGCAAACCATGCAGAAGGGGAGGGGGGGGTCACCCTATATGTTAGAGTAGCTACTTAGAATGAGTCATGAGCAATGTTCCCTCTAAGCTGCAGAGTCCTGTGAGCAAAAAAATCTAGTCCGTGAGCTACGGGCATTAAAGTTGTGAGCTACTGCATCAATTAGTGCGCCCTGGAGCCATCCTTCCTGAGCTAAGACCAGAAATGTGTGAGATGGAGGCCAAAAATCTGTGAGCGAGCTCACGCTAACTCAGCTTAGAGGGAACACCGGTTGGGAGATCTGTTAAGTCCTGCAGAAAGAACCCTCCTCTTCCCCCTTGCAACTCAAGAGCCCCCCCCCCCCAAAGCATTAATTTCCCCCTTACCCATGGTTCTCCCATGAAATCCACCCATAAAGGACATCATGCTGTACTCTGGGCAACCTGGAGGCTGAAAGGAAAAAAAAAATATTGTAACATTATGCTCAATCATTAGGGTTTGTAGAATCTTTCGGGCTCAAGTGCCGTGTTCTACTGGAGAAAGTTTTTCTTCCAGACGTTTCGTTCTCAGCTGCGGAGAACATCCGCAGCTGAGAACGAAACGTCTGGAAGAAAAACTTTCTCCAGTAGAACACGGCACTTGAGCCCGAAAGATTCTACAAACCCTAATGATGATGCCAGCCGTGAAAACCTGAAATCTTTGATTATGCTCAATGTCCACTAGGTGGCAGAATAGTCTCTCCTACCCTGGGATTTGAAGCAGGATTATGTAAACTAGAAGGGGGCGGGCACCAAAAAAACCTCCTGATGGTTTTGAGAGCTGCAGCAGTGAAAAGCCTGTCATTTATTCATTGGCTTCACTTATCCCCTGCCTTCTGCCCCAGCGGGGACTCAAAAGCGGCTCACGGCCTTCTGCTCGTCTCCATTTTATCCTCGCAACAACCTTGTGAGGTGGGTTAGGCTTACAGAGCGCATGACTGGCTCAAGGTCACCTGGCAAGCTTCAATGGCATGAGCGAGGATTCGAACCTGGTTCTCCCAGGTACTATTCTGACACTCTTAACCACTACCAAGGGTGGCCAACAGTAGCTCTCCAGATGTTTTTTTTTTGCCTACAACTCCCATCAGCCCCAGCCATTGGCCGTGCTGGCTGGGGCTGATGAGAATTGTAGGCAAAAAAAAAACATCTGGGGAGCTGCCATTGGCCACCCCTGCACTACACCATGTTTCCATGGGCAAATTTGTGACTCCCCCCCCACCCACCACCAGAGAGAGAGCCAGTTTGGTGTAGTGGTTAAGTGTGCGGACTCTTATCTGGGAGCACCGGGTTTGATTCCCCACTCCTCCACTCGCAGCTGCTGGAATGTCCTGGGTCAGCCATAGTTCTCGTAGGAGTTGTCCTTGAAAGGGCAGCTGCTGTGAGAGCCCGCTCAGCCCCACCCACCTCACAGGGTGTCTGTTATGGGGGGAGAAGATATAGGAGATTGTAAGCCGCTCCGAGTCTCTGATTCAGAGAGAAGGGCGGGATATAAATCTGCAGTCGTCGTCTTCTTCTTTCCAGTATGCGTTTGATCTCTCAGAATCGCAAAGCCCCAAAACTCGGGGCCTAGAGCAGCTCACCTGGTTGATCATGCAGGTTTCCAGCTCTTCCTTAGTCACGCTGTTGCGGCCCCGCTCTTTGTTCTTGAAAAAAACGCAAAGAAAGAAAGAGAGAAGTTTCCTTATGAACTTCTGGAAAAGCTTGCTCCTGTACTGGGGGGTGGATGCGCTTGAGTACTATCCCATTGTTTGGAAGACAGTGACTATACAGAAGGAGAAAGGTGCTGAAAAGCCCTTGGGAGGGAGACTAGAAAACGATGGAACCATCTGCTTATCTGGGGGTCTTTGGACAGAGACTGGGCAGCTGTGGGTTACAGATGCTCCAGCTCTCGATTTCCGGCACTGAGCAAGAAGCTGATGCGGCCTCTATAAAACCTTCGCAGTGGAGGATTCTATCTAGATCTCCAACCTCCGGGATACACTGCTTTCCAGAGAGAGAGAGCAGCTGCCTCTACGTGACATAAGAACATCAGAAGAGCCCTGCAGGCTCACACTGGCAGCCTCTCCAGTCCAGCATCCTGTCTCCCACAGCGGCTGACGACTGGACATAGAAGTTGAGGCCTTTCCTTAAGCAGAACATAAACCCTGCTGGATTAGAAAAACAGTCCACCAAGCCCAGCAACCTCTCTCACACAGTAGCCAGCCAGTTCCTCCGAAGGGCCAACAACAGGGCAGAGAGACCAAGGCCTTTATAAGAACCTCAGAAGAGCCCTGATGGATCAGACCAGGGAGGGTCCATCCAGTCCAGCCTCCTGTCTCACACAGTGGCCAGCCAGTTCCTCTGGAGGGCCAACAACAGGGCAGAGAGGCTGAGGCCTTCCCTTGAGAAGAACATCAGAAGAGCCCTGCAGGGTCAGACCAGTGAGGGTCCATCTAGTCCAACCTCCTGTCTCACACAGTGGCCAGCCAGTTCCTCTGGAGGGCCAACAACAGGGCAGAGAGGCTGAGGCCTTCCCCTGAGAAGAACATCAGAAGAGCCCTGCAGGGTCAGACCAGTGAGGGTCCATCTAGTCCAGCCTCTTGTCTCACACAGTGGCCAGCCAGTTTCTCTGGAGGGCCAACAACAGGGCAGAGAGGCTGAGGCCTTCCTCAGATGTTGCCTCCTGGTTCTGGGATTCAGAAGATTAGTGTCTCTGAACATGGAGGTTCCCCTCCGTCACCAGGGCTAAGAGTCACTAATAGACCTCTCCTACCTGAATCCGTCTGATTCCCTTTTAAAGCTGTTGATTCCTGCGGCCATCATTCCTACCAGACCCCTGGCAGCAAATTCCACATTTCAGTCCCTCTCCGTCTAAAACAGTATTTCCTTTTGTTCTTCCTGAACCTACTGCCCATCAGCTTTATCGGATGCCCTCGAGTTCTAGTATTTTGGGAAATTTTTTGCCATACCTGCGGGCTGCTCATACACACATTTAAGTAATCGGGTAGCCGGAAAGCTACACACGTGTGGCTTTTGCACACCTTTTAGGTTCCACACTAACTTTTGGCTAGGAGCTGGTGGGTACAATCTTGCGCTGGAAAGTTATGTAGGAAAGGGTGATTAACACATGGAATTCACTGCCACAGGAGGTGGCGGCAGCTACAAGCATAGACAACATCAGTAGGGGATTGAATAAGCGTATGGAGCAGAGGTCCATCAGTGGCTGTCAGCCACAGCGTATTGCTGGAACTCTCTTTCTGGGGCAAGTGATGCTCTGTATTCTTGGTGCTTGGGGGGAACAGTGAGAGGGCTTCTAGTGGACCTCCTGATGGCACCTGGGCTTTTTTGGCCACTGTGTGATATGGAGTGTTGAACTGGATGGGCCATTGGCCTGATCCAACAGGGCTTCTCTTATGTTCTTCTGTGACACAGAGTGTTGAACTGGATGGGCCATTGGCCTGATCCAGCATGGCTTCTCTTATGTCCTTAGTTGCAGCAGGAAAACAGAGGAACGGGGACAGCAGGAAGCTGCCTTGTACTAGCCATTGGTCCATCCAGCCTTGTTCTACCAACACCAGCAGGAAGGCGGCGGCTGCCTCTCAGGTTTTTCCTTTGCTATGCAAAGGTTTTGTGGACCAGAAATGCAGGCCATTGAACCTGGGACCCACCCTATGCACGACATGTGCTCGATCGCACACCGACAAGCCCATCTCTGCCCTCTACACATCAGAAGCGCAGACGCATGTTTCTAGAAGAGCGTGTGCTGGAGGCAGGGACGCCCACAAAGGCTTTTTACTCACCCGGTACCACATGAAGATGGTTTTAAAAGCGTTTTCGTTGGAGCACGAGCCACACGACATGGTGACCACCTGAGTCATGCCCTTAGGAGCCACCTGTCGGCGGGGAGAGGGGGGGCGGACAGGAAAAACAAAAACAGAAATCAGCACGCCGGAGAAGCTCCGTGAGGAGTGGCCAGGTCTCTCCAAGTTATCTCTGCAGCCGCCTGTGGTGAATTTGCTCAGTTAAGTAGATGGGCCAAGTCTGCCCTTGGGGAAGACAGCTGAAGTGGGATGAACTGGGACCCACCGGGAGTCCCAAAATATCCCAGCAGCTCTGTCCCATGCCAGTCTCTCTTTGTATTGAGAGCCAGTTTGGTGTAGTGGTTAAGTGTGCGGACTCTTATCTGGGAGAACCGGGTTTGATTCCCCACTCCTCCACTTGCAGCTGCTGGATTGGCCTTGGGTCAGCCATAGCTCTGGCATAGATTGTCCTTGAAAGGACAGCTGCTGAGAGAGCCCTCTCCAGCCCCACCCACCTCACAGGGTGTCTGTTGTGGGGGGAGAAGACATAGGAGATTGTAAGCCGCTCTGAGTCTCTGATTCAGGGAGAAGGGCGGGGTGTAAATCTGCAATTCTTCTTCTTCTTCAGTCCTCTATCTCTGCAGACATCCTCTGAGGTAGGTGGGGCTGTGAGAGCTCTAAGAGATCTGTGACTGACCCAAGGTCACCCAGCTGGCTGCATGTGAATGAGTGGGGAACCAAACCCGGTTCTCCAGATTAGAGTCCACCGCTCCTAACCACGACACCGCAGCAGGCTCTCAAGCCTCCCAGGTCCTAGTCTGGTGCTCTGTCTACTGCACCACATTGCCTCTCATCCGTGAGCCATAAAGCGGGCAGCCGGATTGTCTGCGTTGGGTCCTTTCCAGTCCCGTTCCTTCCCATTCCACCCCGAGTCAACTTACTGTAAGCAAGGATTCCTTTAGCTTCTCCGTAAAGTTTTCAGGGGGCAGAATGCCCAGGGCAGGACGGTTGACGAAAGTGCTCTAAAAAGGAAAGGAAAGTTCACCCTGAATGTTGAGAGTTCCCGGGAGAGCCTGGGAGGGAATCTGCCACATTAATTAAAAGCCAAGCAATTCTCCTAATCCATAACCATCACACAGTTCTTCAAAAGACACTGCTAGCGTCTCTGTGGAAATCCAACACTTTCCAGTCCCTTGAACCCTGGTTTACAAAAATCTGGGACATTTTAATAATGGAGAAAATCAAAGCACAACTTTCCTTGTCTGACATTTACCCCAAGGTCACATCTTTTGAAGAAAAATGGCTTCCGTTGCTGGAATATACTGAATCTAAAAACACTTTACCTATTAACACAACTTACCTTCAGTTTCTCTCACTATAATTCTTTCTAACTTATGCTATCCCTTCTTTCTCTTTGTATTGAAATGTTCCCTTTGGTTTGGCTTGGGACGGAGCAAGGCATGATTCTTAGCTTAAGAGTCAAAATGCTAGCCCAATTACCAGTTAATGTATCCTTAGTGTCAGAACTTGTACCTTTACCTATAGGCTTAGCTAGAGTTGTACCCAGTTAGCTCAACTGACTCCATATTGTGAGTTGTACTAACCATGTTGTGAAACTTTCTAACCCAGTGATTCTGCATTTCAAACAAACCCTAATCACTGAAGGGTGACGGGTAACCCCTCACAAAAATCTGCAGGTGCCCTTTGAAGCTAGTAAGCCAGAGAAAGACAGCGGGGGTTTCTTCCTCCCTGATGGGAGATAAGGGGCCTGGGAACAGACAACTGTCTCTCTGAGTGTGAGAAAGGATTTATTGTTTTATGTTACCAATGTATAAGAATGCACCGATGGCCTTGGAAGCCATCAGAGTCAACTTGCTTTTTCCATGGACAGGAGTTCTTGAATAAACGGATTAACTTTTGAAACAGAGTGATGTGTTTCCTTTGAAGTTCCCAGTTCTGACACTTAGAAGATATTTATTTATTTATTTATCCACAGATTGATTGGTGAACTGGATGTTATCTTAAATGCTAAATAACATGTTCTACAATGTTATATATACACCATAGTTATGCATAGTAGAATTTTCTTATATGCAGTATGTCACAGAAGTGAGCACACCCCGTCCCATTTTGTAAATATTTAAGTATATACAATACATGAACTCATGGGCATTCAATGAAATTGCTGAGCAGTCGGGTTAGAACGGATAAAAGGAGGTACTTCTTCACCCAAAGGGTGATGAACATGTGGAATTCACTGCCACAGGAGGTGGTGGCGGCTACAAGCATAGCCAGCTTCAAGAGGGGGTTAGATAAAAATATGGAGCAGAGGTCCATCAGTGGCTATTAGCCACAGTGTGTGTGTGTGTGTGTGTGTGTATATATATATATATATATATATATATATATATATATAATTTTTTTGGCCACTGTGTGACACAGAGTGTGGACTGGATGGGCCATTGGCCTGATCCAACATGGCTTCTCTTATTTTCTTATGTGACACAGAGTGTTAGACTGGATGGGCCATTGGCCTGATCCAACATGGCTTCTCATATGTTCTTATATCTTTTCATGTGACAACACTGAAGAAATGACACTTGGCTGCAATGTAAAGTAGTGAGTCTACAGCTTGTGTAACAGAGTAAACGTGCTGTCCCCTCAAAATTACGCAACACACAGCCATGTCTAAACTGCTGGCAACAAAAGTGAGCACACCCCTAAGTGCTAAGCAGATAGCTGCACAAGGGACCGACCCCCTTTCAGATTGCGACTTCCTCACAGGGAGAGAAGGCTTTTACCCTTAACTCCACGCCCCTCCATCCAATGCTTAAAAGGCATCATGAACCTCCAGTTAAAGCCCAGCATCTTCCATCTCTCTTTTTTCGGGGGGGGGGGGGGGGGTCTAGTGTCAAAGGTTCTTCCGTTCAACCACAGGAGGGACCAGCCTGCCACTGATAATGGACAAACCTTACTCACAGTGGCAGGGAGTACCCCAGTCCCGTCTGCAACATTTTGGTGGAATGCTATTTAAGTTAATATTGCCCCGGAAAAGATTGCATAGCCTGGAAAGATACCGTCGCCCTCGGAAACTTCGATCCAGCACCTTGCTACAAATAGCTGTGTTTCCTTGATGCAGCTTCTTGAACAGGGCTTTTTTTGTAGCAGGAACTCCTTTGCATATTAGGCCACACACCCGTGAGGTAACCAACCCTCCAAGAACTTACAGTAAGCCCTGTACTACGAGCCCTGTAAGCTCTTGGAGGATTGGCTACATCAGGGGGTGTGTGGCCTAATATGCAAAGGAGTTCCTGCTATAAAAATATCCCTGCTCTTGAGGTATTTAAAAGGTAAATAGTCTTGCAGGAAAATGGCACAGGGAAGGGGATGGAGGTAGCAGGGGGGGGGGGGGGTGTCAGTGATCCGGTTTTGGAAAGAAGACGAGAGAATCTAGATTTCCCTAATTCCTACAGAGAGACAGCCTGGGTGTCTTCTTCTGGGGGGAAAAACAATTGCTGTGGCTTTCTCCTAAACCAGCAAGGAAGCGAGGCATCGGTATGCGTCTGATGACATCCCGAGGGATTCACGAATCAGGAATATTAACGAGCTTTCACAAAAGTGAGCCAGACGTGGGCGGAATTTACATGGCCGACTTTGAAAAGGAGACACTTACCAGATTCTGAGGCTGCTGAAGCAGCTTGATCAGACAGGGGTTGCTGTACCCTGGAATGGAAGAAGGAGCAGGCTTTCAGGGTGTCTCCACCGAAATGAACTATGTCTCTGCGATGCTAAGTGCTGCATTTTGGGATTCTCAGAAATGGCTTAGAACAGAGACGGTTTGTATGGCTTACAAGCAGTAAAGAAGAAGAAGATGAAGAAGATATTGGATTTATATCCCGCCCTCCACTCCGAAGAGTCTCAGAGCGGCTCACAATCTCCTTTCCCTTCCTCCCCCACAACAGACACCCTGTGAGGTGGGTGGGGCTGGAGAGGGCTCTCACAGCAGCTGCCCTTTCAAGGACAACCTCTGCCAGAGCTATGGCTGACCCAAGGCCATTCCAGCAGGTGCAAGTGGAGGAGTGGGGAATCAAACCCGGTTCTCCCAGATAAGAGTCCGCACACTTAACCACTACACCAAACCAGCTCTCTCCTCTAAAGAGATTTAGAGGACATCAAAATGGCCTAGGCCCATCTGGTTGTTTTATTTTGTTTTTTTAAGGGGGAAAAAGGGAGAATAACAGGCTGCCTGAGAAATGCAGATGCTTGTTGTACTTCATTGCCGCTGCCTTCACTCTGAGCAGTGAAAATGCTTGAGAACATTCTGTAGCCTCACAACAGGCCCAGCCAATGACAGACCTGTTCGTTAAGCCTTTTTTCTGACACATTCCTCCTAAGCCTCTGGATAAATTTCATCTCCTCCTGGATCCGTTTCACCACAGAGATCTCCCATTGTCCCAATCTCAGTTTCTGGCCCATAGATCTGTCTGATTTTCCCCTAGCCACGCTGACCTCTCTCTTCCCTCCCAGAAACTGCGCTGTTTGTCTCATTCCGTTGCTGGCACTTGCAAACGGGAGCCCGCTCTTTTTTAAAAAGAGATCTGCAACACAGGCCCCGCTTCAAGTAGCAAGAGGCCACAAAGGACGAAGACTTCTCTGCTGAGGCCCCTGGACACAAACCCTTCATCCGCTCCCACATCTGTTAACTTTTCAGCAGCCGGTCAAAACTTTAAAAAAAAATTTCTTCAGGCATTTGTGCCTGATTTTATTCGAACGGTACTGCTAGTTTCACCTTAACATGCTGTCGGCTTGTCCTGCGTTTCCCATGCTTTACTTCCAATGCCGTTGCATCTTTTCATTTATCTGCCGAGCTGCTGCGATGCGATGTCACGGAATGCGCACAAACACTCCAGCTGTCAGGCCTGGATTTTTAAAAATTTATTCGTTTGATATACCGTGGTCTCCCGACAATGAGACCTTCAGGAAATTGTTTTCAGGAGACCAATGTCCAGGGGTGGGATTCTAGCAGGAGCTCCTTTGCATATTAGGCCACACCCCCTGGTGTAGCCAATCCTCCAATGGGATTGGCTCCATCAGGGGGTGTGGCCTAATATGCAACGGAGCTCCTGCTAGAATCCTACCCCTGCCAATGTATATAAATGTTAACAAATAAATTAAAAATTCAGACCCAATAGCTGGAATGCCTGAGCATTCTGTGATGCCATGTCACAACAGCTCAGAGAATAAAGGGAGTGCTCAGCGCAGAGTGGTAAAGCAGCAGTACTGCAGTACTGTGGTCTGAACTCTCTGCTCACGACTTGAGTTCGATTCCAGCGGAAGCTGGATTCAGGTCGCCGGCCCAAGGTTGACTCAGCCTTCCATCCTTCCGAGGTCGGTAAAATGAGTACCCAGCTTCCACCCAGAGAGATGATGAAGTGTGCTCAGAGAGCACACGAAAGCTTACGTTCTAAATTAAACTTGGTTGGTCTTAAAGGTGCTCCTTGACTCCTGCATTGTTCGACCCGGAGAGAGAGTTCCGCTCCACGTGTCAGAGCCTTACCTATTGGGATGGAAGAGATTTGGGAGTAGAGATCCAGCATGCGGTTCCCATCCACGTCGACGAGGTAATTCCCTCGGCTCTCCTCGTAGTTGCAGAAAAAGTGGACAGCTTCTGCATTCTGGAAGGCGGGAGAAGGGAAGACGGTTTGCATAGTTCGCACAGGGCCACGTCTGGCTTGGGAACGGCTGCTTTCTGGGTGCAAGGGACCAGGGAGATGGAGGCGGGCTGGCGAGGTGGGATTTTTCAGTCTCCCCTTCCCTACATGACTTCAGACATTCACCAGTTTCCTACGAGGCAGCAGCTAAACCAGAATTCTGACTATGGACAAGAGCA
Source organism: Heteronotia binoei (assembly GCF_032191835.1). NCBI lineage: Eukaryota > Metazoa > Chordata > Lepidosauria > Squamata > Gekkonidae > Heteronotia > Heteronotia binoei. The sequence goes on from NC_083242.1 coordinate 3,857,274, forward strand.
AGCTGCTAGGAAGACAGGATGCCCCTTATGAAACAGCTGTTTGAAGGACAGTCTTTGAAGGACCGCCTCTTTCCACATGTCCTGATGCACCAACTATGGTCATCAGGAAGCCATCTGTGGGCTCTCCCACCACTTAGGGGGCTCCCGTCAGGCATCGACCAGAGCCTGGGCCTTTTTGATCGTGGCCCCGGCTCTGTGGAAGAGGCTTTCTGAAGAGGGGAGTCCCTCTCCTTGGAAATTTTCAGGAGGCACTGCCAGGGCTGCCTGTTTGCCAAGGCTATGGAGGTGGGGGAGAGGGGGTTGTACGGCAGGCATCTTTGAAAGGGGGGGAGATTGGGGGCTTCCAATTTTAATTTTGGTGTTCAATCTGAAAATGTTTTAAGAAGAAGACATTGGATTTATATCCCACCCTCCACTCCGAATCTCAGAGTCAGAGTGGCTCACGATCTACTTTATCTTCCTCCCCCACAACAGACACCCTGTGAGGTGGGTGGGGCTGAGAGAGCTCTCACAGCAGCTGCCCTTTCAAGGACAACTCCTGCGAGAGCTATGGCTGACCCAAGGCCATTCCAGCAGCTGCAAGTGGAGGAGTGGGGAATCAAACCGGGTTCTCCCAGATAAGAGTCCACACACTTAACCACTACATCAAACTGACTCTCATTTAACTATTATCGTAAGCAGCTTTGGAGCACAAGGAAAGGTGGGATATAAAAGTTTTAAGAAATGAATACGTTCAGAGGAAAGTCATTCACAAAGAGATGACCAAAGTCATTCATTCGTCTCCTCGACCGCACCCCCTCACAAACAAAACTGTTTTGCTTGGTTTATTTTATTTATTTAATTCATTTATACCTCGTCTTTCTCCACAGCAGGAAACCCAAGATGTCTTACATCTTTCTCCTCGCCTCCATTCCCCCCCTCAAGACAGCCCTGTGAGGTAGGCCAGGCTGAGAGGTGTGATCCAAGATCACCCAGAGAGCTTCCATGGCAAAAAGGGAATTTGAACCTGGGTCTCCCAGGTACTAGGCTGCCAGTCTTAACCACTTCACCACACTGTGGTGTGGACTACTAGTCTTTTGGGGCCCTGCAAAGAAATAGCTTGGGGCTGAGAGGGGTAAAGAGGGCAGAAGCTTGCTTCTTCTCCACCCTCCCCCCCAAAAAAACTTACCTGAATTCCATTCAACTGCTTCATTAATTCCTGGAAAGGAAATAAAAGGGAGGAGAAGCTAGTTACAAACATAACTTAAGAACATAAGAGAAGCCGTGCTGGATCAGGCCAGTGGCCCATCCAACACTCTTTCTGGGAGAACTGGGTTTAATAATAATAATACGTTTTTATTTATACCCCGCCCTCCCCCCCAAGGCAGGCTCAGGGCAGCTTACAAAGCATGATACAATATCATGGTATAACAATAAACAGATAATAAAATAAAATGATTATTCCCCACTCCTCCACTTGCAGCTGCTGGAATGGCCTTGGGTCAACCATAGCTGGGAAATTCTGCCAGCAAAATGGACAATGCTTGAGGTAGAACTGCGGGAGTATTCCAGGTTCTCCTTCCTTAAGAAGACTGAAAACATCAGGGAGAAGCAAAGAGTAGAATTTATACCCCACCCTTCACTCAGAGTCTCAGAGCGGCTCACAATCTCCTTTATCTTTCTCCCCACAACAGACACCCTGTGAGGCAGGTGGGACTGAGAGAGCTCTGAGAGAACTGCTCTTGAGAGAACAGCTCTGAAAGAATTTGTGACTGACCAAAGGTCACCTAGCTGGCTGCATGTGGAGGAGGAGTAGGGAATCAAACCCGGTTCTCCCAGATCGGAGTCTGCGCTCTTAACTACTACACCAAACTGGCTCTCGAGGTGAGCCAGGAAAGATGGAGGACTTTGATTGTATGGATTTACCCTGGACTTGGGCCCTGGGACTTCCGTCTTCATGAGAGGTCCATCGTAGTCGAACTCCACGTCGATTTTCGCCGCAGCTTGACTGATCCCTCGGTGTCCTGGAGAAAAAAAGAATAAAGAGACTGAGTTAAGATCTGCCCTGCGTCCCACAGGACCTGAAGTAAGACTGGGGGGCATGCATAGCTAGGCTCTGGGGGATGCAGCCTGTGGAACTCCCTGCTCCAAGAATCTGCCTTGCTGCTTCCTCCAAGACACCTCCTCTGCCAGCGGTTTTTGAGGCTTCAGGACCGGACTGGAGGGAGGGAAAAGCAGAGGCAAAACCGACTTCCCTTGGTGGAAACCAACCCAGACTTTTTCCTCTGTTGACTCCTTATTTTCACATTTCTTAGAGAGCCAGTTTGGTGCAGTGGTGAAGTGTGCGGACTCTTATCTGGGAGAACCAGGTTTGATTCCCCACTCCTCTACTCACAGCTGCTGGAATGGCCTTGGGTCAGCCATAGCTTTCATAGGAGTTGTCCTTGAAAAGGCAGCTGCTGCAAGAGCTCTCTCAGCCCCACCCACCTCACAGGGTGTCTGTTGTGGGGGGGTGGGAAGTAAAGGAGATTGTGACTGCTCTGAGATTCAGAGTATAGGGTGGGATATAAATACAATATCTTCTTCTTCTTTTGCTCTTGCAGTCGGTGGGTTCTTCAGGTCCCTTTACAAAGTTCAGACTGATGTGTGTGTTATACACCGTCAAGTCACTTTTGACTTACAGCCACACTATGAATTGTCGGCCTCCAAAGCATCCTTTTGCTAATAGCCTCGCTGAGGTCTTGCAAGCTTAGGACCGTGGCTTCCTTGACTAAGTCCGTCCATCTCCTGTTGAGTCTCCCTCTTTTCCTGTTGCCTTCCAATTTTTCTTTTGTGATGATTTTGCATTATTGTGATTCACAATGTTACCTAGTACATTTTTAAAATCTCAGTCAGAGAGCCAGTTTGGTGTAGTGGTTAAGTGTGCGGACTCTTATCTGGGAGAACTGGGTTCGATTCCCCACTCTTCCACTAGCACCTGCTGGAATGGCCTTGGGTCAGCCAGAGCTCTTGCAGAGTTGTCTTTGAAAGGGCAGCTGCTGTGAGAGCCCTCTCAGCCCCACCCACCTCACAGGGTGTCTGTTGTGGGAGGAGAAGATATAGGAGATTGTAAGCCACTCTGAGACTCTGATTCATAGAGAAGGGCAGGGTATAAATCTGCAGTCTTCTTCTTCCTCCAAGGTGTCTGGTTCTCCTGTCTTCCATTTCAGTCTCACAACAACCCTTTGAGGTAGGCTAGGCTGAAAGAAAGGGCTGCCCAAATTCACCCAACAAGCATCAATGATGAACAGGGGTTCCTTCCCTCCTTTCATTTTACCTTCACAACAACCCTGCAAAGTAGGCTAGGCCAGTAGCAGCCAGTCCAGGGTCACCCAGTGCGTTTCGTAGCCATGTGGGAATTTGAACCTGGGACTTCCAGTTCCTAGTCCAACCTGCCTTTCACGACACCACACTGGACGTTGGCGTTTCCAGTGCAGTTTTTCAATGCACGTACGTCGCATTGTAAATACAACCTCTTTTCCACTTCCCTTAAAAATATCTGTCCAAAACTTCTTCAGGGTTGAAGCTTAGTGATGAGCGAGAAACTAGTTCTCTCCAAGAAGTTAGATTTCCCAAGCGCTCTTGGCTGCTATTCCTACAGAAAACCTCCAAGGCCCCAAAAGCAACACAGCAATCTGACGGGAAGGAGCAGTAGCATGTAAACACGGCCGATTGCACAATCTTCTGGCAAAAATGCTCCCAGTGAAACTTAAGAAGCCTTGGAGAACCCAGGAACCGCACAAGGAGGCAACTTCCAGGAAAGTATCCTTTCTCCTCTTCCCCCAAATCGGAGGCATTCAAAAGCCTCTTAAAGGTCAGAAGCACGGAAAGCCAGAAACCAGACTGTTTGCCCAGGTTTCCTGGGGCTGCATGGTGAAAAGTCACAGGAATTCAAGCACACAAAACCCACAGTGTGCGCCGAAGGAAGCCAAGGAATCTTTCCAGGCTTGCAAATAGATCTACAGAGGCTGAGAGCTGTCCCTGAAGAATGGCAAAGATGATATCCAGGCCCACCCCAGGCTTCGTTCATTTAACCTATTTGTTGACTACCTTGCGACTAAAGCGGCACTCCTCAGCCCTAAGTTGCCCATGGTTTATCAGTCCATTTTTATCCCAGAGGGGCTGCAGCTCAGCGGAAGAGCCTCTCCAGGGCATGCAGAAGGTCCCAGGTTCAATCCCCAGCATCTGTAGTGATGGGAAATACTTCTACCTGAGACCCTGGAGAGCCGCTGCCGGTCTGAGTAGATGATACTGACTTCAATGGACCGACAGTCTGGTTCTGTATAAGGCAACTGCATGCATATTGTTCTCTCTTCCTTATTTCCAATTAACAACCACCCTGTGAGGAAGGCTAGGCTGAGAGAAGAGGTGCACAGAGGGCTTTCTTGCATTCAAACCCAGATTTCCCAGGCACTGAAGTCTGCTGAAGAGCATACGAAAGCTTACATTCTAAATAAAACTTCGTTGGTCTTAAAGGTGCACTTGTCTACTGCTTTGTTCTGTTACCCCTCTCCTTTGGGGTGTTGGAGGGACACGCTCTACAGTTTAGCAAATCGGTCATTTCCTACCCCAGGACCAGATCTACATGTTTTTTGAAGGGGGGGGGGAATTTAAAAATGACACCCCCTTTTGGGCCATTCTATCTTATGGTCCCATAGAATACAGTGAGAATACAGTAAATTGGGAGTCCATACCCAATTTGGCGCCCCCCCGTCACCCCCCTCTGCCCCCCCCCTAGATCCAGCCCTGCCTCCCCCCCCCCCCCCCGCAGTACTGATCTGGCGCATTCCAAACTATTGAAACAAAACAGACCCTCTGAGGAAGTGGTTTGAAAAGGAATCGATACTTCTCGCAGACGGCTTTCAGAATTGCATTCGGAGGGGAAGAGACAGCAATGGTTTCAACACTTCTGTGGAACGAGCACTACATCTTCTACAAGAAAACCACCAGCTTTTACTTTCATGAGCTGCTGATGAAACGACAGAAGGTTCCTGGTTCAGTCCTGTCAAAAGCATCTTGTCAAAAGCATCTCTCTGGGTACCACTTTTCTCTGCCCCAGACCCAGCCAGAGAGCCTGATGGGCCAATGGAGGAGGAGGAAGAGGAGGAGAAGACTGGATTTATACCCTGCTCTTCACTACCCAAAGGAGTCTCAGAGCGGCTTACAATCTCCTTTCCCTTCCCCTCCCCACAACAGACACCCTTGTGAGCAGTGCTCCCTCGAAGCTGAGTTAGTGTGAACCAGCTCACAGTTTTTTTAGCCTGTGGCTCACACATTTTTGCCTTCGCTCATGAAAAAGGGCCCCAGAGCAAAGTAATACATGCAGTAGCTCACAATTTTATTGCCAGTAGCTCACAACTTTATTCCAGGAGCTCACAAAGTAGACGTTTTGCTCACAGGATTGCTCAGCTTAGAGGGAACACCGCCTGTGAGGTAGGTGGGGCTGAGCGAGCTCTGACAGGAATTGCTCTTGAGAGGAACAGCTCTGCGAGAACTTATGACTGACTCAAGCTCACAACGGCAGGTGCATGTGGAGGAGTGGGGAATCAAACCTGGTTCTCCCAGAAAAGAGTCTGCACATTTACTCACTACACCAAACTGGCAGCCTCATACGTTCCTATAAAACAGGGATCATAGAATCATAGAGTTGGAAGGGACCTCCAGGGTCATCTAGTCCAACCCCCTGCACAATGCAGGAAACCCACAAATACCTACCCCAAATTCACAGGATCTTCATCGCTGTCAGATGGCCCTCTAGCCTCTGTTTAAAAACCTCCAAGGAAGGAGAGCCCACCACCTCCCGAGGAGGAAGCCTGTTCCACTGAGGAACCACTCTAAACTCACAAACCCCTCCCCCTAAATTCACAGGATCTTCATTGCTGTCAGATGGCCATTTAGCCTCTGTTTAAAAACCTCCAAGGAAGGAGAGCCCACCACCTCCCGAGGAGGAAGCCTGTTCCACTGAGGAACCACTCTAAACTTACAAACCCCTCCCCCTAAATTCACAGGATCTTCATTGCTGTCAGATGGCCCTCTAGCCTCTGTTTAAAAACCTCCAAGGAAGGAGAGCCCACCACCTCCCGAGGAGGAAGCCTGTTCCACTGAGGAATCGCTCTAAACTCACAAATACCTCCCCCTAAATTCACAGGATCTTCATTGCTGTCAGATGGCCCTCTAGTCTCTGTTTAAAAACCTCCAAGGAAGGAGAGCCCACCACCTCCTGAGGAGGAAGCCTGTTCCACTGAGGAACTACTCTAGCGGTCAGGAAGTTCTTCCCAATGTTGAGCCAGAAACTCTTTTGATTTAATTTCAACCCACTGGTTCCGGTCCTACCTTCTGGGGGCGCAGAAAACAATCCCACACCATCGTCTATATGACAGCCCTTCAAGTACTTGAAGATGGTGATCGTATCAGGATGGGCAAGCTGTCTTTCCAGAAAGCCTCCCCTCACTCCCCCACCCCATTCCTCTTTCACACAGGATCACCTGCTGAGATGGTGAGAAACCCCACAATCAAAAACGACAGCCTGAGGTCTGGGATCCCCCAAAATACATTATCTCCACTTACCAGCTGCGAGTACCCTGGAGTTCGGCTGCAGCAAGCAAGCCACGTGTCGGCTCAACAACATCAATGCCATTTTATTCCTTGCTCTGCTTTTGGAGGGGAAACGAGTGTGGATCTTTCTGTCTCAGCCGATGACCTGAGAGAGAGAGAGACAGAGACAAAGACAGAAACAAAGACAGAGACAAAATCACAAATTCATTCGATTGCCAGAGCACTGCGAGAACAGGTTTCCAACTCTAGAATTTGGATGTGTTCATTTCTTGGCTTGTTTTAATTTAACAGGCCACTAAGCGTCGGAATCCAGCCTGCAAAACAAAAACACGCAACTGCGCCAAATGACCCCCACGATCGGTTTGCTGTAACAGGATCCAGACGCACAAGATTCTCATTGCTGAGCCTGAACTCATTAAACCCTGGTGGTGGGTTAGGTGCCAACCAGTCACAGCTGACTTATGGTGGCCTCTTAGGGTCCTCAAGGCAAGAGAGATTCAGAAGCAGTTCGCTGCTGCCTACCTCTGCGTAGCAACCCTGCTATTCCTTGGCAGGCCACCTCTTCAAGTACTAACCAGGACCGACCTTTTGCTTAGTGTTTGAGATTTGATGAGATGAGGGCTACCTGGGTGGACACAACCCAGCACACTGCTTTTCTCTTTCAGATCTGGGGCAGTGATGCTCCATATTCTGGTGTTCTTGGTGCTTGGGGAGCAACAGTGGGAGGGCTTCCGGATTCAAGCACAGGGGACTTTAGGGCTTACGTCGGCTAACGGCTCTGGCCAAAAGTATGTATGTTTTAAAACAGAAGACAAGCCAGATCAGGTCAATGGCCCATCCAGTCCAATACTCTGGGTCACACAGCGGCCAACACCCAGGTGCCATCAGGAGGTTCACCAGTGGGGCCAGGACATTAGAAGCCCTCCCACTATTGCCCCTCAAGGCGCCAGGTCCAAGCATCACTGCCCCAGACACAAAAACCTATGAGGAACCATGCTGGATTAGGCCAATGGTCCATTCAGTCCAATACTCTGTGTCGCACAGTGGCCAAAAACAAGGTGCCATCTAGAGGTCCATCAGTAGGGCCGGAACTCCAGAAGCCCTCCCACTGTTGCCCCCCTCCCAAGCACCAAGAAGACAGAGCATCACTGCCCCAGACATAAGAACATAACAGACGCCATATCTGATCAGGCCAGTGGTCCATCCAGTCCAACACTCTGTGCCACACAGCAGCCAAAATCGAGGTGCCCTCAGGAGGTTTATCAGCAGGGCCAGAATCCCAGAAGTCTTCCCACTGTTGCCCCTCCAAGTTCCAAGAATACAGAGCATCACTGTCCCAGACATAAGAACATAAGAGAAGCCATGCTGGATCAGTCCAATGGCCCCTCCAGTCCAACACTCTGTGTCACACAGTGGCCAAAAAACCCAAGTGCCATCAGAAGGTCCACCAGTGGAGTCATAAATCCAGAATCTCTCCTGAAATTACAACTGATCTCCAGACTACACAGACCAGTTCCCCTGGAGAAAAAAAAAAACCTGGTTGCTTAGGAAGGTAGACTCTGTGTCATTCTACCTTGCTGAGTCTCCTCTCCTCCTGAAACTCTGTTGTTCCCAAGCTCTGCTCCTGAAACCTCCAGGAACGTCCTCACACAGAATTGTCAACAATCCTAACACCACGTGAGCAAAGCGAAAACTATTATACACCTTCTCCTTCCTTGGTTAAGAATGCATCCTTCTCCCCCTCCTCCCTGCCTCAAAAACTCCTTTCCCTGCTCCTGGAGTCTCCGTAATCCTGCAAAGCAGGTCAAATCCAGTTTCTCAGCAGCCGCTTGGCAGGAACTGAACATGTGCTGAGTCATGAGCCGCTCCAGAGTCTCCCCCCCCCCGTTCCCCGTCGCAGTGCTGCGTACGCAAGGATTCTTGCTTCACCGTTATTCCAGAACCCAGGCCCCTTCTGGCTGGGTTGCACAATTTATTACGGCATTTGCAAAACACAAGGATGCTCTTGCCAAATCGGGCTGGCCTCTCCAGTCTCTTGAAAGGGGCTGAGAAATTCACAAGGGAAGGCTTTGCTGTGGAGCGATGAGGGGCCTGGCCCAGAAAAAAAAATCATGGCTTGGGAGCTGGAAAGGGCTAGCTGTGTGTCTGGGGGTGTTTGCACACAAAGGGAGGTTTGAAAGAGGGCGAGAGCGCAGCACCTCAAGTCTTCCTTGCACACGTTTCCCAGTGATGTACAGGAGACTGACTTCTTAAAAGGAGGAGGAGAAAGAGGAGGAAGAAGAAGAAGAGGAGGTTGGTTTTTATACCCTGCTTAAAATCCTGTCCCCTCGCGACCTCCTTTCTTCTAGACTGAACATCCCCAAGTCCCTCCACCTCTCCTAGGGCTTGAACATATGAACATATGAAGCTGCCTTATACTGAATCAGATCTTTGGTCCATCAAAGTCAGTATTGTCTTCTCAGACTGGCAGCGGCTCTCCAAGGTCTCAAGCTGAGGTTTTTCACACCTATTTGCCTGGACCCTTTTTTGGAGATGCCAGGGATTGAACCTGGGACCTTCTGCTTCCCAAGCAGATGCTCTACCACTGAGCCACCGTCCCTCCCCGGCTTCTTCGTCTCCAGGCCCCGGATCATCGTCGCCACTCTCCTCTGCACCCACTCCATTCTGCCTACATCCTTTTTGAAGGAAGGCCTCTAGAACTCCACACAATACTCCAGGTGTGGCCTGACCAAGGCAGTGTACAGCGGGATTAGGACACCTTGCGGTTTGGACGTTACGCCTCTGTTGATACACCCCCCAAGATCACATTAGCCTTTTCTGTCGCTGCGTTACACTGGCTGCTCTCATTTAACATATGGTCCATCCATACACCAAGATCTTGTCCACACACACAGCTACCACAAATTATGCCAGACAAGCTGGCCATTTGCAACAGGGAAAGTCCTCTTTAGAACAGGCTTCCCTCTCTCTCCTTCCAACAGCAACCTGAATGTGAACTGGATCGACATGAATAAATGTAGGTTTACCCTTGTTGCAATATACCGCTTGGGAGATTTATTTTCAGCACTCAGTTCCACGCTTCTACGGCTAGGCAAACTCTGCTCTATTAACCAAATATGCAAATACTCCCTTCCGAAGTGCTTGGCATCGCGATCGTCATCATGAAGCGAGATTTGCATGTCCGAATAAACCGTATTGTATGGAGAGCTTGATTCTCTCCTCCCCAGTCTCGCAGCAGGAAAGGGATTCCCAGGTCACGGCGAGTCTGAAATTCTGCACACACAGCACAACACAAAAAAATCTCCTAAAGAACAGAGCCACTGTCCTACCCTCCGGCGCATGAATCCGCGGTCCTTGCATGCATGCATGGCCTGCTCACACACAACACACACACACGCGCATGGGGGATTAGCGGCAATGCCAGATCTTTTCTTCCAAGCAATCGCAGATCTTTTCTTAACTCGTGGTGAGAAAATAAAGCCAGCAGAGCCCCTCAGCGTCCCTGGATGTGTTGCCATGGCACCCGTGACAGGCAGGGAGGCGAGCAGAGGGGACCAATGAATGCAAAGGGTGGGGGCCTTTTGAGCCACAAAGTACCCCCATGGCTCTCCACTCTTCGGCTGAGCTATTACCCAGTTGCTGTGGAAACCCATGGGAGGAAAAGGGAGGGTACCGCTAAGGAAACCTGCAATTATTAGACACGAGACAGTGCGTGTTAACGCCGTTCGGCAACTCTATAGAAAACTGCATCCCAGGGATGTTTTTTTTCTGGGGGGGAAATGGAAACAAGCAGAACTGTCTTGGATGGATGTTCTTCCTAATTTTGTTTCCTAAAATGCATAGCAGCGGGGCTTTTTTTAAGCAGGAACGCACAGGAATTCTGTGATCTGCAAGAACACCAATTGGCAGGGAACTATATTACCTTTTATGGCTATCCGGACCAAATGGCCAAGCCACACTGTTTTATCACGTGACCACAGCCAGTTTGCACTCTGCATGCATTTCAGCCCACAATACCTGCACCCCTCATCTGATGAAGTGTGCTTAGAGAGCACACGAAAGCTTACGTTCTGAATAAAAGTTGGTTGGTCTTAAAGGTGCCACTTGACTCCTGCTTTGTTCAGCTGCTTCAGACCAATACGGCTGCTCTCTTGGATCTATCTACACAGGAATGCAGTGCTGGCTGGCATGGTGTCAGGGGGTGTGGCCTAATATGAAAATGAGTTCCTGCTGGGATTTTTCTATCAAAAAAGCCCTGCATAGGAGTGAAAAAATAAATACCCTGGGAGTCTTGGCCTTGACCTTGGAAGAGCCAGGTTCAAATTCCCGTTTAGCCACAATGACGGCCAAGTAACCTTATTCCCTCCCTCCCTCCCCCTCATGGCCTACTCTACCTCGCAGGGTAGCAGTGAGCATCGAAAGGAAGAGAGAGATCCACAGTCAACAGCATTAGCTTTTGGGGAGGAAAAAAGGGATTGAGGGGAAACTGCAACAAGGGAGTTAGTTACTTGTCAGAAGAAATCATTCATGGACAGGGTTAGCGTCCCACATATTCCCTTCAAGACAACTTTGTGACGTAGGTTCTTGCATTAGCAGACAGATCCGTGCTCCGGCGAAACGTGGAACAGACCAGTAAAATCCAGACCACGATATAATTTTACTGAGACTGGAGGCATTTGAAACGTGGTGTTGGAGGAGAGTTTTATGGAGAACGTGGGAGGCCAAAAAGACAAATAAGTGGACTGTAGATCAAACCATAATGGCAAAAAGTGAGGTTGAAAGAGGAGAGCACAAAAGTAGGCTTGAAACTCAACATCAAAAAAAAAACTAAGATCATGGCATCCGTCCCCATCACACCGTGGCAAATAGAAGGGGAAGACATGGAAATCGTGACTTCACATTTCTGGGATCCAAGATCACCACAGATGGTGACTGTAGCCATGAAATTAAAAGACGTTTGCTCCTTGGGAGGACAGCTATGGCGAACCTAGGCAGTATAATAAAAAGGAGAGACATCACCCTGCCAACAAAAGTCCGTATAGTCAAAGTGATGGTATTCCCAGTAGTAATGTTTGGCTGTGAGAGCTGGACCATAAGGAAGGTTGAGCCAGAAGAATAGATGCTTTCGAGCTGTGGTGCTGGAGAAGACTCTTGAGAGTCCCTTGGACTGCAAGAAGATCCAATCAGTCAGTCGTAAGGGAAATCAACCCTGACTGTTCCCTGGAAGGTCAGATGCTGAAGCTGAAGCTCAAATACTTTGGCCACCCAATGAGAAGGGAGCACTCCCTGGAGAAGATCCTGATGCTGGGAAAGACAGAAGGCAAAAGAAGAAGGGGACGGCAAAAGAGGAGATGGCTGGACAGCATTACTGATGTAACTAACACGAATTTGAGCAGACTTCGGAGGGTGGTGGAAGACAGGAGGGCCTGGCGTGACTTGATCCATGGGGTCGCAAAGAGTTGGACTCGACTGTGCGACCGAACAACAACAACAAGATCAAACCAAGCCTGAACACACCCTAGAAGCTAAAATGACCAAGCTGAGGTGTGACAGATTGCATGCTTTGAGGCGTGCAATTGAACGAGAGGAGTGACGGTTAATGGAACTCACTCTGGTTGGGGAACTGCCGCTAACTGTCGCAGAGTACTAACCACTATACGATCACAGCCACTGCTAACTGTCAATAAAGGGAGTGTCAGTTAGGGAGCTGGAGAAGCGGTTGGAGTGCGGATGGAGAAGAGGGTGGTTGCTTGCGACGGTCTTTGAAAAGCCCCCAAAGCAGAGACTGTTTCAGAGCCAGGGTGGTGTGGCTTGGGATACAGGAAAGACCCTGGTGGGGACTCTTCCCAAAAGTCTAAACAGAGACTGTGTATGTAAAACAAAGAATCACATCTTGAGAGGGAATTTTAAATCTCCAGTTTAAGCTTACTTTCCAGGGTATAAAGACGCAGTCTGCAAGATAAGAATTGGGCAAAAGGGTTTAAAGTGGCATCAAAAGTCCCTCAGCATGCCAAAGGCCCAGTTGTTTATCTTAAAGAAGAGATAAGAACCATCTTACTGGAAAAGGGGTTTAGAGAGCCAGTTTGGTGTAGTGGTTAAGTGTGCAGACTCTTATCTGGGAGAACCGGGTTTGATTCCCCACTCCTTCACCTGCTGGAATGGCCTTGGGTCAGCCATAGATCTTGCAAGAGTTGTCCTTGAAAGGCCAGCTGCTGTGAGAGCCCTCTCAGCCCCATCTACCTCACAGGGTGTCCGTTGTGGGGGAGGGGGAGGTAAAGGAGATTGTGACCGCTCTGAAATTCTTCTTCCTTCTTCTGGAAAGACATTAGCCTTAAACACAGGGACTAAGCTGAGTATGTTCTCAAGAGTGTGAGTTTATCAACTGTGAAGTTTACAAGGAACTCTATAACCTCTAGGAATAAGCCTCGTAACATCTGCAAGACCAGGAGCAGGCCTCTAGCTTCATCACCATCACAAATATTAGCTGAGCAGCAACCAATTCAGCAGCCTACATAAGATGATCCCAGAGCTGAGGATACCAAAACTTTGTTGTAAACTGAAAGCAGACTTAAATAAAGAGGAAAAAGCAAAAGTGCCCTCAGGAATCTCACTCTGAATCAGCTCCAAAGAAATCTTTAGCGATTGCTTCCATCCATAACGACACGCAAGCTTCTGAAAGCACTGACGATGGGGATTCAAGATGACGATGACCAACGTGCTTCCTTCCACTGTTGCCCTCCAAACACCAAGAAGGCAGAGCATCACTGCCCCCGATATAAGAACATCAGAGAAGCCATGTTAGATCAGGCCAGTGGCCCATCCAGTCCAACACTCTGGGTCATGCAGTGGCCAAAATCCAGATTCCATTAGGAGGTCCACCAGCAGGGCCAGAACTCCAGAAGCCCTCTCACTCTTGTCCCCCAAGCACCAAGAAGACAGAGTATTATTGCCCCAGACATAAGAACATCAGAGAAGCCATATTAGATCAGGCCAATGGCCCATCCAGTCCAACACTCTGGGTCACACAGTGGCCAAAATCCAGGGGCCATCAGGAGGTCCACCAGCAGTGCCTCCCACTCTTGCCCCTCCAGCACCAAGCAGACAGAGTATCTCTGCCCCAGACACAAGAACATATGAGAAGCCACATTGGTTGAGGCCAGTGGTTCATCCAGTCCAACACTGTCATACAGTGACCAAAATCCAGGTACCATCAGAAGGTCCACCAGCAGGGCCAGAACTCCAGAAGGCCTCCCAGTGTTGCCCCCCCCCAAGCACCAATAATACAGAGCATCACTGCCCCATACAGAGGGGTTCCCTCTGTATCTCGTGGCTAATAACCACTCCTGGACCTCTGCTCCAGATGTTCACCCAATCCCCACTTGAAGCTGTCCATGCCTGTAGCCACTTCCTGTGGCAGTGAATTCTGCGTGTTCATTACTCTCCCAGTCTACAGGAATTGGGGCACCCTTGGGCTTGGTGTCACCCACAGAAGGTGTACGGCATGGTTGCCGGATGTTAGAATCCAAGACCCCAACTGAGCAGAAGGGAAGAGAATTAAACTTTTTTTTTTCCTGCTTGAATGGCAGAATTTCAGGAAACAGCATCACAGCGCAAGCACCCCTGACCATTGCCGTGAGTTTACCTTCCCAGCATCTGGCAGAGTTTTTTTTATGAAAGAGCTGGATTCATCCGCAGCAGTTTTTGATCAAATGTTGCACTATTAATAGACCCGGCGAAGAGATCGAACTCTGAACTCGCAACCTCCCTTCCTTGCAGTGGCTGACAGCAGGGAGTTAATGAGTTCCACGAAGGCTGAACTCGCGGGCTGGGTTTGTTGAGAGGCGGCTGCCAGATTCAGTTACTAACCAGAATTTTTATCAGGGGAGGGAAATGTGCCCAAGAACTCACCGGTGACTTTTGATCAGGCTTAACGCCTTTCTCTGCCTGCCCCAGTTAGTCATCGGGTCACGAAAGGAAGAACAGCAGTGGCCGAGGTTTTACGAAACTCCACTGGTTGATGATGAAAAAGGGGTTGAACGTTTCGGGGTCCAGCTTCAAGCTACATCCCAGCATTGCCCCTGGGTTCCTCTGAGATCCAGCAAAAGAGGCCAAAAAAATTCTCTATCTGCTTTCTCTACCCTGCATGTACTCTATCGATGTCCTGGGGTGGAATTCTAGCAGGAGCTCCTTTGCATATTAGGCCATGCCCCCCTGATGTAGCCAATCCTCCAAAAGCTAACAAAAAAGAGCCTTGTAAGCTCTTGGAGGATTGGCTACATTGGGGGGGTGGCCTAATATGCAAAGGAGCTCCTGCTAGAATTCCACCCCTGTCGTTGTCTATCATGCCCCATTCACAAGTTGCCTCTTATCTAGGGCTACTAGCTGTGGGGTGGAAAATACCCAGAGATTTGGGGGGTGGGGCCTGGGAAGACAGGATTTCGGAAGAGGAGGGCCTCAGCAGGGTATAATGCCATAGAATCCACCCCCACCCCCCCAAGCAGATTTTTCTCCAGGGGGAACTGATCTGGAAGCTGGCAACCCTACTAAACTTAAAATGTTCCTTAACTGTTCCTGCGACATAGATCCAAGCGTGCACCTTTAAGACCAACCAAGGTGCACCTTTAAGACCAACCAAGTTTTATCCAGAATGTAAGCTTTCGTGTGCTAAAAGCACACTTCTTCATACGAGGGGATCAGATGCCACCGCCTCAGGAGGTGGTGGGCTCTCCTTCCTTGGAGGTTTTTAAACAGAGGCTGGATGGTCACCTGACAGCAATGAGGATCCTGTGAATTTAGGGGGAGGGATTTGTGAGTTGCCCGCGTTGTGCAGGAGGTTGGACTAGATGACCCTGGAGGTCCCTTCCAATTCTATGATTCTATGAAAGCTTATGTTCTGAATAAAACTTTGTTGGTCTTAAAGGTACAACTTGACTCCTGCTTTGTTCCTGGTACAGAAGATGTTTCAATCCCTCCTTCGATTTAATTGCCTTTTACTGCACCGTTTCCAGATACAAGGCCCCTTTCGGAGATACAGCATCCAGGACTACACAGTATTCCAAGTGCACACCACAGATTTATCACAATAGCATTACCATGCCAGCTGATTTACATTCATTCCCCCTTCTAAATAATCCCTAACAAATAATCCCTAACAAGGATTTGGCTTTCTTGCCGCCACCGCTCACTAAGCCAACGTTTACGACTCCTGTTCACATCGCCACGGTCCCGCCTCGTGGAAGCAGCTGGCCATTTAGGAATGTGATACGTACGCGGTTCTCCTTTCCCCGGTTTGACCCTCACAACAACCTTGCAGAGTAGGCAAGGCTGATAGTATGACCGCCTCAAAGGTCACTCAGTGAGTTCCAAGGCAGAGCGGGGGCCTGGACTTCCAGAACCTAGGCTAGGGGTGGCCAAACTGTGGCTCGGGAGCCACATGTGGCTCTTTCACACATATTGTGTGGCTCTCGAAGCCCCCACCGCCCTGCCAGCCATTTTGGAGAATTGGAAGTCACCTCCAGGGTCATCTAGTCCAACCCCCTGTACAATGCAGGAAACTCACAAATCCCTCCCCCTAAATTCACAGGATCTTCATTGCTCTCAGATGGCCATCTAGCCTCTGTTTAAAAACCTCCAAGGAAGGAGAGCCCACAACCTCCCGAGGCGGTGGCATCTGATCCCCTCGTATGAAGAAGTGTGCTTTTTCTTCTCTTTAGATCACTTCTCCAAGCCAAGCTAGCTGGCAACTTGAAGAATGCATTTAAAGTTAAAATTGCTTTCTTTCCACCTCTCCCTCCCTCCCCATCTCTGCTTTTTTTCTGCCTTTCCTTCCTTCCTTCTTGCATGCCTTGCACCTCTCAAACACTCAACGTTCATGCCTTGCGGCTCTCAAACATCTGACGTTTATTCTGCGTGGCTCTTACATTAAGCACGTTTGGTCACCCCTGACCTAGTGGTCAGTGCTGCTTAACTGCTGTTCCGGCAAGGCCAGAGAAGTCCACCATGACGCTTCCCTAGCTGCTAAGATGGGGAAACAGCTGCAAGCTGCAGGGACGGCTTCCTGGAGTTTTGCATTCTCTCCAGCAGCCACCGTTTGCAAAACAGTCTCTTATTTGGCTGGAAATCAGTTTTGCATGTTGTTCGACTGCAGCCTCCCGGGTACCACCACCCGACAGAGATTACATTTCAGTCATTTGCCCGGGGACAGCGGAGAAAGTCTCTGGTTGCATTTTGCTTCTAAGTTTAACTCGCCTTTTAGGAACCCTGGGGGAAAGCAGGGCTTGCGCGTTCGACGTTAGAGATGTGGCATTCTAAACTGCAAACACCTGTAATTGTTATTCAGGTTTATTTTGGAGCAGTTATCCTCTGCCTCTCTGCCAGTCAACGGCACACAAGGTGACTTACAAAGCTTTAGGACAGTTTACAAGAGAAATATTATATTCCTGAAACTGTAGAATCATAGAGTTGGAAGCAACCTCCAGGGTCATCTAGTCCAGCACCCTGCACAATGCAGAAACTTCACAAATACCTCCCCCAACACACACATCCAGTGAGCCGTGCTCCATGCCCAGAAAATGGCAAAAAAAACCTCCAGGATCCCTTGCCAAACTTGCTGCCTGACCCCAAAGTGCCAGTCAGCATTTCCCTGGGTGTGCAAGAAAGGGCCACAAGAACTAAGCACTGGATGATGTAACACAGGCCATATCATGAAACTGACTCTCATATAAGAGCAGCCGTGCTGGAACAGATAAATCTAAGATCCTGTTTCCCAGAGCAGTTAATCAGATGCTCCTGGAAAGCCCACAAGCCAGTGCACACAGGTCAAAGGCTCTCCCTGTCTGCTACCTCCTGAGAGTTCCAAAGGTACACTGCCTCTGCAACTGGAGGTTCTCTTTAGTCATTGTGGCGAATAGTCCTGGATTTGCCGAATCTCCCCTTTTAAAGCCAACCATCGCTTCACCCAGTGGCAGCGAGCTCCACAAGCTAAATATTTTTGGAGTGGAAAAAATTCCTGCCTGTCCCAAAATCTGTTGCCTATCTACTTCATTGGGTTTCCCCTGAGCTCTACAATTTTGGGGAAAGGACAAAAAAGATCCTCACAATCTACTTTCTCTACCTGATGTACAACTTTATAAACATGCTGATGCCACGGATTCCAATAGTGCAGGGGTGGCCAACGGTAGCTCTCCAGATGTTTTTTTTTTGCCTACAACTCCCATCAGCCCCAGCCAGCATGGCCAATGGCTGGGGCTGATGGGAGTTGTAGGCAAAAAACATCTGGAGAGCTACCGTTGGCCACCTCTGCCCTAGTTCAATCTTTTTGAAACTTGGAAGGTCTTTTGAGGAGAGGCACTGGATGCTATGCTGCAAACTGGGTGCCTTTACCTCAATAAACAGTTCCCCCCCCAAGAGCCCCAGATACCCGCAGATCAACTCTCCATTATACCCTATGGGAATCGATCTTTATAGGGAATAAAAGAGTGCCCAGCAGACATTTCCTTCCCTCCCCCTCCCACTTTCTGATGACCCTGAAGCGGGGGGAGGGCCTCCAAATCGGGGGATCCCCTGCCCCCACCTGGGGATTGGCAACCCTACTCCCCACCCTTCATTTAAACCCATCCTTGCGTCTCCTCCGCTGCCCTCCCCTAAGTGACAACCCTTCAAGAGAGCAACCCGGACCAGCGTTCCCTCTAAGCTGAGTTAGCGTGAGCTAGCTCACCGATTTTTTAGCCTCCAGCTCGCACACTTCTGTCTTAGATCAGGAAAAATGGCCCCAGAACACAATAATGTATGCAGCCGTTCGCAACGTTAACGCCAGGAGCTCACCACTTTAATACCAGTAGCTCCCCAAAGAAGAATTTTTGCTCACAAGACTCGGCAGCTTAGAAGGAAAACGAATCCTGACCCTTCTCAACCTCCACTTCTCCAGACCGAACATCCCCAGGTCCCTCGGCCTTTCCTCGTACAGCCTGGTCTCCACGCCCCCGATCATCCTCATCGCTCTCTTAAACTTACTGAATCCTATATAAGCATAACGAAAACAAAATTCCATTTTTAAGCCTCTCAAGTGCTTGTTTATCGTCCAAGAGATGTGTATGCGAGACGGGGATCGGAGTTCTGCGGTTGCTTACCCGATTTGCATGCAGAGGGTCCCAGGTTTAATCCTGCAGGTACTTCACCTGTACTGGGCCGGATGGAGGCGGGCTCCCTGGGCATTCCCTCAGCCGTTGCCAAGGCCGAGTGTGCAGACCAAAGTGCAAATGTACGGCTCTTTCTACCTCTCTCTGCTGAGCAATGAATTCTCTCTCCCCCCACCCCCACCCAACACACCTGGCACAGGCTGATAACAGGGAAGGGAGACGGAGGCTGTGCTCCTGGTTCCAGCCGGCCCACTTGCGAGCAAACCATTCTGGCATAAATCCACCTTCGGGAAGACAGGACTCTGCTCTCATCTCCCCTTGCCAAGCACAAAGCCGACGTCACAATGACAGCAGCCAACCATGACAGCTCACAATGAAAGAAGAAAAAGGAGGCCTGGGGCGTTCTCCCGAGGAGGAGGAAAAAATGAAGAGTGTGTTTGTGCGTTTGAGGGGTGTGTGTGTTTCTAATGGACCCTGGACTAGATGGCTCCAGGAGAGCCCGATCTTGTCAGATCTTGCAAGCTAAGCAGGACAGCCCTGGCGAATATTTGGATGGGAGACCACCATAATGCAGAGGCAAGCAATGGCAAACCGCCTTCAATTCCGCAGGGCCTGTAAAACAGAGCTCTTTCGCCAGGCTTTCAGCTGAGGCTGTGGGCGTCACTCGTTATCGGCCTCCCCGCCTCATTCCATCCCAGCGCTACAAGATCTGCTGGACCTGGACAACAGGTCACATCCATGAGGCAGCATCTGCCATCTTAGTCTGTCTAATTTTAGATTTTAAAGTAGTCTTTTATTGTTTTTACTGTTGACTGTTTTGATGACGTAACCCGCCCTGAGCCCGTTCTACGGGAAGGCCGGGCTAAAAATCGAATAAAAGGAATAAATAAATATAAATAAAAATCCTACAAGGTTGTCGTGAGTCAGCTGGCCACTGCTGAAGATGGGGGATTAGGGTTACCAAATCCAGGTTAGGAAACTCCTGGAAATTTGGGGATGAGGCCTGGGGAGGATAAGGCCCTCGGTGTGGTGCAAGGCCATAGATTCCACCCTCGAATGCATCCATTTTCTAAAAGGTAAAGGTAGTCCCCTGTGCAAGCACCAGTCATTTCTGACTCTGACAACGTTTTCACGGCAGACTTTTTATGGGGTGCTTTGACATTGCCTTCCCCAGTCATCTACACTTTCCCCCCAGCAAGCTGGGGACTCATTTTACCGACCTCAGAAGGATGGAAGGCTGAGTCAACCTCGAGCAGGCTACCTGAACCAGCTTCCGCTGGGATCGAACTCAGGTCGTGAGCAGAACTTAGGACTGCAGCACTGCAGCTTTAACACTCTGCGCCACGGGGCTCTTCTGGAAAAGGAAGGAAAGGAAAGGTCCCCTGTGCAAGCACTAGTCGTTTCCGACTCTGGGGTGACATTGCTTTCACAACGTTTTCACGACAGACTTTTTACGAGGTGGTTTGCCATTGCCTTCCCCAGTCCTCTACACTTTCCCTCCAGCAAGCTGGGGACTCATTTTACCGACCTCGGAAAGATGGAAGGGTGAGTCCCCCTGAAGCCGGCTACCTGAACCCAGCTTCCGCTGGGATCGAACTCAGGTTGTGAGCAGAGAGTTCGGACTGCAGTACTGCAGCTTTACCACTCTGCGCCACGAGGCTCTTTTCTGCAGAGGAATTAATCTCTGTAGTCTGGAGAAGAGCTGTAATTCCTGTGGATCCCCAGGTCCCCCCTGGAAGCTGGCATCCCTAGGTTGATGGGGGGGGGAGACATCACAAATGGGAACAGAAACATCATGCAGGGGGCATTAAAAGATTCAGGTTCAAGTTAGAAAGAAGTTTAGAAGCGCACTGCCACAGAAAGAGAAGCCATTTAAGTATTTTAGTGCCAAACTAACTGACTATTTGGATAAGTTGATTTCATCTGCCAAAGCTAATTCTAAAGGGGGAATAAGGGATCTAATGATTTTACATCAATTTTTTGTTTCAACTTCCCTCAAAGATCAGGCTTCTGGTGAGAGAAGCTTCCAGAGAATGCCAAACAGGCAGAAGAACAGGCTGATAAGTTAACACTTAATAGAGGTTCTTGAGTGCAGTGAACAGACTTTCCTTATAAACTAGCTTTTAAATCAAACAGGATAAGAGGAATAAAGGAAAGGAATGTGTGAGAGAACTGAAATGATAAAGAGACAGGATAAGAATACAGAAGGGGGAAATGGTGGATCCTGGAAAGACAGACTGGGCTTTTTATGTGGGCTAAAAGGCCATTTATCTTACAAATGTTCAAAGAACCAACACAAGCAGACAACACTTAAGAACATAAGAGAAGCCATGTTGAATCAGGCCAATGGCCCATCCAGTCCAACACTCTGTGTCACACAGTGGCCAATATATGTGTGTGTGTGTGTATATATATATATATATATATATATATATATATTGCACTTGAGCATGTATAGTGATTAACATGTGGAATTCACTGCCACAGGAGGTGGTGGCGGCCACAAGCATAGCCACCTTCAAGAGGGGTTTAGATAAAAATATGGAGCAGAGGTCCATCAGTGGCTATTAGCCACAGTTTGTGTGTTTATGTATAAATTTTTTTGCCACTGTATGACACAGAGTGTTGGACTGGATGGGCCATTGGCCTAATCCAACATGGCTTCTCTTATGTTCTTATGTGACGCAGAGTGTTGGACTGGATGGGCCATTGGCCTGATCCAACATGGCTTCTCTTATGTTCTTATAGTCACTAGAACCAGTTCAGAGAGTGAGAGGGAACAGGCTAGATAGAGACTCCAACTGCTCAACCAAAACACCTGAAAAATCCAGTAAAAACATTCCCTTATCCATGAATCCTGAAAAAGTTTACTTGTGTAAGATAGATAAGATTGCCCACGATACTAAACTGAGAGAAGTTGTACACACAGATGGGAGAGATGCTTTAGCCATTTTAGACATAGGGGCATCAATAACGCTGGTTGGGAGTGGATTTGGTTAACAAAGAAAACATGATTCCAGATAAGCATATATCCTTACAAGGTGTTTGGGAAAATTCTACAAGTGTACCATTAGCACAGCTGAAAATTAACTTGAGGAAAAAGGAAGAATATTTCCCCATAGCAGGGGAAAGAACAGAGAATACCAGTCCTATTAGGAAGAGATGTAATGGTAGCAAAGGCAAGAATTCAAATATGCACAGACACAAAACATTTGATGCAAGGTGAACAAACAGGGTCAGAAAATAGGCCCGTAAGTGTCTTAGCAACAAACTCAATCGATACATTGCAGGAGAGCAGAAATGCAGACTCAGAAACCTTTGTCAGTACTGCTGAAATGTCCCAAGGAAAAAGAAGAGGCATTAATAAAAACTCTGAAAAGTTTAAGAAAGAGATTAAGACAGACCCTAATTAAAAGGCATAAGGGAGAAGGCCAGACCAGGCTCTACACGGGCCAGGGCCTTCTCGGTGGCAGCACCAATGTTGTGAAATGCTCTCCCTGAAGCCATAAGAGCCCTGCGGGATCTCTCCCAATTCCGCAGGACTTGTAAAACCGAACTTTTTAAACAGGCCTATAGTAACTAGTGGAAAGATTATTACTGGCCCAGAATTTCATAAGATGTGAAAAAGTACTGTCAAAGCTGTGAGATTTGTCAGAAGGTGGGGAAACAAGGGCATAAAGTAAATGCTCCTCTCAACCCTTACCCCTAAAGCCTTTCACAGAGTGGGAATTGACAGAGTGGGACCATCCCCGGATCAAGGGAAGCCAGACCAGGCTCTACACGGGCCAGGGCCTTCTCGGTGGCAGCACCAATGTTGTGAAATGCTCTCCCTGAAGCCATAAGAGCCCTGTGGGATCTCTCCCAATTCCGCAGGACTTGTAAAACCGAACTTTTTAAACAGGCCTATAGTAACTAGTGGAAGAAGGCTGCTGCTTCTATGTTGTGGAGCAATTCCACCGGAAGGACCACCAACAGATAAACCTAATTAGAAGACCTAATATAATCTGATCCGCCTATGTTTTAAGATTCTGTATAACACCAATATTTTGTTTTAAATTGTAAACCGTTTATGTTTTATCGTTTTATACTTGTAATTGAGATGTTGGTTTTATTGTGACTTGTTAGCCGCCCTGAGTCCGTTTTGGAATGGGCGGGATATAAATCAAAAGGAAATAAAGAAATGCACTTCCCAAATTCATCAGAAAGGGATGCAAAACATCCTGATAGACTTTGCAACTAAATACCCAGAGGCACTGTCTTCTGTGGAGGTGAAATCAGTTGCAGAAGCGCTTTTAAATATTTGTTTTCCTGAGTTTAGGATTCCCTGTAGAAATACTATCTGATCAAGGTATAAAGCCGGAGAGCCGGTTTGGTGTAGTGGTTAAGTGTGCGGACTCTTATCTGGGAGAACCGGGTTTGATTCCCCACTCCTCCACTTGCACCTGCTGGAATGGCCTTGGGTCAGCCATAGCTCTGGCAGAGGTTGTCCTTGAAAGGGCAGCTGCTGTGAGAGCCCTCTCCAGCCCCACCCACCTCACAGGGTGTCTGTTGTGGGGGAGGAAGGGAAAGGAGATTGTGAGCCGCTCTGAGACTCTTCGGAGTGGAGGGCAGGATATAAATCCAATATCTTCATCTACCTCACAGGGTGTCTGTTGTGGGGGAGGAAGGTAAAGGAGATTGTGAGCCGCTCTGAGACTCTTCGGAGTGGAGGTCGGGATATAAATCCAATATCTTCTTCTTCTTCTTCTAAAGTGTTTCTGTCTGATACCACGCAGACCATATGGGAGCGCAGTGACATCAAGCATTTAAAGACCACTGCACTTCAATCCCAAACTAACGGTCTTGTGGAAAAGTTTACTAGCAGTTTAAAGAGCATGATGAAAGCGTACGTGGAGGGTCACCGAACAATTGGGACGACAGACTTCCCTATTTCCTCTGTGTATATGGAGGTATCGCAAGAATCCATAGGATTCTCCCTATTTGAACTGATGCATGGGCGTTATCCGCAAGGACCTCTTAGTTTAGTAAAGGAGGAATGGGAAGGGGAAATATCAGAAAGAAAAACATCTGTAGTGGATTATGTATTAAACCTCGAAGGAAAAATGGAAGAAATGATGAGGCATGCACAGATTAATATGGCAAGCACACAGGTCAAACAGAAACTCTGGTATGACAGAAACATATTTTGTGGCTCTTGAAGCCCCCACTACCCCGTCGGCCATCTTGGAGAAGGCATTTCGCTCTTTAAATAACTTCTCCAAGCCAAGCCAGCTGGCAACTTGAAGAATGCATTTAAAGTTAAAATCGCTTTCTTTTCACCTCTCCCTCCTCCCCCATCTATTTGCTTTTTTTCTGCCTTTCCTTCCGTCCGTCTTGCATGTCTTGCAGCTTTCAAACACTTGACATTCACATCTTGTGGCTCTCAAACATCTGACGTTTATTCTATGTGGCTCTTACATTAAGCAAGTTTGGCAACCCCTGATATATGCTATCTCTAGGGTCAAAAATGACCAGAGGTGGAAATTGGTACACGTGAATATGTTAAAAAAAGAGAGAGAGAGTCTGCTTAGGCGGGAAAGAAGTCAAATAAATAAATAAAAACTTACTACAGCACTTTACAAATAATCAGATAGTTGGATGTGGAGGAAGTCACCCTTATGGATTTATTGGAAGACACCAGGGGGGAGAATACACTTCAACAGCTAGTGTGGGACTATTACATAGAACCTGACATAAAAAATGAAATGTATATAGGATGAGTAAGAAGATGTCTGATAGATGTTGGAAATGTAGAAAACATGAAGGTTCTTTCTTTCACATGTGGTGGACTTGTGAAAAAGTGAAAGAATTTTGGAAGATGATACAACAAGAAATCTCCAAAATTTTGGGTTATGATTTTAAGAAAACTGCAGAGACTTTTTTGCTTGGATTACAATTAGAAAAATTTCCAAAGGAAGGTAGGACTTTAATTTGGTACTTGCTCTCAGCTGCTAGGACATTGTATGCGCAGCTGTGGAAATAGGGAAAAATACCAGAGAAATGGGATTGG
Source organism: Heteronotia binoei (assembly GCF_032191835.1). Classification (NCBI taxonomy): domain Eukaryota; kingdom Metazoa; phylum Chordata; class Lepidosauria; order Squamata; family Gekkonidae; genus Heteronotia; species Heteronotia binoei. The sequence goes on from NC_083242.1 coordinate 3,882,033, forward strand.
ATTGTGAAAGTTTTATCGTGGAGTGAGATGGACAAATTAACTAAAACTTTAAGAGACTATGATTTGGATATATTCAAAAAGGAGTGGAAGAAATTTAAAGGATATATGGAGAAAGAATGGAATATAAAAAGTCATTGGACAATTTATTAGTATTAATGAGAGAAGAAAAATATTGGACTTTGATTGGCTAGTGGTCCCTTTGCAATTGAATTTAAATTTATAACTTCGGGGAAGTCAAAAATTGGAGGGAGGGGGGGGTTGAAATATCATATGGGTTAGCATAGAAAAGAGACAATTAATTATTGTAACCATATGTTATTAATAAATTCTTTAAAACACAAAAATGAAATGTATACACTTCTAGAAAAATGTCGTAGTCTGTTTTCCTCACCCTGGCAGGGTAACACTTAGCTCTTGCTATTATTCACTGAAGAATTAAGCTAAAAACATCTTGAAACCACTATGCTTATCGTACAAATAAAGTTTTATTTTGTTTTCTATTAACCTGGAGTCCTATGACTTTAATAACAAAAGATTCTCATCCCCAGGGCCAACGAAGAAGCCGTAGAGCTTGAGCGCAATACTGTGGGAAAGGTTAATTAAAAAAAGGTTTGGAATTAAATTCCTGGTGGCGGCGTTAAATACATTAAAAGGGAGTCGCGACAGATTCATTAAAATTTAAACCCATCTGCTAATGTGTGGGACTGAGAGCCAGAGTCGAAGACTGCTAAGAGATCCATGACCATTTTTTAAAAAAATCGATAAAAACAACCGCCAGAACCGACTAGGCTGGATCGGAAGTATAGGGCTGAGGTAACACTTTGCGCAGTTCACTTAGTTTCACCTTCGGATAGGGGAAACCTGGTCTCAGATTCTCTGCTCAGCCACAAAGCTGGGTGACTTCTCTCAGCCTCCCCTCCATAGCAAGGCTGCATTTTCTACGCCAGCTCCGGTCTCCTAAGGAAGGCTGGGTTTGACACAAAAATACTCATTATAATTAAAAGAGAAAGCTGAAGAACAAAAGTGCGAAGCTTTCCCCAAACTGTGAATGGCAAAGGTGGCACGGTCTCGCACACCCCTCCTGTTTCTTTTTTTTTGCTCCCTACAACAAAATGAAAAACTGAGGAGGAAAATCAAGAAGACGATGGCGACCACAGATTTATACCCCACCCTTCTCTCTGAATCAGACTCAGAGACTTACAATCTCCTATATCTTCTCCCCCAACAACAGACACCCTGCGAGGTGGGTGGGGCTCTCTCAGAAGCTGCCCTTTCAAGGACAACCTCTGCCAGAACTATGCTGACTGAAGGCCATTCCAGCAGCTGCAAGTGGAGGAGTGGGGAATCAAAGCCGGTTCTCGCAGATAAGAGTCCGCACGCTTAACCACTACACCAAACTGCCTCTAAAGGGTGCCTTTTTGACTCTGAACCCGCCCCCCCCAACTATCAATCAACGGACGCTTTGTCAGATTAATCAAACTGATAACTTGCAGCCCAGAATGTGTCACAATATTTACTTTGAATGCCCGGGGAGTGACTCTGGGAGACGTCCAAGGGAAACTGCAACGTCTCTCTGACGCTAGTTATCCTCCAGCAAAGGCCTGCTCTTGGCCCGAAGGAGTCCTCTGCTCTCTCCCTGGGGGCATCAGAGAAAGGGGAACTAGATGGAGAAGCAGCAAGACGCATCTAACAGGATAATGCGGAAATAGGGATGCCAGCCTCCAGGCGGGACCTGGAATTATGGCTCATCTCCAGATTACAGGGTTCAGATCCCCTGGAGAAAACGGGGTGCTTTGCAGGGTGGACTCTGGGGCAGTGAACCCCACTGAGGGGCCTGTCTTCCCTAAGCTATCGTCCCCCTGTCCTCCTCAAATCTCCAGGAGTCTCCCAACTAGGATCTAACAGCCCTAGCTTAGAAAAAGAAACAGGACACGTTCAGAATGGGACAGAGAGAAAGGAGCGGAACAGATGGAAGTTTTAGAAATAGGATCTTTAAAAAAGGGGACGGGGCGAGGTTGATTTGGGGAGACAGTAAGCAAATCAGCAACCAGGCAGACTCACAATACACCTTGGGGAGAGGGAGAGTGGTGGGAATGAAGGGAAACCCAGAAACATTTCATGAACATTTCTGGGGTGGAGGGAAACCCAGGGTTGAGTGGATCCAGAAAGACTGCATGATGCAGCATCTCGAGAGGCCTGAGTTCAGATGCCGGCTCATCCACCAGCCTCCATAGGTGACCTCAGGCCACTCATTTTCCCTCAGCTGAACCTACCTGACAGGGGTGCTGTGAGGAAGAGACACCAGACTCATCCCTGAGACCCCTGGAGGACGAGCGGGGGGGGGGGGAGCGGATATAGTAAGTCTTGGACTGGAATATTAAAAATTAGGCCAATATCCGGAGCCCCAAAATGGCACTGGGGCAGCTGATTCAACCAATGGAGGGCAGGGAGCCTTTCCAAGGATGTACCTGTACTGCCCTTTCGGCACTTCTGGGTTCCCCTCGCTGCACTGCTTATAAAGAGTTAATAAAGTGGCCCTTCTTTACATCGGAGGGAGGGAGGGAAGGAAGGAAGGAAAGAAAGAAAGAAGGAGGGAGGGAGGAAGGAAGAAAGGAAGGAAGGAAGGAAAGAAAGAAAAAAGGAAGAAAGGGAGGGAGGCAGTGTGGAAGGAAGGGAGGAAGGAAGGAAGAGAGGGAAGGGAGGGAGGAAAGGAGGAAGGAAGGGAGGAAGATAGGGAGGGAGGAAGGGAGGGAGGGGGGAAGAGAGGGAGGGAGGGAGGAGGAAGAAAGGCAGGGAGGGAGGGAAGGAAGGAGGAAGGACGGATGGAAGAAAGGGAGGGAGGGAGGGAGGAAGAGAGAGAGAGAGAGAGAGAGAGGAAGGAAGGAAGGAAGGAAGGAAGGAAGGAAGGAAGGAAGGAAGGAAGGAAGGAAGGAAGGGAGGGAGGGAGGGAGGGAGGGAAGGAGGAAGGGAGGGAGGGAAGGAGGGAGGAAGGAAGGGAGAAAGAAAAGGAGGAAGGAAGGAAAGAAAGAAGGAGGGAGGGAAGAAGAAAGGAAGGAAAGAAGAAAGGAAGAAAGGGAGGGAGGCAGTGTGGAAGGAAGGAAGGAAAAAGAGGGAAGGGAGGAAGGAAGAAAGGGAAGGGAGGGAGGGAGGAAAGGAGGAAGGAAGGGAGGAAGATAGGGAGGGAGGGAGGGGGGAAGGGAGGAAAGAATGATGGAAGGAAGGAAAGGGAGGGAGGGAAGGAAGGAGAGGGAGGGAGGAAGGAAAAATTTAAAAATTAGGGATGTCCCCCCCCCCCCGAAAAAAACAGGACTGCTGGAGTCCCTTGGATACCCAGGCAGAAAAAGGAGGGGGTGGGCGGTCTTCAAAAAGAGCAAAAGGGGTGTGTGTGTGTGTGTGGCGGGGGGGTATTAGTGAATACTGAAGAGCCTGGGGGAGAGCTACCCTGAGAAAGGGCAGGAGCAAAGATGGCTGGCCGGCCGGCCATCCTCCCCCCGCCACCCACCTGCCCCCCGACCCTCTGCCAGCAGCCGCCGTTCCCGCTGCAGCCCTCCATCCCGGCATCCTGGGCGCGACCCCCCTCCCCCCGCCGCCCTTGGGGGCTGCAATCCCGGGCTCCGCGCAGGGGGGGTGGGGGGCGAAAGGCCGCCGCCCCTCTTCTCCCGGGCTCAACCCTCGCTCACCGCGGTCGAAGCAACGGCCGGCGTCCTCCTTCCTCCCAGCCCAGCGGCCTCCCAGCCGGTCCCGCCGCAAAGCGCCCTCGCCCGCGGCCTCCTGTTCAGCCCGCGTCCCCGAAGGCTCAGCGCTGGGCTGGCTCGCTCCTCCGAATGCGTCGTGGCCAATCAGAGGCGCGTTCTGGCCGCCCGGCTGCGGCGCCGGCCAATGGGGAGAGCCGCCGATGACACACCCCCTCCGAGGGACAAAGCAGCAGTCAAGCTTTACCTTTAAGACCAGCCAGTTTTTATTTAGAACGTAAGCTTTCGTGTGCTCTTAAGCACGCTTCATCAGACGAGGAATCCAGCACAGTGGAGAGGAAAGTGCTCCGAGGGAGGGGAAGAGGCTGGCAGAGACCTCGAGGCCGGCGGTTTGAATGGAGGCCATGGTTAAGATGGGCAGAGATGAAATTCCTTTTTATTGTCTCCCTGACTCATTCGTTTTCATCCGCCCAGGAGCCCAGCCTGCATGGCTCCTCCGGTCTGGCGTCACAACAACCCTGTGAGGTTGAGCGGGCGCGCAAAGCCACCGGGCGAGAAAAGGAGCCGGATTTGAACTCATGCCTCGCACCGCCAAGTCGAACCCACTTGCACAACACCAGCTATTTTCTTGCGACGTCACATCCTTTGTTAAAGATCAGTGCAATGCAAGGCTGGTTTAATTTTAAAAACAATAGTGTATGGTTGCCAAGCTCCAGGCAGGGCCTGGAGAGCTCCCAGCATTACAACTGATCGCCAACTGACAGAGATCAGCTCCCCTTGGAGAAATTGACTGTTTTGGAGAGGGCATTATGCCCCACTGAAGTCCTTTCCCCTACCCAAGCCATGGCCCCCTCAGGCTCCACCCCACAAATCTCCAGATACTTCCCAACCGAGAGCCGGCAACTGTATGCAACAGTGGGGTTTATGAGTGCCACAAAGCCATGCCCCTCCCACTAGATTCCCTGAAAAGCTGCTGTGGAGAGGAAAGTGCTCTCAACATGCTCAGATGCACCCTTTAGATCAGGCCTGGCCAAACTTGCTTAATGTAAGAGCCACATAGAATCAATGTCAGATGTTTGAGAGCCACAAGACAGGAAGGAAAAAAGGAAGGTAGGTAGGTGGAAAGAAAACAAATAGATGGAGCGAGGGGGGAGGGAGGGACAGGTGGAAAGAAAGCAACTTTTAAGTTTAAAAGCATTCCCCAAGACTCTGGCTGGCTTGGCTTGTAAAAGTGATTTAAAGAGACAAATGCCTTCTCTAAATGGCCCAACGGGGCTGTGGGTGCTTTAAGAGCCACACAAAATGTGTGCAAGCCCCAGTTTTAAAGCCCCTGCTTTAGATTATTTCCTACACTCAGGTTGCATAGCATAGGTATACGTGTGTGGTTAAAAGGGAAGGGAAAAAGGGAAATGTCTGGTTACCGTCATGCAGCAAAGGGGGTGGGTGTCTGTTAGAGTTTATAAACAGACTTAGGAAAATTCGCAAAGGAAAAAAAAATCTTTATCAATGCCAACTAAATATGACAAATAAAAAAGAAGCAAAGCCAAAAATGACCTGGCTGCTAGCCAGGCAGGGTTAAAATTGGAAACTGAAAGAGAAGTCCCTCCATCAGCTGTCATCTTAAGAGGGTAACAAACCCAGCTACCCCCAGGTGTCTTTTTCCCTTTGGTTCAAGACTCCACCTGCCCCCCCCCCCAAAAAAAAACCCTGGACCACCGGAGAGAGGTTTACTTATTAAAATATTCGCACCTTGGTTTTCTTGTTGGTTTTAATACAATTGTTTCAGGCAGCTTTCATGAAGTTCAACATGAACCAAACAAACTAAAAAAACAATAACAACATACACACACACACAAACACATGAAACTAGCAACAAAGGAAAGAATTCAAAGGAAGCTAGTCTGAGAACAGGAAAACAAACCAAAAACGACAGCCAATGAGAGCCAATGAAGTTATCAGATCAATGTGAATTCCTTCAAACAGCCTGCCAAAGACAATGTCCCAGCAACTATGTTCTGAACCAAATGTAGCACCTGCTTGGCATGCAGAAGGTCACAGGTTCAATCCCCACCATCTCCTGTTAAAAGGACTGAGCAGAAGGTGATGGGAGCCCATCTCAGGTCTAGCCGGAGACCCTTCCAATTGATTACACTCCAAGCTGATTTACATTTTAACTCCTTGAGAATCATCAACTTGTCTCACTGGGCCATACTCTGGAGTAAACCTGCTCGTGCTGCACACAGCCAGCAATGCCATTTTTGAAGATGAAGAAGATATTGGATTTATATCCCGCCCTCCACTTCAAAGAGTCTCAGTGGCTCACAATCTCCTTTCCCTTCCTCCCCTAAAACAAACACCCTGTGAGGTGGGGCTGGAGAGGGCTCTCACAGCATATATATATATATATATATATATATATATATATATATATATATATATATATATATATATATATATATATATATATATATATATATATATACATATGAAGCTGCCTTATACTGAATCAGACCTTTGGTTCATCAAAGTCAGTATTGTCTTCTCAGACTGGCAGCAGCTCTCCAGGGTCTCAAGCTGAGGCTTTTCACACCTATTTGCCTGGACCCTTTTTTGGAGATGCCAGGGATTGAACCTGGGACCTTCTGCTTCCCAAGCAGATGCTCTGCCACTGAGCCACCATCCCCTTTCAAGGACAACCTCTGCCAGAGCTATGGCTGACCCAAGGCCATGCCAGCAGGTGCAAGTGGAGGACTGGGAAATCAAACCCAGTTCTCCCAGATAAGAGTCTGCACACTTCACCACTACACCAAACTGGCTCTCCATTCTTCCATTCTTAGCCATCACTTTCCCCCCATCCAAGCAGATGGACAACATGGGGATCAGAGCACACCCTCACCAACTGCTTCCATGAGCCTTAACTTTAGAACTGAAGTTTCATCAGGACAGAACTCAACCTGATAACAGGTCAATGTCACCCTGACCCTTCCTGTTCCGCTTAGTCTGACGGTTTAGTTATGTCTTCTTCCAACAAGATTTCACAACTGAGAAGGCTGAGCGCTCCAGAAGATATCTAAGGGGGGGGTGGGGTGGGGAGAGGGGAAACAATTCCCTGTAATTGTTGTTCATCAGATGATCTTCTGTGCAGACAGGCAACTGCATGGTTGTAAGCCAGCTGCAGGAAAGAACTTGCAAGCTTTGAAAAAGAATATTCTAGATCAGGGGTGGCCAATGGTAGCGCTCCAGATGTTTTTTGCTTACAACTCCCATCAGCCCCAGCCACTGGCCATGCTGGCTGGAGCTGATGGGAGTTTTGGCAAAAAACATCGGGAGAGCTACCGTTGGCCGCTCCTATTCTAGATGCTAGATGTGCTCCCCTCCTCTCCATCTTCAGAGATCCCTTTCCTGCCCAAAGGATCACAGTTCCTTTCCGCCAGGACGCTATTGCAATGGATGAGCAGCCCCCTATGGGGAAAGGAGGGAGGGATGGTTCTATAAATGCAACCCCGTTTTCACCATAGTGGCTTTTGTGCAGTCCCACATGGGAGAGTACACCTGAACATGTGAAGCTGCCTTCAACTGAATCAGACCCTTGGTCCATCAAAGTCAGTAATGTCTACTCAGACCAGCGGTGGCTCTCCAGGGTCTCAGGCAGAGCTCTTTCCCATCGCCTGCTGCCTGGTCCTTTTAGCTGGAGCTGGTGGGGAGTGAACCTGGGACCTTCTGCATGCCAAGCACAGGCTCTGCCGCTGAGCCACGACCCCTCCTTTGAGCAGCAAGCTCACTTACCTCTGTCTTACAAATGTCATCAGGTACAAGTCTGGACCGGAAAGCTACTGACGAAGCTTGATTCCTCTTAATTATCGTATGGCATTGTGTGTAGCATAGCCAGGAGAACCTGAGATTGTCTGGCAGTCAGAAGTTCTAGTTCTTTTTGCGTTGTGCACCACTAGGGTGTGTGACGGACAGCAGGCCTACGCATGCTTAGAGGCAGTGCAAAGGAGTGGCAACTAATGGAACTGCAAGCGAGTGGCAGCTAACAGAACTCACTCTGATTGGGGAACTACAACTTAACTTTCGAGAAGAGGGTGGCAGTTAGGCAGTTGGAGACAGGAGCTGGAGAGTTACGGCAGATGGAGAGTGGATGGAGAAGAATGTGGTTGCTTTAGGGAGACTCTCTGGTGGCTTTTTTTGTAGCAAAAACTCCTTTGCATATTAGGCCTCACCACCTTGATGTAACCAATTCTCCTGGAGCTTCCAGTAGGCTCTGTACAAAAAGCCCTGTAAGCTCTTGGAGGATTGGCTACATCAGGGCCTAATATGCAAAAGAGTTCCTGCTACAAAAAAAAGCCCTGGGTGTGAGAGACATCCCAAAAAGTGGAGAGTCTGTTTCTGAGCCAGGGTGCTGGGGCTTGGGATATACTCTGTTTGGGAGACTGTTCCCAAAAGCGTGTGTTAAGCAAAGAATTACATCTTGAGAGGGAATTTTCGTTCTCCAGTATTAAGCTTATTGTCTAGTGGGGAAAGACAGTCAGTCTGGAAAATCAGGATTAGGCAAAGGGTTCGAAGTGATGTTGAATGGTTTCCAGGAAGCATTGAGAGGTTATTTATTTTAAAGAGGAAATAATAACGGTCTTGCCGGAGAAAAGAGGTATAGAGGAGAGATCTTAGTCTTAATCAAAGGGACAAAGCTGAGTACATTCAAGACAGTGTGATTATAATGTGTAAAATTTAACAGGACATCTAGATTAAGTAGCTTCTAAGACTAAACCTTTTAACATCTGTAACACCTTTCATGGAGGCAAAACAGCTTTAAGTCTAAAACCATCTCTTGTGACATCAACCTAAGAGGCAGTTCTGTGTTTACATTTAAATTTCTGCCTGCCAGTTCCACATCCCCAACCCAACAGAAATATCAATTCCCTTTCCTGCCATTTTGTTTTAATAAACCAAAAACTGTATAAACTTTACCTGGGTGCTTACCATGCCAACTTTCTGAAGGGAAATACTTAATGTATTAACCACTTGGTGTAGTGGTTAAGTGTGCGGACTCTTATCTAGGAGAAACGAGTTTGATTCCCCACTCCTCCACTTGTACCTGCTAGCATGGCCTTGGGTCAGCCATAGCTCTGGCAGAGGTTGTCCTTGAAAGGGCAGCTGCTGTGAGAGCCCTCTCCAGCCCCACCCACCTCACAGGGTGTCTGTTGTGGGGGAGGAAGGTAAAGGAGATTGTGAGCCGCTCTGAGACTCTTCGGAGTGGAGGGCGGGATATAAATCCAATATCTTCATCCACCTCACAGGGTGTCTGTTGTGGGGGAGGAAGGGAAAGGAGATTGTGAGCCGCTCTGAGACTCTTCGGAGTGGAGGGCGGGATATAAATCCAATATCTTCATCTACCTCACAGGGTGTCTGTTGTGGGGGAGGAAGGGAAAGGAGATTGTGAGCCGCTCTGAGACTCTTCGGAGTGGAGGGCGGGATATAAATCCAATATCACCTTCTTCTTAACAACTGAAATGACGACAGGTGATCTTTTTAGTGGGGTGATTAATAAAGCGGTCACCTTGTCGCAGGTAGCAAGCTAGACTTGCTTTTGAGGCAAAAGACATTTCAGAGGTGGTTTGTCGTTGCCTGCCTCTGCCACGACCCTGGTATTCCTCGCAGGTCACCCACCCAAAGAGTAGCCAATTTTGACCTTGCTTAGATTCCGAAATCAGCCTTTTAGAATGAGGGGGTGATAAACCCTAGTCCAGGGGTGTCAAACTCATTTGTTATGCGGGCTAGATCTTACGTAAAGGAGGCTTTGTTGGGCCGAGCCGTATCGGGCCGGGCCGCATGTGTACCTATTTAAGATTAGCTAGCAGAGATATAAACTTTATAAAGGACAAAGATACACACAATTGAAAGGTTTTTAAAAAACTTAAAAATAAAACATGCTTAAAACATTAGCACTTGTTGGTCTTAAAGGTGCTTTCTTTGTATTTCTCCCCATGGGATCCAGGGAAGCTCTGGCTCTTTCCTTCCTTCCCCAGGGAGCCAGGAGGGGGAGTAGCTTCAGCCAATAGAAGGGAGGGAGCCTTGGCTCAGTAGCTCTGTTGTGCGATTGAGAGAACCTGGCAAAGCAAGCTCTCCCTCACCCCATTCCTCCCCGAGGGAGGAGACTCAGCCAATGGAGAAAATACAAGCTTTGCTCTGTAACTCCTGTGCTATTGAGCAATCCTGGCTGGCAATGCAAGCTGCTATGCAGAAGGAAGCGAGAGACAGGACGAAGGAAGCAGATGACAGCCAATTGCTTGGGGGCCTGATAGGAGTCCTCCTGGGGCCTGATTCGGCCCCCGGGTCGCACATTTGACACCCCTACCCTAGCCTTCCTAAGGTGGGGGGTGGTTATTGCAATGTTTTGATATAACCAATGGTGTTAAATGACTGGAAGTTCACTGAATTTTCACATTTGCCGCAATCTGATATGCTTGATTTCAATGGTTTGTACCACTGGCAAAGCTGAAACACATCAGTGCGAGACCATATCTGCTTCGGATGCATTCCACGGATGCATTTCTTCCCTGGGGGGGGGGGAGGAAGCAGATTTCCCCCTCCTTTATTTTATCCTTACAACAACCCTGTGAGGTAGGCTCAAGCAGAGAGTGTGTGAGTGGTCCAAAGACACCCAGCAACCTTCCTTGGCAGAGTGAGGATTCCCACCTGGATCTGCGAACATCAAATCTGAGTCTGCTGTGTCCATCGTTACACCACACGGGCTCTAATTTGACGTCCACTGAAGAAACAACGTTGGGAGCAGTCAAACCGAGAGGCCAGACTTTGCGTTCAAAAACCTGAGGGACAAAGTTGGCAGATTGCGTTGCAACTCAAGCATACTTCTTGGGATGAGGTAGGGTTGCCAATCCCCAGGTGGGGGCAGGGGATCCCCCGGTTTGGAGACCCTCCCCCCGCTTCAGGGTCGTCAGAAAGCGGGGGGGGGGGCGGGGGGGAGGGGAGGGAAATGTCTGCTGGGAACGCTATTATTCCCTATGGAGATTTATTCCCATAGAAAATCATGGAGAATTGATCTGCAGGTATCTGGGGCTCTGGGGGGGCTGTTTTTTGGGGTAGAGGCACCAAATTTTCAGTATAGCATTTAGTGCCTCTCCCCAAAATACCCCCCAAGTTTCAAAAAGATTGGACCAGGGGGTCCAATTCTATGAGCTCCAAAAGAAGGTGCCCCTATCCTTCATTTCCTATGGAAGGAAGGGATTGAAAAGGTGTGCCGTCCCTTTAAATGTGATGGCCAGAACTCCCTTTGGAGTTCAATGATGCTTGTCACAGCCTTGATCTTGGCTCCACCCCAATGTCTCCTGGCTCCACCCCCAAAGTCTCCTGGCTCCACCCCCAAAGTCCCCAGATATTTCTTTAATTGGACTTGGCAACCCTAGGATGAGGACATCTTCCGGTTTCCCAGGAAACTTCCTCCTCATAACCGGCTTGCCTCGAGTCTTTCTCGCAAAAATGCTAAACATCTTGTTCTTTCAACCCGGTTTTCTTTTGGGGCCCGGATTCTTGCATCGTTTCTGTAATCCCTGCCCTGCTCTCCAAATCTCTCTGCCGAGATGTTAATTCCCTGAGGGGCAGGAGCTGCCATCTCTGATCATGCCAGTCCCTCCGTGCCCAGCAATCAAAGATGGCAGGGCCTTGGGAGAATCGCTCTTGCAGAAGACAGTCAGCCGGGTCATGTCAATTTGTGCGGTGGGGGATAAAGAGTAGCAGATGAGGACATGCTCTGCCTCTTTTCTCTTTGCAATGCAGAAAAGCAAACTAACCAACCACAAAGAGAGAGACTGTTTGCACACAGACGCCTCTTCGGAAAAGGTGATCTGTAAGGAATATCCTCCAAAGGCCGTCCTTGGTTGGATATCAACCTTTGACTGCCTATTCAAAGGTCAAAACTAATGGGGAATTCTCCCCTCCCAACACTTCCTGGAAACCTCTGCTCCTTGGCCCCCAGAGGCCCAGTTTCCAGACCTGACTTGCCCCATCCACAGCATGCAGCCTCCCTCCTCTCTCTTTTTCTGTTTGGACTCTCATTTCTCATTTCCATGCTTTCCCCCCTTGCTCCCCTCCTTCGTCAGGGTTGGAGAGCAGTGAGACTTCAGTTAGTTATGGTGCATTTGGCTTCAGGTTGCCAGGACCAATTCAAGAAATCTCTGGGGGCTTTGGGGGTGGAGCCAGGAGACTCTGGGGGTGGAGACAGGAGCAAGGGTGCGACAAGCATGATTGAACTCCAAGGGGAGTTCTGGCCGTCACATTTCAAGGGACTGCGCACCTTTTAAATGCCTTCCTTCCATTGGAAATATCGAAGGATAGGGGTATCTTGTTTGGGGGCTCACAGAACTGGATCCCCTGGTCCAGTCATTTTTAAACTTGGGAGATGTTTTGAGGAGAGGCACCAGATGCTATGCTGAAAATTTGGTACCTCTACCTCAAAAAACAACCCCTCCCCCGAACTTCAGATAATCATGGATCGATTCTCCATTACATCCTATGGGAACTGGTCTCCAAAGGGAATAATGGAATGCCCAGCAGACATTTCCCTCCCCCCCCCACTTTCTGATAACCCTGAAGCGGGGGGAGGACCTCCAAACCGGGGGATCCCCTGCCCCCACCTGGAGATTGGCAACCCAACTTCAGCGGCACAAATAATTACTGACCTTGGCTGGATTGGGGTTAGATTACCATAGTTTTGCAATATATATATATATTGAAATATATATTAAAGTACATATATATATATATATATGTGTGTGTGTGTGTGTATGCATGTATGTATATGTGTATGTATGTGTGTATGTATATACACACACACATATTGGCCACTGTGTGACACAGAGTGTTGGACTGGATGGGCCATTGGCCTGATTGAACATGGCTCCTCTTATGTTCTTATGTGACACAGAGTGTTGGACTGGATGGGCCATTGGCCTGATCGAACATGGCTTCTCTTATGTGACACAGAGTGTTGGACTGGATGGGCCATTGGCCTGATCCAACATGGCTTCTTTTATGTTCTTATGTGACACAGAGTGTTGGACTGGATGGGCCATTGGCCTGATCCAACATGGCTCCTCTTATGTTCTTATGTGACACAGAGTGTTGGACTGGATGGGCCATTGGCCTGATCCAACATGGCTTCTCTTATGTTCTTATGTGACACAGAGTGTTGGACTGGAGGGGCCATTGGCCTGATCCAACATGGCTTCTCTTATGTTCTTATGTGACACAGAGTGTTGGACTGGATGGGCCATTGGCCTGATCCAACATGGCTTCTCTTATGTTCTTATGTGACACAGAGTGTTGGACTGGATGGGCCATTGGCCTGATCCAACATGGCTTCTCTTATGTGACACAGAGTGTTGGACTTAATGGGCCATTGGCCTGATCCAACATGGCTTCTCTTTTGATCATATATATATATATATTCAGAGGGGGGAAGGCTCATGCTTTAAGGATTCACATTTTCCTGGCTATGCCCCATCCCAACTACTTTTCCGTGGCAAAAGAGATGCTGTTTAAGTCCCCCTCCCCCCTTGCGTAGACCCAGCTGTAGAGGGCATGTAAAAAAAGGAGTTTAGGTCCGGGCTCTTTGGCTTGGAGAAATGAGGATTGAGGGGGTGACATGACAGAGAAAGTGATGCACGGGATAAAGAAGGCAGAGAAGTCTCTCCCCCTCTTTCTCACAATACTAGAACTCGCGGTCCCTCCATGAAATCAAGGAGCGGTAGTAATTAACACATGGAATTCACTTGCTGCATGAAGTGGTGGCCGCTACAAGCACAGACAGCTTTAAGAGGGGAGTGGATAAACATCTGGAGCAGAGATCAATCAGTGGCTATTAGACACAAGGTATTTATGGAACACTCTGTCTGGGGCAGTGATGCTCTGTCTTCTTGGTGCTTGGGCGGGAGGAGCAACTGTTGAAGGGCTTCTGAAGTTCTGGCCCTGCTGGTGGACCTCCTGGTGGCACCGGGACTTTGGCCACTGTATAACACAGAGTGTTGGACCAGATGGGCTATTGGCCTGTTCCAAGATGGCTTCTCTTCTGTTCTTATGAGTTGAATGAGGGGGCAGAGTTCTCTGCAAAAAAGGGAGTGTGTGTTCTTAAGGGACGGGGGGGGGGAGGGGAGCTAAGTGCGGGTCAGCAAGGCAGAGTGGAGGAAGGCCAGGGCCTGCGAAAGAGTGACCAAGGAGAAGCACAGCTGGGGTTCTGTGGCTGCTCAGGCTGCTGAACAAAGGGTGACCCAGAAAACTGGATGAGGTTGAAAGCCCGTTCCAATGGGGGGAGGGGGGTTGACTTTCCATAGGCCAGTGCCAATCTGCAAGCATTTGGGCTTTGTATTCTGTGCAAAAACCCCAAGCACTTAATTTTGGGATTGGGTGAGCTGTAGGAGATGAGAGAAAGGAATGTCCATGGGTTTACTTGCCAGTCCTAGTACAACATAAGAAACATTTTTTTAAATTCTGATCTCCCCTCTCAAATACTAAAGAGACGCTAGGTTTTGTTTTCACAAGCAGCCCACATTGTTGTTTGCTCTTGTCACTTTATGGAATTGCCCCAATGGACTCCCCCCAATTAAAAGTCAAAAGAGATACTTAAGATACATAGGGAACACTTTCCCTATGAAGAAAGGTTGAAACACTTGGGACTCTTTAGCTTGGAGAAACGTCAACTGCGGGGTGACATGATAGAGGTTTACAAGATAATGCATGGGATGGAGAAAGTAGAGAAAGAGGTACTTTTCTCCCTTTCTCACAATACAAGAACTCGTGGGCATTCGATGAAATTGCTGAGCAGACAGGTTAAAACAGATAAAAGGAAGCACTTCTTCACCCAAAGAAGAGAGCCAGTTTGGTGTAGTGGTTAAGTGTGCGGACTCTTATCTGGGAGAACCGGGTTTGATTCCCCACTCCTCCACTTGCACCTGCTGGAATGGCCTTGGGTCAGCCATAGCTCTGGCAGAGGTTGTCCTTGAAAGGGCAGCTGCTGTGAGAGCCCTCTCCAGCCCCACCCACCTCACAGGGTGTCTGTTGTGGGGGAGGAAGGTAAAGGAGATTGTGAGCCGCTCTGAGACTCTTCGGAGTGGAGGGCGGGATATAAATCCAATATCTTCTTCTTCTTCTTCTTCTTCTTCTTCAAAGGGTGATTAACATGTGGAATTCACTGCCACAGGAGGTGGTGGCGGCCACAAGCATGGCCACCTTCAAGAGGGGTTTAGATAAAAATATGGAGCAGAGGTCCATCAGTGGCTATTAGCCACAGTGTGTGTGTGTGTGTGTGTATATATAAATTTTGGGGCCACTGTGTGACACAGAGTGTTGGACTGGATGGGCCATTGGCCTGATCCAACATGGCTTCTCTTATGCTCTTAAGCAAAATAAAGATTAAAATTTCAAACAGACATATTTTGTTTTTTAAACTATCCAAATCTGCTCTGAGGGGGGCGTCTGGCCGAATAACATTCCCAAGGGAAGCTATCTCAGTTCATGCTCGAGGGGAGGCTGCAGATACAAGAGGTTAGAAGGCAAAGTGCGAAATGGTGGGTGTCTTTCCAGACTTGGCTTTGAGGAGAACACCCTGGACCAGGGGTAGCCAAACTTGCTTAATGTCAGATGTTTGAGAGCTGCAAGACATGAACTAATATTGCATATACAACTCTCTTTTTTTGAATTAATATTTTATTAACTTTTCTATAAATAAATTTATGCAATGACATATTACGTTCTAACATTAAAAATACACATAATGTTGAGGGAAAGTCAGAAGACAGAAATAAAACAAGGAAATATTGTATTACAGATGATGATTTAAATGCACACACATCTTTACTAAAACTCTTAATACTTTTCTTTGCACAGAAAGATGCATATGTATGCAATTGGGAAGATGGAGACAAGGGAACACGTACCATTCGAATGCAAACTTCATCAGAATATTTGGATGGCCTATATATCCCTGATCTGTAGTCGACTTCTGGGAAGAGATTCCAGATTTTATTTAGATAAGCTTTGAGCTGACAGGGACCAGGAAATTACCTTAAAGGTGGCAACATTTACTGTTCGAGCTACAAGACACCGGAAAAAAAATTGTTAGGCAAAAATATTTAATTATTTTATCAATTTTAAGCCTAAAATTTTAGAATTGGAATATTGGCATTTGTATGCCTAGGTTTTAAATTGCGTCTGCCTTGAATTGTACATTTTGTTATTGGGTTATACTGCATATTTTATGCTTGGTCTTGTCAGCCACCAGCGAGCCTGCAGCAAACGTGGGCTATTGCACCCTTCTTAAATCTTCGTTCGCGAAGCCAAGCCGAGAGAGAGAGATGCTAGAAGGAGACTTAAAAAACCCACCAAAAGTACTTAATTTACTCCAGGTTTGCCAAGGCTGAAATGAAAAAGGTGTTTTGGTGGGGGGGGGGGGGAGAGATTGATATTATAATGTTCTATGTCCACTAGGTGGCAGAATAGTCTCTTCTGCCACACACAAGAGCTGTTCTTCCCAAAGCAAAAGCCACATTTGCAGGTTAATCTGCAATAGAATAAGCAGCCAGGTCAAGATTTGACCATTACAAGACTGTGGGTGGAAGCAGATTTTGAAAACCTGGTTGGGTACCTCCCTTCATGAATGAATAACAGAATGAAACTTGCTTAACAAAACACGTTCAATCACATCTTGGCAGGCTGGAAAACTGGACTAAAATCAATTAATTTTAACAGGGATAAATGTAAAGTTCTGCATTTAGGTAGGAAAAATCCAATGTGTGGTTATAGGATGGGGGAGACTTGACAGTAGTCTGTGAGAAAAGGATCTAGGGGTCCTAGCATACCATATGCTGAACATGAGTCAAGAGTGTGATGTTGCAACTTGCAGCTAAAAAGGCAAATGCAATTTTGGGCTGCATTAACAGAAGCAGTGTCCAGATCACGTGAAGTGGTGGTATCGCTTTACTCTGCTCTGGTAAGACCTTTCCTGGAGTATTGTGTTCAGTTTTGGGCACCACATTTTAAGTATATAGGCAAGCTGGAACAGGTCCAGAGCAGGGCAACGAAGACGGTGAGGTGTCTGGAAACCAAGTCCTATGAAGAAAGGTTGAAGGAGCTGGGTTGTTTAGCCTGGAGAAGAGGCGGCTGAAAGGTGGTATGATCACCATCTTCAAGTACTTGAAGGGCTGTCACATAGAGGATGGTGTGGAATGGTTTTCTGTTGCCCCAGGTCAGACCAGAACCAATGGGTTGAAATTAAATCAGAAGAATTTCTGGCTCAACGTTAGGAAGAACTTCCTGACCATTAGAGGGGTTCCTCAGTGGAACAGGTCTCCTCAGGAGGTGGTGGGTTCTCCTTCGTTGGAGGTTTTTAAACAGAGGCTAGATGGCCATCTGACAGCAATTCTGATCCTGTGAATTTAGGGGAAGGTAGTTGTAAATTTCCTGCATTGTGCAGTGGGTTGGACTAGATGACCCTGGAGGCCCCTTCCAACTCTTATGATTCTAATACATGAAATACCTGGTATTAGATGATACCTCTTGTTGCAGCATAAGTATTCCAGCTGTAATTCTTTTATGATGACGCAAGAAAATATCAAAGTGCATTAGCAGGGCATGAGCATAAAGCCGACATGGCTTCCTTCTGGTCTGCACTGGTAGTATACTTTCTCCCCCTTTAGGGTCAGGTGGTTGGAGTGATCCAATCAAGGGTCTTCCCGGATGGAATTTTCCAGAATCCCCACTCCCTTCTAACCCCCCTCCCTCCTGGTTACACAATTGGATACCGCTTCTCACAATTAACCAATTGCCAGTCTTGAATCTGCCCTTGAAAACAGTAAGGGTGTCGGCTGCAGGGAGACATGTTGGATCAGGCCAAGGGCCCATCCAGTCCAACACTCTGTGTCACACAGTAGCCAAAAAACCCAGGCGCCATCAGGAGGTCCACCAGTGGGGCCAGGACATTAGAAGCCCTCCCACTGTGCCCCCTCAAGCACCCAGAATACAGAGCATCACTGCCTCAGACAGAGAGTTCCAACGATAGGTGCTTGGCCTCATGGATCTGTCCTGTTATATTGGATGGGATTGTGGGGTATGAGCTTGACCATGGTCATGGCCGACTCCTGGGAGTGGGCCATGTAGGTGGCTGCCTAGGACGCTGTGTGGCCTACGGGGCGCCACTAGGCACCTCCTCCCCACTTGCTAGCTGCCGCCAGAGAAGTGGGAACTTTTGCATCATTTATGAGTTCTGCACCAGCCTGGGATGAATGTGACCCCTCTCCCTTGGGACCATGACTGAGGTCCCTCGCCAGGCTCTGTCATCAAAGCTGGCCTCAGGAACGGGAGGGATGGCTCTACCACACCTACTGAATCCTGCCTTTTGCAACATTCGGGCAGGAGCTCGACTCGGTTCTGGTGTAAAGCAGGAGCCCTCCCCAGCCGCTTCTGCAGCAAATGCTTTGGTTTTCCTAACTACTGTCTTTCTGCTGGTGTCCCCTGGGTCCTGCAGCCTTGCTTCTCTCTCTCTCTGGATGCCCGGAGAGCAGGAATCATTCCCAGGTGCCCCCACCCAGAGTCCAGCAAGATTTTTTGGTGGGGGCATAAGCTTTTGAGACTCAACGCTCCTTTTGTCAGATAAGACTCTTGAAAGCTTATCTTGCTGGTCTCTAAGGTGACACTGGACTTGAATTGACCTTCTCAGTACAGGCATCAGGGCCCTTTGGGAGCTTTTAGTTTCACAGGGCCTGTAAGGCAGAGCCATTCCACCAAACCTTTGTATAAGGCCGTGCGGGCACCTTTTCCTCTCCACCTCCACCCCTGACGTGATGTAATGACTGAATAAGAGCACTTGAAAGCACCGAATAAGAGTATATCAGGTTTGTAATTTTTTAATTTAATTGATTTATATATATGTATTTTTAATGCTGTACATTGCCCTGAGCCTGGCTCTAGCCGGGATAGGGTGGATTCATCAAATGTAATAAATAATAATACTCTCTGAAACGCAGGAGTCTTGTACCGGGTGTGACGTCTGAGAACCTTCAAGCAAGCCCTCTGTGCTCCCAAGGGTGGGAAATACCCGGTGACAGTTCAGAGGCCAGGTATCTCTGGTGTCCAGAGTATTGCGGTTTTAGGGACAGCATAGAAAATATTAATAAAAAACATGAAGGTTCTTTCTACCATATGCGGTGGACTTGTGAAAGAGCAAAAATGTATTGGCAGAAGATTCAACAAGAGATTTCTAAGATCTTGGGATACGAATTTAACAATGTTGCAGACACTTTTCTGTTGGGATTATAAATGAAAAATTTTTCCAAAAGAAGATAGGACTTTAATCTGGTACTTGCTCTCAGCTGCTAGGACAATGTATGCGCAGTTGTGGAAGCAAGAAAAAAATACCAGAGAAATGGGATTGGATTGTAAAAGTTATGACACGGAGTGAAATGGACAAGTTAACAAGAACCTTAAGAGACTATGATCTAGAAGTATTCAAGATGGAGTGGAAGAAGTTTAGAAGATACGTAGAAAAAGAGTGGAAAATAAAACGGGAATTGGACAATGTTTGATAATGATTAAGTATAAGAGGGAGGAGGATATGAATTTTGGTTCTTATTAATTAAGGGTACCTTTAATAATAATGTTTTAATAATAATGTACACCGGCGGGGGTCAAGTAACGGGGGGAGGGGTAGGTAGAAAGTAATATATGGGATAGAGGAAAAAGTAATTAAGGATGTAAGAAATTGGATATATTACCATATGTTACTAATAACAATTGTTTGAAACATAGAAAATATTAATAATTATCCACCTAAAGGATGGGTGCTCTCAGCACTCAGCAGTGCCATGGAGCAGCCATTTTTCCTGGCCCTTTTCATAGCCTTGTATCCAGAAATGCCACTCCTCTGGGATAGCTGTCAGTGCACAAAAGTGCATTGTGGAAACAAGAGAAGAGATTGGATTTATACCCCACTTTTCACTGGGAGTCTCAGAGTGGCTTACGATCGCCTTCCTTTCCTCTCCCCACAACAGACACCCTGTGAGGCAGGTGGGGCTGAGAGAGCTCTGAGAGAACTGCTCTTGAGAGAACAGCTCTGAGAGAACTTGTGACTGACCCAGGATCACCCAGCTGGCTGCATGCAGAGAAAGAGTGGGGAATCATACGTGGTTCTTCAGATTAGAGTCCGCTGCTCTTAACCACTGCACCAAACAGACCATAAATCACAATCAAGATTTGCTTCCATGGGTATATTTAATCAGCTGTTAAGCACACACCCCAGACCAATTTAGTTCCCGGTTTGACACAGAGGATGTTTTTTTTAGCAAAAACCTCCAAGGAAATTATTCTATAAACAAATGTAGAAAAGTTTTGGCTTCTATTTCTGTTTTTCCAGAGTGCTGCTCTTTTCAGAGGTCCGAACTGCAGTAATCTTCCACAACTCCTGGCGGGGGAAGGGGGAGGGAAGAGAAAACACAAAATTTGATAAACCCTCATTAATCAAGACAAACTATTTGAAGACTGTGTGACCTCAAGTTTCTACCTAGGACTTAGAACTTCATTATTAGAACACAAAATATCTTGGAAGCTCTCTTTCATTTGAATTACTCGGGGAGGGGGAGGGGGTTTACATTGCAGAAGAACTCACCTAGCCCTATGAGATGGGGTTACCAATCCCTGGGGATCGGGCAGGGGATCCTCTAGTTTGGAGGCCCTCTCTCCACTTCAGAGTCACCAGAAAGCTGGTGGTTGGGGGTAGAAAAATGTCTGCTGGGCACTCCATTATTCTCTATGGAGGCCGATTCCCATAGGGCAGGGGTGGCCAACAGTAGCTCTCCAGATGTTTTTTGCCTACAACTCCCATCAGCCCCAGCCAGCATGGCCAATGGCTGGGGCTGATGGGAGTTGTAGGCAAAAAAACATCTGGAGAGCTACCGTTGGCCACCCCTGCCATAGGGTATAGTGGAGAATTGATCTGTGGGTATCTGGGGTGGGGCTGTTTTTTGAGGCAGAGGCACCAAATTTTCAGCATAGCATCCGGTGCCTCTCCTCAAAACACCCTCCAAGTTTTAAAAAGACTTGACCAGGTGGTCCAATTCTATGAGCCCCCAAAGGGGCCCCTGTCCTTCATGTTTTCCAATGGAGGGAAGGCATTTAAAAAGTGTGCGGTCCCTTTAAATGATATGGCCAGAACTCCCTTTGGAGTTCAGTAATGCTTGTCACACTCTTGCTCCTGGCTCCATCCCCAAAGTCCCCAGATATTTCAGCAACTGGACTTGGCAACCCTACTATGAGAGGAGAAGACGTTTTGAAATCTCAGTGTGCAGAACTCCACGAAGCAGCCGTTCCCATCTTCTCTAGCAACGTGTGTAACCTGCTCACATGCAAATCCTGAAAAGCCGCTGAACTATCTAGCAGGTTGAACTGCCACAGATGGTACCTCTATCGGTGTAAAACATCACTAGCAACAGCAGACTCAACCGAAGCGGTGAGAATAAAAATGGCTGCAGGTTCTGCAAACTGACCTAATGAAGTTTCAGGTTTCCTTCATTCAGTGCCCCTTCATGACCCCTCAACTGAATTTTTGTGTTCACACAAGAATGTAAAAACATCTGTCTTGGATCAGACCGATGGTCCGGCATCCTCTCTCACACACAGTAGCTTTACTAGATGCCCCCAGAAGGCCTTTAAGACTGTCACGGAAATGAAAACCAATCAGCCAATATCATAATGCCCCTGTATATATCTCTGGTGCCGCATCTTTTAGAATACTGTGTACAGTTCTAGTCACAGCATCTCAAACAAGCGATTACAGCACTGAAAAAGATGCAGAAAAGGGCGACTAAAATTATTAAAGAGATGGAACACCTTTCCGAAGAGGAAATGTTGAAGAGGTTAGGGCTCTTTAGCTTGGAGAAATGACAATTGAGGGGTGACATGATAAGAGGTTTACAAAATTATGCATGGGACAGAGAGGGCAGAGAAAGAAGTCCTTTTCTCTCTATTCACAATACAAGAACTCATGGGCTCTCGATGAAATTAATGAACAGTGAGCTCAGAACAGATAAAAGGAAATACTTCTTCACCCAAAGAGTCATTAATGTGTGGAATTCACTGCTGCAGGATGTGGTGGTGGCTACAAGCATAGTCAGCTTCAAGAGGAGACTGGATACACATCTGGAGCAGAAGTTCATCAGTGGCTCTTAACCACAATGTACAGATGGAACATTCTGTCTGGGGCAGTGATGCTCTGGCTTCTTGGGTGGCCCCAGAGGAGGACTTTTGGAGTTCTGGCCCTGATGGTGGACCTCCTGATGGCACCTGGGTTTTGGTTACTGTGTAACATAGTGCGTTGGACTGGAGGGGCCACCGGCCTGATCCAATATGGCTTCTTGTAGGTTCTTATGTCTGGGACAGTGATGCTCTGTCTTCTTAGTGCTGGGGGCAGGGGGGGCAACAGTGGAAAGACTTCTGAGGTTCTGCCCCTACTGATGGACCTCTAGATGGCATCTGGTTTTTGGCCACTGTGTGATAAAGTGTTGGACTGTGTGGGCCAATATGGCTTCTCTTATGATCTTATAGATACCAAAGCCACCCCAGCAACAACCCGTATTGAGCAGCATGGCTGCCTCTGAAAATGGGGGTTTCAATTAGCCATCATGGCAAACAGCCTTGGTCTTTTATACACAACATTACAACCAATGGTTTTCAAATGAGTGGAGGTCCTTGAATGGTTAACAGGGGCTTTTCAATGAGAAGATCCTGAACAAGGAGCTAACTTCTCTGAAGGACAGTTTCCCCATCCCTGATATCACCCCTGCAAGACAGACCCTTAGTAAATTGCCAGGTCCGTGGCGCATTGGCATAAGGCCCATTTTTGCCTCCAGTTCAGCTCTTTGACTGATGGTGATTAAACCAAGAATCAATTGGAGGGTACACAGAATCCTACGAATCAGAGTTGGAAGGGACATCCAGGGCCATCTAGTCCAACCCCCTACACAATGCAAGAAACTCACAAATACCTCCCCACCCCTAAATTCACAGGATCTTCACTGCTGTCAGATGGCCCTCTAGCCTCGGTTTAAGAACCTCCAAGGAAGGAGAGCCCACCACCTCCTGAGGAAGCCTGTTCCACTGAGGAACCCCTCTAAACTCACAAACACCTCCCCCTAAATTCACAGGATCTTCATTGCTGTCAGATGGCCATCTAGCCTCTGTTGAAAAACCTCCAAGGAAGGAGAGCCCACCACCTCCCAAGGTGGAAGCCTGTTCCACTGAGGAACTGCTCTAAACTCACAAATGCCTCCCCCTAAATTCACAGGATCTTCATTGCTGTCCGATGGCCATCTAGCCTCTGTATAAAAACCTCCAAGGAAGGAGAGCCACCACCTCCCAAAAAGGAAGCCTGTTCCACTGAGGAATTGCTCTAAACTCACAAATACCACCCCCCCCCCCAAATTCACAGGATCTTCACTGCTGTCAGATGGCCCTCTAGCCTCTGTTTAAAAACCTCCAAGGAAGGAGAGCCCACCACCTCCCGAGGAAGCCTGTTCCACTGAGGAACCACTCTAACGGTCAGAAAGTTCTTCCTAATGTTGAGCTGGAAACTCTTCTGATTTAATTTCAACCCATTGGTTCTGGTCCTATCTTCTAGGGCCACAGAAAACAATTCCACCCCATCCTCTCTATGACAGCCCTTCAAGGACTTGAAGATGGTGATCCTATCCCCTCTCTCTCCAGGCTAAACATGCTGTTAGGTTTCTGAACCTTGGTACCCACCAGCTGCTCGACTCGCTCGTAAACAATACACTGAGGGAAGGAGAGGCCAAGAGGCTCGATGATGTATCTCACTTTGCCGTCTCTGAGGTTCACCAGGTCATTTAGGGTGCTTCTAAAGTGACTGTACGCTTCACATGCAACGTCCATGCGTCTTAAGGTGAAGTTGAGCCTGGAAAGAGAGACATCATTTCATTTGGAGAATCCATATCCTGTTTTTCCAGAGCTCATCTCTTCAACGCTCAAAATATGGAACATTAATTCAACACAATATACAGTACCACCAACAAACAATAATTCAAAAATCCCTCTGAATTCACAATCCCTGCACTTCACAATCTAGCAATCTTGTCAGAAGCACGGCTTTTTTTGTAGCAGGAACTCCTTTTCATAATTGGCCACCGCCCCTCCCCACAATGTTAGCCAATCCTCTTGGAGCTTACAGTAGGCCCTGTACTAAGAGCCCTGTAAGCACTTGGAGGATTGGCTACATCAGGGTGGTGGTCTAATATGCAAAGAAGCTCCTGCTACAAAAAAAAGCCCTCATCAGAAGGACACCGGAGTGGCTGTTCGCTGGACCGTTTGGGGGTAAGCGGCTCCTGTTAGCTTAAGATTAACTCTTCCAGTAGGAGTTTAATGAATCTGGATACACCCCCTCCAAAGCCACTGGCTCGAAGCACCTGCCGCTGTAAGCACAGAATGCACTAAAACGGAAACACCAATGGCCCACTAACAGTGCAACCCTAAGGAGAGTTATTCCAGTGTAAGTGTATTCATTTCAGTGGGCTTAGACTGGAGTACCTGTCCTTAGGATTGCACTGTAAAAGCAGCACAAGCATCACAAAAAGCAGAAGCAGAAAGTACCCATCAGCAGGAAAAGCATAAACACAAAATATGAGAATAAAACAGCGTCAGCCGGAAGTCAAATGAGAAATTTTTTTTAAATAAATAAATCTTTTATTAAAAACAAAGATCTTTGACTTACAAATGCATACGAAGAAGAAGAAGATATTGGATTTATATCCCGCCCTCCACTCCGAAGAGTCTCAGAGCGGCTCACAATCTCCTTTCCCTTCCTCCCCCACAACAGACACCCTGTGAGGTAGATGAAGATATTGGATTTATATCCCGCCCTCCACTCCGAAGAGTCTCAGAGCGGCTCACAATCTCCTTTCCCTTCCTCCCCCACAACAGACACCCTGTGAGGTAGATGAAGATACTGGATTTATATCCCGCCCTCCACTCTGAAGAGTCTCAGAGCGGCTCACAATCTCCTTTCCCTTCCTCCCCCACAACAGACACCCTGTGAGGTAGATGAAGATATTGGATTTATATCCCGCCCTCCACTCCGAAGAGTCTCAGAGCGGCTCACAATCTCCTTTCCCTTCCTCCCCCACAACAGACACCCTGTGAGGTAGATGAAGATACTGGATTTATATCCCGCCCTCCACTCTGAAGAGTCTCAGAGCGGCTCACAATCTCCTTTCCCTTCCTCCCCCACAACAGACACCCTGTGAGGTAGATGAAGATACTGGATTTATATCCCGCCCTCCACTCCGAAGAGTCTCAGAGCGGCTCACAATCTCCTTTATCTTCCTCCCCCACAACAGACACCCTGTGAGGTAGATGAAGATACTGGATTTATATCCCGCCCTCCACTCCGAAGAGTCTCAGAGCGGCTCACAATCTCCTTTCCCTTCCTCCCCCACAACAGACACCCTGTGAGGTAGATGAAGATACTGGATTTATATCCCGCCCTCCACTCCGAAGAGTCTCAGAGCGGCTCACAATCTCCTTTATCTTCCTCCCCCACAACAGACACCCTGTGAGGTAGATGAGGATATTGGATTTATATCCCGCCCTCCACTCCGAAGAGTCTCAGAGCGGCTCACAATCTCCTTTACCTTCCTTCCCCACAACAGACACCCTGTGAGGTAGATGAAGATACTGGATTTATATCCAGCCCTCCACTCTGAAGAGTCTCAGAGCGGCTCACAATCTCCTTTCCCTTCCTCCCCCACAACAGACACCCTGTGAGGTAGATGAAGATACTGGATTTATATCCAGCCCTCCACTCTGAAGAGTCTCAGAGCGGCTCACAATCTCCTTTCCCTTCCTCCCCCACAACAGACACCCTGTGAGGTAGATGAAGATACTGGATTTATATCCAGCCCTCCACTCTGAAGAGTCTCAGAGCAGCTCACAATCTCCTTTATCTTCCTCCCCCACAACAGACACCCTGTGAGGTAGATGAAGATACTGGATTTATATCCTGCCCTCCACTCCGAAGAGTCTCAGAGCGGCTCACAATCTCCTTTATCTTCCTCCCCCACAACAGACACCCTGTGAGGTAGATGAAGATACTGGATTTATATCCCGCCCTCCACTCCGAAGAGTCTCAGAGCGGCTCACAATCTCCTTTCCCTTCCTCCCCCACAACAGACACCCTGTGAGGTAGATGAAGATATTGGATTTATATCCCACCCTCCACTCCGAAGAGTCTCAGAGCGGCTCACAATCTCCTTTACCTTCCTCCCCCACAACAGACACCCTGTGAGGTAGATGGAGATATTGGATTTATATCCCGCCCTCCACTCCGAAGAGTCTCAGAGCGGCTCACAATCTCCTTTCCCTTCCTCCCCCACAACAGACACCCTGTGAGGTAGATGAAGATATTGGATTTATATCCCACCCTCCACTCCGAAGAGTCTCAGAGCGGCTGACAATCCCCTTTCCCTTTCTCCCCCACAACAGTCACCCTGTGAGGTAGATGAAGATACTGGATTTATATCCCGCCCTCCGCTCCGAAGAGTCTCAGAGTGGCTCACAATCTCCTTTCCCTTCCTCCCCCACAACAGACACCCTGTGAGGTGGGTGGGGCTGGAGAGGGCTCTCCCAGCAGCTGCCCTTTCAAGGACAACCTCTGCCAGAGCTATGGCTGACCCAAGGCCATCTCAGCAGGTGCAAGTGGAGGAGTGGGGAATCAAACCCGGTTCTCCCAGATAGGAGTCCGCACACTTAACCACTACACCAAACGAAGAGCATAAAATTATAGCATTCAATAGCATTGCAAAAAATAGTTCAAAGAAATACTGCATAAAATAGCATGAACAGAGAATAACTAAACATAACTAAATACGAGCCAACCAAATAATACACCCAGAAATGCGCCTCTCAGACTTGAAATGACTAAAAATGAAGCCAAGAATGATAAGTGCAGTTGGAAGGAAGAATACGTTGCTCTGACATAAAATTAAAAATCGGGGCCCAGATAGATCGAAGCTTGATATGAGAACTTTCCGAATTCGAAAAGCTGTGGTTCACAAAGGTCGCAATTTTATGCACGATAAATTGATCCCAAACTTTATCATACCAGACTCTTAATGAAGGAGGCGAGGGGAGGTAATTTTTTTAAAAGGTGCTGCCAGCAACAAAGAGTCAAAGCTGACCAAAGTGCGTGAAGTTGTCCACCCTCCACAAATGTTTCGGAGAACAGCAAAGGTACCCTATAACGGGTTCGTTTGGAGCCTGGCAGAAGGCACCCCATGGACGATGGGTCACAACAGAAAAGGTCTTGCCCCTCCAGCCACCCCGCTCATTCCAGAGGGGAGGGGTGTGAGGAGCAGGGCCTTGGAATAGGATCTCAACAGTCATGCAGGTTCATAGGGCAACAGGCTGCCATCATGTCAAGCCGTTCAAATAATATTTCCCAAACGCTTATCTTAAAATGGAAAACAGCCGCCTTTTCCCACGAGAAGGTAATGCATGAACCCAACGGCAAATATTGGCCTGCGCAGCAGGTAAATAAGAGAACCCGACAAATTCCTTGTTGCTTCCGTGAGGACTCCTACACAGAGGATGTGGTGTGGGGAGGAGGCTATATTCTCTGCTGCTTGGCTGTCTCTACCGACAGCGAGATTTTCTTGTCAATCTCCCAGGGCTGGATTGCCTTGACATTTGCATTTTACCGTGACTGATGAACACAAGGCAAGAATCGATGCAAAGGAATTAAACAGGAGGAGAAAGGGGTAAAAAAACAAACAAACAAACAAACCCAAACACACACAAACCTTTAGGATAGTATTTGAAATCCTTTCTCTGTTTGGAGGGGGAGCAGAACAAATGTGGGTGGTGGGCTTCTAATCCTTAACCCTCTACGCTAGCGATTCCTTACTTCTATAAAATTATCTCTGCTTGCTTTTCTCCCAACACAGTTGAGGCCCAAGGGGGGGGGGTAAAGAACATCAAAATTTAAAAAAAAAAACCCAGTAAACTAATTTAATGCTTAAAACACTCCCAGTGTAACCAATGTTCCCTCTAAGCTGCAGAGTCTTGTGAGCAAAAATTCCACTTTGTGAGCTACTGGCGTTAAAGTTGTGAGCGACGGCATCAAGTAGTGGGCTCTGAGGCCATTTTTCCTGAGCTAAGACAAAAACGTGTGAGCTGGAGGCTCAAAACCTGCAAGCTAGCTCACGCTAACTCAGCTTAGAGGGAACACTGAGTGTAACCAAAGTAATACAGCAACTGGAGACTGTAACAATGGAAAACGCCCTGTTATCGATATCTTTAGCCTCTCAAACACTACTCAGCTTGCCCCAAATTCTCAAACAAATAAGGTTCTGCAGTCTGACTTGCAGATCAGTAAGGAGGGAATCATACGTTGTTGAAGGCTTTCACGATCGGAATTCATTAGCCGTTGCAGATTTCCCAGGCTGTGTGGCCGTGGTCTTGGCATTGTGAGACCTGATGTTTTGCCAGCAACTGTGACTGGCATCTTCAGAGGAATAACCCAGAAAACTGGAGATCTTTCTGGGTTAAACGGAGAAGAAGACAGTAGGCAGGTAATTTATATCCACTCAGGAAGGTGGGGTAGGGCTGAGTTATCTTGCAGATTGGTAAAGAGGGAGTTATCTTGCAGATTACTAAGAAAGGAATTATCTTCAGTTCCTCTGGGAGGACTGTTCCAAAGGAATGGGTGAGAAACTGAAAAGGCCGGTGTATGGGCAGGAGTGGCTTGTACACTGGCAAGAGAAGGGATGGCAAAGAGCCCGTTCTCTGGAGAAATAAAGCTTCTACAGGGGAAACTTCAGGGAGAGGGGTTCCAGAACGGGAAGGCTTTAAAGGTAAATGTTGGCATCTGGGACTGGGGAAAAGGAAGCTAGGGAAGGGACGTCAGAGTGGACATTATGTGTTCCTACCAGACAGCAAATGCTCTGCTGCGTTCTGCGCCTGCCACCTTCAAGAGCGGCAGCCCCATACAAAGAACGTTACAACATTCTTTGAGCTTGCTGGCACAATAGTACTGATCAATCTGCTGGCTCTATTGTTAGGACTGTGCAGACTGATCCCTGAAACTCTCTGGAGCGCTTTGTCAAACGTCAAGCATTAACAGCAGGTAATCCACCTCAAGTCCAAAACTTTTGCCCACCCTCCAAAAAAACCCCCCTTCCTCTAGCATAAGTGGATCTTCTGCCAGAGTAAGAGAACTCATTGCTACATGCCATTGTACATTTATCTGCTTTGATGGGTCAAGGGAAGTTCAGGGAAATTTCATGTCTGCACAGGCTCTCAAGTATGCTTCTCTTGTCAAGCGCTCTTGATGGAACTGCAGCCAATCTGGAACTCTATGCGACAATTTCCATCAAAACACTTCTCACCCGTTTAATTCTGCCCTGATGATAGCAATTGTTTTCCAGATGCTTGAAAAATCCGATTGCTCTTATGAATGCGGAGTGAGGCTAACAACTTTGTTTTCTGTGCTCTCCAAAGAGCGGCTTCCTCTTCTAAACACGGAGAGCGCCTTAACTAGTCCGTTCTGGAAGCTTTTTCAGAACACAGCCTTGTGTTAAGAACAGTCGCAACGGACGCACTGCGTGTTGCATGATGCGGTTAGAGGCGCCACTCACCTCTTCTCTATCGACAGGTAGACAGTGCAGGGGTTTTTCAAGTTGTGGGTGATTCGGTACAGCGTTCGGAAGAAAGCGTCTGTTAGATCATCATCGTAAAATACTGCGAGAGAGAAAAGAAAGAAACAGGTCAGGAGAAAATGAGGGAGGAGGAGCGACCTTTTAATTGTCCCAAAGCTGGTTTCCAAAGCTGTTCTGAAGCTGTAGAACAAAGTAGGAGCCAAGTTCACCTTTAAGACCAACAAAGTTTTATTCAGAACGTAAGCTTTCCTGTGCTCCAAGCACACTTCATCAGATGAAGCATCAGGTACAGTGGGCAGAGCCGCACATGGCTGGCAGGCAGTGGCTCAGAATACAAAATGGTACAAATTTAAGATCCAATGACAGAATAGTAAAATTAACAAATTGAGCAAACCTTTGATCTGGGTGGCATGAGTATGAGAAAGCAATAAAACAGTAATATGTGAGAATGCCTGTCAATCACTCTATTATATGGGAAAGGAAAGGTCCCCTGTGCAAACACCAGTCGTTTCCGACTCGGGTGACGTTGCTTTCACAACGTTTTCACGGCAGGCTTTTTACGGGGTGGTTTGCCATTGCCTTCCCCAGTCCTCTACGCTTTCCCCCCAGCAAGCTGGGTACTCATTTGACCCACCTCAGAAGGATGGAAGGCTGAGTCAACCTCAAGCCGGCTACATGAAAACCTAGCTTCCGCCGGGTTTCCGCTGATCGAACGCAGGTCGTGAGAAGCTTAGGACTGCAGTACTGCAGCTTTAACACTCTGCGCCACGGGGCTCTTTATTATATAATTATCATTATATATTATAGTATTATATAGGAAAGGAAAGGTCCCCTGTGCAAGCACCAGTCGTTTCTGACCCTGGGGTGATGTTGCTTTCACAATGTTTTCACAGCAGACTTTTTATGAGGTGGTTTGCCATTGCCTTCCCCAGTCATCTATGCTTTCCTCCCAGCAAGCTGGGTACTCATTTTACTGACCTCGGAAGGATGGAAGCCTGAGTCAACCTTGGGCCAGCTACCTGAACCAGCTTCTGCTGGAATCGAACTCAGGTCGTGAGCAGAGCTTAGGACTGTGGTACTGAAGCTTTACCACTCTGCGCCACGGGGCCTTCCACTATTATATAAGCCTGGGCCAAAAAGAGGGTATTACTTTCTCAGAAGTGTTTCCATCCAACTAATTTAACTTTTAACATGTAACATACATATAGTTTGCCATTAGATCTATCTGTTTTGAAGCTGTTATCCATTTCAAGTCCTGATCATATGGTAGCGCCGTATACTGAATCACACCCTTGGTCCATTTGCCCAGTAAAATCTCTTTGAACGGGCAGGGGTTCTCTGGGGTCTTAGGCAAGGAAAGCCTCTTTCAATATCAGCTGCTGGAGATCCTTTATATGCGATGCCAAGGAAAAGGCAGGCTGAGCCAGTAGTAAGCATAGTGTTCTGCTTCAAACATGCTCAGGAAAATGCTGGTGGCCACTTTGGGGTCAGGAAGCAATTTTTCTCCAGGCCGGTTTGGCCAGGGATCCTGGAGGTTTTTTGCCATCTCCTGGGCCTGGAACAGGGGTCACCGGGGGTGTATGTGGAGGAAGTCTTTGTGGATTCCCTGCATTGTGCAGGGAGTTGGACTAGATGACCTTGGAGGTCCCTTCCAGCTCAATGATTGTATGACTCTACAATGCCTATTCAGAACTGGGGAGACCAGGATACAGGCCGAGTAAGCTGAGGCCAGTCACAATCCCTCAGCCCAACCTACCCCACAGGGTCACAGTGAGATTCAATGAGGGGAGGGCAACTGTGTGTGTATGCCACCTTGAACTTCTGGGAGTAGGAAGGGAGAGGCAAAAGGGGAGGGGGGGGTTGCCATCAAGTCACAACTGACTTACAATGACTCTGTAGGGCAGGGGTGGCCAAACTTGCTGAATGTAAGAGCCACACAGAATAAACATAAGGTGTTTGAGAGCCACAAGACAAGGGAGGGAGGGAGGGAGGGAGGGAGGGAGGGAGGGAGGAAGGAAGGAAGGAAGGAAGGAAGGAAGGAAGGAAGGAAGGAAGGAAGGAAGGAAGGAAGGAAGGAAGGAAGGAAGGAAGGAAGGAAGGAAGGAAGGAAGGAAGGAAGGAAGGAAGGAAGGAAGGAAGGAAAGGAGGGAGGGAGGGAGGGGAGGTGAGGGGAAAGGAAGGGAGGGAGGGAGGGAGGAAAATAGATGGGGATGGGAAGGGAGAGGAAGGTGGAAAGAAAGCAACTTTAAATACATTTAAGTGAATTAAAGAGAAAAATACCTTCCCCAAACCAGCCGACAGGGCAGCAGGGACTTTGAGAGCCACACAATGTGTGTGAAAGAGCCACATTTGGCTCCCGAGCCAAAGTTTGGCCACTCCTGCTGTAGGGTTTTCAAGGCAGGAGATGTTCAGAAGTGGTTTGCTGTGTGTGTCATGACCCTGGTATTCCTTCAAAGTCTCCCATCCCAATAGTAGCCAGGGCCGACCCTGCTTACCTTCCCAGATCTGACGAGGTTAAGCTAGCCTGGGCTGTCTGAGTCAGGGTAGGATAAAAGCAGATCGATGTAATTTGGAGGCTCATAAACACACGTGAAGCTGTCTGATACTGAATTAGACCATCAGTCCCCATGAAGGTCAGTCTGGTCTACTCAGACCAGCAGCTGCTCTCCAGGATCTCAGGCTGAGGCCTTTCCCATCACGTCCTGCTCGGTCCTTTTCACTGGAGATGCCGGGGATTGAACCTGGGACCTTCTGCATGGCCAGCAAATGTTCTCCTGCTAAGCCACAGCCTCTCTTAAGTAGAGCAGGGAAGGGGCAATATGGAAATCCCACTCTACCCCCCCTCCCGTCCCACCAAACTGAACAGTTCAAGCGGGTTGTTTGTCATTTGACTGGAGGCTTCAGGCCTTCCCCTGGAAGCCTTGGTTCTTCCCTAAGACCTCCATGCCCTTACCATCAGCAGCTAAAATCACAGTGGTGAGGTCATGCAGCTCCGCGATCTCTTCGTCAGACCAGCTGTGGGAAATATCAGGATCTGAGCAAAACAAAAAAAATGCAGGAAGGACTTAAGCCATTTCATTGCGGCAGATAACTGTGACCCACCACAAACCTGGGTCTGGTGATTCCTGTATCCTGCCTGCCCCCCCCCCCCTTGGGAGCCCACGGGGAAGGGCTCTCATTATAAGTTCATGGACAGAAAAGCATCCACTCCTGCTTTTTAAGAAATCCAAGTCGTTACCTACCAGTGCAAAGCTCATCTTGCAGCCAGTCCAACATCCTGACCTTAACTTCACTTCCTGTAAGTCAATTAGAGAGGACGTGTTGATAACCATTAAGCAGGAAATGCAGCAAAAATTTCTTACAGTTGGAGAATTAAAAAATGCAGAAGACAGGAGGGAATTCTAATCTGAAGACTAGGAGGGACATTAAGTGAAGGGGAGTTTAACCTTCCAACCCCTCCAGAACCCTGGGAACTGGAGTCTTGGGAAGACACCAATCACTCCCTCCCTCATTTATTTAAAACATTTTACAGGTTTACTTTTCTCCCAGGCAACTGGCCCCTAAGATGAGGAGGAGGAAGAGTTGGTCTTATACGCCACCTTCGCTACCCGAAGGAGCCTCGCGTCTTACAATCGCTTTTCCCTTCCCCTCCCCACAACAGACACCCTGTGAGGCAGGTGGGGCTGAGAGAGCTCTGAGAGAAACTGCTCTTGGGACTGGCCCAAGGTCACCCAGCTGGCTTCATGAGGAGAAGTGGGGAATCAGTTTCGGTTTCAGTTTATTTCAGTTTATATCCCGCCCTTCCCACCGAAGCGGCTCAGGGAGGCTCACAACATAAGATCTAACATAGATTTTGGTTTTAAAAATACATCAATTTACAACAATTAAAACAGTAAAATAATAAAACAAATAAAACAGCGATCTGACAGAATACTACACTACAGCGTTCTATAAAGTTTCCAATGCCAGTTAGTTATAGGCTAGCCAGAAGAGGGCTGTCTTACAGGCCCTGCGGAACTGGCCAAGGTCCCGCAGGGCCCTCACCTCTTCCGGCAGCTGGTTCCACCAGCAAGGAGCTGTTGCCGAAAAGGCCCTGTCCCTGGTGGATTTCAGACGGGCCTCCTTTGGCCCGGGGATAGCAAGCAGATTTTGAGAGCCCGATCTCAGTACTCTCTGGAGAACATGTGGGGAGAGACGGTCCCTAAGGTAGGCAGGTCCTAGGCCATATAAGGCTTTAAAGGTAATAACCAGCACCTTGTACCGGACTCAAACTTGGTTCCCCAGATGAGAGCCTGCCGCTCTTAACCACTACACCACACTGGAACAGATTCAACACCATATAAATCACAGGAAGTTTCAATCCTCAAACCGTTCAAACTGCCAGCAGTTAATGAGGCCTTGTTTGTCACGTTTAGACACATTCAAAAGTAAACAACCCCACAAGAGAAAAAGAAAATCCCCTCTGCTCCAGGAGAGCTTGGCCTCTTGGCAATTGTCTCTGCAGTCTGAGGTCATGAGTCTTGCTGCCCTGGTAGAACTATAGCCTTGATGCTCTGGGTCTTATCCCCTATAAAATGCTCCCAACCAGGTACAATTTTACTCTCTCAGATTCCAACAGCCCTTCAGCGGTCAGCCATAACACTTAAAGGTGGTTCAAAACTTCGTTAAGATTTGTGCAACAGACTTGCCCAAGGAAACGTTCTCAAGAGCACCTCCCGGCCAACATTCTCAGTTTACAAACAGACCTTACCGGCTGGCTCGCAGAGGTGTTTGTTTAAAGCGACGTTGCGTTCGCACATGTCCAGAAGATCTTCGCCGACATCTGGGGAAACATTTGGAGAAGCGAGTGTGACGCTTCTTGGAGCCAAGATGATGGGAAGTGCAAAGAACGAGAGCAGAGCAAAACCAAAGGGAAGAGCTGGGTTCGAGTCCAGTAGCACCACAGATACCAAGAAGATTTCAAGGGTAGAAGCTTCTGAGAGAGAAAACGCCCTATCTGATGAAGGGAATTTTTGACTCTCAAAAGCTTTTGTTGACTCTCAAAAGATCTTATTTGGTCTCAAAGGTGCAACTGGACTCGAATCCAGGCCGTTTTGCAGACTAACACAGCAATCCTTCCCAAAGCCAAAGACAGATGCCCTCCAAGTTTTTCCTCCTGCTTTTAAATGTTTCATCTCAACAGACTGCTCTTCAGGCTATTTTTTTAAAAAAAGCAAGCACCCAAGAACAACTGATCCATTTATTTATTTAATTCATATGTACCCCTCCACCTCCCCCCCCCCCCGATGGGAACCCAAAACAGCCTGCATTGTTTCCCTCTCCGTTTTATTCTTGCAACGACTCTGTGGGACGGGTTAGGCTGAGTGGGCGTGACTGGCCCACAGTCATCCAGCCGGCTTCTGTGGCATGAGTGTGTCAAGTCTGCTTTAATTCTGGTCAAGTCTGCATCCAATCTTTGGTTCAGGAGAAATGTATCCTGGGTAAAGCCACACTGTATGCCAATGCTGCTAGCTTGATCCTTCCTCACCCCACTCCCTTCCTTTGTTATGTAGTGTTGCTTTGAAATGGGAATATGGGAAAGAGATTATAGAGCCTTCTCAGGCAAGAGTGTCGGGGGAGTCTAAAGGCGGGAAGGCACTCAAGGCCAAGCCAGGCCTGAGAAAGAAATTGTAACATCAATGTGTGAATGTGCCCTGCATAGAGTGCCCCTCCCTCAAGAATCCCTTTGATGTGTACCTTAAATGCTGACCTTTACTGTATGATCTCCAGTCTTTCAATTTCTACTGTAGTCGATAGACATGATAACAATAAACTAGCAACTTTGTATCAGCAAAGTCTCGTTATTGAATCAAGCCGACTTGACAGAGTGGGGATTCGAACCTGGGTCTCCCAGATGCTAGTCTGACACTCTCCACCCAAAACGCAAGAAGAAGATACCCGTGCAGTAAACAGTCTTGGCGGCCGTTGCCATGGCAATACTGACGATCCCTGTGCCTCCCCCGAGCTCCAGCACCGTGCAGTCTTTGAACAGGTCTCGCTCCGAGAGGATGTAGTCCACGAGCAGGAACGCCCCTCTCCAGACCTTTAGAACAGGAGGCCGAAGTTAGAGGAAGAGCAGGGTTTTGATACCCCGCTTTCCTCTACCTGGAGGAGTCTCAAAGCCGTTTACAATCTCCTTCCCTTCCTCTCGCCACAACAGGCAACCTGTGAGGCTGAGACAGCTCTGAGAGAATTGTGACTGGCCCAAGGTCACCCAGCAGGAGTGGGGAATCGAACCCGGTTCTCCAGATCAGAGTCCGCCACTGTTACCCGCTGTGCTATGCTGGCTTAGTACGGGATGGCATGAACAAAGGATAAATGGTTGAGGGTTGGCCAAAAAAAGCTACCCACCTGTTTGCCAGCATCTTCCAAAGGGGTTGCCATGGTGTGCTCTGGGGAAAAGAATGCAAAACAAGTAATGGAAAAAGCACTTCGATTCATAGCTTTCTTTCATTTAAACACGTTTCTGTGAAATGCCTTGAAGCGTCTGGCATGGAGTGGTAGGCTGGGCTTTGCCTGGCTCCCCACAGAACCTGTCTGCATGGGATCATGGCAAGATGCAAGATGCACTTATTTGCTTAGAGGATTCAGCCTCTCAAGTTTGCATTCCCCCATCGTAGCTTGGGGGGGGGGGGCTGCTGGATGCTGACTTACAGTTGGAAACTCAAGTTGTGGCCATTCCTCAAAGAGCAGAATCTCACCACAGTGATCCGTGCTTTGATCGAATCCAGGTTAGATTCCTGGAATGACTTTTATGTGAGGCTGCCATTAAAAAACTGTTAAGGAAATATCAATTGGTCCAGATGGTGGCGGGGTGGTAGGGAGAGATAACCGTGAAAGATCTGCACTGAGTGCCCATCTGTTTCTGGACATAAATCAAAGTACCTTTAGGGCCCTAAACGACTTGGGACCAGGGGAGCTGAAGGACTGCCTCCACTCCTATTGTCTAGCCCACCTTTACATTCTCTTCTGAAGCCTCAGTCTCTCAGCCGCTGCCTTTCAGTTTCAGTTAATTTCAATTTATATCCCGCCCTTCCCACCGAAGTGGCTCAGGGCGGCTCACAACATTTAGAGATGAAGCGGATGACAACTGGAAACAGGGCCTTTTTGGTAGTGGCTCCTTGCGTGGGAAATGCTCTTCCCCTTGAGGTTTGTCCACCCAGAATTATATTTGGATCATTCTACAAAGAATGAAATCAGTCTGTGTCCCAATGCTGCATTACTGACCTATTCTAATAACTTCACAGTTGCTGCTGTCTTTATGTTCTTCCTCTTCCAAGATGTCGCTGCCTTTTGTCAAAATGATGGGACATACTTTGTTCCTGGAGAGATTCTCGGCTTCTTCATCGGGCAACTGAGGCTTTCGGACAAGTTCCAAATCCCCGTCTTCGTCCAACAGAGCTTCGATCCCTTCAGAAGCCTTTCTTTCCTTGGCAGAGTCATTCGGGTTATCCTCCTTCTCCAACTCTTTTCCATACGTCTGCCGGCACTTAATGTTTTCTTTTTTAAAGTCTGTCTCTTTTTCCCCAAGATCGCAGCAACTTTTGTCCAGAAGGAGATTGAACTGTGAGAGAAACACTGAAAAGGGAAGAATCTGAGGTCTGATGGTGCCGCGTAAGAAGCACGAACACTGTAAATATTTTGTCCAACAAAACAAAACCTGGCAAGCAAAGGAATTATATTTTGTGAGAGTTCATCAGGGTGGTTCAGGAGCCACATGTGGTTCAATATGGTTTCACACATATTGTGTGGCTCTCAAAGCTCCCACCATCCCATTGGCAGACTTGGAAAAGGCACTGCTCTCTTTAAATCACTTCTCCAAGCCAAGCCAGCTGAAAGTTTGGCGAATGCATTTAAAGTTGCTTTTTTCCACCTCTCTCTCCCTCCCCCATCCATTTTCTTTCTTTCCTTCCTTCTACCTTTCAACCATCTGATGTTTATCTCATGTGGCTCTCAAACATCTGTCATTTATTCTATGTGGCTCTTACATTAAGCAAGTTTGGCTAACCCTGATCTAGACCTTCCCTAGATCGATAATTAATCTGCAGCTCCCCAAATATCTGTCCATTAAATAAACCTACAAGTAGGACATCTTTCAGTTTTGACAAAGAGCTTCCTTACCTGTCTGGATTTGGTATTACTAAATAGGACTCTGATGACACTGCCCTTGTATTAGCCCATTAAGACTTCAGCAAGCTTCCAACCAAAGGGAAAGCATAGCTAAGTCCTAGGAATTCACTGCCACAGGAAATGGTGGTGGCAACAAGCATAGCCAGCTTCAAGAGGACACTGGATAAACATATGGAGCAGAGATCCATCAGTGGCTGTTAGTCACAAGTTATGGATGGAACGCACTGCGTGGGGCAGTGATGCTCTGTCTTCTTGGCGGCCTCCTGGTAGACCTCCTTACTGGTACCTGGGTTTTGGCCTCTGTGCGACACAGAGTGCTGGACTTGGGCCATTGGCCAGATCCAACGTAGCTTCTCTTACGTAAGGTGTTTTAGTGCCCAGGCAGGGTCAAAGAAGAAGATGATGATATTGGATTTATATCCCGCCCTCCACTCCGAAGAGTCTCAGAGCGGCTCACAATCTCCTTTACCTTCCTCCCCCACAAAAGACACCCTGTGAGGTGGGTGGGGCTGGAGAGGGCTCTCACAGCAGCTGCCCTTTCAAGGACAACCTCTGCCAGAGCTACGGCTGACCCAAGGCCATTCCAGCAGGTGCAAGTGGAGGAGTGGGGAATCAAACCCGGTTCTCCCAGATAAGAGTCCGCACACTTAACCACTACACCAAACTGGCTCTCCAGCTTCCACTGGTGCGGAAGATGGGAAGAGATTCTGAAAAGCTCCACCAACTAACTCAGCATCGTTTGCTGTGGGCATTTTGGCTAAAAATGGTGGCAGTCTAGTAAGGATCCTGGAAACCAAGGAAGCTCCATGTAGCAGACTGAACGGGATGGAGAAGTCCTGCAAAAGGCTGGCAGATCACACGGCAATGAGGGATTATTGGCTCCTTGTTCTGAGCACTTCCCCTGTAAAAGCTGCTGAAAAACCAGCCGTGGCACAAAAGAATTTACCTGCAAAAAAAGTCACAGATCCTTTGGAAAGATTACCTGGCTGGCCGACGGTGTTCAGTCTCACCATAAGATGCCGTTTGCTGGGCGTGTGCATGTGGACATCAGACAAAACAGTGTCGCTCCGAAACGTCACCTCATCCATAGCCTCCCTCTCTCCTGCACCTGCTATGGCGCGCTGGTGATGGAAGCATCTGGAATTGGAAGACACAAACGGCTTCAGATGAAAAAGTGGGAGCTGGGGGGGGGGGGAGGCTGGTGGTCAGCCTGTTTTAGATCCACTGGAGAGAATAGTGGGGAAAGAGCTGGCTGTTTCAAACTGGTATGCCCCACGTGTGTATGTGCATGTGTTAACTGCCATCATCGCTTCTGACTCCTGGCAACCTACGAATCGATGCCTTCCCAAGCGTCCTATCAGTAACAGCCTTCTCAGGCCTTGCAAATGGAGCGCCCTCGCGGCATCCGTGGCGGAGTCCATCTATCTCCTGTTGGGTCTTCCTCTTTCCCCTGCTGCCTTCCGCTTCTCCTAGCATGATTGTCTTTCCCAGTGAGACCAGTCTCCTCATAATGTGACCAAATTATGACAGCTTCAGTTTAGTCGTTTTGGCTTCTAGGGAGAATTCAAGCTCGAGTTGATCTATAACCCAGTTACTTGTCCTTTAGGTGGTCTCTGGGTGTGTAAAACTCCTCCGACACCACATTTCAAATGAACCAACTTTCTTCCTGTCAGCTTCTCTCCTTGTCCAACTTCACACCCATACAAAGGCATGAACTACCTTCATCTTGGTAGCCAGTAACTCATTCTTAACGCTTAAGAATCTTTTCTAATTCCTCCATGACTGCCCTTCCCAGTCTCCATCGCCTACGGATTTCTTGGCTGCAGTCTCCCTGCTGGTTAATGAAGATGACGACTGTAGATTTATACCCCGCCCTTGTCTCTGAATAAGTCTTGCAGCGGCTTACAATATCCTTTTAACGCCCCCCCCCCCTCAACAACAGACACCCTGTGAGGTAGGTGGAGCCGAGAGAGCTCTCCCAGCAGCTGCCCTTTCAAAGACAACTCCTACAAGAGCTATGGCTAACCCACGGCCATTCCAACAGGTGCAAGTGGAGGAGTGGGGAATCAAACTTGGTTCTTCCAGATAAGAAGAAGATGAAGAAGATATTGGATTTATATCCCGCCCTCCACTCCGAAGAGTCTCAGAGCGGCTCACAATCTCCTTTACCTTCCTCCCCCACAACAAACACCCTGTGAGGTGGGTGGGGCTGGAGAGGGCTCTCACAGCAGCTGCCCTTTCAAGGACAACCTCTGCCAGAGCTATGGCTGACCCAAGGCCATGCTAGCAGGTGCAAGTGGAGGAGTGGGGAATCAAACCCGGTTCTCCCAGATAAGAGTCCACACACTTAACCACTACACCAAACTGGCTCTCCACTACACCAAACTGGCTCTCCAGATAAGAGTCCGCACACTTAACCACTACACCAAATCAGCTCTCAGGAATAGAATATAAAATGTACTGTTTCCTAAAACCTCTCCAGCCGATTCTGCCAGCCCCTTGGCCTTGTGTGGAATCTTACCCCCCTGGCTTGATCAGCCTTCTCTGCACTGAACTGCTGCAGGCCTCCTCTCCCTTCAACAGCTGCATCACTGCTCGAAACTTTTCTTAAGAGGGAGATACAAATTTTGGGGGAAGTTAGCACCAGATGGATTTGGTCTGAAGTGCAGTGGTTGAAGGCAAAGGAGCCAGGTGTCTTACCTTGGGCCCCTGATTCTCAACTCACTAAGGCCCAGTCGCCGCTCCTTCTGTCACCTGGCCCCCCCCAGCTTTCCAGAGCTGTCTTCCTACTACACTTCCCAGCTTTCTGCCTCCCTTCCATATTCATCTCATGCAGGCCCTCTCTCCCCAAAGAGCCCTCAGATCACCTGCACAATCACCATTCTGCAACCTCTCATTCCGTCTCAGCAGACAGGACATTTGTCCCGAAAGCAACAGTCCTCTGGAACGGCCTACTTGAATAGGTACAGAAGTGACTTCTTTGGCCACCTTTGGGAAGGGCTGCAAAACTGTTTTATTTCGGAAGGCATCTGCTGGAAACTAAAATGCATAGGCTGTGGTTGTAATCTGCATGTTTGTTTTCAGTCTGCGCGGTTGTTTTAATCGCTGTGTGTGTTTCATTCCTTACTTGAATTTGTATTGGTTTTTTTACTTTTGTTTCCAGCATGCTTGTTTTTATGTTGATAATTAAACTTTTGTGTGTGTGGTCTTGCAACTTGAGTCTAAGGAACTTTAAATAAACAAGCAGACCATTCCACCACACCGGGAACACATAAATATTTTAGCGTTTTTTGGGGGGGGGGAGGTGTCACTTCATAACATTGTGAGTTTCCACGCACATCCCAAGTCAGTTAGCACCATTCAGTGTTAGGCTGCCAACGCAGCAAGGACAATCAAAATATAAACATTCTACAAGGTGTAGCACAGAGATAGGGCTCCTCTCCCAATTGACAGCTGACTTTTTATTTTTTGAAAGTCATCCAGGGATGCTTCTGGTGATGATGTAAAGCAGTCCAGATGTCTCACATGAGCAGCTCTTTACAGAAGGAATGCTAACCCCTGCGGTCTAACTGTGCAGCTAGGGAAGGGATCGCTTGACTCTTATGAGTGACAGAATTGCGTTTGGCCTGTAATGGGGTTGAAGAAACACGTCCAGCACATTGGGGCACACGGAGCTCATGAATAAGGTTCTCAGCGGCCAATAAACCACTTAGTCCTGAGTGACTGGCATAAATCTGAGGCTCCTTTTCAAATGCAACTAATGGTCCTGCTGGCAAATTCTCGTTCCTCCCAGGCTTCTAAATACAGTCGTAAATAAACCTCCTTGCAAACCAGGATTGGACTATGGTGTAGAAGCCTGATTGGCCAGCGAGTGGACTAACCAGACTTTGCTTGGACACCATCAAAAAACTGCAGTTTGTTCCACAGGAGGAAATCTTAACAGCTCCACCGCCACACTTGGGGAGGAAGAAGGGAATGCTCCAGTTCATCCCTGACTTTTAGCCTGGTCTTGAATAAACACAGTTAGGTCTGGTTTGATCTTAGAACAGATAAAAAGAAGCACTTCTCCACCCCAAAAGAGTCATAAACACATGGAATTCGCTGCCACAGGAAGCGGTGGAGGCTACAGGCATAGACATGCTTCAAGAGGGATTTGGATAAATATATAGAGCAGTGGTCCATCAGTGGCTATTAGCTGCAAGATCTAGATGGAACACTCTGTCTGAGGCAGTGATGCTCTGTATTCTTGGTGCTTGGGGGGAGCAACAGTGGGAGGGTTTCTGGAGTTCTGGCCCCACTGGTGGACCTCTTGATGGAAACTGCATTTTGGCTGCTGTGTGACAGAGTGTTGGACTGGATGGGCCATTGGCCTGATCCAAGATGGCTTCTCTTATGTTCTTATGCTCTTATCTGCAGGTTCTCGCCTTGGAGAGGAAGTTAGGCCTAACTAGGGCTTCTGTATTTTCAAAGATCATTACCCTGTCCTCCTTTTCCCTCTTTCAACTTATTGTTTGTTTTTGACACTGCTTCTTCTCTCTCTAGCTGTAATCTGATTTAGGGAAAGTAGTATAGCATTCAGTGCTACAGAGAAAAGCAAGAGAATGAGCCAAACTGGTGTATGTCCGGCTGTCATTAAAGGTAGAGAAGTAATGTCAGGACTGACAGCTATTTACCCTTAGAATTTTATGCATGGATTATCTTTTTTGCATTCTTTCACTCATCCACACAAAACACAACCAGGTTTTAGTAACACACAGTAAATTAATGAGAGAGAAATCCAAGTGCAGTAAACGTATCTAAGACATAATACTTTTACCACTTACACAATCAATTATCTGCGATTCTGTAAATAAAGAAAACAAGGATAGCATTTCTTTTCAATCTTAAAAAACACCTTTGACCAACCAAAATTGTACCATAGGTTAGTAACAGTCTCTAGATCAGTAGTTTCTGTGAGCAATGCAACAGCTAAAATTTTATATTTAAATGTTAAAGGCAAACCTTTCTGACTGTTTCTTTTGTTGATTACATTGTGTATACTAACATATACTTTTTTAAACTATTTGGGGTACCTTTCTTAATTTTTAAAATCATTTCTCAATTCACTTAAATCTGACATCAGTACGTCTTTACAAGAAACTGCAAAACTGCAGTTTAGGACTTGTGTAAAAAAATCACTTCCTAAATTATTTCAGAAATCTCAGAGCGGCTCCAAACATTGTTCCTGAATACACAGTCTAGAGTAGGCTTTGAATTCCCTTTGCAATCGATTTGGTGCAAGACAGAAATCCTCTCCCTTTTGAACATTTCAATGCATAAATTAATCTACCTACCTTTGAATTCTTCTATTTATCCTAATTGCTATGCTGTCTTTCAGAGGATCTGCGATTTAAACAAAACTGATTTACGGAAAAGGAAAAAAAACCTACATTCATTTCAAGCAATTTATTGTGGAAAACCTACATTCATTTCAAGCAATTTATTGTGGAAAACTTTTTCAGCATGGTTGAACAAATATTCAGAGTTGGTAAATATGACTAATATTTCTAAATTTTTCCTGGGCATGCCAAACCCCCGCCTCAGATTTTTAAAACTTCAGAAAGCAAAGCAGGGTAAAAATAGTTTTAAAACAGATTTTAAAACTTCTAGTGCAAGGTTTCTTTTTAGAGGCTCAATATTTTCACACTCCTAGGTCTTAGGAACCCAATATGGCCTGAGACTTTTGTCATGTTTCTCAAGACTGTTAATGCTAAATGTAATAAGAAGCTTCTAAAAATGATACATATCCATCCAGGCACTACAATCCATCTTGTTTTGTGGATGTAAACGGTAAAGGTAGTTCCCTGTGCAAGCACCAGTCGTTTCCAACTCTGGGGTGACGTTGCTTTCACGTTTTCATGGCAGACTTTTTACAGGGTGGTTTGCCATTGTCTTCCCCAGTCACCTACACTTCCCACCCAGCAAGCTGGGGACTCATTTTACCGACCTCGGAAGGATGGCGGCTGAGTCAACCTGAGCTGGCTACCTGAAACCAGCTTCCGCTGGAATCAAACTCAGGTCGTGAGCAGAGAGTTCAGACTGCAGTACTGCAGCTTTACCACAGATCCACAAAACTCAACATGGCTCCTTGTCATGCAGAATGAAGCAATTCCCATCGTTCAAACTGCTGCAAGCCACCTCGGAGGTCAATTTCAGAAAGCAAAGCAGGGTGAAAATACAAACAAACAAATAATTGAACCTTACTAGGGATCTCATAGAAATCTGTAGAAAACACTTCAAAAGGATCAAGAATTAATTGAAAGGTGTTCCCACTCCCCCCCAACCCTCCCAATAGCAACCAGCCTCCAAAAGTAATGCAGAAGGAAAAAGATGACAGAGGCCTCTAACAAGGGTTATTGGTGGTAAGAGGCAGTTACTTCTGCTAAGTAGTCTAATACATCTAGACAATTGAGATTTTCAGTGCTATTCTAAGCAGTCACATCTTTCTGTATTCATTAAGAGGGGTGATCCAGGTGTGTAGCTGTGTTGGTCTAAAGTTCGAGTCCAATGGCACCTTCAAGACCAACTCAGTTTTATTCTGGGCATGATCTTTCAAGTGCACACACCCTTCTTCAGATACTACATTATGAAGGGTGTAACACTTCTTAGAATGCTGGTGCTGCTACACTACTACATAATCTTCATTTCTGAGAAAAGGAGTGCAGCGCAGCAGAACCCAAGAATAATTTCTCTGGGCTCAGCACACACACAAACACACACTCTTTCCATCCCATGCATTCAGCCCACCTTATTACAAATGTCTGTTTTATTTCTAAAGGATATACCTAGACCATATTGCACCAACCCTAATAGAATGTTCACATTTTCTCTCTCTCTCCCCCTCACCAATTCCTGGACCCCAGACAGGAGACAAGCTAAAAGGAATAAGACCTGCAATGAGGTAGAGGTGTAAATGCAAGGGACCCAGTCTTATACAACCACACAAAAAACCAAAATCAAAAAAGGGATTTTGACAGGTATCCTGAAAGGGTCAAGAACTAAGGCATTAAAAAACCCCAGGTTCTTCTAGTTC
Source organism: Heteronotia binoei (assembly GCF_032191835.1). Classification (NCBI taxonomy): domain Eukaryota; kingdom Metazoa; phylum Chordata; class Lepidosauria; order Squamata; family Gekkonidae; genus Heteronotia; species Heteronotia binoei. The sequence continues at coordinate 3,926,690 of NC_083242.1, forward strand.
AAAATGCTACATGGTCCCTCCCTCCCATTTCACACAGCCTAAATATATAAAAAGGGAAATGAAAAGGCTTATAGCCATGGTATGCACCATCCCACAAAAACCAGAACTTGTGCATGTTTTCTTTATTTAAACTGTTTTGTTTCTTAAATTGTTGATTTAAGCTATATTTAGGTGTTTTTGTAAGCTGGTTTGGGTCCCCATGGAAAGAAATGTAGGACAATTAGATTTCTAAACAACTACAACAACAAAAATTCCAGGGGGGTTGGGAGGGATGGCTGCTACACAGTCTAAATTTACAGAAAACTGAAAAAGCACTCTCCACATGCCCAGAGGCATCTTCATTGTAAATCTTAGTTCTTCAAGTTAAGTCTTTCAGATGCCATAAAATTAACTTCTTAAATGGTTCTTAGTTGTCATAGCTCAAACATGCAAAGCAGCTGCCAAGACACTCTGCTAGGGTGGCCAATCCCCAGGTGGGGGCAGGGGATCCCCCGGTTTGGAGACCCTACCCCCGCTTCAGGGTCATCAGAAAGATGGGGGGGGAGAGGGAAATTTCTGCTGGGCACTCCATGATTCCCTAAGGAGACCAAATCCCATAGGGTATAATGGTGAATTGATCTGCAGATACCTGGTGTTCTACGGGGGCTATTTTCTGAGGCAGAGGCACCAGATATGCAGCATAGCATCCGGTGCCTCTCCTTAAAACACCCTCCAACTTTCAAAAAGATTGGACCAGGGGGTCCAATTCTATGAGCCCCCAAAGAGGTGCCCCTATCCTTCATTCTTTCCCATAGAGGGAAGGCAGTCAAAAGGTGTGTGGTCCCTTTAAAAGTGATGGCCAGAAGAACTCCCTTTGGAGTTCAATTCTTCTTGTCATACCCTTTATCCTCACAACAACCCTGTGAAGTAGTTAGGCTGAGGGAGAGAGAGACTGACTGACCCCAGGTCACCCATTGAGTTTTATGGCAGATCCTGGCTTTCTCTGACTCTTAATTACTACACCTGGTTCATGGGAAGGTCGCCGTTTTGGCTGCAGTAAGCTCTCAAGTAGTCTCCTGGCTCCACCCCCAAAGTCTCCCGGCTCCTCCCCTAAAGACCCCAGCTGTCCTTGAATTGAACTTGGCAAGCCTACACTCTGCACATGCGCAGAGGCACAGCCGAGCACCTCAACGGAAATGAAGGGCCCTGGCAAAGACTATTATGGGATGGAGGCAGGAACCTAGCAACCTCTGAAGTGGGGAAAGCGGGACCTCCTTCCTGCCAAAGCCGAAAAACAGCCTCTGAGGGGGCTGCAAATTCGCCTCGCCTCTCACCTCACCTCCCCTCCCTCAGCGGCCCACCCGAAACGTCTCCACCCGACGCCGCCATTTTGCCTCTCCCCCCTCCCCGCCCTGCGCGACGCCACGCCCACTCACTTCCGGCGCCGTCCGTGGCCCCGCGGGGTCACGTGCTCCCTTTGGGCCCGCCCACTCCAGAGCCTCCCGCGCTCGCCCAATCCGCTGCCGCCGCCGGGTTGGTTGTCAGGGCGACGAGGAGAAACTCATCCTCTCGAGCCTCCCTTCTGGCGAAGGGAGGGGTTGGAGTGCCGCCTCGTTGCCTGGCAACCGTCTCGGCTGCGGATTGGGCGACAGGGGATAGAGTAGGCGGGACCAAAGGCTCGGACGACGCCAAACCCGAGAATCCCTCCCGCAAGAAACCTCGCAGGGCAGCTCCCGCCAAAGTGGAGATCAGTTGTAAAAGCGGGAGATCTCCAGCCCCCGCCTGGAGGCTGGCAACCCTAGGTGCTAGGGTTGCCAATCCCCAGGTGGGGGCAGGGGATCCCCCGGTTTGGAGGCCCCCCCACTGCTCCAGGGTCATCAGAAAGGGGGGGATGTCTGCTGAGCACTCCATTATTCCCTATGGAGACTGTTTCCCATAGGGTATAATGGAGAATTGATCCGCGGGTATCTGGGCTCTGGGGGGGCTGTTTTTTGAGGTAGGGGCACCAGATTTTCAGCATAGTTTCAAACAGATTGGATCAGGGGGTCCAATTCTATGAGCCCCAAAAGAAGGTGCCCCTATACGTCATTATTTCCTATGGAAGGAAGGCATTTAAAGGTGTGCGTTCCCTTTAAATGTGATGGCCAGAATCTACGGCTCCGAATCGTGGGTTTTATACCGTCATCACCTGCGACTCCTTGAGCGCTTTCATCAGCGCTGCCTTCGCACCATCCTTAACATCCATTGGAGTGACTTTGTGACCAACACTGAAGTCCTCAAGCGGGCGGAGGTTACAAGCATCGAGGCACTGCTGTTGAAGACGCAGCTGCGCTGGGCAGGGCATATTTCTAGGATGGAAAACCACTGCCTTCCCAAGATTGCTCTGTATGGCGAACTTTCCACCGGCCATCAAAATAGAGGGGCACCAAAGAAGAGGTACAAGGACTCCTTGAAGAAATCCCTTGGCACCTGTCGCATCAACCATCACCAGTGGTCTGACCTAGCCTCAGATCGCAAAGCATGGAGGCACACCATCCACCAGGCTGTCTCTTCCTTTGAGAACGCACGCATAGCTGGTCTTGAGGACAAAAGAAGATCGAGGAAGAATCGCACTGCTACAGCACCAGCCACTGTGGCCGGATCTGCCTGTCCCGCATTGGTCTTGTCAGCCACCAGCGAGCCTGCAGCAGACGTGGACTACTGCACCCTTCTTAAATCTTCGTTCGCGAAGTCAAGCCGAGAGAGAGAGAGATGGCCAGAACTCTCTTTGGAGTTCACTTATGCTTGTCACACCCTTGCTCCTGTCTCCACCCCCAGAATCTCCTGGCTCCACCACCAAAGTCTCCTGGTCCACCCCAAAGTCCCCAGATATTTCTTGAATTGGACTTGGCAACCCTACCTCGTTATAACCCATGCCATTTTATATTTAACACGTTGCTTTAGTTTTGCATTCAGGGCCTAAGGAGAAAAAGGGCACACAGATGGGTCGTTAGTAAAGTTACTCCTTGATTACCCAGGTAGGGTTACCAGCTCTGGGTGGGGACATACTTGGAGATCTTGGGGTGGGGTTTGAGGAGGGGAGGGACCTCAGTTAGGTATAAAGCAAGAGAGTCCACCTGCCAAACTAACCACTTTCTCCAGGGGAACTGATCTCTGTAGTCTAGAGACCAGCTGTTATTGGACGAGATCTCCAGATGCCACCTGGAGATTGACAACCCTATTAAATGGCAAGTGCTTTCCCCCCTCCCCCACCAGTGTGACCCGCAGCAAGAGAGAAACAGACTAGACTTTGACTAAGGGACTGCTAATTTCTTTGCAGACTCCAGCCAGAGAGATAAAGCATCAGAGAGATACACCATCAAAGACATCTGCAGGAGCTGCTGGAGTTGAAAAGCACACAGGGGAAGAAAGCAGCCTTCCATTTCTTTAAGTTAACATTTCGGAACCGCTGTTTTCTTTGTGCTCCTGGGCCCCATTTGTCACGGGCTTGCCTTTGCTCGGAGCAGCGTCTCTGCAAACCTTGCTATGTTTATAGAAGTTATATGATTCGGTTATACCTGTGCTTGTAAAGTTGCTGGCTTTACGATCGTGGTTCATTACCTTGAAAACCATCATACCTTGAATGCTCTCTTTTGGAAGAAATTTAATAATCGCTTGAAAGCCGCAAGGGTGCTGCCGTGTATTGACTTGAATCCCTCCTCAGCTCTCCAACTGGAAAAAGGTAATTTAGGAGAAGGATGTACATTCTGCTGGGTTCCCAACCTCCAGGCAGGGGCTGGAGATCTTCCAGAATTGCAGCTGATTTCCGGGCTACATAAATCGTTTACGCATTTATTATTTATATAAAACATTATTTCTGCCACTTCTCCCAGAGGAAACAGCTGCTTCGGAAAGTGGACCGCATGGCAGTATACCCTGTGGTTCATCTCCTCACTAAATTCCACTCTCTGGAGCTCCACCCTCCAATCCCAAAGTATTTACGAACCCAAATTTGGCAACTCTGGTTACATCATGTACCAGCTCAGTCCTCTATGCACAGTCCTCTCAAATATGGGTAGTTTTCATGTTGTGTGAGAGGGTGAATCTTCAAAGTTTGGTACACGTTGGGTGTGTTTGCACTGCACTAAATAATGTGTTTTAGAACTGGAGTTCCAAAATGCATTATTTAGTGTAGTGTGAATGTGCCCACAGTCATTCATAAACCAGTGGCAAACCCAGGTTTTCAGTTGTGCTAACTAACTCAGAGGCTAGGTGCTTCAGCATTCCTTTATCATATCCTAATTTTTCCTTCCAGGGCTACCCGACTACAGTTTATATCATATATATGAACATATGAAGCTGCCTTCTACTGAATCAGACCCCCGGTCCATCAAAGTCAGTATCGTCTTCTCAGACTGGCAGCAGCTCTCCAGGGTCTCAAGCCGAGGTTTTTCACACTATTTGCCTGGACCTTTTTTAGTTGGAGATGCCGGGGATTGAACTTGGGACCTTCTGCTTACCACGCAGATGCTCTACCACTGAGCCACTGTCCCTCCCCTAAGGGCTTTTTAAAAATTATTTTTACAAACCAGGAACTCCTTTGCATATTAGACCACACATCCTCGATGTAGCCAATCCTCCAAGAGCTTACAGGGCTCTTAGTACAGGGGGCCTGCTGTAAACTCCAGGAGGACTGGCTACATCAGGGGTGCAAAGGAGCTCCTGCCACAAAAAAATAGCCCTGTTGAAAACTGAGCTGGTGCCTGTTTGAAGTTAGTTGAGAGCAGGGCTTTTTTTAAAAAAAGAAGGAATGCAGTTCTGGCAGGCTTGATGTCAGGGGGTTTGACCTAATATGTAAATGAATTCCAGCTGGGCTTTCCCTACCAAAAGCCCTATGTGAAACAGTGGCGACAACGAGGTGTGTGGTCTAATATGCAAATGAGTTCCTGCTGGTTTTTTCCTACCCAAGAAGCCCTGGTTGAGACTATATGTCCTGCGATGAAACATTGTGAGATTACTTTCGTGTTATATGAAAGAGGTTGTTGATACTGACGAACTGTGAAGCTGTATGATTTGTGGTTCGTGGATTATTGGATCTGAAGGAAAATGGAGTAGAGCTTTCCGTTGCTTGAAGATTTGTCGAAACAGGAGCTACAAGTCGACTCCCTGTACTTTTGCTGCTCTACTATCTTCCATGAATACACTCTTTGAGAGTTTTGTCTATGTCTCTATGTATTCGTGTATTCTCACCATTATCACATTATTGTATTGCTAGTATATAGCAACATATACTATATTGCTCTGCTCACGACCTGAGTTCGATCCCAGCGGAAGCTGGTTCAGGTAGCCGGCTCGAGGTTGACTCAGCCTTCCATCCTTCCGAGGTCGGTCAAATGAGTCCCCAGCTTGCTGGGGGGAAAGTGCAGATGACAGGGGAAGGCAATGGCAAACCACCCTGTAACAAGTCTGCCGTGAAAACGTTGTGAAAGCAACGTCACCCCAGAGTTGAAAATGACTGGTGCTTGCACAGGTGACTACCTTGACCTTTTCCAGTCTATAATCGTAGTAACTGGTCACTATTAATGGGTCATTTGTGGTTGTGTTTTTATTAACTTCCAGGTGGTAACTGTAGATCTCCTGGGATGACAACTGATTCCCAGGCGGCAAAGAGAAAATGGCTGCTTGGGAAGGTGGATCCTATGGCACTATACCCTGCTGAGGCCCTTCCCTTCCCTAAATCCTTCACTCCCCAGACTCTCCCCCCACCAAAAAAAAATTTCCAGGAATTTCCCAACCCTGAACTGACAACCCTAGAAATTCCTGTTGCTTGGGGGGGGGGCGGTGCTTGGAGAGGGCTGAGTTAGGGAAGGGGAGGAGCTCAGTGGCCATGTGACGCTATGGAACAGGAGTCCCCAACAGGGTCCCTGCGGGAGCCACGACCCCCACCAATTGTTGTAGAGGGTGGGCAGGACTTTGGCCCATGAGGGCTTCTGGTTGTCCACTGATTGGCTGTGCACATTTTTTAAAAGCTCTGCTTTGGCGATAGCGGCTGCCAGAGCACAAGGATCTACACAATATGGCGGAAGGGAAGCTGCGGCAGCCATTTTGTGGCTGGCTCCGCCTCCTGCAGCAGCCATTTTGTGGCTGTGCCAGAATTCTGAAAGTGCCCATGGACTGGAAGTGCCCATGGACTGGAAAAGCTTATAAAGTCTGCGCTCCGAAGCTGCTATTTCCTCCAGAAAGAGTGGAGTTTGGGGAAGAAGAAGAGTACATCAGGGGGAAGGAATGACAGTCTGGCCTTCACTGTTGCCATTTTCTCCAGGAGAACTGGTCTCTGCGGTCTGGAGAGCAGCTGTCATTCTCAGAAAAACTCCAGGCCATACCTGGAGGTTCGGAAACCCGACCCGCTATCAAAATCTCCTCATAAAACCCTCTGTAGCTCACCAAACACGTTGTGATAAAAAAGCTAATTTCCTAGTTGATTGGTTTTCTTTTTATGTCTTAAAAATGTTTATAGCTTGCCTCTCGATGGAAAAATCCAAGGCGGCTCCTTATGGATAGATGCCAGGGTAAAATGAGACCCACCACAACATGCCTGGGACGTCAGCATCCGCCTAAGCTGAGAGAACAACATAAGAGGGGCTTTGCTTCTGATCTAACAGAGCCCTTCAAAAGCTTTCATACATGGCTAGGGAAATCTTTCGCTGCCTCCTTGGCAGCCATTTTAAGAAGAGGTGCCAAATGCAAATCGGGAAACTCCTGGTGATTTGGAGATGGAGACCACATTGGGGGTATGCTGCCATATAAGGTTGCCAGGCCCAGTTCAAGAAATATCTGGGGGCTTTAGGGGTGGAGTCAGGAGACATTGGGGCGGAGCCAGGAGCAAAGTTGTAGCAAGCATGACTGAACACCAGAGGGAATTTTTGCAGTTACATTTAAAGGGACTGCACGCCCTTTAAATGCCTTCCCTCTGTTGGAGATCATGAAGAAGGCCTTCTTTTGGGGCTCATAGAATTGGACTCCCTAGTCCCATCTTTTTGAATCTTGGAGGGTCTCCATAGAGAGTAACGAGTGTGGGCTCTGGGCGGCTTACGACATTAAAAACCTTACAAAAAACATTAAACAAAGTACATCCAAACTAGAGAATATCCTAATTTCAAAATCTGTAAAATTAAAGAATCACAGAATCCAACATAACACGAGGTGCTGATAAGGTGCTCGGGGGAGGCCATGACTTCAGGGGACAGCCGATGGATCGATTAAAAAAGTCTGGGGGAAGAGCGCCATCTTACAGGCCCTGCGAAACTTGGATAAGTTCCACAATCCTTATTTCGCCCTGGAGTTTCCTCCTCCTCATAATTCTTCTTTAGTCTGCCGAGATACCGTTGTGTATTAAATCAAGAGCATTCAACGCGGGGGTGGCCAAACCGTGGCTCATGTTCTTTCACACATATTGTGTGGCTCTCAAAGCCCCCACCGCCTCGTTGGCCAGCTTGGAGAATGCGTTTAAAGTTGTTTTCTTTCCACTTCTCCCTCACCCATCTACCTTCCTTCCTTCCTCCCCGCCCCCTCCTTCCCTCCCAGCTCTCAAACACCACACGTTCATGTATTGTAGCTCTCAGACATCTGACATTTATTCTATGTGGCTCTTACGTTAAGCTAGCGTGGCCATTCTAGGAGGTTCTGCTCACCTCACTGAGCCCGAGGCTCCGTAACTGCTGTTTTAAAATTGTATTCATAATTTCAAATGGTTTAAACTGTTTTAACTTTTTAACTGAACCATTATTGTAATTGCTTTTATTGTTTGTCATTGATATTATAATGTTGTTAGCCGCCCTGAGCCTGCCTCGGCAGGGAGGGCGGGATATAAATATGAAAAATAAATTAATGAATAAATAACAAGAGCCTCCTGGACTCTGGGTGGTGGCCAATGGGGACTAATGGCTTAGTTACTGCACTTATTGTTGTGGGGAATTGGGAACTGGGTGTGGGTTTCGACTTAAGCGGGAGTTTGTCTTGTTGCTGATTGCACGAAATAAAGCAGAGCTGTTCTGTCTGGAACCCAGCATTTAATAGAGAATCACCTTGATCTTTCTCCACTCGGTCAAATTCATGCTGCATCTGAGACAGGCTTCCTGGACGAGTTCCCTTTAATTTCCTCACTGTCTTGAGTTAAATGATACTGTCTCTTCTTCCCCGCCCTGCCTTTGCAGACAGCGTCTCCTTTCAGACCTGTCACCTTGGCTGTTACAAAATGGCCTGATAAATGCAGTTTGTGGTCGCTGGGCATTATCGTCCATTAGCCAAATAACAATAATAACGAAGAAAAAGAATACTGGGCAGGTGACAGTGTGCAGGTCTTTTAAAGTTCTTTTTAACTTACTTGACCTGTCTCTTGTATGTACTGCCTTTTTTCTGTCTGAACATGTAATCTTTCAGCCAGTTTGGTGTAATGGTTAAGTGTGCAGACTCTTATCTGGAAGAACCGGGTTTGGTTCCCCACTCCTCCACTTGCAGCTTCTGGAATGGCCTTGGGTCAGCCATAGCTCTAATAGAGAGCCTGTTTGGTGTAGTGGTTAAGTGTGGGGGCTCTTATCTGGAAGAACCGGGTTTGGTTCCCCACTCCTCCACTTGCAGCTGCTGGAATGGCCTTGGGTCAGCCATAGCTCTAATAGAGAGCCACTTTGGTGTAGTGGTTAAGTGTGTGGACTCTTATCTGGGAGAACCGGGTTTGATTCCCCACTCCTCCATTTGCAGCTGCTGGAATGGCCTTGGGTCAACCATTGCTCTGGCAGAGGTTGTCCTTGAAAGGGCAGCTGCTGTGAGAGCCCTCTCAGCCCCACCCACCTCACAGGGTGTCTGTTGTGGGGGAAGGAGAAGGAGATTGTGAGCCACTCCGAGTCTCTGATTTGGAGAGAAGGGCGGGGTATAAATCTGCAGTCTTCTTTTTCTCTTCAACAGGGATTGTCCCTCCATTTTATTGTACACCCCTTGTATAGGGATTCTCATGTCCCTGGTATCCCAAATGCTGAGGCTCAAGGGGCAGTGCCAGAGTTTGTTTGTTTTTTTGTAGCAGGAACTCCTTTGCATATTAGGCCACCCCCCCCCTCATGTAGCCTATCCTCCTGGAGCTTACAGGAGGACCTGTACGAAGAGCCCTATAAGCTCTTGGAGGATTGGCTACATTAGGGGTGTGTGGCCTAATATGCAAAGGAGTTCCTGCTATCAAAAAAGCCCTGGGCGGGGCCTTGATGATGTCATGGGCCAGTGACATTACTGGTGACCTCATATTCTACAGCAGCCCTAATGGTAGCACTTCCTGTGAAAGAGAGCAGTCACTGTCCAACAGCATACCCAACAACAGTCACATTCTTCTGTTAAGTTATCTACTTGTACAGTCAGTGGACGGTAGCAATCAGAGTGTTGAACTAGGAGAGGGAAGACCCTGACTAAAACCTTACTCAGCCATAATATGCATTGTGTGATGTTGGGCCAATCTAACACTTTTCACCTAACCAAGAGAGCCAGTTTGGTGTAGTGGTGAAGTGTGCGGACTCTTATCTGGGAGAACCAGGTTTGATTCCCCCCTCCTCCACTTGCAGCTGCTGGAATGGCCTTGGGTCAGCCATAGCTCTCGTAGGAGTTGTCCTTGAAAGGGCAGCTGCTGTAAGAGCTCTCTCAGCTCCACCCACCTCACAGGGTGTCTGTTGTGGTCGGGGGGGGTGTGGAAGAAGGTAAAAGGAAATTGTAACCGCTCTGAGATTCAGAGTATCGGGCGGGATATAAATCCAATATCATCTTCTAACCTACCTCACAGAGTTGTTGTTAGGATAAAATGGAGGAGAGAAGAACCAGTGAAACCGACGGGCAGTAGGTTCAGAGTGGACAAACGAAAATACTACTTTACACAGAGAGTGATTAAAAGGTGGGGTTTACTTTCAGAGGATGTAGTGATGGCCACAGGAATGAAAAGCTTTAAAAAGGGATTAAATAAATTCTCATGGAAGATAGGTTTATCAATGGCTACTAGCCATGGAGACTGAGGGGAAGCTCCACATTCAAAGGCAGTTAGCCTCTGGAGCCCAGAGCCAGGAGGCAACATCAGGGAAAGGCCTTGGCCTCTCTGCCCTGCTGTTGGCCCTCAAGAGGAACTGGCTGGCCACTGTGTGAAACAGGAGGCTGGACTGGATGGACCCTTCCTGGTCTGATCCAGCAGGGCTCTTCTGATGTTCTTCTCAGGGGAAGGCCTCGGCCTCTCTGCCCTGTTGTTGGCCCTCCAGAGGAACTGGTTGGCCACTGTGTGAAACAGGAGGCTAGACTAGATGGAACCTCACTGATTTGATCCAGCAGGGATCTTCTGATGTTCTTCTCAGCGGAAGGCCTCGGCCTCTCTGCCCTGTTGTTGGCCCTTCAGAGGAACTGGCTGTCCACTGTGTGAGACAGGATGATGGACTATTGGTCTGATCCAGCAGGGCTCTTCTTATGTTCTTATGAAGGCTTCAGCTTCTGTGCCTTGTTATTGGCTCTCCAGAGGAACTGGCTGGCCACTGTGTGAGACATGAGGCTGGACTAGATGGATCCTCCCTGGTCTGATCCAGCAGGGCTCTTCTGATATTCTCCCCAAACATCATTCACAACCAGAGACTAGTTTTCTCTCTCATCCTGTAGATGTATCTCCTTTTCCCTCTGTGGTCAATTTACCTGCCCAGGACTGGCTTTGGACCCTGTGATCCGTCACAGCTGTATCCTTCAATTACCTGCCTCCCCCATTTTGTTCCCCAAGGGAGGTAAATAACATCATTTGCAGTCCTCCCTTGTACAGTCTGCGGGGTGATAATTCTGTTTCTCAAGTCTGCTTCCACATGGAAATCAATGCTCATTATTTCCTAAGGAAGTCTGCCTTCTCTTCCATTCTCCGTCTTCTCCCTGGCTGCTCCAGGTTGGAGGAGCTCCTTGCCATCCCATAATATGCATTTAACCAGGACTTCTTACTTTCTCCTCTGTATTCTCCTTTCTATAAAATTTGTCATGAAGAACAAGAAGATCGTAGATTTATACCCCACCGTTCTCTCTGAATCAGAGTCTCAGAGCAGCTTACAATCTCCTATATCTTCTCCCCCCCAGAATAGACACCCTGAGAGGAGGGTGGGGCTGAGAGGGCTCTCCCAGAAGCTGCCCTTTCAAGGACATCTCTGCGAGAGCTCTGACTGACCCAAGGCCATTCCAGCAGCTGCGAGTGGATGAAGGGGGAATCAAACCCTAGGGGAACTGACCTCTGTTGCCCAGAGGTCAAATGGAATGGCAGGGGATCTCCAGGCATCATCTGGAAATTGGCAACCCTAATAGGTGAGAAACAGACCTGCTAGGTCAACCAACTGCAGTTTGTTTTCTGTTCAACTGAGATTTAACTGCGGTTTAGAATCCTGTTTTGTAGGCGAGAGAAGAATTGCAGTTTGCCCTTTTGCCCGGTTCAGAGGTCGTAAAAAAAAAGCTGTGACTCCATTTCAAACTTGGGAGCCATCCCTTTTCCACGCAGGTAGAAGAGCCCCGTGGTCAGCTGCAGGAATGCAGTCCAAGCTCTGCTCACAACCTGAGTTTGATCCCAGTGGAAGCTGGGTTCAGGTAGCCGGCTCAAGGTTGACTCAGCCTTCCATCCTTCCGAGATCAGTAAAAGTAGTACCCAGCTTGTTGTGGGGGAAAGTGTAGATGACTGGGGAAGGCAATGGCAAACCACCCCATTAAAAAGTCTGCCATGAAAATGTGATGTGACATCACCCCATGGGTTGTGATGTCTCCTCATGGGTCAGTAATGACCTGGTGCTTGCACAGGGGTCTACCTTTTAGAGGCAGGGAGGGTGGAAGGGATTTGGCAAACCATATTCACCAATATCTCTGCTCTATTCTTGACGCTCAATCTCATTGCAAACTGAGGACTGGCACGGAAAGCTCTCAGCTCTGTTTCCCTTTCCCCAAACCACTTTCCTTTCTGCTCTTAAGCAGACACCTAAATATGTCCCACGTGTGAAACAGTCTGAGAGGCAACTGCTGGAATCCGAGACTTCATTAGGAGGCTGGTTCTCTTTCAGTGCATTTTGGCAGGAAGGGGGTCTCGCAGTTCTGTTGAACTGGTTTTCTTTGGAAGAGCAGGAGACAATATAACTTTTTTTTTTGATGCGTCGCTGCGCGCAACTTCACTTTCGAACGAAGGCGCAATCAATAAATGTCAAAAGAGTAATGAAAGAAATAAATGCCAGCTTTCTCCTGTGAAGATGTGCAAATGCTGTTTTCCGAGTCGTAAAGATCTTCAGGCGAAACCATCCGGGGATGAGGCGCATAAGGCTGATAGAGCCGGAATTGCATTCCAAAACTCCGTAGGCTGGGTGTAGCCAGGTTGCCAACTTCAAGTTAGGGGCTTGGAGAGATTGGGGAGGGAAGACATCTCGGCCTGGTCTATTGCTCCAGAGTCCCCCCTCCAGCCGACCCCTGCTGCTCCCTTGACTTAAAAACAAGGAGGGGGAATAAATTGGAAAGAGAGAAAAAGATATTGACGGCCTGTCATTTGGTTTGGGGAAAAGGTGGCTTCCCTGTCTGGCTCTGAAATGCAGAACAGAGCCCCCGCCCTCTGCCAAATCCCCCTGCCCTCTAAATTTTCCTTGTCTACAGAAGAAGACACACTGATTTCCACCCCCAATTTAATTGCTGTTTTGCAGTACGCACCAATTTACGCGCAGAGCTGGGAACTGCGCCACTGTTCTCTCGTGGTCCCCTCTGTCATTACCCTTTATTCCCCTGCTTCTGTCCTGGAGAACAGAACTGATGAACTGGGAGATGGGGAGGGAAATTGGAAATGCGGTGCAAGATTTCGCATTCTTCTTTCGCTGGCTGCCACCCTGAGGCAGAGGCCAGGGAAACCAGGAAAACAGGGAACTTGAAAATTGGTTAGATGCCCTGCTGGTCGACTGTTGCGTCCTGGGACAAAAATAGGTTGCTCTGAAGCAGGAAATAAAAGAATCCCTAAATAGCTTGCGTTTTCCTGGGGAGATCATGGGAGATTTCCAACCAACGAAGCGTCTTAGGAAAAGGATGCTGCACAATCCACACAAGACACACATGCGCACACACAAACACACATTCATTTTAAAAACCAACAGGGTCAGAGGCGCATTGTAGGGCAGCTTTTTGCCATCCCAGGAATTGGGCTGAAATCATGTTTGTGACTCTCCAAGTGAGCTTCCAGAATGTTTGGCACCACAGCACGTTCTGCAATAAGCACGCACTTAAAAAAAAAAAAAAAGATGAGAGGAGATGCAAAAATCTTGATTGGGAAGGGTGGAGGGGACCTTTTGACCTATTGCTGGGGCAACTGGTACTGTAACCTGATTTGCTGAGCTGGGCTGGCAATTAACTGACCAGTGAATCCACCCCCAGGCCCTGGCTGGTATCAGCAGTGATGGAGACGAAGGAAGATCTTTTTACAGAAACACAGAGCTGGAAGGGGTTCCAAGGGTCATCTAGTCCAACCCCCTGCACAATGCAGGAAATTCACAGCTATCTCCCCCCCTCCCCTCAGTCCCCAAGTTGACCCCTGACCTGTGCCTAAAGGGAGGCAAAAAACAAAACAAAACCCTCCAGGATCCCTTGCCAAACTGGCCTGGAGAAGTGGTGAACATGATTTCCCTGGGCATGTAAAAAAGGACCATGAGAACTAAGCGCTGATGCAGCCTTCCCTGCCCTCCTTCTCATGATCTGCCTAATTCACAGGATCCTCATTGCTGTCAAATGGCCATCGAGCCTGTTTAAAGACTTCCAAGGAAGGAGAGCCCACCAGCTCCCGAAGGGGAAGCCTGTTCCACTGAGGAACCGCTCTAACGGTCAGGAAGTTCTTCCTAATGTTGAGCCAGAAACTCTTCTGATGTAATTTCAGCTACTGGATCTAGTCTGATCTTTGGGGCAGCAGAAAACAGCTCTTGCTCCATAGGATGAATGTCAGAAGAATGCATCCCATAATGTACAAAAAGAGAGAAGTCATGGCAACTATTGTCAGCTTTGGTACTGGTCCTGGGAAGGTGCCGTTTTATATATTTACTGTACAATGCTATATAATGTTATGCCCTTGTAAGTCCACTGAATGGGCTTTGAAGGGCATAAGTATACCTAGATTTGCACTATTAGAAGGTAGTGGTTCCTATCAGGGCTTTTTCTTTTTTTGCAGGAACTCCTTTGCACAGGGCTTTTTTGGGGGTAGAAAAAGCCCAGCAGGAACTCATTTACATGTTAGGCCACACCTCCTGACGCATAGGCAACTGGAACTGCATTCCTGTGTGTTCCTGCTCAAAAAAGCCCTGCCTTTGCATATTAGGCCACACCCCTTGATGTAGCCAATCCTCCAAGAGCTTACAGGGGTCTTCATACAGGGCCTACTGCAAGCTCTTGGAAGACTGGCTACATCAGGGGGTGTGGCCTAATATGCAAAGGAGTTCCTGCTACAAAAAAAGCTCTGGCTTTTATCATTTTTTGCCATTTTGTGACCCTTTTACAGTGACAGTGCTCTGAGCTGTAACCAACGAGCTCTAGATCCTGAGCGTCCTGCTGCCTTTTCAAAGTCAAAACACCAAATTCTCCCAGCACGTTTGAGAAGCAATTCGTTCTTTTGCCCATCAGATGCGTTTCCTGTTTCTAAGACCAAAGTCTCCATGGTGATTGACCACACTGGTTAATAAGAAATAAAAATTAGAACGCTTTTCAGGATAAAAATTAACGCCATTGAACAAATACTTCTGTTTTGAGAGCCACTGTATAGCAGACGGAGTAGTAGAAGAGAGCACCTTAAAGACAAAACAGAATTTGTGGCAGGGGACCAGCTTTCGTAAGTCACTGCTCACTGCTTCAGATTCACTCGTTATGGATGGAGAGTCAACCCAGGATCCAAGAGAGGACGGTCTGAACGCCATAGGTGGCCAAACTTGCTTCACATAAGAGCCACATAGAATGAATGTCAGATGTCTGAGAGCCGCAAGCCATGAACATCAGACATTTGAGAGCTGCAAGAAGGAAGGCAGATGGGGGGGAAGGAGAGGTGTAAAGAAAGCAACTTTAAATGCATTCTCCAAGCCACGCAATATGGCTTGGCTTGGCAAGGTGATTTAAAGAGACAAATGCTTTCTCAAGCTGGCTGGCAGGGTGGTGGGGGCTTCAAGAGCAAGTGATAGAGCCACATGTTTGGCCACCCCTGCCATAGAAGTCTGTTGGGTGACCTGAGGCCATTCACTCTGCCAGGGTTGTAGCAGAAAAGAGAAACTGGAGGAAGACAAAATGATGAGACTCTTTGGGTTCCTGTATTGTCTGGGGAGGGGAGACAAGGTATAAATATACAAAAAAAACTCAGTGTTTTTCATTTCAGTATTCTTAAGACATAGTCCCCACAGCTCTGGGTTTTTAGAGCTAGTTTGGTGTAGTGATTAAGAATGCAGACTCTTATATGGGAGAACCAGGTTTTATTCCCCATTCCTCACCCAGGTGCAGCTAGTTGGGTGACCTTGGACCAGTCACAGTTCTCTCTGAGCTCTCTCAGCCTCACCCACCTCACAGGGTATCTGTTGCGGGGAGGGGAAGGGAAAGGAGACTGTAAGTCACTCTGAGTGAAGGGTGGGGTATAAATCCAGTTTCTTCTCCTCCTCTTCTTCCTCCTCTCATATTCATTTACTTGGTGTCAGTTTGATTAATAATACAAAGAAAAAGCAAAAGAAATTCTCATTACACCACAAGGAAAACAAAAACCAAAACAACTGCATTTGTCAGACAGAAATTGATGAGAAAGAAAATAAAGGCATGAAAGAGAAGAGGCGTGGGTGGCGAGAAAGGAGAACAGATTGAAAACAGGGGTTTTAAAATACTAGGCTCAAAAGAAAACAAAGAAGCAAACAAAATACCTCCTACACTTTGAAAAATGTTCCGGTTCTCTGAATATGAGGAGGAGGAAGAGAAGAAGAGATTGGATTTATAACCCGCCCTTCACAAAGTCTCCAAATGGCTTACAATCTCCTTCCCTTCTTCTCCCCACAACAGACACTCTGTGAAGTAGGTGGGGCTGAGAGAGCTCTGAGAAAACCTGTGACTGACCCAAGGTCACCCAACTGGCTGCATATGGAGGGGAGGGAATCAAACCCAGTTCTCCAGATTAGAGTCTGCCGCTTTGAACCAACACACCGATCTGGAGGGGGCCAGGATTGAAACTGGGATTTCATGCGTGCCACCAGCCCTTCCACCCAGCCCCGGCCCTCTCTTGACTGATCGGACTTCAGATGTGCATCTAAAAAAAAAAAGTTATGCCGGGATCACCAAAAGTGTTTTTACACATAACGCTCAACGTGCTCTTGAAACGCTGTTGGGGGTAGTGGGCTACGCGGATCAGAAAGCCTGTAAGCTGGAGGGGCTCATGGCATTTTTAAGATGTAACCAAAAATCCCTCCAAAGAAGCGATTAATGCTCTGTGGACTTTTCTGCCTGGATAAGTCTGTTAGCATTTACACAGTGAAGGCACTCCGCTGTCGATGAAGGGAACGGCACCATCTGATCTTCCGAAATCGCATGGCAGCCCCAGAAAATGCAAGGAAAGGGGAAGGAGGGAGGGAGGGGGGGGAAGTGTGCTTATCCTTATCATGCGCGCAAAACGGCTCGACAACGGTATTGCAAAATTCCTTTTCCCCACCGGCTTGAAAAAGCGTTATCATCATTCTCTGGGAACTGTCCTTGGTGCTGATTTCCGATGCGTTCCTCCCAGCATCTAGGAAGAGTACAGAGGGTTAGCCTAGAAAAAACTGCCCGGGAGAAAGCCGTTTGGCATTTTGACAGAATGGAGTGGGCTTCTTCCCAGGGTCTTGGGCTTGTGGACTGAACCAGAGAGGGAGCTGTTCGACGGAGAGGACGGGAGAACCAAATCAAGGGAATCTCCTATTCAAAAGAGGCAACTGGCGATCAATTTTCCCATTGGGAGAGAAGAGAGGGGAGGAGATGTAGAAGGATAATAGTTGGAGGCTGGCATTGAATTAACTACCTATCCATTGTTGCCACTGACAGGCTGTCGCACGGTCTTTAGGATTACAAGTAAGAAGTTTGTGAGCCCGAAGAGCTGCAGACGAAAACATCAGACCGATTCTTTCACTTCGGGTCACCATGACAGGGACGCTGAAGGTCCTCTCTTTGATCACGGCCCTCTTGGGCGTTTCGAGCTTCACCTTCTTGGTGGTGGCCATCGCGACCGACTTCTGGTATGTCATCGACACTTCCGAACTGGAGAGGTTGCAAAACCACACAAGCAGCCTGAGTTCTCACACGGGGCTTTGGAGGACCTGTAGCTGTAAGTAACTTCCTGTTACGGGGCTTGGTTTGGGCAGCTGCATATATAGGGAGGGAGGAGAAGAAAATCCACAACTTTGTGATCAGCGGTCCCTTCAAGAGGCACTTTTGTGGCACTGAGAAGGATGGATGGTCCTAACAACTGGGCTTCTGATATCTCTCACCGCATGGTGGGTAAATGGTTTTAGTGTCATAAGAACATCAGAGAAGCCATGTTGGATCAGGCCAGTGGCCCATCCAGTCCAACCCTCTGTGTCACACAGTAGCCAAAACCTACATGCCATTAGAAGGTCCACCAGTGGAGCCAGAACTTCCAGAAGCCCTCCCACTCTTGCCTCCCCCAAGCACCAAGAAGACAGAGCATCACTGCTCCAGACAGAGCATTTTATCTCTACATTGTGGCTAATAGCCACTGGTGGATGTCTGCTCCATGTCTGTCCAATCCCTTCTTGAAGCTGTCTATGCTTGTAGCTGCCACCACTTCCTGTGGCAATGAATTCCAGGTGCTAATGACTCTTTGGGTGAAGAAGGACTTCCTTTGATCAGTTTTACCCAACTACTCTAACCCAACTTCTCAATTTCATTGAGTGTCCACAAATTCTTGTATTGTGAGAAAAGGAGAAAAGTACTTTTTCCTTCCTTGGAGGTTTTTAAACAGAGGCTAGAGGGCCATCTGACAGCGATGAAGATCCTGTGAATTTGGAGTAGGTATTTGTGGGTTTCCTGCATTGTGCAGGGGGTTGGACTAGACGACTCTGGAGGTCCCTTCCAACTCTATGATTCTACTTATTTATCTGCTTTCTCCATCCCATGCATAATTTTGCAAACCTCTATCAAGTCACCCATCAGTTGTTATTTCTGTAAGGCAAAGAGCCGTTAGTGATAGGAAGAGAAAGAGAACATGAGGTTCAGGGAGAAAAAATTTAAATATTTCCTCTTGGCTTTTACCTGGGCATGCGGTTACTTTGCCCCACAAGTACACTGTCTCTTGTTTGTACCCACAGCGTTTACTCTGAAGACATCACAATACCCTCCCAGTCATGCCTCACAGTTCAGAGGGGACATTTCCCCAGAGATCTTTTCATTCTCTAGGTCTCAGCCATGGGACATTTAAATAAGCAATAAAGATAAATATATGAAAAAAGTCTGTTTTCCCCACCAAGAACTTTACACCTAGATCTGCCCTTCTGCAGCCAGCAGCACTGTGGATTTTTGGAAGATTCGGACATCATCTTGAAATGGTCAAGGCTCTTTTTAATTCATTGCTTTTTGAACATATGAAGCTGCCTTCTACTGAATCAGACCCTTGGTCCATTGAAGTCAGTATTGTCTACTCAGACTGGCAGCGGCTCTCCAGGGTCTCAAGCTGAGGTTTTTCACGCCTACTTGCCTGGGCTGTTTTTAGTTGGAGATGCCGGGGATTGAACCTGGGACCTTCTGCTTCCCAAGCAGATGCTCTACCACTGAGCCACAGCCCCATTCATGGCTCTCCAGGGTCTTAAGTGGAGGTTTTTCACGCCTATTTGCCTGGACCCTTTTAGTTGGAGATGCTGGGGATTGAACCTGGGACCTTCTGCTTCCCAAGCAGATGCTCTACCACTGAGCCACAGCCCCATTCATGGCTCTCCAGGGTCTCAAGCTGAGGTTTTTCACGCCTACTTGCCTGTACCCTTTTAGTTGGAGATGCCGGGGATTGAACCTGGAACCTTCTGCTTACCAAGCAGATGCTCTACCACTGAGCCACAGCCCCATTCATGGCTCTCCAGGGTCTCAAGCTGAGGTTTTTCACACCTACTTGCCTGGACCCTTTTTAGTTGGAGTTGCCGGGGATTGAACATGGGACCTTCTGCTTCCCAAGCAGATGCTCTACCACTGAGCCACAGCCTCATTCATGGCTCTCCAGGGTCTCAAGCTGAGGTTTTTCATGCCTACTTGCCTGGACCCTTTTTAGTTGGAGATGCTGGGGATTGAACATGGGACCTTCTGCTTACCATCTCTTTTTGATCTCTTCCTTGTCCCCAAGGGGGCATCTGAGGGCAGCATTTCACCCTTCTAAGCCCATCCACTTTAACAGGTCCAGAAGGGTGTAAATTCTGCTTTTGGAACTGCCCTGTTAACTTTGCAACCAAGTCTAAAAGGTGATTGTTTTGGGGTAGGCAACCTAGAAACAGCAGCAGAACAGAGACCACATTTTCATCTTTCCCTTCCTCTCAAGCCGGCTTCCTAGCCCCTCAAAATGGCTTTTTGCATGTCATTTAGAATTGGAAATATTAGCAATGTGTTGATTCTATCTCTGTGCCATTTCTGCTCTGCTGTAGTAGGGCATGTTTGTTGATGGCTGAAATTAACTTTCTTTCTTTTTAAAGCTATTATCTCGGCTACTGCGTGACTCAGGAGTTGAACACGCCAATGATTTATCTATGGGAAATATTTGCATGCTGCTGTCTGTAATGAAGTCCCCAAACAACTGCTCAAAAACGCATCAGGATGAAGATTAACCCCCCCCCCCCCAACAGTAGCACAGAGCCATTTAGCAACTGCAAATACCACAATCTCTTAAACAAACCCTTTGGTGGAATAATAACATATTGAGCTATGGAAGTAGAAGAGTCAAAGGTCAGGCATAGGAGAAATAAGTGCAGCTCTCAGGAAGAAGGGGCAGAAATAAGTGCCTGGGAGAATCACAGTGTTCAAGTGGTGGCTAAAACTGAGCTGGCTCGGTGCCACCACCAGAAGGGCCCCGTTGGTGGTTGCCGCCCGCATCTCCAAAGGTAGACCTCAGTAGAAAATCTTAACAGAGAGGTCAGTTCATGGGGGATTAGGCCAACAAGCAGCCATCAATTTCTCACGTGCCCCAAGGGCCAGAGAACAGCTGTGAGCACAGATGTTGTAGATCAGGAGTGTCAAACTCATTTATGAGGGCCGGATCTGACATTAATGAGACCTTGTTGGGCCGGGCCATGTCAGGCCAGGCCATGTGTGTACCTCTTTAAGATTAGGTAGCAGAGATATAAACTTTATAAAGGACAAACACTCTTTGGCCTTAAAGGTGCTTTCTTTGTATTTCTCCCACGGGATCCAGGGAACTAAGCAAAGGAAGTTCTGGCTCTTTCCTTCCTTCCCCAGGGGACCAGGAGGGGGAGAAGCCTCAGCCAATAGAAGGAAGAGAAGCTTGGGTCAGTAGCTCTGCCTTGCCCCTTCTTCCCCAAGGGAGGAGCCTCAGCCGATGGAGAAAATCGAGGTTTTGCCCTGTAGCTCCTGCGCAATTGAGCAAGCTTGGCAAAGCAAGCTCTGATGCGGAAGGAAGCAAGAGAGAGGGAGAAGGAAGCAGATGACAGCCAGTTGTTCGGGGGTCTGATAGGAGCCCTCCGGGGGCCTGATTTGCCCCCCCCCGGGCCGCATGTTTGACACCCCTGTAGATCCCTGCCTGTAGCACCCAAGTGGCAGCACAAGAATGCAGACCTTCAGACAAACGTGAACCTATCTTGAGGATTTTCCCCTATAAAAAATTTGCTGTTTGCAACTAGACAAGCCATGTACAATCTGAGCAGAGGGAAGAGGTAGACCATTAACGGCCTACTCGGCAGGGGTGTTGTGACGATAAAAGGCAGGATGGAATTGGGGGAAATGAAGCATGTCTAGCACCCTGGGCAGTTTGAATAAAGGGGGGGGGAGTAAAAATGTAATGAATGAATGACTCACGCAGGTAAGCCAAGCTACGTCCTGAACACTGCATCGCACTGAGAGTTTCTAATGCATCTTGCCAACTGCTTCTTTCTGTTGAGGGCAACGAGAGCGATCAACAAGGATCCGGTAACAGCACGATGCATTTCTATCTTAAAGGCTATTTTGGATTCTCTTAGTACAGCACAAGCGGATGTAAGGCCCCATTGTGTTCGGAGGCGCACGCTCTCCTAACTTCTTTCTTCTTTTCCTCCCAGTTAACAACACCTGCTCCTCTTTGGTCAACCCTTTTCGGTACAAGGCAACAAACGTCACTTCTTCTCACCGGCAGCTACTAAGTGAGTAATGCCTGAGTAGCATGTCCACGTGGCAGTGACATGGCCTTCTCTGGGTAGCTGTATGAGCTCTCTCTGTGTGTGTGTGTGGGGTCTTCTGGCCCAGGCTAGGGTTGCCAGCTTCCAGGTGGTGGCTGGAGATTACAATGGATAGAAATCAGTTCTTCTGGAGCAAACGGCTGCTTTGGAAGTTGGACTCTTTGGCATTGGACCCTTCCGAAACCACACCCCTCCTCATGCTCCACACCCAAAACTTCAGGAATTTCCGAACTCAGAGCTCCCATTTTTCACCTCTGACATTTGTCTTTTATTTCATCTTGTTTCTTTCTTTTTAAAAAAATTCCCTGCTTTTTAATTTTTTTAAAGGGTATTTTCTATTTTATTTCTCTTGCTTGGCATCATTTGTCCTACAATTTCATCTCTCCCACTGGTTCGCTAGGCCAGTGGCCCCCAAACTTTTTTGTCCCAGGGACCGGCCCCAGGGCTGGGCGGCCCCCCACAGCCCCGGAGCCAGCGGCCGCCCCCCCTCCCGTGGTGCCTCCTCCCCTCATTTCCTCCTCCCTCCTCTGCCCCGCCCCCCACCCCTGCGCAGCCTCACCGCCCCCGGTTTTTACCACTTTAAGACCAGGGAAGGTGAAGCGCCTTCCAGACCAACCTCAGAATGTACTCAACTCTGGCATCATGATTCCACCAATCCCCCATCTCCTCTCACACCTATTTGCATACCCAGCAGCCAAGGCAGAAAGAGTGCCACTCTGGAAGTGAGAGGGGAGCCGAACTTGTTAGCCTCCTGCACCACTCGCTAAACTTGGAACCCAGGGGCGGCCAAACCTGTTTCATGCAAGAGCCACATGAAATAAATGTCAGATATTGGAGAGCCACAAGACATGAGAGATTGGAGGGAGGGAGGAATAGAGGAAGGAAGGGAGGGAGGAAAATAGATGAGGGAGGGAGAGATGGAAAGAAAGTAATTTTAAGTTCAAATGCATTCTTCAAGCCACTGTCTGGTTGGCTTGGAGAAGTGATTTAAAGAGACAAATGCCTTCTCCAAGCCAGCCAAAGGGGCACTGGGGACTTCGAGAGTCGCACAAGATGTGTGAAAGCGCCACACGTGGCTCCTGAGCCACAGTTTGGCCACCCCTGTTCAAGCCCATCCTCGGGGCCTTACTTCCACCGAGAAATGGTAGGCATGGATAACGGGCCTTTTTGGGGGGCGGCATTTTCAGAGAGAGGCAGTCCACCCAGCGATGCAGAACTCGCCTGTGAAACCGATGCAGAAAGTACAGAAATCAGGGCTATATGTATTCCTTCAGCTCGAGCCTAACTCAAGACTCGAGAAACTTGCTGTGTCTGAATTAGGTTGGGGAGACAAGATGTTTATTGGAGATTACATTGTCCGCCTCCTCCCACCCTGCTCTTTTTATTGAACCACCTTCTCCGTTGTCCACGCAATCCCCAGGGGCACAGAGCTTTCCATGCGCAGGCGGGAAGCAGAGGCGAAATCTACTGTTGCGGCTGCAGCCCTCATGCGCTGGGGCACCGTGGTACTGTTGTCAGTCTGGTTAACGAGAATAATGGCAAAATGACCACCTTGATTCAGGGCCATCTTTGGGTCATTCAATGGTTGCCATAGCAGCATTGAAAAGCGGGGGGAGGGCCACTGCCCCCTTCCCACCATGTTTCCCACCATGTACAAGAGAGGAACAAAATAAGCAAGGATATTGAAAGGATATTGTGCGACTCCGATCCAACCCGCTTGCTGTGGGTATTCGTTCCATTCCTTCCTTTAGCTTTTTTTTTTTTTTTTAAAGCAAGCAGGTTTTGAGTTTGAAGGGTCATTGAACCTTAAAGCCAAAAGTTTAAGGCGGGGCTACACATTGCAAAGACACCCCCTACATAATCCCCCCCTTCTGAGATAACTCGGTACAACCAAGCCCCCATCGTGAAGCCATATTGAGAAGTCTTTTCTCACCCTCCCCAGTTTGGTGTAGTGGTTAAGTGTGCGGACTCTTCTCTGGGAAAACCGGGTTTGATTCCCCACTCCTCCACTTGCAGCTGCTGTAATGGCCTTGTGTCAGCCATAGCTCTGGCAGAGGTTGTCCTTGAAAGGGCAGCTGCTGTGAGAGCCCTCTCCAGCCCCACCCACCTCACAGGGTGTCTGTTGTGGGGGAGGAAGGGAAAGGAGATTGTGAGCCGCTCTGAGACTCTTCGGAGTGGAGGGCGGGATATAAATCCAATATCTTCCAATATCTTCATCTTCTTCTTCCCCGCAGCTGTAGGTTGCCAGAAATGCTCCCTCTAAGCTGGGGAGCCTTGTGAGCAAAAATTCTACTTTGCGAGCTACTGGCATGAAAGTTGTGAGCAGCTACTGCATGAATCATGCTCTGGGGTCATCTTTCCTGAGCTAAGAGCTGGGGGTAAAGCGTATCTGACCGGGGAAGGCAATGGCAAAAAAATAAAAATAAAAACCCATTAAAAAGTCTGCTGTGAGAACGTCGTGATGCGACGTCACCCCAGAGTCGGAAACGGCTGGTGCTTGCACAGGGGACTACCTTGACCTTTAAGCCAAAAATACATGAGCCGGAGGCTAAAAAACTACGAGATAGCTCATGCTAACTCAGCTTAGAGGGAACGCTGGTTGGCAGGTCTCCAGGTCTCCAGGAGAGCCAGTTTGGTGTAGTGGTTAAGTGTGCGGTCTCTTATCTGGGAGAACCGGCTTTGATTCCCCACTCCTCCACTTGCACCTGCCTTGGGTCAGCCATAGCTCTGGCAGGGTTGTCCTTGAAAGGGCAGCTGCTGTGAGAGCCCTCTCCAGCCCCACCCACCTCACAGGGTGTCTGTTGTGGGGGAGGAAGGGAAAGGAGATTGTGAGCCGCTCTGAGACTCTTTGGAGTGGAGGGCGGGATATAAATCCAATATCTTCTTCTTCTGGCAACTGGTGGGGTGTGGGAGGGTAGGTTGTCAAATCCAGGTTGGGAAACTCCTGGAGATCTGGGGATGGAGCCTGGGAGAACAAGGATGTCAGTGGGGTATGATGTCCCAGAGTCCACCCTCCAAAGCAGCCCTTTTCTCCAGAGAAACAGAGCTTTGTAGTCCAGAAACAAGCTGTGAGAACAGGGGACCACCAGATCCCACCTGGAGGGTGGCATCCATGGGCACCATCAAGAGTGTTCTCAACCCCCCCCCCCCATTAGATTTGCATCCAGTTGCACCAAGATAAAGTGGACAGGAGCTTTCAAGAGTCCAAAGTTCTCTTTGTCAGTACCTAGGGTTGCCAATTCCCAGGTGGAAGCAGGGGTTCCTCTGGTTTGGAGGCCCTCCCCCCACTTCAGGGTCATCAGAAAGCGGGGGGGGGGGAGTGTCTGCTGGGCACTCCATGATTCTCCATGGAGACCGATTCCCAAAGGTTATAATGGAGAATTGATCCACAGGTATCTGGGGCTCTGTGGGGGCTGTTTGTTGAGACGGAGGCACCAAATTTTCAGCATAGCATCCAGTGCCTCTCCCCAAAAAACCCTCCAAGTCTCAAAAGGACCGGATCAAGGGGTCCAATTCTATGAGAGGTGCCCCTATCCTTCATTATCCCAAATGGAGGGAAGGCATTTAAAAGGCCTGAGGCCCTTTGAAATGGGATGGCCAGAACTCCCTTTGGAGTTCAGTTATGCTTGTCACACCCTTGTTCCTGGCTCCACCCCCAAAGTCTCCTGGCTCCACCCCCAAAGTCTCCTGGCTCCACCCCCAAAGTCTTCAGATATTTCTTGAATTGGACTTGGCATCCCTATCACTACCTGACCAAGGGGACATTCACTCCCGAAAGGTCACAGAGGCCAGAATTGAGCTCTTCTCCTGCAGACCAACGTGCCTATCAAAAAACCGTGGGCAGGTTGCTGCCTAGCAACTGGGAGCCACGAAGCAAGGCCCACCTGGCCGAAGGCAGGGGAGGCAGGCAACAGGTGAGCCAAGGTCATCCTGCCACCTGCGGGACGGCAAGAAGCGGCGGCCACACAAAGCCCCCAGAAAGCCCCCAGCAATCCTCTGTTTGCGCAGCTGTTGGGGAGACGGCCCCCGTGGGAAGGAGCAGCCAAAGCAAATCCGAAGGCCCTCACCCGGGCCAAAAAAAGCGATAAGGCCGGGCTCCGCCCAAAGGCTCCTAGGAAGCACCAGAGAACTTTGAATTTCCAGTTATCCATTAGCTGCCTGTACGAAAACATGTGAGGGGGGAAAGGTAAATGGAGAGTTCTTTTTGCCAGAGCGTGAGCAAACACAGCTGGGAGCTGAAACCTGTTCACTCGGCAGGCAAGGCCCACCCCATGGCACTTCTGTTCTGGCAGGATTTGACCCCCTCCCCACACACACTTTTGGTCTGGTGGAAAACAATGGGTCTCAGGAGGGCGGGAGAGTTCCTGGGATTTCACTTGGTCTCCAGGCAACGGGGTTCAGTTCCCTTAGGAGAAAATGGCTGCTTTGGAAGGTGGACTCTAGGTAGAGTTGCCACCCTCCAGGAAGCACCTGGAGATCTCCCACTATTCCCGTTGATCTCCAGGCGACCGAGATCCATTCCCTTGGAGAAGATGGTTGCTTTGGAGGGCGGACTCTATGGCATCACAACTTGCTGAGGAGAAGAAGACAAAGAAGACGTCGGGTTAGAGCAGATAAAAGGAAGTCCTTCTTCACCCAAAGGGTGATTAACGTGTGGAATTCACTGCCGCAGGAGGCGGTGGTGGCTACGAGCATAGACGGCTTCAAGAGGGGTTTGGATAAACATCTGAAGCAGAGGTCCATCAGTGGCTATAAGCCACAGCGTATTGCTAGAACTCTCTGTCTGGGGCAGGGATGCTCTGTACTCCTGGTGCTTGGGGGGAGGGGCACAGTGGGAGGGCTTCTAGTGTCCTGGCCCCACTGGTGGACCTCCTGACGGCACTTGGTTTTTTTGGCCTCTGTGTGATACAGAGTGTTGGACTGGATGGGCCATTGGCCTGATCCAACATGGCTTCTCTTAGGTTCTTATGTGTGCCACAGAGTGTTGGACTGGATGGGCCATTGGCCTGATCCAACATGGCTTCTCTTAGGTTCTTATGTGTGCCACAGAGTGTTGGACTGGATGGGCCATTGGCCTGATCCAACATGGCTTCTCTCATGTTCTTATGAAAAAAGAAGAAGATGATGATGATGAAGAGGGATTGGTTTTATAGCCCACCCTTCACTACTCAAAGGAGTCTCGGAATGGCTTACAGTTGCCTTCCCTTCTTCTCCTCCTCACAACAGACACCCTGTGAGGTAGGTGGAGCTGAGAGAGCTGTGACTGGCCCAAGGTCACTTAGAGCCGGTTTGGTGTAGTGGTTAAGTGTGTGGGCTCTTATCTGGGAGAACCGGGTTTGATTCCCCACTCCTCCACTTGCACCTGCTAGCATGGCCTTGGGTCAGCCATAGCTCTGGCAGAGGTTGTCCTTGAAAGGGCAGCTGCCGTGAGAGCCCTCTCCAGCCCCACCCACCTCACAGGGTGTCTGTTGTGGGGGAGGAAGATAAAGGAGATTGTGAGCCGCTCTGAGACTCTTCGGAGTGGAGGGTGGGATTTAAATCCAGTATCTTCATCTACCTCCCAGGGTGTCTGTTGTAGGGGAGGAAGATAAAGGAGATCGTGAGCCGCTCTGAGACTCTTCGGAGTGGAGGGCGGGATATAAATCCAATATCTTCTTCTTCTTCTAGTTGGCTGCATGTGGAAGAGTGGGGAATTGAACTTGGTTCTCCAGATTAGAGTCCATCACAGATTAGAGTTCACCACCAAGCTGGCTCTCCCACCCCTCCCCAACTCTGCCTTCCCCAGACTCCATCCCCCCAAAATCTCCAGGTATTTCCCAACCCGGCAGCCCTATGAAGTCTACCGAAAGCCACGTTCTACCTCCACAGCAACCTATGGGGGACTTCTAACTTCGCCATCCAGTGTGAATGAGCACATGTGCGGGTGGGGATTTTCAGGCGGATCAGATCAGATTCTACCTTGTGACTCTCTGTCCCTTCTCTCTCCGCGTGTCTAGACATGCACGGGGCTTTTGTGATTCTCCTGCCTCTCAGCCTCATCGTGATGATCTTTGGAGGGATGAACGGTTTCTTCAGCCTCTTGGCCCAGGCGCACTTCCTCCTGCTGGTGACGGGGCTGGTCTTCCTCACTGGAGGTAGGCCACGCAGCTGAAGGCCACGGGATCGGAGGCCTCCCTTCCAATAGGATGTGGGCAGAAGGGAGCGGGTGGCAGAGGAGAGCAGAGAAGGTGATCAGGGGGCTGGAGGCCAAGAAGCCCTTGGAGGAGAGGTGGAGTGACCTGGGGATGCTCAGTCTGCAGAAAAGGAGGTTGGGAGGGGACAGGGCTGCTCTCTTGAAGGGCTGCTCTTCAGAGAAGGGTGGGAGCTGTTCTTGTTGGCAGCAGAGGAGAGGACTGGCAATCATGAGTTTCAATGAAGGGTGGGAAGGTACCAGCCACTAAGAGTAGTTCAAGAGCCAGTTTGGTGTAGTGGTTAAGTGCGTGGACTCTTATCTGGAAGAACCGGGTTTGATTCCCCACTCCTCCACTTGCACCTGCTGGATTGGCCTTGGGTTCACCATTAGCTCTGGCAGAGGTTGTCCTTGAAAGGGCAGCTGCTGGGAGAGCCCTCTCAGCCCCATCCACCTCACAGGATGTCTGTTGTGGGGGGAGAAGATACAGGAGATTGTAAGCCACTCTGAGTCTCTGATTCAGAGAAAAGGGCGGGGTATAAATCTGCAATTCTTCTTCTTCTTCTTCATGCAAAGGACAATGGCAGCACAATATACAAAATGCAAATGTATCAAAAAATATTGTGCAAATCACGCGTATTAAATAAATAATACAGTTTATATCATAGTGCGTAGAAACATACAAAAATTATCAACTATACAAAACATTTTAACAACAACAAAGTCTCTAACGTATATTATTTCAAGGAGGACCCCAGAAAGTCTCTTCTTTTCTCAAAGAGAGTACTTCGACTCAGAAGCAAAGTTCCACAGGAGTCCCTCCGTAGCTTGTCGGCTTCCGAAGGGAAAATGTTTGCCTTCACGCAACCGCCGGTTTTGAATTGCGTTCCGCTGCTCCTGCAGCTTCCTCATAAGTCAACTGGAGTTCCGCTTCAAGCCATCAATTGAGTAATTGAAATGGGCGTATGACAGGAGCTTGGCTGGGAACTCCAGTTGGCTTATGAGGAAGCTGCAGGAGCAGTGGAACGCAATTCAAAACCGGTGGTTGCGTGAAGGCAAACATTTTCCCTTCGGAAGCCGACAACCAACGGAGGGACTCCTGTGGAACTTTGCTTCTGAGCCTAAGTACTCTCTTGAGAAAATAAGAGACTTTCTGGGGTCCTCCTTGAAATAATATACGTTAGAGACTTTGTTGTTGTTAAAATGTTTTGTATAGTTGATAATTTTTGTATGTTTCTACACACTATGATATAAACTGTATTATTTATTTAATACGTGTGATTTGCGCAATATTTTTTGATACGTTTGCACTAAGAGTAGTTCAGCAGAGGAACTGGCTGCTTAGGCCAATGCGGAGTCTTGGTTGCCAGCCTCCAGGTGGGACCTGGAGATCTCCTAGGATCACAGTTAATCTCCAGGTGACAGAGAATAGTTCCCATGGAGAAAATGGTCACTTTGGGGGGGTGGGCGGGCTCTATGGCATATATCCCAAGGAAGTTCTTCCCCTCTGCGTGCCCTGTCGTCCCAACGCTATACCTGCAAATCTCCAGGAATTTCCCATCCCAAAGATGGCAACCCTACCAAGCAGCGGCTGGATAAACCCTTGTCTGGGATGCTCTAGGCTGATCCTGCATTGAGCAGGGGGGTTGGACTAGATGGCCTCTATGGTGCCTTTCATCTCTGAGGATTCGATGGCTCTATCACCCTCAAGCAACCCTGTGGGGCAGGCACACAGGGGCAGCTTCACGGCTAAGACTGGAAGCGGAGAGCCAAAGCCCCCGATTCAAATCTCGCCTCGTTCTCCAGGTAGCCTTCAGCAAGTCAGATCCAGGCTGGGAAAGTCCTGCAGATTTGGGGATGGAGGCTGGAAAGGACAGGGTCGGGTACCATGCCAGAGAGTCCCCTCTTCCAAAGCAACCCTTTCCTCCAGCAGAACTGATCTCTGGAGTCTGGCAATGAGCTAGAATTCTGGGGCATCCCCAGGTCCCACCTGGAGGCTGGCATCCCTGAACCTTCATGGGGCACAAGGCCACAGAGTCCCCCCTCCAAAGCAGCCATTTCCTCCAGGGGAACTGATCTCTGGAGTCTGGCAATGAGCTAGAATTCTGGGGCATCCCCAGGTCCCACCTGGAGGCTGGCATCCCTGAACCTCCGTGGGGCACAAGGCCAGTCCCCCCCTCCAAAGCAGCCATTTCCTCCAGGGGAACTGATCTCTGGAGTCTGGCAATGAGCTAGAATTCTGGGGCATCCCCAGGTCCCACCTGGAGGCTGGCATCCCTGAACCTCTGTGGGGCACAAGGCCAGTCCCCCCCTCCAAAGCAGCCATTTCCTCCAGGGGAACTGATCTCTGGAGTCTGGCAATGAGCTAGAATTCTGGGGCATCCCCAGGTCCCACCTGGAGGCTGGCATCCCTGAACCTCCGTGGGGCACAAGGCCACAGAGTCCCCCCTCCAAAGCAACCCTTTCCTCCAGCAGAACTGATCTCTGGAGTCTGGCAATGAGCTAGAATTCTGGGGCATCCCCAGGTCCCACCTGGAGGCTGGCATCCCTGAACCTCCGTGGGGCACAAGGCCACAGAGTCCCCCCTCCAAAGCAGCCATTTCCTCCAGGGGAACTGATCTCTGGAGTCTGGCAATGAGCTAGAATTCTGGGGCATCCTCAGGTCCAACCTAGAGAGTGGCACCCCCAGTTCTCGGGGAAAAAAGAAGATACCCCAAAACCCCAGCAGTGGGAGCCTGGTGCTCGCTGGCCATTATTGCTGCTTTAACGACTTGTTTGTGTTTGCAATGTCTTCCAGCTCTCCTCACGCTGGCCGGGGTCAGCGTCTACATCGCCTACTCCACGGCGGCCTTCAGGGAAGCCCTCTTCCTTCTGGGCGGCAGGAAGCTCCTGGAAATCCTCAGGATCCATTTCGGCTGGTCGCTGGTGTGCGCCTGGCTCTCCTTCGCCACCGAGGTCCTGACCGGCCTGGCCTTTCTGCTGGCTGCCAGGATCGTGGGCCTCCAGCAGAGGAGAGACTGTTACGTTTGATGCCCTCCTGGCCCTGGGGGCAGGAATCTGTAGCTGGAGCTCCCTTCGCCTCCCCGCCTTGCAGTTCGGTCTCATTACTGGCGTTTCCAGATCGTTCCTCTTCCTCTGGGCCCCCGTCCTTTAATCGCTCCCGTTTGCCAAGACGACAGGCTCTAAAAATCCGAGTTCCGTGTGTCGAAAAGGGCCTTCCATGCCGGAGACAGGAGACACGCAAAGGGAGCCAATATATATTTTCTTCTTCTTTGGACCGTTTATTCAGACTGTGCCGTGAGAAGGAGAAAGCAGCTCTGTGCGAGACCCAGTTCTCAGCCCCCAGACCAGCTGGGCCTCCAGATGTTTTCGGTAGCCAGCGCAAGCCCAGGGCCTAGAAACTTAGGCCTTCCAAAAGTACAAAAATGGGACTTTCCCAGGAGGCAAAACACCACACCCAGGACCATATGACCCCCGCAGAAGGATCACATGCATTTATAGCTCATGCAAATTTCAAAGGCAAGGGGTGGTGCTCTATTTTTGCTCTAAAGGTTAAAAAAAAGGTCAAGGTAATCCCCTGTGCAAGCACCAGTCGTTTCCGACTCTGGGGTGGCGTTGCTTTCGCAACGTTTTCATGGCAGACTTTTTACGGGGTGGACTGCAAGAAGATCCAGTCAGTCAGTCCTAAGGGAAATCAACCCAGACTGTTCCCTGGAAGGTCAGATGCTGAAGCTGAAGCTCAAAGACTTTGGCCCCCAAATGAGAAGGGAGCACTCGCCGGAGAAGATCCTGATGCTGGGAAAGACAGAAGACAAAAGAAGAAGGGGATGGCAAAAGATGAGATGGCGGGACAGCGTTACTGATGTAACAAACACAAATTTGAGCAGACTTCGGAGGATGGTGGAAGACAGGAGGGCCTGGCGTGACTTTGTCCATGGGGTCGCAAAGAGTCAGACTTGACTGTGTGACTGAACAACAAAAATGCCCCTGCCTTCCCCAGTCATCTACACTCCCCCCCCACAGCAACCTGGGTACTCATTTTACGACCTCGGAAGGATGGAAGACTGAGTCAACCTGGAGTTGGCTACCTGAACCCAGCTTATGCCGGGATCGAACTCAGGTCACGAGCAGGGAGTTTGGACTGCAATACTGCAGCTTTACCACTCTGCGCCACGGGGCTCTTCTAATTTCTTCTCTAAGTGCTCTCAAAGCCCATAACCAGAGGGGTCAATTTCTGTAGGCAGGATGTTTTCTTCAAGTAGATAAAAATGTATAAAGGGTTAAAAATGGGCTCCTAGGCATCATTTGTCGAGGTACATTCTTCCTCCATCCCTGTACTGACCGGCCAGAGTTTGGTGGAATGTGGCCGTTCTTCCTGCAGAAGCTGGGCTGCCAACCTCCAGTTGTGGCCTAGAGATCGCCTGGAATTATGACCAATTTGCAGATGGCAGAGAGTTCCCCTGGGCTGGAGAAAAAGGCCTGTTTGGAAGGTGGACTTTATGACATTATACCCCACGGAGGTCCTGCCTCTCTCCACCCACCCTCCCCTGGCTACACCCCCGTATCTCCAGGCACCAAAATCTTCAGGCGCTTTTCTTTCCTTGCAAAAAAAAATCATTTTGCGTTCCCGCAGAAAGCAGAGCGGTTCATTTCTTCGCTCAGAAATGGGAAAAAATGGAAAGGAAATGCTGCCCTCCCGTGGTGAAATTAGGGAACTGACGCTTAAAGGTTCCTTTCTACGCCCAGAAGTCGCGAGGCTAATAAATGGAAAGGAAATGCTGCCCTCCCGTGGTGAAATTAGGGAACTGACGCTTAAAGGTTCCTTTCTACGCCCAGAAGTTGCGAGGCTAATAAATGGAAAGGAAATGCTGCCCTCCCGTGGTGAAATTAGGGAACTGACGCTTAAAGGTTCCTTTCTACGCCCAGAAGTTGCGAGGCTAATAAATGGAAAGGAAATGCTGTCCTCCCGTGGTGAAATTAGGGAACTGACGCTTAAAGGTTCCTTTCTACGCCCAGAAGTTGCGAGGCTAATAAATGGAAAGAAAATGCTGTCCTCCCGTGGTGAAATTAGGGAACTGACGCTTAAAGGTTCCTTTCTACGCCCAGAAGTTGCGAGGCTAATAAATGGAAAGGAAATGCTGCCCTCCCGTGGTGAAATTAGGAAACTGACGCTTAAAGGGTTCCTTTCTACGCCCAGAAGTTGCGAGGCTAATAAATGGAAAGGAAATGCTGCCCTCCCGTGGTGAAATTAGGAAACTGACGCTTAAAGGGTTCCTTTCTACGCCCAGAAGTTGCGAGGCTAATAAATGGAAAGGAAATGCTGCCCTCCCGTGGTGAAATTAGGGAACTGACGCTTAAAGGGTTCCTTTCTACGCCCAGAAGTTGCGAGGCTAATAAATGGAAAGGAAATGCTGCCCTCCCGTGGTGAAATTAGGAAACTGACGCTTAAAGGTTCCTTTCTACGCCCAGAAGTTGCGAGGCTAATAAATGGAAAGGAAATGCTGCCCTCCCGTGGTGAAATTAGGGAACTGACGCTTAAAGGTTCCTTTCTACGCCCAGAAGTTGCGAGGCTAATAAATGGAAAGGAAATGCTGCCCTCCCGTGGTGAAATTAGGGAACTGAGGCTTAAGGCAGGGAGATGCTGCTATCTGGTGATGAAACTGAGAAACTTCTTCTCTCCGGAACTGAAACCATCCTGGTTACTGAGAGACGAAGGCAAAAAAACTACCCTGCGCGAGGCAAAATTGTTAGCAGCTGTTGTTAAATCGCATGGCAACATTGGCAGTAGCAACCTTTAAGTTCTTCCAGGTTTTCCTGCGGAATGAGGTTTATTGCAGGTCAAGGGTTTGCTGTTCATGACTGGCAGGAAAAAAACGTTAAAAGATTTCTGTTGAATGCAATGCAGAAATTGCAGGGTTAAAATAGGGAAAAGGGGAGGCTGAATGAAGCCGGAAACTATCGGGCTAAGACAGGGAAGGGAGATGCTGCCATCTGGTGGCGAAACCTAGGAGCTGCATTAAAAAGGACAACGTTTGAGTCCAGTGGCGCCTTTAAGACTGACGAAGTTGAATTCTGGGTCTACTGTTTTGTGTGCAGGAACTCTTCTGCAGATACAAATGTATTGTGTGCCTTTGCATACTCCTTCAGATACACATAGAGAGCCAGTTTGATGTAGTGCTGAAGTGTGCGGACTCTTATCTAGGAGAACTGGGTTTGATTCCCCGCTCCTCCACTTGCAGCTGCTGGAATGGCCTTGGGTCTAGGGTTGCCAAGTCCAATTCAAGAAAAATCTGGGGACTTTGGGGGCGGAGCCAGGAGACTTTGGGGGTGGAGCCAGGAGACATTGGGGTGGAGCCAGGAACAAGGGTATGACAAGCATAATTGAACTCCAAGGGAGTTCTGGCCATCACATTTAAAGGGACAGCACACCTTTTTAAATGCCTTTCTTCCATAGAAAATAATGAAGGATAGGGGCACCATCTTTTGGGGCTCATAGAATTGGACCCTCTGGTCCAATCGTTTTGAAACTTCGGGGGTATTTTGGGGAGAGGCACTAGATGCTATACTAAAAATTTGGTGCCTCTACCTCAAAAAATAGCCCCCCCAGAGCCCCCAATACCCGCAGATCAATTCCCCATTATTCCCTATGGGAATCGTTCTCCATAGGGAATAATAGAGTGCCCAGTAGACATTTTGCTCTCCCCCCCTTGCTTTCTAAAGCAAAACACTCCCTCTCTTCATGGGGGCTGGAATGACAATCACAGGTCTAGGCTGTCCCAGGAAGGCAGCTGAGGCAAGGAACATAGCAGTGGCAAGGGACCTGAGAGCATCCTTATCCCCCCAGATCCAAATGGAAGGTAAAGCCCAGGCATTTAACACACACACCAGCATGGATGCAGATGGCTCCACTCTCACCCAATCAAGCTGCCTAGTGGCAGCAAACTGAGATCATCCTTCCCCCCTCCCTTCTCAAATGAGAGGCAAAAGGAAAGGAAAGGTCCCCTGTGCAAGCACCAGTCATTTCCGACTCTAGAGTGACGTTGCTTTAACAAGGTTTTTCTTTTTACGGGGTGGTTTGCCATTGCCTTCCCTAGAGAGGCGAAAGCCAGGACATTTGTCCCCCCTCCTCCACCCTGAGAGCGTGGATTAAGAGGGCAAGGCAGCAGCCTGAGAGCATCCTTCCTCCCCCACCTCCAAACAGGTGAAGCCAGGGCATTTAGCGTGCCCCCGGCCCTCCCCCGCCGCCGATCATTGATCCGCCCCAGGAGGCAAAGCCAGTTAAAAAATTTTTTAAAGAGCCAGAGAGAGCTTGAATGCAGACGGCTCCACTTTCCCCCAAGTAAGCTGGGCGACTGCAGCAGCCTAAGAGCATTCCCCCCCAGTCCTGAATGGGAGGCAAAGTCAATTTAAAAAGAAAAAAAGAAAAGCCCGGAGAGCAAGCTGGCAGCCCCGACCAGAATGAAGCAAAGGCTGGCCCACACACACACACACACACACACACAACCAACACCCCTTCCAGAAAGCACATAGCTGTTGAACTACTGGGAGGGGGCCAGAGCCCACAGCCCTCACCCCCCAGAGTATTTTAATCCTTGCTGAGTGCAGGCTTCCCTCAACCCCCCCCCTCCGCCTCCCCCCAAGCAAATGGACATTTAAACCCCGAGTCGCCAAACCTGCCCAGCAGCCGCAAGAGCCTGCCGCCGCCCTCAACCCACACCCCCCCGGGGAGGGTGGGAAAAGGGGGTTGCAAAGCTCGGCCCTGTTGCGAGGAGGAGGAGGCGCGTTTGGCTGAGAAATAAACTCGCCTGCTGTTCAGCACCTTTTTTATTTCAGGGGTCTCTCCCGCGGTGGGCTTTTGCGAATGCCCCTTTCGATGTTCGCAAGGGAGAGGGGGAGGCTTTAAAGAGAGAAATTTTCCAGGAGTTCAGCTAAAGTTAAAATAAAAGTGAGTAACATGAAACTCGATCCCAGAGCAGAGTGGAAAGCCTGTGTTGGCTCTCGGCATGTGTGACCTGCCCCTAACACAGGGAAGGCCCCACAGCAAGAGCAGCCCATAAAACTCGGGGCTTCAGTGGGCTCCCCTCCCTTCACCGGCCAGCTGACTGGGGGCGGGAAGCAGCCTGAGAAAACGGAAGAGCTCTGGCTGCTGCGATCGGGGCTGGGTGCGAAGGGCTGCCGTTCTCCTCCTCCCCCCGCTTTCCCTTTTATGGCCAGCGGGGGGAGGAGGCTCCAAATCGGGGGTCTCCAGGCCTACCGGGGGATTTGGGACCCCTACTTGGGTCAGCCATAACTATCACAGGAGTTGTCTTTGAAAGGGCAGCTGCTGTAAAAAGCTCCCTCAGCCCCACCTACCTCATGGGGGGGGGGAAGGTAGAGGAGACTGTGACTGTTCTGAGACTCTGAGATTCAGATTATAGGGCGAGATATAAATCCAATCAATACCCAATATCAATAGCTGGGTGAGTGGGCGTCAACGTGGCAGATGCGGTTCAATGTGGCCAAGTGCAAAGTAATGCACATTGGGGCCAAGAATCCCAGCTACAAATAAAAGTTGATGGGGTGTGAACTGGCAGAGACTGACCAAGAGAGAGATCGTGGGGTCGTGGTAGATAACTCACTGAAAATGTCAAGAGAGTGTGCGTTTGCAATAAAAAAGGCCAATGCCATGCTGGGAATTATTAGGAAGGGAATTGAAAACAAATCAGCCAGTATCATAATGCCCCTGTATAAATCGATGGTGCGGTCTCATTTGGAGTACTGTGTGCAGTTCTGGTTGCCGCACCTCAAAAAGGATATTATAGCATTGGAGAAAATCCAGAAAAGGGCAACTACAATGATTTAAGGGCTGGAACACTTTCCCTATGAAGAAAGGTTGAAACGCTTGGGGCTCTTTAGCTTGGAGAAACGTCGACTGCAGGGTGACATGATAGAGGTTTACAAGATAATGCATGGGATGGAGAAAGTAGAGAAAGAAGTCCTTTTCTCCCTTTCTCACAATACAAGAACTCGTGGGCATTCGATGAAATTGCTGAGCAGACAGGTTAAAATGGATAAAAGGAAGTACTTCTTCACCCAAAGGGTGATTAACATGTGGAATTCACTGCCACAGGAGGTGGTGGCGGCCACAAGCATAGCCACCTTCAAGAGGGGGTTAGATAAAAATATGGAGCAGAGGTCCATCAGTGGCTATTAGCCACAGTGTGTATATGGCCACTATGTGACACACAGTGTTGGACTGGATGGGCCATTGGCCTGATCTAACATGGCTTCTCTTATGTTCTTATCATCATCATGATGTGCATGTACAATCCTTCAGATAAGTATGCATTCTTCAGACACATCTGTATACACATACAAATAAACTTTGGAGTGCATTCACACTTCTTTAGATACATGTATATGAAGAAGTGTGCATGCACACAAAAGCTTATAATAAAACTTGGTTGGTCTTTTGGTTGCCACTCGATTCAAACTTTGCTCTCTTGCTTCAGTCCAACACAACTACCGACCTAAATATACCTGCATTTGAAAAGAAGAAGAAAATGCCTTACTCAATGACTACATTATTGTTACTATTAATGTTGCTTAACTTCCGCACTGAGACTCAAGGCAAATTACAAAAAACGGGGGGGGGGGGGGGGGGAAGCAATTTAACCAAACAGCAACAATCTCCGATAAGCAAAAAAGGAGAATAACGACACAAAGAAAAAGTGTCTAATGCAAAACTGTCAGTGGCTATACCATAGTTATATAAAACACAACCTGCCACTAAATATAGTGAAGGCTAGGGGCACAGACGGTAGTCAGGTTCATGGAATATAGATGCATCAGTGCCTACTTGCCCCCTGGGGGAACCTCTGTATTCAAAGACAGTAACACTCTGCAATGCTAGGAAGTAACGTAAGGAGAGGGCCTTGACCTCTGTGCCCTGTTTATTGGCCTCCAGGATCAGCTGGTTGGCCACTGTTTGAAACTGGATGCTGAAGTACATGGCAAGGAAGGTCCCCTGTGCAAGCACCAGTCGTTTCTGACTCTGGGGTGACGTTGCTTTCACAACGTTTTTATGGCAGACTTTTTATGGGGTGATTTGCCATTGCTTTCCCCAGTCCTCTACGCTTCCCCCCCAGCAAGCTGCGTACTCATTTTACCGACCTCGGAAGGATGGAAGGCTGAGTCAACCTTGGGCCAGCGACCTGAATCCAGCTTCCACTGGAATCGAACTCATGTCGTGAGCAGAGTTCAGACCACAGTATTGCAGTTCTGCTGCTTTACCGCTCTGCACCACGGGGCATGGACCAGTGGTCTAACCCAGCACATTGCTGGTCTGAATTCACACAGGGCTAAGACTGGGAAAGGAAGTGCTGCCCTCTGGTGGTGAAATTAGGAAACTGCAAGGCTGGGATAGGGAAAGGGACCGAACGAAGTCTGAACGGGGGTGGGGGGGCACCTTGAAGATCAGTTTAAGTTTTATTCAAGATATAAGTTTTACTGTGCCTGCACACTTCTTCAGATACAATGAAATGGAAATGACCAGTCCATACATATCGGTAGAGGAGGAGCAGGGTAAATTAGCATACTGTCTGGGGGAGGGATGCTCTGTATTCTTGGTGCTTGAGGGGGCACAGTGGGAGGGCTTCTAGTGTCCTGACCCCACCTCTTGAAGGCATCTGGTTTTCTTGGACACAGAGTGTTGGACTGGATGGGCCATTGGCCTGATCCAACATGGCTTCTCTTATGTTCTTATGTTCTAACGCAGGGGTGTCAAACATGTGGTCCAGGGGCCGAATCAGGCTCCCAGAAGGCTCCTATCAGGCCCCCGAGCAACTGGCTGTCATCTGTTTCTTTCTCTCTCTCTGTTGCTTCCTTCTGCGTCACAGCTTGCTTTGCAAGGCTTGCTCAGTTGCACAGGAGATACAGAGCAAAACCTCTATCTTCTCCATTGGCTGAGGCTCCTCCCTGGGGGATAAAGGGGGGGGGATGCAGAGCTTGTTTTTCCAGGCTCTCTCAATTACACAGCAGAGCTACTGAGCCAAGCCTCTCTTCCTTCTTTTGGCTGAGGCTCCCCCCCAGTTCCCTAGAGAAGGAAGGAAAGAGCCAGAGCTTCCTTTGCCCAGCTCCCTGTATCCCATGGGAGAAGTACAAAGAAAGCACCTTTAAGATCAATAAGTGCTAATGTTTTAAGCATGCTTTAAGTACACATGGCCTGGCCCAATATGGCTCGACCCAACCCGACATGGCCCGACAAGGTCTCATTTATGTCAGATCCGGCCCACATAACAAATGAGTTGGACACCCCTGTTCTAATGGATTCAAGGACCAAACAGGAATAACAAGTTTAGTTTACAGGGAGGTTTTTTTTTGGGGGGAGCAGGAACTGGAGAGCCAGTGTGGTGTAGTGGTTAAGTGTGCGGACTCTTATCTGGGAGAACCGGGTTTGATTCCCCACTCCTCCACTTGCACCTGCTGGAATGGCCTTGGGTCAGCCATAGCTCTGGCAGAGGTTGTCCTTGAAAGGGCAGCTGCTGTGAGAGCCCTCTCCAGCCCCACCCACCTCACAGGGTGTCTGTTGCGGGGGAGGAAGGGAAAGGAGATTGTGAGCCGCTCTGAGACTCTTCGGAGTGAAGGGCAGGATATAAATCCAATATCTTCTTCTACCTCACAGGGTGTCTGTTGCGGGGGAGGAAGGGAAAGGAGATTGTGAGCCGCTCTGAGACTCTTCGGAGTGAAGGGCAGGATATAAATCCAATATCTTCTTCTTCTTCTTCCTTTGCATATTAGGCCACACTCCCCTGATGTAGCCAATTCTCTTGGAGCTTCCATAGTTTATCTCTAGTGAAGTTGGTATCTGGGTTTATTGCAAACTCTGGCACCAGTGTCCCCATTCAAATCAGATGCTGTTTTATTGTGGTAAGGAGTTGTTTGAGATTGGAGGGGGGATGTTGTCAGTGTGTAAGAAAAGCTTTGCCCCCCCCCCCCCCCCGCACCCAGTACCTGTGAAAGAGAACTGTCGTTATCCAGCAGAGGTTGTAAGTTGTTGAGGATGTGCTGAAGTGTTCTGCGTCGAGAGCTGTGTGTGACCACTGGTGGTGTTCTGTTATTGTCTCTTTGGGGCCTGTCTAGCAACGGGTTTTCTTTGGGTACCATTTTGGCTTTGCTAGTCTGTTTCTTGACTTCATAGCCCCAAAAAGGTTTGTTGTAGATCCCTCAGGTGAGAATCTCTCTCCAGGACTGGAGCAGGTATGGCTGTAGCGTAGAGCCTGGCGGTATACAATGGATCGTTCGTGAAAGGAGATAACTGCGGTCTGGTCTTCAAACTGAGAAAAATGCAGGGTTAAGGGAGGGAGAAGAAAGTCTGCCATCTTCTGGTGAGGTTGAAAAACTGCAGGGCTATAATAGGGAGGAAAGGGAAAGGAGATAAGAAAGATCCCTGAAGGTATACATTTTATTTCTGGCTCCCTGGAGTAGCTCACCCACAGACCAATCTATATACCAGTAATCATAATATCTTGATTGTCTTCTGGTTCAGCTTGTAAGCTCCTGGTTTGATTTTTGCAAAGTGCATGTTGAACCTGGGAATCAGAATATCTGAACCAGAGAGCCAGTTTGGTGTAGTGGTGAAGTGTGTGGACTCTTATCTGGGAGAACTGGGTTTGATTCCCCGCTCCTCCACTTGCAGCTGCTGGAATGGCCTTGGGTCAGCCATAGCTCTTATCTAGGGAGAACTGGGTTTGATTCCCCGCTCCTCCACTTGCAGCTGCTGGAATGGCCTTGGGTCAGCCAGAGCTCTCTTATCTGGGAGAACAGGGTAAGATTCCCCACTCCTCCACTTGCAGCTGCTGGAATGGCCTTGGGTCAGGCAGAGCTCTCTTATCTGGCAGAACCGGGTTGGATTCCCCACTCCTCCACTTGCGGCTGCTGGAGAAGGGCAACTAGAATGATTAAAGGGCTGGAGCACTTTCCCTATGAAGAAAGGTTGAAACGCTTGGGACTCTTTAGCTTGGAGAAACGTCGACTGCGGGGTGACATGATAGAGGTTTACAAGATAATGCATGGGATGGAGAAAGTAGAGAAAGAAGTACTTTTCTCCCTTTCTCACAATACAAGAACTCGTGGGCATTCGATGAAATTGCTGAGCAGACAGGTTAAAACGGATAAAAGGAAGTACTTCTTCACCCAAAGGGTGATTAACATGTGGAATTCACTGCCACAGGAGGTGGTGGCGGCCACAAGTATAGCCACCTTCAAGAGGGGTTTAGATAAAAATATGGAGCAGAGGTCCATCAGTGGCTATTAGCCACAGTGTATGTGTGTATATAACATTTTTTGCCACTGTGTGACACAGAGTGTTGGACTTGATGGGCCGTTGGCCTGATCCAACATGGCTTCTCTTATGTTCTTATATAGGAAATTGTAAGCCGCTCTGATTCTCTGAGTCAGAGAGACGGGCAGGGTATAAATATGCAGTCATCTTCTTCTTCTTCCCCATTAAATGTCTCTCTTCTTCTCTCTTGGCTTGGCTTCGCGAACGAAGATTTAAGAAGGGTGCAATAGTCCACGTCTGCTGCAGGCTCGCTGGTGGCTGACAAGACCAATGTGGGACAGGCAGGTCCGGCCACAGTGGCTGCAGGGAAAAGTCTGATTTAGGGTTGGTGCTGTAGCAGTGCGATTCTTCCTCAATCTCCTTCTTCTTCCCCATTAAATGTACTTCTTTAAAAAAACATTAATTTTTTTGCATTTATTTTGTGCTTGTTGATGGCCAGTATCATCAATATAGACTAAAAGAGATGTCGAAAGCTATAAAGGCACCAGGGGTCCCAGAGACAAAAATGGGTGGAAGAGAATTGTTTCCAACAGGCAGGTGGTTGCCAGCTCCAGGCTTGGAAACTCCTGGAGATTGGGGGATGGAGCCTGGGGAGGGCAGGGACCTCAGTGGGGTATACAATACCATAGAGTCCACCCTCCAAAGCCACCATTTTCTTCAAGGGGGAACTGATCTCTGTAGTCTGATGATGAGCTGGATTTCCAGGGGATCCCCAGGTCCCACCTGGAGGCTGGCATCCCCAGCAGGTTCTTCTTTAATTCCAACTTTTAACCTGAGCCCCACATTCATTCGATTATTTCCAAAATCAGATCCAGAAAAGAAATATTTGTGTCTGTCTACCAAAGCTGAAACCCATCACAGGAGAACGTAAGAACATAACATAAGAGAAGCCATGTTGCATCATGCCAATGGCCCATCCAGTCCAACACTCTGTGTCACACAGTGGTCAAAAAAACTCCAAGTGCCATCAAGAGGTCCACCAGTGGGGCTAGAAGCCCTTCCACTGTGCCCCC
This sequence comes from Heteronotia binoei, assembly GCF_032191835.1. Classification (NCBI taxonomy): domain Eukaryota; kingdom Metazoa; phylum Chordata; class Lepidosauria; order Squamata; family Gekkonidae; genus Heteronotia; species Heteronotia binoei. Next base: position 3,968,564 of record NC_083242.1, read on the forward strand.
CCCACAAGCACCAAGAATATAGAGCATCACTGCCCCAAACGTAAGAACATAAGAGAAGCCATGCTGGATCAGGCCAATGGCCCATCCAGTCCAACACTCTGTGTCACACAGTGGCCAAAAAACTCAAGTTTCATCAGGAGGTCCACCAGTGGGGCTAGAAGCCCTCCCATTGTCCCCCCCCCCACCAAGCACAAGAATACACAGCATCACTGCCCCAGACAGAGAGTTCCAACAATAAGCTGTGGCCAATAGCCACTGATGGGCCTCTGGAGCGAAATGCATATCTCAGATTTACAGTTTGGCATTTTTCTTCCTCTTGTGTTTTAGCACAAGGAAGCCTTTTGGTTTTTTTAAAAAAACCCACCATTCCTGGTTTTTAGTGGAATGGCTCTTCGGCATCATCTTTCCCCCACCCCAACAGCTCCGCCAAATTTTAGGCAACGCCGCGACCCCCGCCCTTCCCCCATCCCTTCATCTGGTGGCTGAAAGATGACTGTCTTTCCCCAGGCCACCTGCCCTCCTCAAATATTTAAAAGATAATATCGTCTTGCAGGTGGGCAGGTAGGGCACGGAGCAAATAAATGGCCACACTCTGTGGAGCTGTTACCTCTTTCCCTCGCCTTCCGGAACTGGCTGCACCAGTGTGGTGGGAAAATGAATAGGTCATCGCCAGCGTTCCCTCTGAGCTGTAGAGTCTTGTGAGCAAAAATTCTACTTTGTGAGCTACTGGCATTAAAATTGTGAGCGACGACATAAGCGTGCTCTGAGCGAAGCATCCTTCCTGAGCGAAGACAAAAACGTGTGAGCTGGAAGCTAAAAAATCTGTGAGCTAGCTCACGCTAACTCAGCTGAGAGGGAACACCGATCAGCCTTTTATTGCTGTGATCCTCACTTGGCTTGTGTTGAATCGAGGGGAAACTTACTTACGAAATGAGAAAATTACAAGAATATTTGAAGCCTGCCTGGTGGTAACCGCCAGCTATGCAGGAGGGCCGAAAGCCATCCAGGTAGGGTTGCCTGGTCTGTGCTGGAAAATACCTGGAGACTTTGGGGGTGGAGCCAGGAAAGGGCGGGGTTTGGAGAGGGGAGGTGCCTCAGCACCTAGAGCCCACCCTTCAAAACCGCCATTTTCTCCAGGGGAAAGCACACAATACAAACAGGCTTTGGTGTAAGTAATACAGATTATTGGTTAAGACGTTGTTTTGGACATTGAAATTTACAAAGGAGTGTTGGAGCACAGGGTCTTAAGTAGATGTTGCCTGTATGAACCTTGGAGTGTGGGTGTTGTAATTGTTATCCAGCCATACGTGTTGATACATTGTAAAAGGACTTGACAAATAGATATTATACATTTTCAGGGCTTCAAAACAGCAAATTGGCATATTACTGTATTTTTTTCGGTGCATTGTCTGCTTCTGTTTTCTTCAGGGGAGCTGATCTCTGCCAGCCAGAGATCGGTTGTAAAAGCGGGAGATCCCAGGCCCCACCTGGAGGCTGGCAACCCTACACCCAGGGTGACTTTTTAAAAAAAATTAATCTATTGATATTTCTTCCGTAGCTTTCTAGGCCTCTTTTGTGCAATGCAGACTGAAAGCTGTAGTTGCACAAAAACGATCAGGCAAAAAAAAAAAAAATCCTCTTCTCCAATTTAAAATTGGGGGGGGGGAATAAAAGACTACTAAATCATCAAAACCATCCGATTAAAAATTCCATCGGATGAAAAAAACGGGATGGTCGAAAGCGTCCGTACGAGACCCGTTTGTTACAAGCTGCTGACGAAAACGGCTGAAGACGTCGGTGGCCCCCAAAGCCATTTCTATTTATTAATTTGGCGTTCCATTCTGGTGCTTAGATGAGAAGGCAAAGGTACAACCCAATCAAAGTTATAGAGTGCAGCCCAGTCGGTCATTCGAATCAACAGCACGTGAAATAAAATCTGTCACCGCAAAAGAGCAGAAACGACGGTTTCTGGAAAAGAAATCGGTAAGTACATGGTGGAGACAAGAGCTGCCAACTCCAGCTTGGGCGGTTCCTGGAGATTTGGGGGATGGAGCTTGAGGGGGCAAGGTTTGGAGAGGGCAGGGGGTCTCAGCAGGGTACAATGTCTTAGAGCCCGCTCTCACACACGGCCGTTTTCTCCCGGTGAATTGATCTCTGTTGCCTGAAAATCTGTTGTAATAAAGAAGAAGATGATGATGATATTGGATTTATATCCCACCCTCCACTCCGAATCTCAGAGTGGCTCACAATCACCTTTATCTTCCTCCCCCACAACAGACACCCTGTAAGGTGGGTGGGGCTGAGAGGGCTCTCCCAGAAGCTGCCCTTTCAAGGACATCTCTGCAAGAGCTATGGCTGACCCAAGGCCATTCCAGCAGTTCTCCCAGATAAGAGTCCACACATTTAACAACTACACCAAACTGGCTCTACCACGGAGATCTCCAGGTCCTACCTGGAGGCTAGCAACCCTAGGAGAGACCTTTCTCAGCCTCCTAAAGGACACAAGTGGCATAGTTACGGTGGACCACTGGAGCACCCCACACCCTGCTCCGAACCCTTGGCAGCTTCTTAACTGTCTTCAAGGGCTGCCCCACACAGCAGTAGTCTAGTCTTGAGCTTGTGAAAGCATGGATCAGTGCAGCCAGAGTGGCTGGATCCAGAAAGGGAAACTATCCCTGCACCAAACATAGTAGGAAACAAAAGTTCTAGTAATTGTGCAGAGAGCAGTGTTTTGCACCTACCAACTTTGGGGTGAGTCTCCTGGCTCTGGCGTCTTTGTCTTCAGGGGCTTCTGGAGGAAAGATTTAGACTTGGTGTGTGTGTGTGGGGGGGCGGATAAGCCCTGTGGTTCATCTAGTCCAGCCTCCTGTCTCACATAGTGGCCATCCAGTGGCCCACCAGTTCCTCCAGAGGGCCAACAACTGGGTGTAGAGAATGACTCCTTTGTAAGAATATCAGAAGAGCCCTGCTGGATCAGACCAGTGAGGGTCCTTCTAGTCTATCATCCTGTCTCACACAATGGCCAACCAGTTCCTCTGGAGGGCCAACAACAGGGAAGAGAGGTTGAGGCCTTCCCCTGAGAAGAACATCAGAAGAGCCCTGCTGGGTCAAACCAGGGAGGGCCCATCTAGTCCAGCCTCCTGTCTTACACAGTGGCTGACCAGTTCCTCTGGAGGGCCAACAACAAGGCAGAGAGGCCGAGGCCTTCCCCTGAGGAAGAACATCAGAAGAGCCCTGCTGGGTCAGACCAGGGAGGGTCCATCTAGTTCAGCCTCCCGTCTCCCACAGTGGCTGACCAGTTCCTCTGGAGGGCCAACAACAAGGCAGAGAGGCCGAGGCCTTCCCCTGAGAAGAACATCAGAAGAGCCCTGCTGGGTCAGACCAGGGAGGGTCCATCTAGTCCAGCCTCCCATCTCCCACAGTGGCTGACCAGTTCCTCTAGAGGGCCAACAACTAGGCTTCCCAATCCCCAAGTCCTAGCGGGGGATCTCCTGGTTTTACAAGTTCCCCCACACCCCAGCCAGCTAGCCGGCGGGGGAAGCCCCACCCCCACAGCTCTAGATCTCCGGCAGTTTTAGGGAATAATGGGGAATTGATCCGTGGATATCAGGGGCTCTAGGGGGGGGGCTGTGTTTTGAGGTAGAGGCACCAAAGTTTCAGTATAGCATCTAGTGCCTCTTCTCAAAATACCCCCCAAGTTTCAAAACGATTGGACCAGGGGTCCAATTCTATGAGCCCCCAAAGAAAGTGCCCCTATCCTTATTTCCTATGGAAGGAAGGCATCTAAAAAGGTGTGCTGTCCCTTTCAATGTGATGGCCAGAACTCCCTTGGAGTTCAGTTATGCTAGTCACACCTTTGCTCCTGGCTCTGCCCCCAGTGTCTCCTGGCTCCACCCCCAAAGTCTCCTGGCTCCATCCCCAAAGTCCTCAGATATTTCTTGAATTGGACTTGGCAACCCTACCAACAACAGGGCAGAGAGGCCGAGGCCTTCCGCTGAGAAGAACATCAGAAGAGCCCTGCTGGATCAGACCTGTGAGGGTCCTTCTACTCCATCATCCTGTCTCACACAGTGGCCAACCAGTTCCTCTGGAGGGCCAACAACAGAGCAGAGAGGCCGAGGCCTTCCCCTAAAAAGAACATCAGAAGAGCCCTGCTGGGTCAGCCCACTGAGGGTCCATACGGTCCAGCATCCTGTCTCACACAGTGGCCAACCAATTTCTCTGGACAGGGCAGAGGGGCAGAGAGGCTGAGGCGTTCCCCTGAGAAGAACCTCAGAAGAGCCCTGCTGGAACAGACCCTGCTGCATCAGACATTTCATCAAATACATTTTAACAAATACATTTGGAATCAAATTAAAGCAGCTAAGACAATTACAAAACTATCACCGTTTCCGATAGTATTAATACCAATTTCAAGGCACTTCTCCATGAGGAGAGAGGAAGCATTGGAGGAGGCCCAGTTCTATGACCAACCGTTGCTGTCCTTCAACCGTAGGCCTGGTGGAACATCTCTGTCTTACAGGCCCTGTGGAACTGCATTGTGTCCCGCCAGGTACGGATGTCATTAGGCTGTGAGTTCCGCTAGGCTGGGGCCAGGGCAGAAAAGTCCCTGGCTATGGTCGAGGGTAGCTGGATATCTTTTGAGCCAGATATCACCAGAAAGTTCTTCTCTTCAGAATATAATACTCTTCTGGGGGCATACGAGAAGAGGTGGTCCTGTTTCACACAGCAGCCGGGCAGATCATCCTAGAAGGTCAACAAACAAGGAACAGAGTTCAAAGTCTTCCTCTGGTTCTCGTTTCCCCACTATTGGTATTTAGAAGTCCACTGCCTCTAAAAATGGAGGTACATAGAGTTGGACGAGGTTTCCTGCGTGTCTCATCTCACTAGTGTAAGGAATAATTGAAAACCGCAAATATATCCATCCGGCTTGCTACCTGTGCTGGAATGCAGCGGGCGCTTACGGAATGCCTCGATTAATTTTGGCATTTTGGGTGCACAATTACTCGATCTCCTTAATGCGCTATAAGGTTATCTTGTTCAACGTTAATTGGATGTGTAAACATGCCATGCAAGGGGTTTTTTAAAAAATGTTAAGGCAGGGATGTTGGCGGAGGGGGGGATGGGACGCCTGTTCCCAGCGTGCGTCATTCAAAATTAATTACGTGACAGCGGGGTTTATCCCCTTCCTGAACCGAGAACCTTCGATAAGTAGTCTTTCAAGAATAAATTGGTATTTAATTAATATGTACTGGCAGTCCTGTTTAATCTAAATGAGTTGTTTCAAGAGAAGTTTAAGTGCTGTTGAAAGAGACCCGGGCGTGAGGGTGGGTGGGTGGTCCGTGGGTGGTCCCACCCTCCCCCTCCTACCTCTTTGCATGCAATTCCACGTGAGAAGCACTAGGAGGAGTGTTTGGAAAAGGTGAGAATTGCCATGGAAGCCTAGAGGGACCCGCCACTTGGTAGACACAGTTCTGCGGAACATATTAAGGGTGTGTGATCATGGGGTGGGTGGTGGGTGATGGAGAGCCATTGGCCCAGGGAATGGAGTTTGAAAACTAGGCTGAAAAGAAACAGGAGAAAACAGTTTCTCTCTATCCCCTCACTCCCCATCAGCTGCTTCTTAAAATAAGTGCTGGGGCTGAAACGGTCAGGAATTTGTGTTCTCTGGTCTGGAACGGATCACAATGGAAATGCCGTCATTTTAGCTTTTCACCAGATGTTACAGCTCTGTGTCCTGGGAACCAAGAAATGGTCCATATTGGGGGCATGCTGTACTAGGGCTTCCAAACCCCCGGTCTGGGCGGGGAATCTCCTACCCGGGAGGTTCTCGACCCGCTGGCCCAAATTGGGCCGGCAGGGAGAACCTCCCAGAAGTGACGTCATCCAAATGGTTGCACCCGTGTGGGGCTGCTCTACACATTTCCAGGAAAACTCTATGGTTTTCCTGGACACTCTAGCCATTTTGGAGATAAAACTCTGGCACAATAGGTACCATAGAGTTTTAACCTCCCAAATAGCTAGAGCGTCCGGGAAAACCATAGAGTTTTCCTGGAAATGCCTAAAGCAGCCCCGCACGGGTGCCGCCATTTTGGTGACGTCACTTCCGGTTGATGTCATTCCATCGTGCATGTGAATGTCCCCCGCTGGGGGATGAAGAAGACTTGGCAACCCTATGCTGTGCCCGCACTCCACCATGTTGTATGAACTGGACAATGGATGTATTTTCTGTTCACACTCAACAGGGGACCGCAACGTGGTGCTAATGGGCACCAAGATGCCACCCAATGAATTTCCTGGCACCCATCACATCTTTTTAGAAAGTGGGCGGGGTCAGGTGGGGCTTCTGTTCAACAGGGCTTCTGATTGGCAGTACAGATAAAAAAGGTGCTGTAGATGAGACAGCTGCTACTGCAGCATTGGTTTTATTCTCTCCCTCCCTTCTCTCCCCATATATATTTTTAAAATTTATCCCTCATCTTTCCTGCACTTGGGCTTCTTCTATGTGTGTGGCTCCACCTCCCACGGAGGTCATTTTGCGGTTGGCCTCCTGCAGCAACCATTTTGTGGTTGGCTCCACCTCCTGCAGCAGCCATTTTGTCACTGGCTCCACCTCCTATAGCAGCCATTTTGTCACTGGCTCCACCTCCTATAGCAGCCATTTTGTCACTGGCTCCACCTCCTGCAGCAACCATTTTGTGATTGGCTCCACCTCCTGCAGCAGCCATTTTGTGATTGGCTCCACCTCCTGCAGCAGCCATTTTGTCACTGGCTCCAGCTCCTGCAGCAACCATTTTGTGATTGGCTCCACCTCCTGCAGCAGCCATTTTGTGATTGGCTCCACCTCCTGCAGCAGCCATTTTGTCACTGGCTCCACCTCCTGCAGCAGTCATTTTGTGGTTGGCTCCACCTCCTGCAGCAGCCATTTTGTCACTGGCTCCACCTCCTGCAGCAGTCATTTTGTGGTTGGCTCCACCTCCTGCAGCAGCCATTTTGTCACTGGCTCCACCTCCTGCAGCAGTCATTTTGTGGTTGGCTCCACCTCCTGCAGCAGCCATTTTGTCACTGGCTCCAGCTCCTGCAGCAACCATTTTGTGATTGGCTCCACCTCCTGCAGCAGCCATTTTGTCATTGGCTCCACCTCCTATAGCAGCCATTTTGTTACTGGCTCCACCTCCTGCAGCAACCATTTTGTCACTGGCTCCACCTCCTATAGCAGCCATTTTGTTACTGGCTCCACCTCCTGCAGCAACCATTTTGTGGTTGACTCCACCTTTCGCAGTAGCCATTTTGTGATTGGCTTCGCCTCCTGCAGCAGCCATTTTGTCACTGGCTCCACCTTTTGCAGTAGCCATTTTGTGGTTGGCTCCGCCTCCTGCAGCAGCCATTTTGTCACTGGCTTCACCTCTTGCAGCAGTCATTTTGTGGTTTGCTCCACCTCCTGCAGTAGCCATTTTGGGACTGCACCCACCTCCCTGTGTCAGAATTCCAAAAGTTCACACAGGCTTAAAAAAAAAAAAGACTTGGGATCACCCGTGCATACACACAAGAACCTGAAAAATCCAGTGGTTAGGGCTGTACCAGGCATGTGCATTGCCCATGTTGATGCAACTCGATGTGCATATCAGGATGGCAGGGAATCTACATGCGGTTGATACACAGGGCTTTTTTTTGTAGCAGGAACTCCTTTGCCTATTAGGCCACACCCTCCTGATGTAGCCAATCCTCCTGGAGCTTCCAGCAGGCCCTGTACTAAGAGCCCTGTAAGCTCCAGGAGGATTGGCTACATCAGGAGGGTGTGGCCTAATATGCAAAGGAGTTCCTGCTACAAACAAAGCCCTGTCGATAGGCATGCCATTATGTCTGAAAAGGGCTTTTGGAGAAGGCCAACGTGCGTCGTCATAAAGTAGGTCTTTACGCGCCCTAGGCCACCTTTCTGGCTTCCACCGATGCAGACCCTTTAGAGGAACAGGCGCCCGAGGAGAGTGTTTCACTTCCAGAGTGCAGACCCCAGAGCTTGCCTTAATGGCCCTCGCTCAAACAAGCCCATCTGCTTACAAAGAGATGGATGTGCCGCTGAAGCATTTACGGATGCTCAGCTTCCTCTCCCGGTGTCACCTGAAATCTATCATCTTGCGACGGCGTCGCCGCGCGGCCCCCGCCAGCAAATCCGGGGAAGCAGCGCAGCAGTGCGCATCCTTTAGAAAATGATACGTGATCTGTCAGGCGAGAGCATAAACACGGGCATTGACTCCGGTGTGTTCCCTATAAATCTGCCCCCCCCCTCCGCCTCTCCAGAACATATGTGCCGTCTCTTTTCCTTAAACATAAAAAACATTAATTACGCGATATTGTTTGGCAGTAATGGGGCCCTGCCTGCCAGAGCATTGCCAAAACTCTAATTTTGAACATAAATCTCAGCGAGTGGAGATAGATGAAGATAAAGCTACAGACAGTTTGTATCGCAGCGGAGTAGCCGGAAGGAGGGATGGGCCGAGGGTGACAGAAAGCCCTAGGCCAGGAGTGGCCAAACTGTGGCTCAGGAGCCTGTGTGGCTCTTTCACACATATTGTGTGGCTCTCAAATCCCTCACTACCCTGTTGGCTAGCTTGGAGAAAGCATTTATCTCTTTAAATCACTTCTCCAAGCCAAGCTAGCCAGCAGCTTGGACAATGCAATTAAAGTTGCTTTCCTTCTTCCCTCCCTCCCTTCTTCCATCCTTCTTTCCAGAGAGCCAGTTTGGTGTAGTGGTTAAGTGTGCGGACTCTTATCTGGGAGAACCAAGTTTGATTCCCCACTCTTCCACTTGCACCTGCTGGAATGGCCTTGGGTCAGCCATAGCTGCAGGGGCATGTGTCTCCATGGAAGGCCATGGAAGGGGTGGGAGAGGACAAAGGGAGAGAGAGGAGGCGGAGGAAGAAGATATTGGATTTATATCCCGCCCTCCACTCTGAATCTCAGAGTGGCTCACAATCTCTTTTATCTTCCTCCCTCACAACAGACACCCTGTGAGGTAGGTGGGGCTGAGAGAACTCTCCCAGAAGCTGCCCTTTCAAGGACAACTCTGCCAGAGCTATGGCTGACCCAAGACCACTTCAGCAGCTGCAAGTGGGGAATCAAACTTGCTTCTTCCAGATAAGAGTCCGTGCAGTTAACTATTGCACCAAACTGGCTTTCAGGTCAGAGGGCATCTCCCAGATTAAGACAAAGAGAGGCCACCCATTCAAGGAGATAACACCTGTATACACGTAGAGTGATGCACTCTCTCTGTAGAAAAGAATGTCAGATTTAAGTTTAGAAAGTTACAAAGGTGTTGCCGAACTCTGTGTTCTTGCAACCTCCCACGTCGGGCCGAGTGCTCTCAGGTTCGGCTGGCGCGTTACTTTTCCTGACGGCTGCGGGCGCCTGAGGTCTAGAAACATGAAACGAGGTTGCATCCAGCCTGGGTCTTGAGATGAACAAAGAGCGTGTGCGGTTTCTGAGCCGGTGGTTTTGATGTGTTTCTCTTTGGCAGCCCTGGTCTCAGCAGGTGGGGCGGCTCTACCTTCTCCTTCCCCGTGGCTGTTCTCGAGTCAGATCCTGTGAGGTCTTCGTCTTTCAAGGAGATCAAAAGGAGATGAGGGCGGGGCTTTTGTTTTTGAAAGCCAGCCGGTACATCGAAGACTCTGACGTTGGCGGCATGGCTGTTGCACTCACAGAGCGCAACACCTCTGAACCTCTGCGCGATTATCAGGTTGTGCTGAAAAACTTGTTTAAGCTTTTTTATTATTATTATTGGCTTAAGGAAAATTAACCTCCCCACTTCTTTCTCTACCTTGTGGAGAGCCAGTTTGGTGTAGTGGTTATGTGCGCGGACTCTTATCTGTTAGAAAAGGGTTTGATTCCCCACTCCTCCACTTGCACCTCCTGGAATGGCCTTGGGACAGCCATAGCTCTCATAGGAGTTGTCCTTGTAAAAAGCTCTCTCAGACACATCTACCTCACAGGGTGTCTTTTATGTGTGTGTGTGTGGGGGAAGGTAGAGGAGACTGTGACCACTTTGAGACTATAGGGTGGGATATAAATCCAATATCTTCTTTATCCCATGCCTAATTTTGTCAACCTCTCTTTACCCAAAGAGTCATTCACAAGTGGAATTCACTGCAGCAAGAAGTAGTGGTGGCCACAAGCATAGACAAACTTTCTGATATTTCCCTCCCACAAAAAAATGGAGAAATAACGAAAACGTATAAGAAGAAGATGACATTGGATTTATATTCCGCCCTCCACTCAGAGTGGCTCACAATCTCCTTTATCTTCCTCCCCCACAACAGACACCCTGTGAGGTAGATGAAGATATTGGATTTATATCCCGCCCTCCACTCTGAAGAGTCTCAGGGCGGCTCACAATATCCTTTCCCTTCCTCCCCCACAACAGACACCCTGTGAGGTAGATGAAGATATTGGATTTATATCCCGCCCTCCACTCCGAAGAGTCTCAAAGCGGCTCACAATCTCCTTTCCCTTCCTCCCCCACAACAGACACCCTGTGAGGTGGATGGGGCTTAGAGAGCTCTCCCAGCAGCTGCCCTTTCAAGGACAACCTCTGCCAGAGCTATGGCTGACCCAAGGCCATTCCAGCAGGTGCAAGTGGAGGAGTGGGGAATCAAACCCGGTACTCCCAGATATAAAGCAGACAGATGTAAATCTTTACCCAAAGAGTCATTCACAAGTGGAATTCACTGCAGCAAGAAGTAGTGGTGGCCACAAGCATAGACGAACTTTCTGATATTTCCCTCAGACAAAAAAATGGAGAAATAACGAAAACGTATAAGAAGAAGACGACATTGGATTTATATTCCACCCTCCACTCAGAGTGGCTCACAATCTCCTTTATCTTCCTCCCCCACAACAGACACCCTATGAGGTAGATGAAGATATTGGATTTATATCCCGCCCTCCACTCTGAAGAGTCTCAGGGCGGCTCACAATATCCTTTCCCTTCCTCCCCCACAACAGACACCCTGTGAGGTAGATGAAGATATTGGATTTATATCCCGCCCTCCACTCCGAAGAGTCTCAGAGCGGCTCACAATCTCCTTTCCCTTCCTCCCCCACAACAGACACCCTGTGAGGTAGATGAAGATATTGGATTTATATCCCGCCCTCCACTCCGAATAGTCTCAGAGCGGCTCACAATCTCCTTTCCCTTCCTCCCCCACAACAGACACCCTGTGAGGTGGGTGGGGCTGGAGAAGGATCTCACAGCAGCTGCCCTTTCAAGGACAACCTCTTCCAGAGCTATGGCTGACCCACGGCCATTCCAGCAGCTGCAAGGGGAGGAGTGGGGAATCAAACCCGGTACTCCCAGATATAAAGCAGACAGATGGAAATCTTCATCATGCCGCTGTGGCCACATAGGAAAAAGTAATTTAAAAAGTATGACGGGAGTCAGGTTTTATGATGACCATTCTAATTCAAGAAACATTTTAAGGTAGATGCTGAGCTGATATAATTTAGTGCCCCTTCCGGTGATGTCAGGGGTGCATGTGGCATATGCAAATGAGTTGTGCCAATGAGCTCCAGCACCTCTTTTTCTACAAAATGACCTCTGGCTGCCAGTTATAAGGTGAGTTCTTGCATATTTTGACACTATGAAAAAAGTTGCTCGCAGGGCTTTTTTTGTAGCAGGAGCTCCTTTGCATATTAGGCCACACCCTCCTGATGTAGCCAATCCCCCTGGAGCTTACAGTAGGCCCTGTCTTAAGAACCTTGTAAGCTCTTGGGGGATTGGTTACATCAGGGGTGTTTGACCTAATATGCAAAGGACTTCCTGCTACCAAAAAACCCCCCTGGATGCTCAGAATAACCAGTAGCAATTGCCAGTCAAAGTTGTACCTTCTGAGATTCTAACTGCCTTTTTCGGTCCTCCCAGAAGAACTGTGATCTGGGCAGGGAAATCCCCTTACCAGCTTTTGATGGGGCGCCACTGGCAATGGCATCCAGGGTCAGAAGCTTGGGGGTGCTGCTGGAGCCTTCCTTGACAATGGAGGCCCAGATAGCAGCCACTGCTAAATCCGCCTTTTCCCATTTCAGGCAGGTGAGACAGTTGGTTCCCTTCCTCAAGCACGACCCATGTGATCCATGCAACAGCCGCCTCAAGATTGGACTACTGTAATGCCCTCTACATGGGGCTGCCCCTGTCTTGAACCCAGAAACCATAGCTAGTGTAGAACGCGGCCGCCAGGCTGCTATTGGGGCTCCCCAGGTGGGAGCACGTACAGCCGGGGCTGCAGGAACTGCACTGGCTACCCGTAGTATACTGGATTCACTACAAGGTTCTGGTTATCGCCTTTAAAGCCCTTTCTGGCTGAGGATCTGCTTACCTTAGGGACCGTCTTTCCCCACACGTTCCCCAGAGGGTCCTTAGATCTGGAACGCAAAATCTATTAGCGATTCCTGGGCCTAGGGAAGCCAGATTGAAGTCCGCCAGAGAGAGGGCCTTCTCAATTGCTGCCCCCTACTGGTGGAATCAGCTGCCGGAAGAGGTTAGGGCCTTGTGGGACCCTGCCCATTTCCGCAAGGCCTGTAAGACGACACCATTCCGGCTGGCCTTTTAACTGGGAATTAGTTCGCCATGCTGGGAATTATTAGGAAGGGAATTGAAAACAAATCAGCCAGTATCATAATGCCCCTGTATAAATCGATGGTGCGGTCTCATTTGGAGTACTGTGTGCAGTTCTGGTCGCCGCACCTCAAAAAGGATATTATAGCATTGGAGAAAGTCCAGGGAAGGGCAACTAGAATGATTAAAGGGCTGGAGCACTTTCCCTATGAAGAAAGGTTGAAACGCTTGGGACTCTTTAGCTTGGAGAAACGTCGACTGCGGGGTGACATGATAGAGGTTTACAAGATAATGCATGGGATGGAGAAAGTAGAGAAAGAAGTCCTTTTCTCCCTTTCTCACAATACAAGAACTCGTGGGCATTCGATGAAATTGCTGAGCAGCCAGGTTAAAACGGATAAAAGGAAGTACTTCTTTACCCAAAGGGTGATTAACATGTGGAATTCACTGCCACAGGAGGTGGTGGCAGCCACAAGCATAGCCACCTTCAAGAGGGGTTTAGATAAAAATATGGAGCAGAGGTCCATCAGTGGCTATTAGCCACAGTGTGTGTGTATAAATTTTTTTGCCACTGTGTGACAGAGTGTTGGACTGGATGGGCCATTGGCCTGATCCAACATGGCTTCTCTTATGTTCTTAACTGATCCTGAATGACCAATATGGTAGTAGGGAACGACGCCTAATAAATACTGAATGCCATCGGAAATGAAACGACATCAAACGGTATTAGCCCCAGACTGTCATACTCTGAACTGTTTAATTCTAATTAGGATGTCATTAATGTGATTGAATTGTTATGTGATTTTGTTGGTTGCGAGCCGCGCTGAGGCTGCTTCGGCGGGGAGGCCGGGATGTAAATCTAATAAACCTTAAACCCTGGCCACTCCCCTCTGCCAACCTTTTAAAGCTGACACCAGCCCCCCCCCCCCCGCCGGGCAATAGACACCATGTGTGGTGTGTCCATTGCTGGCAGCTGCGTTCCTGTGAGCGGCCTCTCCGGTGATGCATAGCGATAATATGTTTGCAATGATATTCTAATAATAAATGATAGTAATTCATTATCGGGGGTGCCAGTATGCCAGTGATGTATTGCCGCAATAGATCACCGGAGAACGGAAGGCAGAATATTGGAACGACAGATCAGAATGCACGCAGACGCAGAGACGGCGCGCTTGCTCTCTATAGCGGCACCCCAAATATATACGTCGGGGCTAGCTGCAGCACATATATCTGTATAATATACATTTAATTCACTCTGAGGCGTATGCTGGAGGGAGATAATGAGTCGCAGATTAACGGGATGGAGATCGGGTTTTCGAGAGAATTAGTGTCGTTCTGTCGATGGGGCGGCTGGATTTGGGTACAGGAGAGCCGAGATCGAATGGAAGGTGCATTTCGCGCCGTCTGGGTGAGGGCTGATTTGTTTCTTGGTTTGTACAGCCTCTTATACAAGATTGGATTGCTGTGGCTGTAATAATTACCAAGGATAGCCACCTATTCCACAAGAGATAAGACCAAAAAGTTCTTGAAATTTAGTCTGAGGCCTTTTTTTCGCCTTTTCAGTAAACGCTTCTTCTTTTAAAATTTGCAAATTCAGAGTCCAACGTGAGGCATCTTTCAAGATCATCTGAATTGGGTTGTGATCAGCATATGTTTTGGGGTTAATATCTG